>NC_091977.1:454822832-455422832 GCF_044704955.1 Pristiophorus japonicus | reverse complement strand
TAACTTTGGAAGTCACCTCCCGAATGCCTGCCCCCCAACCAAGCCTCGGGCCATCTACCGTCTACCCTACCCCGCGCCAACACTTCACCATAGGCAATTAGGCTTATAGGGCTGTGCCTGGTCTCCAGTTGTTTTGGACCCCTTGCCACTGGACCAAGACCTTGCTCAGCTAAGCCCGTGTGGTTGCCGGTGTGCAGCGGCCACCCCACGTTAAAAGAACTCATGCACAGGTATCTTCCACTCCGTCAGTATGAAGTTCGGGACCTGGAACGTCAGGACCCTCATGGACAATCCCAACAGCAACAGGCCGGAACGCCGCACCGCCATAGTTGCCCGAGAACTCAGACGTTTTGACATTGATATCGCCGCCCTAAGTGAGACCCGGCGGGCAGGAGAAGGCCAGTTGAAGGAACAAGGTGGAGGTTACACCTTCTTCTGGAAAGGGAAACCAGAGGCAGAACGCCGCCTTCATGGAGTCGGCTTTGCCATCAAGAATGAGCTGGTCGACCGCCTCAAAAACTCCACCTGTGGGGTTAACGAGCACCTCATGACTCTTCGTATTACCCTATCCCGGAATCAATGCGCCACAGTCATCAGTGCATACGCCCCTACACTCGATGCAACGGATGAGGCTAAAGAGGGTTTTTATTCCAATCTCGAGACATCCTTGTCCCGTGTCCTCACGGACGACAAATTGATCCTCCTGGGTGATTTTAATGCCAGGGTTGGCAAAGACACAGCCCTCTGGGGAGGCGTGATTGGCAGAGAGGGGGTAGGGAAAGCCAACTCCAGTGGTACCCTACTCCTGACAAAATGTCTAGAGCATAAACTCCTCACCACCAACACCCTGTTCCACCAGAGGGACAAATACAAGGCATCGTGGCAACACCCTCGCTCCGAATACTGGCACCTGCTTGACTATGTCATCATCCGAGCCAGGTATTGCAAGGATGTGCGCATCACCCGCGCCATGACAGGAGCTGACGACTGCTGGATGGACCACCGCCTAATCTGATCCATCATCAACGTTAACATTGCCCCAAAGCAGAGGGGACAGCAGAAGCAGTTTCGCAAAAAAGCTAATGCCGGGGCACTTAGAGACCCAGCTAAGAGAGCCCTATACAGCCAATGCCTCACAGCCAATCTGGTGTTCCTTGATGACCCTGAGATGCTGAATGCCCATAGCGCTTGGTCTGCCCTCCAAGCCTCTATAACCAGTGCTTGTGAAGAGACACTTGGTCACTCAACCAGAAAACATCAGGACTGGTTTGATGAAAATGATCAGGAGATCGAAGAACTAATAGATCGCAAGCACAAAGCATTTCTAAACCTCAAGCAAAACCCAACTGCAAAACAACATTACAGATGACTCAAGGCTCAGGTCCAACAAAAAACCCAGGACCTAAAGAACAGGTGGTGGATGGAGAAAGCACAGGAGATACAACAACTGGCCGACAGCCACGATATGCGAGGATTCTTCGCTGCAGTCAAGGCCACCTATGGTCCAAACTCCCAAGACCCCACCCCACTCCTGGCCAAGAACAGTGAAACACTCATCAAGGACACCAAGGCTGTCAGGGTCCGATGGAAGGAGCGCTTTGAAGATCTCCTCAATCGAGACTCTGCCTTTGACTCGAGTGTTCTCGACTCCATCCCGCAGCATGCGACCCGCCACCAACTCAGTGAAACTCCAACATTGCATGAGGTAGGCAAAGCCATAAAACAGCTCAAGAATAACAAGGCTATGGGTGCGGCTGGAATCCCTGCTGAGGCGCTAAAGTATGGCGGAGAGGCGCTGTTGGCGCGGATACATGACCTCATCTCTCTCATCTAGATGGAGGAGAGCATGCCGGGAGATCTAAGAGATGCAATGATTGTAACCATTTTTTATAAAAGTGGACAAGTCCGACTGCGGCAACTACAGGGGAATCTCCCTGCTTTCAGCCACTGGGAAAGTTGTCGCTCGAGTTCTCCTCAATCGTCTTCTCCCTGTGGCCAAGGAGCTCCTCCTGGAATCACAATGTGGATTTCGTCCCTTACAGGACACAACAGACATGATCTTTGAAGCGACAGTTGCAGGAAAAATGCAGGGAGCAGCGCCAGCCCTTATACATGGCCTTTTTCGATCTTACAAAGGCCTTTGACACAGTCAACCGTGAGGGTCTATGGAGCATCCTCCTCCGTTTCGGATGCCCCCAAAAGTTATTCAACATCCTTCGCCTGCTTCACGATGACATGCAGGCAGTGATCCTTACCAACGGATCCATTACAGACCCAATCCACGTCCGGACCGGGGTCAAACAGGACTACGTCATCTTCCTCGCCGCCATGCTCCACCTCACAATCAATAAGCTCCCCGCTGGAGTGGAACTAAACTACAGAACCAGTGGGAAGCTGTTTAACGAACGCCGCCTCCTGGCCACATCCAAGATCACCCCAACCTCTGTCGTTGAGCTATAGTACGCGGACGATGCCAGCGTCTGTGCACATTCAGAGGCTGAACTCCAGAATATAGTCAATGTATTCACTGAGGCATATGAAAGCATGGGCCTTATGCTTAACATCCGTAAGACAAAGGTCCTCCACCAGCCTGTCACCGCCGCACAGCACTGCCACCCAGTCATCAAGATCCACGGTGCGGCCCTGGACAACGTGGACCATTCCCCATATCTCGAGAGCCTCTTATCAACAAAGGCAGACATTGATGCGGAGATTCAGCATCGCCTCCTGTGCATCAGTGCCGCCTTCGGCCGCCTGAGAAAAAGAGTGTTTGAAGACCAGGCCCTCAAATCTACCACCAAACTCATGGTCTACAGGGCTGTAGTAATACCCGCCCTCCTGTATGGGTCTGAGGCATGGACGATGTATAGAAGGCACCTCAAATCGCTGGAGATATATCACCAACGATGTCTCCGCAAGGTCCTGCAAATCCCCTGGGAGGACAAGCGCACCAACATCAGTTTCCTCGACCAGGCTAACATCCCCAGTATTGAAGCACTGACCACACTCGATCAGCTTCGCTGGGCAGGCCACATAGTTCGCATGCTAGATACGAGACTCTCTAAGCAAATGCTTTATGGAGAGCTCCTTCATGGTAAACGAGCCAAAGGAGGACAGCGGGAACGTTATAAGGACACTCTCAAAGCCTCCCTGGTAAAGTGCGACATTACTACTGACACCTGGGAGACCCTGGCCGAAGATTGCCCGAGGTGGAGAAAGTACATCGAGTCTCAACGCAAAGAGCGTGAAGAGGCCAAGCGCAGGCAGCAGAAGGAAGGTGCAGCAAACCAGCCCCACCGACCCCTTCCCTCGACAAATGTCTGTCCCACCTGTAACAGGGTCTGTGGCTCTCGTATTGGGCTGTTCAGCCATCAAAGAACTCACTTTGGGAGTGGAAGCTGTCCTCCTCGATTCCAAGGGACTGCCTATGATGATGATGATTATGGTTACTACTGACTGTCCACTCTGCTGCTTTTTCCTGTGGATCCCCAGAATGCAGCATTTCCCATGCCCATGGCTCTTAAATGTCCAAATAGTTGCATATATATGCAGCTACCTTAGCCTCCATGGACTTTCTACGACTGCTCTTAGCCGCGGGCTCTACTGCGTTTTGCAGTGCCTCTGGCTGAGAAATTCTCCCTGACTACCTTGGTCTCCCCTGAGACCACCTCACAGTGACCTGCGGTTTATGTTACTCAGGATTCTCGCTTTGTCTACCCTATTTGACCCAAGACTACTCCGGTCTGTCAGAGACTGTTTCTCTCCTGGTCCCCTAGTCACCTTTGAGATCACCCTGAGACCCCTGTTCGCAGACTACCCGCGACTATCTTTTGGCTTCTCTCCGTGACTACCCCAGTCAACCGGGATTACTCCAGCCTATCCGAGGCTGTTTCCTTCCTCTGGCTTCCCTGGCTGTCCGTGAGATTACTATGGTCTCCCTGAGACCCCTGCGCAGACTACCTGCAACTTCTTTTCTCCGTGGCTACCCTAGTCAACCCGGAATTATTCCAGCCTACCCAAGACTGATTCCTTCCTCTGCTGACTGTCCTAGCTGCCCCTGAGACTACCTTTGCTGACCTTAGATTAACCAAGCCTCCCTCGGGGTGCTTTCCCTGGTTTTGTGTCTGTAATCCTTTTCCCAATGCCGAGATCCTGCCACGGTCGGCAATTCTGTAGGATGTTTGTTTTGTTCACTGTACTCTGATTCTTAGACCACAGAACTTATAGTGGGAAAGGACAACACGTAGCACAACATTTTAGGCTTAACCCAGTGTTCGTTTTATTACGCAACAAAAACCAACTAAAAGCTACAGGACTAGACTGCCGAGAGCCGAGAGAAATTGACTCAAGACATACAATCACCAGCCCTGGCTGTAGCTACTGTAGGTTTGTGGTTCTTCTTTTGGCCGTTAACTGCAGCTTCTGTTCTTTTCCTTCCGTGCCTGCTTGTTGTTTCTTTTTGTGTTCTTCCTCCTGCTTCTGCTTAACTTCCTGTGTTCTCTGCTTGCTGCTTGTGTTCTTTGCTTCTGTTGCTTCCGTGTCCATATATTTATATCCAGGTTTTGAATAAGTTTCCCGCTGTGACAAAATTTGATTATCGATCCATTTAACTGGTTGGTCCTTTGTTGTCTGATCTTACTACAGACTCGATGTCTCCAGTGGCTGTTTTCCCCACCCTGGTCAATCAAATTCAGGGCCTCACATAACAACTCCATTGTTGTTATGCATGAAGTCAGTTTTGGTTCCTGACCAAAGGATGTCCTTAATTGTCCAGTTTAATTCCAAAGCTTGTATCAATCAATTTTGAGTTCAAGGTCTGCATTTTTCTGAAGATTAGTAACCTTACACTGCTGATCTTTATCTGTGAATGTGGACACGTGAACACTGATCTGAAAATGCTGATGTCCAAGTGAAATGCAGACTCTCCCACCACTAGCCTCCAGTCGCTCCCTCTGTTGCAATCTTTGTATCTATTATATCTGTACTATTATGGTCATTGCTTCTTTGAATGTTTCTTTCTTCCTGCTAAACCATCCTACATGCCCTGCCTCCTTCAGGCATCTTTACTGTGCTGAAATTGTTATGTATTGTCCATGTACATTAAATGTATAGTTACAATGGTGCGCCACAAGAGGCACTGTGGTGGGAGACCCGAAAATACCTGCGAGACAGAGTATAAAAGGCTGCCCACCACACCTGAGGTGCACTCTGGAGTTACACAATAAAGGACCAAGGTCACAGCAGTTACTACAACACCAGACTGTGTGGAGTCAGTGATTTGAGTGCTACATACATCACAGAAATGAAGAACCATTATGTATTTTCTTATTCCAAATAGTTACCGATCAGTGGGTATCACTCTCACCTCTGAGTCAGAAGGTTGTGGGTTCAAGTCCCATCCCAGAGACTTGAACACAAAAATCTAGGCTGACACACCAATACAGTACTGAGACAGTGCTGCACTATTGGAGGTGCTGTTATTCGGATGAGACATTAAACCGAGGCCCCGTCTCTCAGGTGGATGTAAAAGATCCTATGATGCTATTTCAAAGAAGAACAAGGGAGTTATTCCTGATGTTCTGGACAATATTTATCCCTCAATCAACATCACAACATCTGAGGAAGGACGTTCTTGCTATTGAGGGAGTGCAGCGAAGGTTCACCAGACTGATTCCCGGGATGGCAGAACTGACATATGAAGAAAGACTGGATCGACCAGGCTTACATTCACTGGAATTTAGAAGAATGAGAGGGGATCTCATAGAAACATATAAAATTCTGATGGGATTGGAAGAATGTTCCCGATGTTGGGGAAGTCCAGAACCAGGGGTCACAGTGTCAGGATAAGGGGTAAGCCATTTAGGACCGAGATGAGGAGAAACTTATTCACTCAGAGAATTGTAAACCTGTGGAATTCTCCACCACAGAAAGTTGTTGAGGCCAGTTCGTTAGATATATTCAAAAGGGAGTTAGATATGGCCCTTATAATTAAAGGGATCAAGGGATATGGAGAGAAAGCAGGAATGGGGTGCTGAAGGTGCATGATTAGCCATGATCATATTGAATGGTGATGCAGGCTCGAAGGGCCGAATGGCCTACTCCTGCACCTGCTTTCTATGTTTCTATGTTTCTATGTTTCTATGTGAAACGGATTATCCAGTCATTATCGCTTTGCTGTTTGTTGGAGCCTGCTGTGCGCAAATTGGCTGCTGCATTTCCTACATTACCAGTGACTAACTACGCTTCAAAAGTACTTCATTGACTGCAAAGCGCTTTGGGACATCCTGAGGTCAAAAAAGGCGCTATATAAATTAATTTCTTCTGTCAAATCATTCTTTCTAAGGACTTTGAAATATGAACCTCCATATATCCCTCATGCTTTCTTTCCTTCTAGAATCTTTTGACTTTAAAAAAAAAATTATTTTACTAAACTGTTACTGTAAACCTATCACAAATTCTACTCCCAGATTTGACTCATTGTCTCCTTTAATCTTTTCAACCGTGATAGTGTCTTGCACTATGCATCTTGGTCCTATGTTCACCTTGTTTCTCAATCTTTCAAAAATCACTGGCAGTGTGTTCATTATTAAATCTTGTAGTTGCTTCTCAACAAATTTCATCTTTGTCTTACATTATATGACCTTAGGGCCGCAAATTAAGGACCCTCAATAGCCATGGGCTTTGCAGATCCCAAGAAAGGTTACAATTGAATAAGTTCAATTATTTTGAAATGCATACGATTTGCTTGCTTGAACTTTCAACAATTTAAATAGGGACTATCGCCACCCAGTGGATAATGATATTAGTTCAAGCAAGCATCAGGATTAAAGCGGCAGGAAAATCCAAACTTAGAAAACTCAATTGGACCAAGTTAAATTAAGTTTTGTCTGATTTGATTTTGCTTTGTGAATAGTGCAGTCATAGGAAAAAGCGAAGGAAAATTGTGCTAAATGATTATATGACGTGCACACCATCAAGGAAGAAATATTCTGGTTGTCAGACTGCTTATCCGACATCCATTTCTGAATGAGCAGAAATGTTCATCAATTGAATATTGGGAAGACTGAAGCCATTGTTTTCAGTCCCTCCCCACAAACTTCGTTCCCTAGCCACTGACTCCATTCTGTCTGAGGTTGAACCAGAGTGTTCGCAACCTTGGTGTCATATTTGACCCTGAAATGAGCTTCCGACTACATATCCGCAGCATAACTAAGACCGCCTATCTCCATCTCTGTAGCACTGCCCATCTCAGCCCTTGCCACAGCTCATCCGCTGCTGAAGCCCTCATCCATGCCTTTTGTTAATTCTAGACTGGACTATTCCATCATCATTGAAATCGAGGAAGACTTGCTTCCACTCTAAAAGTGAGTTCTTAGGTGACTGAACAGTCCAATACAGGAATGACAGTCCCTGTCACAGGTGGGATAGATAGTCATTGAAGGAAAGGGTGGGTAGGACTGGTTTGCTGGACGCTCCTTTCACTGCCTGCGCTTGGTTTCTGCATGCTCTCGGCGATGAGACTCGAGATGCTTAGCGCCCTCCCAGATGCACTTCCTCCACTTAGGGCGGTCTTTGTCCAGGGGCTCCCAGGTGTCGGTGGGGATGTTGCAGGTTTTGAGGATGTCCTTGAAACGTTTCCTCTGCCCACCTTGAGCTCGCTTGCCGTGTAGGAGTTCAGAGTACAGCATTGCTTTGGGAGTCTTGTGTCAGGCATGTGAACAATATGGCCTGCCCAGTGGAGCTGGTCGAGTGTTGTCAGTGCTTTGATGCTGGGGATGTTGGCCTGGTCGAGGACGCTAACGTTGCTGCGTCTGTCCTCCCAGGGAATTTGCAGGATCTTGCGGAGATAGTGTTGGTGGTATTTCTCCAGTGATTTGATGTGTCTACTGTATATAGTCCACGCCTCTGAGCCATACAAGAGGGAATATTTGAAAGCCTGATCTTCGAACATTCTTTTTCTCAGGTGGCTGAAGGCTGCGCTGGCACACTGGAGGCGGTGTTGAATCTCGTCGTCGATGTCTGCCTTTGTTGATAATAGGTTCCCGAGGTATGGAAAGTGGTCCACGTTGACCAGGGCTGTGCCGTGGATCTTGATGACTGAGGAGTAGTGCTATGTGGCGGGGTCAGGCTGGTGGAGGACCTTTGTCTTACGGATGTTTAGTGTAAGGCTCATGCTTTCGTATGCCTCAGTGAAGATGTTGACTATGACTTGGAGTTCAGTCTCTGAAAGTGCGTAGACGCATGCGTCGTCCCCGTACTGTAGTTCAATGACAGAGGTTGGGACAGTCTTGGATCTGGCCTGGAGATGATGGAGGTTGAACAGGTTCCCACTGGTTCTGTAGTTTAGTTCCATTCCAGTGGGGAGCTTGTTGAGTGTGAGGTGGAGCATTGCAGCAAGGAAGATTGAGAAGAGGGTTGGCGCGATGACGCTGTCCTGCTTGATGTGAATTGGGTCTGTGATGGACTCATTGGTCAGGATCACGGCTTGCATGGTGAAGAACTTTTGGGGGCAGCTGAAATGGAGGAGGACGCTCCATAGACCCTCGCGGTTGACAGTGTCAAAGGCCTTTGTAAGGTCAAAGAAGGCCATGTACATGGGTTGGTGCTGTTTCCTGCATTTTTCTTGCAGCTGCCGTGCTGTAAAAATCATGTCCGTTGTACCCCGAAGAGGACGAAATATGCACACATGGCTAGCCTCTCACGTTCTATCCTACGTAAATGAGAGGTGATCCAAAACTCGGCTGTCCATGTCCTAACTCGCACCAAATCCCGCTCACCCATCACCCCTATGCTCGTTGACCTACATTGGCTACCGGTTAAGCAATGCCTCGATTTCAAAATTCTCATCCTTATTTTCAAATACCTCCATGGCCTCACTCCTCCCTATCTCTGTAATCTCCTCCAGCCCCACAACCACCCCCCCCCCCCCCACCCCGAGATTCTGCGTTCCTCTAATTCTGCCCTCTTGAGCATCTCTGATTCTAATTGCTCAACCATTGGTGGCCGTGCCTTCTGTTGCCTAGGCCCCAAGCTCTGGAACTCCCTGCCTAAACCTCTCTGTCTCTCTACCTCTCTTTCCTCCTTTGAAACGCTTCTTAAAACCTACCTCTTTGACCAAGCTTTTGGTCACCTGCGCTAATTTCTACTTATGTGGCCGGGCGTCAAATTGTTTTATCACATTATATTCCTGTGAAGCGGCTTGGGGTGTTTCACTATGTTAAAGATGCTATATAAATACAAGTTGTTGTTGTTGTTGTTGATTGTTATATTGGAAATCTTCATATTTACGATATTGGTACACATCACCAAAAGGAATTCTTCACACCCCTGTGTGTGATCTTTGTCATTACTTGGAGAGAAAATATATTTTTTAATTAAAAAAATTGTACAGTACAAAAAGCCTTTGGTCAGTATTTGTACAGTACAAAAAGCCTTTGGTCAGTATTTGTACACTAGTAACTAGATGTTCAACATTGGGTATATTTATCCAGACTTATGTCTTGTACATTGAAGTTTGACTGGAAATTAATGGTTGGGATAGGAACAGGCACATTGTTTTGTAGAGGTAATATGGAGTGTGGCTAAGTGGAACAGGACAAGGGGTGATACTGAATTCCATTTCTATTCTACTCAGTTGTTTGCTTTAAAAAAAATAATTGATGTTTTCTTTTACATAAATTACTATGTTGTATTTATGTTCCATATTGTATGTCTGTGTTTGTCATCTGGGCTTTTCCTTGCGTTATGTCTGGGTGTATTGTCAAGATTGATTGCTAGGATTGGTCGACAACCTCATTATCATTGTATCATGTGACTACAGGGACGGTAGAAGGACCTTGGTCCTTTTTCATCTAACAATTCCTGTGTTCCGAACTCATTACTACCTACCGTTTCCCATCACATTACTTACTGAGCTGAAATAACTATTGTGAAAAATGCTTTAAAAATTGCGCTGTACTGCAAACCTCTCTCACCATGAGTTCTTTAATACTTTGCATGCAATGATACTTCCTTTTATTCCCTTTATGCTCATTTCTGTGATATTTCCAAATGTGTCTTTTCACCTTATTGTCTTTATGAATCAAATTCTTTTCCTATTTGCTTAAAACATTCAATAGATCATTGTTATTTTTCTATAGTTAATTTAATCACTTAGGTCATGGCTGCTGCTATATATACATTTTATAAATCTGATTTTCACTCTCTCGCTAGAAAATCCTATAATTATTCCATTTTCCATTAGAGTTTCTCTTCCCCACACCCGATACCTCAATTTCATGTTCTAATTTATCCTCCCAGTTCTTCCTCATTAACTGAACACTCAACTTCCCTCAACAATTGTTCTCAATTAATTTATTTTTTCTCCAGCTGGAATAAACCACACTGAATCTAAGGGTGTTCTGATCACTGTGTTCAGGGATAACCCATCTTCCAAATATTCCAGCATTTTAGGTTCTCAATTAAACACCAGATAAGTGTAGCCTTTTCCCTACTTCTGTTTCTTCAGTGCTGAACTACCTTCATAAACAGATTATCTGGTCATTATCACATTTAAAAAAGGAGGAAACTATAGACCAGTTAGCCTAACATCTGTCATTGGGAAAATGTTGGAGACCATTATTAAGGAAGCAGTAGCGGGACATTTGGAAAAGCATGATTCAATCAAGCAGAGTCAGCATGGTTTTATGAAAGGGAAATCATGTTTGACAAATTTGCTGGAGTTCTTTGAGGATGTAACGAGCAGGGTGGATACGGGAGAACCAGTGGATGTGGTGTATTTGGATTTCCAGAATGCATTCAATAAGGTGCCACATAAGAGGTTACTGCACAAGATAAAAGCTCACGGGGTTGGGGGTAATATATTAGCATGGATAGAGGATTGGCTAACGAACAGAAAACAAAGAGTCGGGATAAATGGGTCATTTTCCGGTTGGCAAACAGTGACTAGTGGGGTGCCGCAAGGATCCTCAACTATTTACAATCTATATTAATGACTTGGATGAAGGGACCGCGTATAATCTAGCCAAGTTTGCTGATGATACAAAGATGGATGGGAAAGCAAATTGTGAGGATATTGAATGGTGGTGCAGGCTCGAAGGGCTGAATGGCCTGCTCCTGCATGTATTTTCTATGCTTCTAAAACAATCTGAAAAGGGATATAGACAGGCTAAGTGAGAGGGCAAAAATTTGGCAGATGGAGTAAAATGTGGGAAAATGTGAGGTTATCCACTTTGGCAGAAATAATAGAAAAGCAAATTATAACTTAAATGGAGAAAAATTGTAAAATGCTGCAGTACAGAGAGACCGGGGGGTGTCCTTGTGCATGAAACACAAAAAGTGAGTATGCAGGTACAGCATGTAATCAGGAAGACAAATGGAATGTTGGTCTTTTTTGCAAGGGGGATGGAGTATAAAAGCAGAGAAGTCCTGCTACAACTGTACAGGGTATTGGTGAGGCCACACCTGGAGTACTGCGTACAGTTTTGGTCTCCGTATTTAAGGAAGGATATATTTGATTTGGAGGCTGTTCAGTGAAGGTTCACTAGGTGGATTCCGGAGATGAAGGAGTTGATTTATGAAGATAGGTTGAGTAGGTTGGGCCTATACTCATTGGAGTTCAGAAGAATGAGAGGTGATCTTATTGAAACTTATAAGATACTGAGGAGGCTCAACAAAGTGGATGCAGAGAGGATATTTCTACTCATAGGGGAAACTAAAACTAGGGGACATAGATTTAGAATAAGGGGCCGCCCATTTAAAACTGAGATGAGGAGAAATTTCTTCTCTCAGAGGGTTGTAAATCTATGGAATTCTCTGCCCCAGAGAGCTGTGGAGGCTGGGTCATTGAATATATTTAAGGCGGAGATAGACACATTTTTGAGTTGTTAGCGTTAGTGTTTTCTCAGAAGAATCACTCAACACTCAGAGTCGGTTCCAATGCCGTCGCGGCCTTTATTACGCTTAGCGGGGAGGAAATCACAAGACTGAGTCCAGGCTTCTCTCCACAGAACAAAGGGTTACATGCACTTTTATATGTTTCACAACAGTTACAAACAGTTTACTACAGTTATACAGCCCATCACAGCTGGACACAAGCCAATCACAACGATTATAGATTACATATAGGTTATTTTAACCCAATAGAATTCCTCTTATGTCTCAGGAACCATGTGTTCGGTTCTTGTCAGCTTGGGCTGATTGATAACTTTACTACAGGAGATAGGTTCTCTCACTAGTTCTTTCTTCTTGGAGAAATAATTGGTTTATAACCTTGTTTACAGGAGATGGGTTCTCTTATCTCTTTCTTCCTGGGGAATTAATTGGTTTATGGCCTTGAATACGGGAGATGGGTTCTCTCATTATTCTTATCCTGCATCCAAGGCATTCCTATAGTGGGCATCACAGGGTTATTGCTCGGTCATTGAACATTCAACAGTTCACAGCTTGACTACCTGATTTCCCATCATGCCTGGGCAGCCATTTTATGTGTGGCCACTTTAAACTTATATGCGGTTAGATATATCTAGCAGGTGCCTAATGCCTAGTATTCTGGTATATTCTAAAGGTGCCTACCTCCTGCAACAGAGTGATAAGGGAATAAAGGATTATGGGGAGCGGACAGGGAAGTGGAGCTGAGTCCAAGATCAGATCAGCCATGATCTTATTGAATGGCGGAGCAGGCTCGAGGGGCCAAATGGCCTACTCCTGCTCCTATTTCTTATGTTCTCATGTGGGAGCTTGCTGTGCGCAAATTGGCTGCCGCGTTTCCTACATTACAACAGGATTTAAACTTCAAAAAATACTTTATTGGCTGTAAAGCCCTTTGGGATTGTGAAAGACGCTATAGAAATGTAAATCTTTCTTTTCCTTTATGAATTTAGCTTTAGCTCTTCAAGGCACTTCTTATTTTCCAATTGTCCATTTTTGAACACACTCTTTATTTGTTCATTTTGCTTCTGTAGCTTATGGCAAGGCACCTTGATGTCACACTTTAGAATCCAAGTTGTCTCAGACCTGTACATACTTTTCTTTACTTGAGGTTGCAGAATTGTGCAGTTTGAATTCAAAATCTGAATTGATCTGAATGCTTTTTGATATTGCTTTACCATTTTAAAAGGCCGTGTTGCACAGATGGTGCTATCAGAAAGAAGGTTGCCAATACGTACCATATCTACTACTTGCATTGTTCGAAAAATAAACTTGATTTGAGGAAAAATTGAATGCGTACTGGAAAAGCAAGAGTTAATGCAGTGGCATATTGTAGCCACGAGTGGATGTGTTTCTCATACTAGTGCCCATAGAGGTTTGCATTAAAAGAAACACAAAACTGGAAACCATTGGTTGCAGTCTTTGCTGTAATTGTGTTATTCTAAATTTCCCTGCTTATATAAGCAGTTGTTATTAACTGACTGCTAACTAATGCCAATTAAGGACTCAATAGACACTACTAATACTTCCCCTGCCAGCTGCAATATTTACAGCCATTATAATAATATGACTATATAAAAGGTAGGTAGGACCAGAGTTTGTATCTCACTGTCTCTGAGATCTCCTGAAAACTGGGAAATTGTTTTATTTGCTGAGGGGGTTAAAGAGAAATTTCTCAGAATTTTTTTCCTGAACTGGCATGGGGTGTTTTTACCTGTTTATTTTTTTGCCTCTCTCAGACAATTACATGACTACTAATGGGAGGGAACACTATGAGTCACGATATTTTGTTGCACCGTGAATGTTTGGGACAGATTTGTTAGACCAGACACTCTTTTCTCATCTGTCTTTTCGTATATATGTCTGTTCCTTCAAAGCTGAGCTCGAGTGTGCTTTCTGCAGCTAACTTCAAGGCGTTACTGCATTTTTTCAACACTTCATTGTGGCAGGAATCAGAAGAGCAGAACAGGAATGAAGGCTCCATGGGCAGCTCATTAATATTGGTATGAATCACCTCTGATGACAAGTCTACTGGCCAGGACAGGCTATCTGTCACAAAAAAGGTATCCTTCAACCACTTTTCAGCAGACAACTGGCTGGGCCTGTCATAGGCAATGCTCACCTGTTAGCAGCTGATATTGGTGACCTTTTCCTATGGAGTCTGAAGAGCAGCACACATAATATATTGTAGGTAGACTTATTTTCATGATAAATGTTTATTTTTACACAAATTGAAGTAGTCCTGTGAAATGAATAAATCTATCAGCACACTTTAATTTTAATGTGTTTGGAGTGCTGCTGCTCTGCCTCTCACTGCCCACCTGACTGAGGAGGTTCTTGCTGGAGCAGGGCTTTTATCCTCTCGAAGTTTAATTAGTTTATCAATTACTTCCACTATTAGACGGTCTATAGAATACCCTAATAATGTGATCAATCCCTCCTTATCCTTTATCTCAATCCATATGGATTCTGCTTCTATATTATTGTTCATAACATCCTTTTTTTCTACACCATTATGCTGTCTCTAATTAGTACAGCTACCCCACCACTTTCTTCCTTCCCTATCCTTTCTAAATATGTTACATCTTGCAATATTTAACGGCCAGTCCTGTCCTTTATGTAGACATGTTTCAGTTACTACATCTGGCTTCTCACTATAAGTTACTGCCTCCAGTTCCCCCATGTTGTTTCGGGTGCTGTGCATCTTGCTGTACAGGCAACCTGATTTTTAAAATTAATTGTTCCTCTCACTTAATTTTAACAGTCATTTTGTACTATTGTTCTATAACCGTATTTATTTCTTTCCTTGGTCTGACCTTTAGTTATTAACAGTACACAGGAAATGGACACAGGACAGTACGTAGAGCTGGTCAGGACCACAGATATTTTGGTAAAAGATCAGTCAGAAGCTGGAACCCATAAGGTTTGCAGAAATTCCAATTCAGTTTTTTTTTGTGCAAACCACCATGAAGTAAATGAATGCTGAGGAACAGAACAATTTCTCGCTTTGGAGCCAAACTCAGCATCAATAAATCCAAAGGTCAGATAAATACTGGGTTAGGTGCAGAATAAAGCTCTCTCTCTGCTGTCTGCCAAGAGCAACATCCCTGGTTTTCCTGAGCTTACATTGTGAAGGGAATCTAGGACTACATTTTCTAGTCTCTGAAGCTCTGAGAAATTGTGTATGGGTGGTAGGGGTGGGAGTTGGGGGGGGTGGTGAGGGGAGGGGGAGAGGATGATTTGTATACGTGTTCCATGTAGATTTTTGCAGATGTCTATCCCACGGGTGTCCAACCTCTGACCCTAGCAATCCAACCCTTGAAGCCCTGGCAAATCAGTTTTATTTGCATTAGCATTTCTTATTTTCTGGTTTGTACTGTTTGAATTTCATAAAGGTTGTGAATCTTTGGAATTCTCTACCCGAGAGCTGTGGATGCTCAGTCGTTGAGAGTATTGAAGATGAATGAAGATTGATAGATTTTTGGATATTAAGGGCATCAAGGGATATGGGGATAGTGTGGGAAGGTGGAGCTGAGTTAGAATCTCAGCCATGATCTCATTGAATGGCGGAGCAGGCTCAAAGGGCCGAATGGCCTACTCCTGCTCCTATTTCTTATGTTCTTATGAGCCTGGAGATTTGCACAGAGCTGCACTTGGCGCTGTTGCTTCCTTAATGGATAAATCCTAAATTAGAACACCAGTTGATATCAGCAGCTTGAGATTGATACAAAGCACTGGAAATATTGATTTGAACATTACTCATGGCCCATGACGTTCCATGGTACACAACCAGTGAGCCCCCAAAAAACAAAGGGGCTGAAGTTGCGTACCGCACCATTTGGGCCTTAACAGCCGCAATGCTCCGTGACCTATATTTGGCTTACCACCCCCGATGGCAAGTGGAGTGCAAAATATTAAGTTTCACTTGTTCAGTGGGGCGCGAGCGGGGCGCAAGGACTCCGCGAAGGGCGCAGTGCTATGTGGTGGGACATGTAGTGCTGCTGCATAGACAGGGCTCTCCCCTTCATTAAAGGGGAAGGCCAAGCTGCTGACTCTGCGGACAGGAAACAGGCCCATCCCTAGACCACCAGGGAGTGGGCTGGCGTGGCAGCAACCTGGCATACAAGCGGAGTGCCGGGCTGCAAGATAGCGGCACGGACCCCGTGATCGAGGAGGAAGAAGGCCACGACCAGTGTGTCGGACATTTTTTTTACATTGCCTACTCCCCTTTAATTATTGTCCCGTAAGTGGATCGACACTCCTGAAGCTGTCGCGGGCATCACCCCGGGACGAAAACGGGTCGCTGCGCATGGTGATGACATTGTCGTCGCCGACGGAATGGGGGGTTACCAGTTGGAGCAATGCGCTACCGGTTACTGCCGCCGCTGTGAAATTTCGCGAGAGTTGGTAACGGTGCTGTGCCTGGGCAAAAAGTCATTTGTGTCCTGAATTTCTCTCCCAAAAATTTAGACAGTCCCGATCTATGCGCAATGTGGCAGACTGGCCATATGGGAAATTAGGAGATTTCTCAAGTGCCCCCATGAATGGTTTATATTGCTGTATTATTGTCCCCCCCCTCCTTTTTTGTGTAAGAGGAACCAATCCACCCCTGAATGCATATCTTCAGGTCCCCTAACTTTGCAGAGCTCCGGAGAAAAATGATCTCCCTGAAATCCATACGGCTTTTATAATAGCGCTGTTGGAAACTAAGTTTTCCTATGTGAAGTAACATAATATGCTTAGCTGATTCACTGAACAGTGATAGTGTACCACCCGATACAGCACGCATCCACTGTGAGCAGCTAAGATGATTAATGTTACCACTGAGCATCTTCCAGGGGCTAGGAATTATGCCAAGTTCTTTTATGACTAACGAATGGATTCAAATGGATGTGGATTTGTGTATTAGCACGTACAATGTGCAGGATTAAATTTAATGCATATTAGCTACAACTTTGGAATAAATATAGTAAGGCAGGTCAAAGATCAATAGTAATCAAGTTCATTCAGGTCAAAATATAAGCAATATCTATTCCTTCTGATCCCTGCACATAAATGTCATGACAGTAATTCTGTCACTTACACACCACAGACAGGTGCCAGAGTTCCTTCCGTGATCAAACCAATGCTGAGTCCTACCATCTGCTGGTCCTAGTCTGGGCCTGCATTCTGTATTGTACACAATTTTACAAATGCCTTTGGTATTTGGCTGCTCTCAGTTGAAATCATTTTAAAATCAGAGGAACCTCGGAACGGGTGTAAACCATTTTGCCACTTGAAAATATGCTCGAATTGGATTTTTTTGGTAAAAAGAATGCTTGGCCAGGTCTCTGGTTGGGAGAGAAAATGATTTTGGCTGCTTTCAAAAATGCTCTTACCAGAAATACATTTGTTTCTCAGATAGGGCTCAAGTTTCGGACTCCCGCTAGAGCGGCGCACATCGGAGAGGCCCGCCTAATTTGTAGAATAAAAAGTGCGCCGAATACTTACCTCGCGATTCTCCGATAGCTGTAGACCCATTTCTAGCTCGCCGCGGCACAGCAGGAGCTACTGGGGGCGGAGCTACAGCCCTGCACCAAAAACAGTGCCGGCAGCTGCGTGCGTGTGCAATGGAGGCTCCGCACGTGCACAGTAGCTCCCTGCCCTCCCAGCGCGTCCTGTCTCCCGGGCGATGACCCTATCCCAGGCCGAAGGGATGTCGCCCCTTTCCCGGGCCGAGTGGCCTGCCTGCCCTTACCTCGTCGTTGGCAGGGCCCGCCCGCCTGGCCTCTCGCTGGGGGCGGGCCCCGCCTGAAGAGTCAGCGGCTGCGGCAGCCCAGCATCGAAGTCCTCGGCGGGGCTCGTTCAGCTTCTTCTCCCATTCCCCCCCATCGTTCAGCTTCATCCCTCCCCCCCATTCATCTCCCACCCCCATTCATCTCCCCCCCCATTCATCTTCCCCCCCACGTTTATCTCCCCCCCACGTTCATCTCCCCCCCCATTCATCTCCCCCCCATTCATCTCCCCCCCCATTCATCTCCCCCCCCATTCATCTCCCCCCCATTCATCTTCCCCCCCACGTTTATCTCCCCCCCATTCATCTCCCCCCCCCATTCATCTCCCCCCCCATTCATCTTCCCCCCCACGTTCATCTCCCCCCCCATTCATCTCCCCCCCATTCATCTCCCCCCCCATTCATCTCCCCCCCCATTCATCTTCCCCCCCACGTTTATCTCCCCCCCATTCATCTCCCCCCCCCATTCATCTCCCCCCCATTCATCTCCCCCCCCCATTCATCTCCCCCCCCATTCATCTTCCCCCCATTCATCTTCCCCCCCACGTTTATCTTCCCCCCTCCCCTTCCGTTCAGCTTCCCGCCTCTCCCCCATTCATCTCCCCCCCCCATTCATCTCCCCCCCCATTCATCTTCCCCCCATTCATCTTCCCCCCATTCATCTTTCCCCCCACGTTCATCTTACCCCCTCCCCTTCCGTTCAGTTTCCCGCCTCCCCCCCATTCATCTTCCCTCTCCCCCCCTCTTCTCTTCCCCCCCCTCTCTTCTCCCCCCCATCTTCTCCCCGGTGCTGCAGTAGGTGAGTAGAAATAATGTTTTATTTATTGAGTGAATTTTATTATTTTTTTATTTTTAATTTTTTAATTTTTTTTGATTGATTTATTGGTTGATTTATTGATTTATTTATCATTTATTATTGATGATGGCTCTTTATTTTTAAAAGTGAATAATGTTTGTAAACCCCCCTCCCCCAATCTCTCAATCCCTACACCTGATTTCTAAGTGGAGGCAAGGTTTTTCTGAGCATACAAAAATCTGCACTTACTCCATTCTAAGTTAGTTTGGAGTAGGTTTTCGCTGCCTAAACTTGCAAAACAGGCGTAAGTGGCTGGACACGCCCCCTTTTGAAAAAAAATCTGTTCTAAAATGAAACTATTCTAACTCACTAGAACTGGAGCAAACTAAATGCCGAGAATTGCAATTTCTAAGATGCTCTATTCTAAACTAGTTGCTCCAAAAAAAATAGGAGCAACTCAGGCCGAAACTTGAGCCCATAGTAACTACACTGAAACAGATTGATTGTTGGTGATGTGGAGACTCCCGACTCTTCAGAATGAAAAAGAAAGCAGTAACTCTAAAGGGGCATTCAAGGAACATTTGCAATGGTTGATCTCAAAAGGTTGTAGCAAGCTTTCCCACACAATGTGATGTGTGATAAATTTGTAATAATAAAAAGAGATAATTTGCATCATAAAACATAACCGTTGCTTGTGTGTGATATTTTGATAAATATAGGCCGCAAGTTTCCACATGATTTGCTCCTGATTTTTAGGAGCAACTGGTGTAGAACGGAGTATCTTAGAAATCGGAATTCTCCACATTTAGTTTTCTGCAGTTCTAGTCAGGTAGAACAGTTTCACTTTGGAACTGAATTTTTTTTTCAAAAGGGGGCGTGTCCGGCCATTGAAAGTTTCCACAGTGAAAACGTACTCCAAACTAACTTAGAATGGAGCAAGTGAAGATTTTTGTACGCTTGAAAAAACCTTGTCTACACGTTAAAAAATCAGGCGCAGGTTACAAATTAGGCGTCGGGAACGAGGGGGGAGGAGGGGGGGAAGTCATTAAATTCTACAATCAATCCTTAGTTATACTTATACAAATATTATACAAATAAATCCAACCTCAATAAAAATTTATAAGCAAAGTGCTTCAGGCAGGCCTTTCAGGCAGCGGTGTGGCGTCAGTGTCTCTCGACGGTAGCGGCAGGCAGCAAGCAGCCTTCGAGCTGTGGTGCTTGAGGCAGGCCTTCATTCCCCGCGAAGATGCAGCACCCGGATGGACTTGAGGCCATTCGGCCATGGGATTGCAGCGGCGTCAGTGGCTGGCCGGGAGCCGAAGAATCAGGAGCGGACTTGAGGCCATTCGGCCATGGGATTGCAGCGGCGTCAGTGGCTGGTCAGGAGCAGCAGCAGCCTTCGAGCTGTGAGGGGGACTGACTGAGGCCATTTGGACAGGGAGAGGCAGCCACATCGACATCTTTATATTTAAATTTGCAGAATCGGTGCACCACATATTATGCAATGGTTTGCTTCCTCATGCAAGAAATTATTTTTTCTTGGTGGACGTTGATCCATTGCAAAGTTGAATTGGCACTTTTATTTCTTCAAACACACAGTCCTTAATTTGCAGGCACCGGTTCTGCAAGTTTAGCAGTGAAAAGCTGAACTCACTGATTTCAGCAGGTGATTTATTCAGCAGTGCTGCTAAAAGCACTCCCTCACACACAGAAATATCAAGAAAATTAAAATACAAGCCTTTTCAGGCGTCCAAGAAACAAATCTTCACTTTTTCTGCAGCACTTTTAAAAATGGCCGAGTGCCAATGTTTACTTCAGATTGCGCGTGCGCGAACGCTCCAACGCGCACGCGCAGGGTTGCCGGCACCAAGAAGCCTCATTTAAATTGTACCCGCCCCCTCCTACTTACAAAATCGGCACGAGTGGTAGGCTCCGCCCCCTGTGCGCCGCGCCAAGCAGAATACCGCGTTTTTTTTCAGGCGCCGTTTTCGGCGCGAAAAACAGGCGCTCAGCTCTGAGATGCGACGTTTTCGGCGCGTGTGGAAACTTGGGGCCATAGAGTGGCTCCTCTGAGGTTTTTTTCCTGCTCCTCAGAATGGCAACAATTCTCGTTTAAAAAGAATGTTTCATTAGGAGTTAATGTTTGGGATTATGCAATTGGTGTTTGTAAAACATTATGACATTCATCTTGCTTCTAATTCCACAGATCTATAAATATGCCTTTCAAGTTCCTTTCAAGAAATGACCACCTCAGTAAACTTAACTGTCTCATCTTCATTTAATTTCATGCAGTTTCCGATTCAACAAACATGGATTAACATTCTTAGCCATTATTTAACTAACTAAATAATTATTAAGCTAATTGAGAGGCATGAAATAGGTATTACTGCAGATGGTCCTAACTAATTAGCACTTATGTTCACTGCACTTAAAATAAATAAAACATGTAAAGACTAACACCCTGGTTTCTAAAAGCAGAACATATCCATGGTGAACATGAGCAAGAAGAAGGAATGGTTGCCTGGGTGTAAGGTGCACATTTGACAGTGATGAAAGGGATAAGGAGCAGATGTCTGACTGGAGTCCAGCAAGTAATTTAGTAAGACATAAACTATTGCTTTTAAATCTATCCTATCTTATCTTACCCCGTCTGCCCTCTCAGGCGGACATAAAAGATCCCATGGCATTATTCGAAGAAGAGCAGGAGAGTTCTCCTCAGTGCCTTGGCCAATATTTATCCCTCAACCAACACCACCAAAACAGATAGCTGGTCATTTATCTCATCGCTGTTTGTGGAACCTTGCTGTGTGCAAATTGTCAGCCACGTTCCTTACAATAACAGTGACTACACTTCAAAAGTACTTCATTGACTGCTTTGGGACATCCTGAGGTCATGAAAGACACCATGTAAATGCAAGTCTTTCTTCCTGACTTTTATGTGTTATTAATAACAGTGACTCAAGTAAAAGAAGTACCCATTTTACAGCTTGTAAGAATTTAATTTTTTTTTGCAAAGATAGAAATATATCTCTTTGAAGGCCCCATAATGGAGCAAATTCTGTTTTCACAAATTGTAAATAATGTTATTCTTGGCTTAATGTTTGCACTCTTGCCTCTCAGTAAGAAGGTTGTGAATTCAAGACCTACTTCAAAGGCATGATGGCCCAGATTTTGCTGAACAATATACGCTATTATTAATGCACAAATCGGCCAGCAGCTTTTGCAAGGAAGAGATACCCTGTGAATTGTGAATTACCACAAATTGCCAGCTGATTTGTGCTGTGCCATCTTTAGCTTTACAAAAATGGCATCTCCCACTTAACCTCCCGGTGATTTTCATGAAGTTGCTGTGTTGGTACATTAATTGGCCATTAAACTTGTCACAGAATGTTACGCCTAGTAATTAATAAGGTAAGCACCCTTTTAACAACATGCTAATTGCTAATGACTGACAATCAACCTCTCTTGCCCAGAAAGTGAACAATTATAAGTGTGGCGTCTCATTCCTTCAGGTTGTGTTTGAATTAGAAGATTTAAAACTTGTAATTTTTTTTACATTCTTACTTTTCCTTTCTGACTCTTTTTTCTCTCTCTCTTAGTCCAATCTTTATTTCCTTCTCCTTATTTCTCTTTCTATACCTGATTTTACATTGAATTCACCCACTTTTATTCATTCTCCTCTCCCAATCCTTAAATCCCAATGGTTAAAGAGATATACTGTTTGTCCCATTATTTTCCAATGTCCCAGATGCCGTGTTTCCCTTGCTGCACCATTATCAGCTCGCACTTCCAGCAACTTTGTGAGCAAAAATGTTAAAACTTAAATGTGCACTAACAAGTTTAGTGAAAGGGCCTTGCCATGAGAAGCCCCGCTCCAGCAAATTCTGGTCCATTATGTTAAACTGGGACCCCGTCTGCCCTATCTGATGAATATAAAATATCCCATAGCACTATTTGTAGAAGAGTTCTCCTGGTGTCTTGGTGAAAGTGCCTTAAATCAGCATTGTCTTCACAATATAAATGTTTGATAAATTCTTATCTTACTAATCATAGCAAGAGAATCACCTGCAATGGCTTCTTTTCCCACTCCCGCACTGTTACCTCATGTATGCTGACAGCATCTAGCTGTACCTCTGTAGTTTAGTTCCACTCCAGCGGGGAGCTTGTCGACTGTGAGGTGGAGCATGGCAGCGAGGAAGATTGAGAAGAAGGTTGGGGCAATGACGCAGCCCTGTTTGACCCCGGTCCGGACGTGGATTGGGTCTGTGATGGATCTGTTGGTAAGGATCACGGTCTACATGTCGTCGTGGAGCAGGCGGAGGATGGTGACAAACTTTTGGGGGCATCCGAAATGGAGGAGGATGCTCCATAGACCCTCGTGGTTGACAGTGTCAAAGGCCTTTGTAAGGTCGAAAAAGGCCATGTATAAGAGCTACCCCTTCCCTCAACGACTATCTGCCCCACCTGTGACATAGACTGTGGTTCTCGTATTGGACTGTACAGCCACCTAAGAACTCATGTTAAGAGTGGAAGCAAGTCTTCCTCGATTCCGAGGGACTGTCTATGATGTACCTCTCCATTGTCTCTCTCTGTCTCTTCACTGTCTCTAAATTGTCAGATTACTTGTCCGACATCAAGTACTGGTTGAGCAGAAATTTCATCCAACGAAATATTGTGAAGATTGAAGCAATTGTCTTTGGTCCCCACCACAACTTCTGTTTCCTAGCCATCGACTCCATCCCCCTCCCTGGCAACTGTCTGAGGTTGAGCCAGACTGTAACCTTCGTGTCATATTTGACCCTAAGATGAAATTCCGACCACATATCCACACCATCACTGAGACCACCTATTTCCATCTCTGTAACATCCCCTGATTCTGCCCTTCCCTCAGATCATCCACTGCTGAAACCCTCATCCATGCCTTTGTTACCTATAGACGTGACAATTCCAATGCACTCCTGGCTGGCCTCCCACATTCTACCCTCCATAAACTTGAGATCATCCAAAACTTGGCTGCCCGCATCTTAACTCGCACCAAGTCCTGCTCACCCATCACCTCTGTGCTCGCTGTCCTACATTGGCTCCCAGTTAAGCAAAGCGTTGACTTTAAAATTGTCATCCTTGTTTCAATTCCCTCCATTAGCTCATCCCTCTCTACCTCTGTAACCTCCTCCAGCCCCACAACACCCCGAGATATCCGCGCTCCTCTAATTCTGGCCTCTTGAGCATCCCTGATTATAATCACTCAACCATTGGTGGCCATGTCTTAATAAGAACATAAGAACATAAGAAATAGGAATAGGAGTAGGCCATACGGCCCCTCGAGCCTGCTCCACCATTCAATAAGATCATGGCTGATCTGATCATGGACTCAGCTCCACATTCCCACCCGCTCCCCATAACCCCTTATCCCCTTATTGTTTAAGAAACTGTCTATTTCTGTCTTAAATTTATTCAATGTCCCAGCTTCCACAGCTCTCCGAGGCAGTGAATTCTACAGATTTACAACCCTCTGAGAGAAAACATTTCTCCTCATCTCTGTTTTAAATGGGTGGCCTCTTATTCTAAGATCATGCCCTCTAATTCTAGTCTCCCCCATCAGTGGAAACATCCTCTCTGCATCCACCCAAGCCCCCTCATAATCTTATACATTTCGATAAGATCACCTCTCATTCTTTTGAATTCCAATGAGTAGAGGCCCAAACTACTCAACCTTTCCTCATAAGTCAACCTCCTCATCCCCGGAATCAACCTAGTGAACGTTCGCTGAGCTGCTTCCAAAGCAAGTATATCCTTTTGTAAATATGGAAACCAAAACTGCATGCAGTATTCCAGGTGTGGCCTCACCAATACCTTATATAGCCGTAGTAAGACTTCCCTGCTTTTATACTCCATCCGCTTTGCAATAAAGGCCAAGATACCATTGGCTTTCCTGATCACTTGCTGTACCTGCATACTATCCTTTTGTGTTTCATGCATAAGTAGCCCCGGGTTCTGCTGTACTGCGGCACTTTGCAATCTTTCTTTATTTAAATAATAACTTGCTCTCTGATTTCTTTCTGCCAAAGTGCATCACCTCACACTTTCCAACATTATACTCCATCTGCCAAATTTTTGGCCATTCACTTAGCTTGTCTATGTCCTATTGCAGATTTTTTGTGTCCTCCTCACACATTGCTTTTTTTCCCATCTTTGTATCATCAGCAAACTTGGCTACGTTACACTCAGTCCCTTCTTCCAAGTCGTTAATATAGATTGTAAATAGTTAGGGTCCCAGCACTGGTCCCTGTGGCACCCCACTAGTTATTGGTTTCCAAACAGAGAATGACCCATTTATCCCAACTCTCTGTTCTCTGTTAGTTAGCCAATCCTCTATCCATGCTAATATATTACCCCCAACCCTGTGAACTTTTATCTTGTGCAGTAACCTTTTATGTGGCACCTTGTCAAATGCCTTCTGGAAGTCCAAATACACCATATCTACTCGTTCCCCATTATCCACCCTGTTCGTTACATCCTCAAAGAACTCCAGCAAATTTGTCAAACATGACTTCCCCTTCATAAATCCATGCTGTTGCCTAGGCCATACGCCTAGGCCAGCAGAGCTTGGTCTCCAGTCGTCTTGGTTAACCCTTGCCACTGTATCAAGACCTAGCTCTGTGAAGCCCATGTGGTGGCTGGTGTGCAACGGCCACTCCACTTTAAAAGAATCCATGCACAGGCATCTTCCACCCTTCAGGATGTAGTTCGGGACCTAGAATATCAGGTCCCTCATTGAAACATCTGTGAATTCATCTCTTTTTGGTGTGGAAGCAAGTCATCCTCGATACGAGGGACTGCCTAATAATATACTGCGTTCAGAAATTCCCTCCTTAAACCTCTCCGCCTCTCTACCTCCCTGTCCTCCTTTAAGAGGCTCCTTAAAACCTACCTCTTTGACCAATCATCTTTATATTGCTTGGTTTCAAATTTTGTTTTCCAACACTTCTGTGAAGTGCCTTGGGACATTTTACTACATTAAAGGCGTTATGTAAATAAAAGTTGTTGTTGTTTGACAATGATGCATTCCAATTGAATCCTTGTCATTTCACTATTTATTTATAAACAAAAAAGAAAAGATCATGCAGATGCTATTCTGTGAAGAAGGTGCCCCCTTAAAATCATTGATTATACTGAAAAACGATAGGCGCTAATGTGTAGGTGCCTACTTGCTGCCACATGGAAGGTTTTTATGAAGGGTGGGCTTCAGCAACAAGATGTGAAATCAGGAGAGTTGGAAAGCAACACTTCAAATAAAATGCTGAGACCTCCAGCTCAACCTACTCCTTGCCGGAACAGCACTATTGCATAACACAAGAATGAAAAGGGAAAAAGCAAAATACTGCAGATGTTGGAAATCTGAAATAAAAACAGAAAATACTGGAAATACTCAGCGAGTCAGGCAGCATGTGTGTAGAGAGAAACAGAGTTAACGTTTCAGGTCAATGACCTTTTGTCAGAACTGGACAAAGTTAGAGATGGAGCAGATTTTAAGCAAGTGTAGAGGCAGGGAAAGTGGGGAGGGGAGGAACGTACAAAAGAGAAGGGCTGTGATCGGGTGAAAGGCAGGAGAGATTAAATGACAAAAGATATTTTAGTACAAAGCAAAAGGAGCAAAATTAATAGGGCAATGTCATAATGGTGAAATGCAAGGCAATTTAATGAAGGTTTATAGATTGGAGAGGGCACAATGAAGTGATGGACAGAGAGATATAATTTCATTGCAGGTCACAACTGGTGTGAAAAATTACATTTCTGTATTTTTTTTCTTCCTTTTTCTGCAGCAACTACTTGGACTTATATAAATAGCCCAGAAATTCCGGCCTCCCCGCACCGTACAGAGTATCTACAGACCCGGGAAGGCACCGCAAATGCCGTTTTTCAGCGCACAATGCGCATGCGCTGAAAACCGTCTTTTCCGAGCTGTCAAGCTCCAGCTTGACAGATCATCCACATATCAGGAGCGAGGACATTTGCAAGGGCAAGATTGCGGGATTTGCCCATATCTTGCACAGCAAATGTCCTCAAAACTCTTGCGCCTAATAAAAACAGGTGCATAGCCTACTGTTACAGGCGTAAGATTCTTAAAACACACTTAAAACATTAAAAATAAAATTAAAAATACACATTTTATTTTTAACAACTCTGCCCACTACGTTAAATTTATTTTAAAGCATAATTTAAAAAACTTTTTAAAAACTTGGGAAAAAATGTTTTTCTAAAATATTTATTAACTTTAATTTCAATTAATTTTAATTATGTGAGGTGTGTTTTTTATTTTTTATTTGGTGTTATTGTGTTTGTTTTTTTTTCTCAATTAATAGCAATGAGAACTCGTAGATACGGAGTTCTCATTGCTATTAATTGAGAATACTGTACCTGATTGGTTGAGCAGTCACATGTGTCTGCACCTTCTGCGTGGGAACCTCGAGGACAGGAACACGTTTCGCAGCGCAGGAAGAGAAGGCCTCCCCACCGGAATCCGGGCCGCATCCGGGACCACCAGGTAATTTTGTAAAAATTCTCTGGCCGGAAGCAATTGCCGGAAGCCTCCGACCGGAATTTCAGGGCCAATATCTTTTACTTAGAAAAACATTCCAAATTACTTCTCAAAGGCGAAGGAGAATGGATGTCAAGCCATAGAAGGTGAGATTAGGAGGGGTGATCAAAATCTGAGTTAAAAGAATGGATTTTAAAAAGAGGCAAAATCAGTGGGGAGACTTTGTGGTGGGGCTGAAAACAATTTCAATATTTAGCTGGAGGAAATTACAGCTCATTTAAGACTGGATGTCACACAAGCAGTGGAAGAATCAAGAGAGGGTGTAGAAAGTAGGAACTGTGTGCTATCAGTTTCCATGGGGAAGCTGACCCTGAAGGCATTGATTCATTGCTAGGATATGATTCCATCTGTTTGGTTGCCCTCCAATCCTCACCCAAATTATAGTCTTCATATACAAGACCGTGAATGTTGACCTGCTTTTTTACTGCAGGGGGCATCAGAACTATGCCTCGTGTTGTCTTTACCTGACATGCATACACACACACTTCCAGCAGTGGTAACATAATAGTGTTAATGCATAGAAACCCTAATTATCTTCAACATTAAAAAAAAGAGAACATTCTGAGGAAATACATAGCAGGTCAGTCAGCATCTGTAAAGAGAATAGAAAGGTTTTGCAGCATTTCAGGAATGTACCCTTCATCAAAACGTGGAATATTTGCCCACACCTTACAAGGCAATAGTCAGAGCACAGAGCCAGGGAAGGGGGGTGAAGTCCCCCTACACCAGGGCTTCCGCTTTCTCGGCTCATTTGGGTCCCAGTATAGTACTGGCAGTCAGTACATCCAGTGTGATCAGAGGTACCGGCCTCCACTGACCATAAGTGGACCCCATGGAGGGGGTGGGTCGGGGGGCAGGGTCCAGGCTAGACAAGTGCCTAGACCTTAGCCTAGAAGAAATAGTAATTAAAAATATATATCTTGACTGGTTCCCTTACACATGTCATGGGTTAGGGGCCTTTAACACTATATATATGGCTTTAAATGCAAGTTCTTTCTGTCTTATTTTCTCTAGAGTGTTTAAATGGTCTCCCTTGGTATTATGCATATAATATGTAATTGGAGTTAAAAACATTAAAAAGTCTATCCTTGGAACATAGAATAAATTAGTTATCTTTTTCTTATTTGCAGCACAAGCAATTTTTCACCAACAACAAAATTTAATTTATCAAAATTGCGTAATATAGAAAGGTTTAAAAAAACGCATCTATTAGCGCAATTTCTTGGAAATGTTTATGTCATGGCAGGGTGGACTAAAATGTTACTGTAGATAGCCAGAGCCACCCAAATCCACACCTCCTGCCTGTCTGTGCAGCACTGGTTCAATGATAAATAAAATGTTTATGTTTTATCACATTGCAGAGCATGTTAACTCTTCCACCAGCTACTGGTGATTATGCAGAAGATGTTTGTATAGCAACAATATAAAACTATGTTAAACAATGCAGAATTCAATTTTAGAGCAAGGCAAAACATTTCTACTATTCTGCCCCCTCCATTTTCCACAGTGCATCTATGGGGAGGGAATGGTTGCTGAGACTGGTTGACGAAGGTGTCAGATGTTGTTAAACTTATAAACCAACCCACTGTACCACATAATAAATATCGGTCTTCCATGTAGTATTGGAACTGCATCTAGTAAATGATTATATTTAAGGGCGGAGGATGGGAGTCTGGCCAGGAGAGCACTGGAATAGTCAAATCTGGAGGTTTCCAAGGCACAGATGAGAATTTCATCTGCAGACGGCTCAGGCAGAGGTAGAGGTGGTCGATGCTACAGAGGTGACTTGACTCTGGAAGGAGGTTGTCTGAGACTCCCTAGCAGGTGTGGCCTCACCCTGCTTGGGTTTGATGCCACATGCATTGCAGTTCCAATGGAATGTAAATGTATATAAAACATGCTCAGGGGGTTCCTTACATGAACAGAGCAGGAAAATTGTACTTTACAACCAGACAGTGTAAATGGAAATATAAACAGAAAACATTGGAAATAGCAGGTCAGGCAGTATCTGTGGGGAGAGAAATGGGCTAGTGGCTGGCTGGAACCCAAACTGCAGCTAGCAGCTCCTACTGTAGTATAAATACAACACAATTTCACAAATGGACGTGCACCACAACTCTGCTTTACTCCACATGGCCAGTAATCAGATCAATGCATCATCACCCCAGGGGTGCACAACCCCTTCATTACAAAATAACCATAAAGTGATAGGTACACAGTGATGCAAAATCTGCAGTATAACTCTAATCTGAGGTTGCCAATGCAAGTGAACTTTTAACAACTGGTACAAGACCATGTTGCGGAGCTAAGCCCACACTGCTTCAGCATTATAGCATAACTGGAACTGGTGTGAAACCTTCTAAAAGTTAAAAAGATCTGCAGGAATGCCTTCATGTTTTTAATTTTAGTAAAAAGCCAACATGGTGCTTGCCTCTTCATGAATTGAAAATATTTAACCAGCATCCTAAAAGCAGCACTGTGCGCGAGTTTAAGTATGTACACATGCAACACAGGGCAGGGGTGGCGTTTGCCTTGTGGGGGGCCCCTTGCAAAGGTTTAGCTTGGGACCCCTAAGTTTTATTAGACAAATTAAAATCTCCCTGGCCTCACGCAGCTGAGGTCTGGATGGTTTGCCCTCCACCTTGGCTGCTGTCTCGAGTTAAAAACCTGGCTTTGGAATCTAAGGCCCTTCCCCTTGTTACCACCAGGTGGCAGACAAGATGTATTTTTGAAATACCAACGAATGGTAGCCAGTCACTCACCCACCATCCTACATTGTGAGAGGGAGAGGTAGCTGTAGAAGAAGGAAAACTACAGCATTCGTCAGTAAAAGGGCTTCTTTCTGCCTGTCATAACATTTTGCAGCAATTTTTCTGTTAATTGCACAGAATAATCCATTGTTTTGTTAAAATTTGTGGTTGTTTGTGCCTTTGTCATTGTGACATTGTATTATCTTGTTTAAAGTGCCATTGTCTCTTCACCAGAGAATTACCAGTCAGCCTCAGTTGCAGGAACAGTTATTTTATGAGCCAGAGGAAATGTTTCATTGATGAGCCATTTACCTGTCACAAGTAAAACCTTTTAATGTTTTTTATATTCTTTAGTTATATATAAAATGGAAGGAAATTCCAGGGGGATATTTACTCTTCAAATGCTCTTGCAAGTGTTGTCTGAAAGGTAGTTATCCAATGGAGATTCATCATTTCTCTTCTCAGTCACTTTGCCACACAGGTAACAGGAAAGGTCACATGCATTCTGAAGTAACACCATTCATTTCAATAAGTGTTAGCATTTTGGAGTGGCCTGGGACCATTGGTCTGGATTTTGTGGTAAAAATAACGGTGAGCCTATCAGTGCTCACTGTTATTAAGGAGTAAATCGGACAGCAACTCACGGCACCCGACCATGTGCAGTTCAACATGAAATCAGGAAGTTGCTGTCCGAGTTGCCCTGCTCCTCCGCAAGCTTCACTATATCAGTACCTCCCTGAGAGACTCGACATTAAACACATACCATGATGTGATGTTGCGATACTTACCCACTAGATACCCACTAAACAGTTCCAGAAAAAGTTAGTGTTTGTCCATTCAAGTGTAAGTGCATTTTTAACGATATGGTGAGGAACGTTCCCTCTAACTTCTTTTTCATGTGCGTTCCCTTTAAATTTGATGCACATGTGTGGTACCTCTTCCAGCGGCAGGTGCTGGTGAGTGGCCTGCACGGGAACTCTTGATTGGTGCAAGGCCGCGCGGTTACGCACCTCAGGGCAAACATTGGTGGTAAGTCTTAATTACTGCCAAACAACCTCTTTCTCACTGAAAAAAGGATAAGTCTCATTCCTTCAGATTTTAATTATTTTTGGAGATTAAAAAAAAATGTTTTTTTAACTTTTATTTCTGTCTTTTATAATCTCTCGCTCTTAATCTCATCTTTCTTTCCTCTCTTTAATTCTCTTTCTGTACATGATTTTACATTGGATTCTAATATTATACTTCCTTCAGTGCGATGAGGATTGTTTTAATATTTGTATTTATGAAAATGTGTGTCTCAGTAGAGATTCTTCAATCTGATTGGTTCAAGGGAGACGCTTTTTAAAAATTCATTCATATGGTGTGGGCGACACTGTCAAGGCCAGCACTTATTGCCCATCCCTAATTGCCCTTGAGAAGGTGGTGGTGAGCTGCTTTCTTGACAACTGAGTGACTTACTAGGCCATTTCAGAGGGGCATTTAAGAGTCAACTACATTGCTGTGGGTCTGGAGTCATATATAGGCCAGACTGGGTAAGAATGGCAGATTTCCTTCCCTGGAGGACTTAGTGAACTAGATGTTTTGTTTACAATAATCCAGTAATTTCATGGTCACTATTACTGATACTAGCTTTTTATTCTAAGTTTATTTAATTAACTGAATTTAAATTCCCCAGCTGCCATGGTGGGATTTGAATTCATGTCTCGGGATTATTAGTCCAGGTCTCTGGATTACTAATCCAGTAATATAACCACCGTTTTTATAACTGCTGCTGCTTGCCCTGTTCGCAAGGTCCCAGATCCCCAGTAGAGGGCACCGTGTTGTTTCTGATTCTCTAATTATCACAAATTGCAATGCAAAAGTCCACAGAAAGTCTATGGGCAAGTGTAAGGGTGATAAACAGTGATTGCCGTTCGTTCACTCCTGACCACAAAATCTGAGCGATTGTACAGCCACCGAAGCCAGGAAAAACACACTACCTGTTGGATACTGATGCGTCAAAGTTAGGCCGAAGTGTTGTCCCATTGTAAATAATGGGGTCGAAATTAGGTTATGCGTGCCTTTTGTAGGGTGAGAAATGAGTATTGGCGGATGTATTAAGGTCGGTGGTTATTGTTCTATTATTATTTCAATTATATACTGTTAATGATGAGACTTCAGGATGAAATATGACATTGATTCACTGATGTACTTACCTGTGAAATAAATCTTAACACCACTTCCCCAACTTCTCTTGGCTCTACCACAACCTCCCACAAATACAATTATGAAAGAATTGTTAGAATAACCCCATTAGTAGTCGATGTTCTCCACTTCATAGATTAAGAAGTGTGTAGGGAAATGGAAGTTCAGTATCAAAGAACCTCAAAAACACCCCCTCCAGTGCAAACTTCAATCCCTGACACAGAAACCTCATCCCAAATGACTTTGCCACAGAAAAGGTTATTTAAAGGCCATAATTATATAAAATATTAAATATATGAATGTTTTAATGTTTTCTTCTGCTTGCATCTCATGTTTGTTATTTGTAAATGTCTTATCTAATTGTCACCTGATACAGGGGGCGATTTAGTGAATTTTAGGTATTGCAGTTCTACAAGAAATGGGTGAAAAGAACTCTCATGATGCATCCCATACATACAGAATTTGTCAACAAGGGCTGGTAATCTTTGCCTCAGTTGATGGTTTATTTTCTGCATGGTTATCATATAATGTGAGTTATCAGTGCAATCTTGGTGTTATAGGTCGACAGAAGAAGGATTAAAACTGCAACTCTCATAATCTATCTATCACACACACTCAGAGAGAGCCTGTGCGGGCAAAACTTCAGGCAAGCATTTTGAATGTATAATGGTTAAGTTTTGCAAAATCATATTATTCTTAATGTATTTATTATAGTTTAAATTAAAGTTTTACACATGTGTACTGGGTCGTTTGAGGAAACATAGAAACATAGGAACATAGAAAATAGGTGCAGGAGTAGGCCATTCGGCCCTTCGAGCCTGCACCACCATTCAATAAGATCATGGCTGATCATTCATCTTAGTACTCCTTTCCCGCTTTCTCTCCATACCTCTTGATCCCTTTAGCCGTAAGGGCCACATCTATCTAACTCCCTCTTGAATACATCCAATGAACTGGCATCAACAACTCTCTGCGGCAGGGAATTCCACAGATTAACAACTCTCTGAGTGAAGAAGTTTCTCCTAATTTCAGTCCTAAATGGCCTACCCTTATCCTAAGACTGTGTCCCCTGGTTCTGGACTTCCCCAACATCGGGAACATTCTTCCCGCATCTAAACAACATGATTACTGAAAGAATGGTGAAAATTGCACAATTTAAACGATTTTGTACTAATTGTTAGTTCATGAATGGTAGCTAAGGAAAAAATAGCAATTTTATTGATTGGTTGGCTTTTTGATGGTTGTTAGGTCGTGTTTCGTACCTGCCTAATGAATGGAATTGGTATTTGATTGGTTAAATGCAATGTTTGAGGCAATCAGCATGGCTATCTTAACAGCATAGTTATTTGAGCCAATCATAATTTTTTGCTATATGACCTTATCTTTGATATGTTGATGCAATTGTCAGTTATGGGAATGTACTAAATGTAAAACTTCTAACAGGGAGACAGATATTACATATAATTAGCACACTGAAGGTTAAAAGCTTCTACGGATGCTTATTAAACATTAGTCTGGTGGTAGATTACTGTGTTTTTCAAAATGGAAACTGTTCTGATTGAACAGATATTGTACAACTGTGATGAAACACAAATAAAGAGGAGTGCAGTACCAGGCAGTGTTAAAATCTGCTCTTTATTTACATTGAGTATAAAGCAGAGTGAAAATCACAGACACGCAAAAGAACCAAATCCTGTTTTTGTGCCAATAAACAGCTATAACTAAGAAAGAACGACTTGCATTTTGTAAGGGGTGGTCTTTGGGGGGGGGGGGGGGGGAGTCAGCTTTCCCTTCTGATCTTATCTGAGCGGTTTCGAATCGCTCCCACACCCTTGGTTCTAGACTCTGGAATTATGAAGGGACTGTGACACACTTGGACAGACAATTGGTTTCAAGGTAAGAAGCAGGTATGGCTTTATTGTGTTTAAAAGGAAGTAAAAGACACATCTTTACTAACACACACAGAATCGTAATACCAATACACACTGAGAGGTACAAACACATTGAATAAATCGTCAACATACAGCCTGCGGGGAAAAGAATACAGCTTAAACTCTAAATGGGGTAAAGAGGAGAATGCAGATACATTTACACAAGTTATCCCAGCCTCCCTCCCCCAATTCTCCTAACTAACTAAGTTATAGCTCTGGGAGTTCAGGGGTTATGCTCACCAATCCCTTTTGACAGTTGCTGGTGAATCGCGGTTCTAGGTGAGCCATACCCCGGTCGGAGGAGAGGACTTCGGACTGCGTAGTCTTCAGTTGGGGTGAGTCCGTTGATGCGGTAAGTTGTGTTTTGGATGTATGGGGTAAGTACCCACTTTCTTTGGTTAGGAATAGTTTTAGTTAGTTCTTTTTGGTAATTTCTCACCCATTGGTCGTTCAGAAGTAGATTGTAGAGTGGAAATAAATGTCGATTCTTCGGTTTTTGCTGAGTTGGTTTTGGTTGGTTGTTTTACTGGTTGTGGTGGCCCGGGTTATCAATTTGGTTGCTGACAACCTTCCGTTTTGTGGGCCTCGTACTCGGTCAGTCCTTGATGATTTCTTGTAGTTTTCTTCACTCCCCACTCCTTGTAAAACTGGGAATAGATATAACCCAAAAAGGCTTCCTTATCTCCCACCAAATCTGGCCCAGCTCTTTGTTTCAATTTTGCAGCCCAGCTAACTGAAACTTGATTAAGTGGTTTTAATCTGGCGTTGATAGGCTTTTCTGAGTTGATGAGCTCTTGTCCATTGTGATAGTCTGGCCTGAGCTAGATATTTCTATGCCTGTTGAAAAGGTGTTGGAATATGTATGTGACATTTGGGTCCTCTGGGTGTGGTGGATAATGTTCCTTCCGTGGTCGATTGTTAAAATGTAAATATCTTTTAGGGACAGGTTTCGAGGGTAAACAGTTCCCAGACAATTTGATTAACTCCAATGTCCAAACTGGCCCTTTAGAGATTGACCCCACCCCTTTTCTTGCAGACCCAACATTCACTTTTTAAAAATCTCAAATTCGATTAAAGTTCGTAGTTTCTTCCACACTGGGGGGGGGGGGGTTCTCCATGAATGCATCCCCTTTTATTCCCTGTAGGCCTCATCTGCCCCTTTAAACTCATTTGCGTCCCGAAGTTTTTCCTTCCATTTTAAAAGTCCAGAAAGGGATTCTTCTCCTCTGCAGGGGAAAGGTACCAGGAATCTTTGCGAAATATTGGTAAATTCTATACTCCCCGCTGTGATACCATACCACTTATGGTATCATCTTCTAGGTGAGCAAAGTTCCTGACTCCCAAGAGATAACCTTCCCCGTAAATTAACTAAACTAATACCCAAAATATGCATTACACTTATGCAACATCACCATAGATACACACTTTTCCTTTACAGGTACAAACTTTTTACATTTGCATCCTTCCAGCTTGGAGGAGGTTCAATCACTACAATTGCATTTCAGCACAGTTACATTTCATTTCAATTACATTATATTCACCAGCATGTAGGCAACGTACAACCACATTACAGAAGGAAGAACATAGATTAAAATTAAACAACATCAATTGGTCTCCTGAGGTTTGTCCATCACCCGGTAATGTCTGGATCCTGCCCTTGAGAACTGCTCTCAGGCTGGCCGACACACAAGACAAACTCAAAACAATCACCTAAACATTATTGCAATATTAACCTGAATTCTAAACTAAACTTAAAATGTAAAATGGTGCAGTCGGCTGCCTTAAACTAAAAATTAGAGCTCTGTACAACCGCCACCCGTCTCCGGGTGGCCTGGTTAATCCCAGTTGGGCCCATGCCTTGTGCGGCCTGATAGCCGCCTGGATGCTAGGGTTTCCCCGCAGCTGGTGAGCTGGAGACCCTTGTCTCTGGGACAGCTCGTTGCTACTGCTCCTGTGAGACCCTCACTGCTGGAGGCAGCTGGCTGGGGGTCCCTACTCTGAGTGGCCTCTGTACTTCTGACCTTTGGCCTTCCCTGTCGGGCTGCCCTTCTCCTAGGGTAGAATTGCTGAGGCTCAGATGCCGGTGACCACGGTATCTTTGGCCGTGGTGTACGGAGGGTCCATCTCAGGGTTTCGGTTACTGGGGGTGCGTCCGAATCCCAAACGATGGGTGGGATAGCCCCTCCAGTACTGCGATTCACCACCCCTAAAGGCACGGTTTCTGAGCCTGCCACATTCCCTGTGGGCCCTCCACCGTCGGGGGCGGCCAACGGAGGGTCCCTGTCCTGAGGACGGTTCACCCCTCCCGGCTGCCCTCTGTGCTTGGCTGACCCTGGGTTGTACAGCTTGCACTGGTTGATATGAAACCACTTAGTACGGCGGGGCAGCTTTATGCCATAGACCATCGGGCTTGCCTTGTCGACAATGCTGTATGGCCCCATATATAATGCTTCAAAAACCCCTACCCGAACATAGTTCCTCACCATGATATGGTCCCCTATCTCCCATTCGTGGTGTTTGCTGGGTTCTAGCAGCAATCGGTTACTCTGATGCTGTCTGCCCATGTTACTAGCAGCCTGCCAGTGAATCTGTTTGAGGTGTTCAAACAGGTTCCTGACAAACCGGTCCCGGTTCACCTCTCTGAGCTGACCTTCTATGAGCACCAGGGCTAGGACATGGGTGGGGGTCCGCATGATCCGGCCAGTCATGAGCTCGTATGAGGAATACCTCGTGCTCTTTGACTGGCTAGCTTGGATCCCCATTAGGACCAATGGTAAGACCTCCACCCACTTTTGGGGTGAGTCTCCCGTCTCCTTCCGCAGCCTTTCTTTAATGGTGCGGTTTAAATGCTCCACAATACCCGATGACTGTGGATTGTGGGCAATGTGCCATTTCCCCTCAATGCTGAGCACCTTAAGGGTTGCCTGCATTACCTGCCCGGTGAAATGGCTCCCCTGGTCCGACTCCACATACTGTGGGAGTCCCCACCGGGAGAACACTTCCCTCACTAGAATCTTAGCTGTCCCTAGTGTGTTGGCTGTTCGGCAGGGGAAGACTTCAACCCATTTTGAGAACACATCCACCAGGACTAGGCAGTATTTGTAGCCTCCCTGGGCGGTGGGTAGGGGCCCGATGTAGTCAATTTGGATTGACTGCCATGGTCCCTCTACCCTCCTGACGTGTTCTAGGGACACCTTCCTTTTCTGGGGGTCAGGGTTGTTTGCAGCACACATCAGGCAGTTCGCACAGAACTCACAGACATCCTCCCCGAGTCCTGGCCACCATCCTGCCTGTTCCACCCGTTGCCAGGTGGTCTCAGGCCCGGGGTGTCCCGCTTCTGGACCCTCATGGGCCAGTTTTAGGAATTCCCTCTGGTGCTGCTGTGGCACGACCCATTGTCCCTCTTTAAACAGCATGCCTTCCTTAATGGTAATGGCTGCTGTGCCGTATGGACCTTCTACTCTCCTCGAGCTAACGCGTTCAGGACAGCTTTCAGGGTCCTGCGCCTGAACTGTTTTTAAGTCTGGGGCCACAGCTATCCCTGTACTCTCTGCTGCCCTGTTCTTGTTCTTGACCGCTGCTATGCGGCTGGTGTCATAGGGGTCCCAGAACTTTCCCGTGCGGGCACCTTCTTTGGCCAGTTTGTCAGCCTGTTGGTTTCCCTCTGCACGGGGTTCGGGTTTTGAATGGGCTTTCACCTTATGTATGTAGACATTTCCCTCTTCCCCCACCGCTGTCATGATTTTCTCCAGCAAGGGCTTGATTGCCAGGGGTCTCCCGTCAGTGGACGTGTATCCGCGACGGGACCAGATAGCCAGGTACTCCATACACGAATTGCAGGTAAATATACTGTCTGAGCAAATCGTGTACGGGGTAGGGAATTCCTCAGGGTGGGTCACCACGTACATTACGGCGGACAGTTCAGCATGCTGGGCGCTCATGGTACTGGGGAGCTTGATTGCCAGGGCAATACCTGTCCTTGGGTCATAGACTCCGCACCCAATGAGTCACTCGCCAGCAGATACCGTGCTGGACCCGTCCACATAGGTGTCCCGGCCTGTAGGGTGTAACCCCGCCCGAAGGCCAATGTTCACCTCCCATACCCTTTCTATGGAGCACCTGTGGGCTTTCCCTGGGTAGATTAGGTTGGCTGCGAGCCTTGGCTCACGGGGGCGTTCTACTCTGAGGTCCATCTGGGAGAGGAGGAGGGTCCAGTGAGCAATGCGGGCACTGCTCACCATCCCGTCCTTAATCCTCCCATCTAAGAGCATCTGAGTAGGTGTGTGGTGGATTAGGAGTGTGAGAAGAAACCCTCCCGTGAAGATCAAGGATCTTTTCACTGCCCAATGTGTGGCTAGGAGGTGTCTCTCACAGTTGGAGTACCCCTTCTCCACATCTGTGAGGATCTTGGAGGAGTAAACCACCGGTCTCAGCTGGCCGTGCCGCTCTTGAAGCAGCAATGAGCTCTAACTGTCCCCGCTGGCTGCCACCTCCAGGAAAAACTCCTTTCCTACATCTATCGCTCCTAAGGCTGGAGCGGTCTGCAAGTCCTTCTTGAGCTGATTAAATGCTGCCTCGCAACCCTCATCCCAGTCCCACTCTACACCCTTGTGTTGGAGCCTGAGCAGAGGGGCTGCGGTGGCTGCATAATCCTCAATAAAATCTCTGCAGTACCCGGTGAGTCCTAGAAAGGATCTTACCCCTGTCACTGTGTTGGGGGCTGGTAACTCCTGTACTGCCTCCCTTCTAGCCTTGTCTATGGCCCTTTCCCCAGCACGCACAGTCAGCCCCAGGAATTTGACTTCCTTCTGGCCGATCTGTGCCTTCTTGGGGTTTACTTTTAACCCTTCTTCTTTTAGCAGCTCCAGCAGCTCAGCCAGCAGTGGGCCATGCTCCTCCCCCTGATCGGTGAACAGAAGGTCATCCACATACTGCACCAACTGCTGGGGTCTGCTAAAGCCCTTTAAGCAGTTCGCAATACATTAGTGAAAAATGCTGGGGCTGTTGTGAAAGCCTTGGGGAAGACAGTTCCTCGTGTATTGCTGGCCCTTGAAGGTAAAGGCGAACTTGTACTGGTCTTCCCGTTTTAAAGGAATGGACCAGAACCCATTTGAAATGTCCAGCACCGTGAAAGTGGTCGCGGATGCTGGAATACTCCCTATGAGGTCCACTACGGCTGCTACAGTGGGTACACAGGCAGGGATATACTTATTTAGTACTCGATAGTCCACGGTGGCCCTCCATGAGTTGTCCGGTTTCTTAACCGGCCACAGTGGAGAGTTCACATGGGTAACTATCGGTCTTAACACCCCTTGCTCTACCAGTGATCCCAGCGCCGTTGTCAGGTCTGCCTCCCTGGGGAAGTTATATTGCTTTTGTGGTCGGGTCATGGGGTCCCCTTCTATACTAATTTCCACCCCCGTTACCCTATCACAGTCATGTTTGTGGGTGGCGAATGCTGCAAGGTGTGCCCATACATATGCCTGGTACTCCACTGGGGTGTTACTGACCAGTAATTCCAAATCATAACCCTCCTTTGGCTTCACGGTACACAACGTTCCCTTGGCCCCTTTGTCTGGAATCACCGCCACCTCACTTTCCCTGTCTATCCCTATGGCTCCCCATAGACAGTGGTTCCTGAGATCCACTAGGATCTGGTGGCCAATGATAAAATCAGCCCCCAGGATCCCTTTTTCCTCCTGCTCCCATTTCATCAGGACACACTTCCATTTGGTTTTGAGTGTCCCTAACTGAATGGTGAGCGGGATGGAAAACGAACCAGTTTGCTCATTGCCTGTGAACCCCACTAGACTGTACGGGACCCCGTTCGATAGAGGTGAGGTAGTTGGGTTATCTGCATATACAAGGGTGCTGGAAGCACCAGTATCTAGCAGGTAGGTCCCTTTCACTTTCTCCACCTCCATCATAACGCATGGTCTCTTCCAGGCATCGTACTCTAGGGAACACAGGTACACAGGCTGCGCTGGCTCTAGTCATGCATTTGGGTGGGTTGGAGCAGAGGGTTTTACCGTACCGGCTACTGCACGGGTTGCGATAGCTACTGCTCCCTGTCTGTTTATGAGTGTCTGAAGGGCGGCTACGAGTGTCTCATATGAGTCGGGTGTTCCTGCCCCGGCCTTACGGGCTGGGGCTGGAGTGATCTTTCCCTTAGTCTCTTTCCAGGGGTTCCTACAGTCCTTCCTCCAGTGCCCACTTTTCCCACACCCAAAACACTCGCCCCCTTTGTGGGGAGGGTTCCCACCTTCCTGATGCCACTCTCTCTTGCCTTGGCTGGGTTTAATCTCATGGACCTTCCCTTTAGAGGAGGGCTCCTCAGTCCCTCCACTGTTCCGGTAAACCAGGGTCAACTGTCTGACCACTGTCTCCTCGGTGGTTCTGGGATCTCTTGGATCGAACCAGACTTCGGCTTTTGTCTTTACTCCAGGTAATTTGTTTGCCACAAGGCTACGGAGCCAGTGAGCCAGCTCGTTAGGGGCCAGGTGGGCCCGGTCAAGAACCCCACTACAGGCCCTTTCGTAAACCAGTCACAACCTGTCAGCGAAAGCCTGTGGAGTCTCCCCATAGAGCTGCACTGTTTTCTCCACTCGGGAGAAAGGACTCCCGTCGTTCATACCCATGGCCTCTGGACCTCCTCCTTAACCGTAGCGTATGTGTTTCGCCCCTTTCTGCTGTCTGCAGAGAGGGAATGGCACAGCTTGGTGTCTAGCGAGAAGAGCAATAGCTTAGCCTGCTCCGAATCATTGCACCTGTTAATATCCCCTGTGTGTTCCACTTCCAGGAAGTGGACCGAGGGATCCCCCTGTTGGGTGAGCTTACTTAGCTGGCCTATCATAGCCCTCAGTTTTTGGGTGTCGTGGGGGACTACGAAGTTGCTTTCTAGGGGTCCTGCTGCCCCATTGGCGCCAGGCGGGCCAAACTTCTGCTGCCGGACCGGGTGCATTGGCCCTGGTTCCGGCCCTCCTTGTATTGGCTCGCCCGCTTCCCCCTGCTGCCAAGCCAAGTTAAAACTCGGGGCCGCCGGTGTTGGTAGTTCGCAATCCTTGCCTGCCCCGCACTCTGGCTGACACCCCTGCTGCTCCGGGCCGTTCCTGGGAGCTGCAGGCAGTGACTGAGGGGTTTCTCCTTGCTCTACCAGGTGTTCCTGTGCTAAACGCGGGTTTATCAGGCACACCATGCCTTTAGCCCGGGATAGAGCAAGGTTCAAGCTTTGGATCTGCTGCTGGCAGGGCCTCAAATTCCCTGGTACTGGCTACCTTATAGGCTACCTGAATGTCTCTCACCCTCTCCCCGTACTCTTTAACTTGTTTGGCGAGGCAGGAATTCTCTTCCTGCAACGCCCGTTCGTTATTCTTGGCTTCAATAATCTGACACTGTAAAAGGTCCAGTTGGGTTTTGTGCCTTTCTTTAGTGAGCTCTCCACTTTCCTTTAACTGCCCCATCTGGGTCCACAGCCTTTCCCCGACTGTGGCCCTTGCACTGGACCTCTCTTCTGCCTGCCTTAATACTCCCTTTAATTTCTCATTCTCCTCATCTAGAAGCCGGATCTGTCGCTGAAGGCAAATTAGCCAAATGGCCTTCTCTATCGACCTTTTATGTTCCTTGCTCTCGGTCCATTGAGCTGCAGTGTCTTCTGGACACTCAGCATACAATAGATTGAGTACCCACTCCTTAGCCACATTTACCCTCTTAAACACATACGAGGAAATCCCCTCTTCCATTTTGCTTCTTTTCCTGAAATCCGTCTCTCTCTTATCTCGTCCCTTGCCCCAGAGTCCCTTCGTGGTCGCCATTATGCAAGGGGTGGTCTTTGGGGGAGAGTCAGCTTTCCCTTCTGACCTTATATGAGCGGTTTCGAATCGCTCCCACACCCTTGGTTCTAGACACTGGAATTATGAAGGGACTGTGACAGACTTGGACAGACAATCGGTTTCAAGGTAAGAAGCAGGTATGGCTTTATTGTGTTTAAAAAGAATTAAAAGGCATACCTTTAATTACACACACAGAATAGTAATACCAATACACACTGAAGGGTACAACACATTGAATAAATTGTCAACATTCAGCCTGCGGGGAAAAGAATACTGCTTAAACTCTAAATGGGGTAAAGAGGAGAATGCAGATACATTTAGACAAGTTATCCCAGCCTGCCCCTCCCAATTCCCCTAACTAACTAAGTTATAGCTCTGGGGGTTCAGGGGCTATACTCACCAATCCCTTTTGACAGTTGCCGGTGAATCGCGGTTTCGGGGTTCTAGGCGAGCCATACCCTGGACGGAGGAGAAGACTTCGGACTGCGTAGTCTTCAGTTGGGGTGAGTCCGTTGATGCGGTAAGTTGCATTTTGGATGTATGGGGTAAGTACCCACTTTCTTTGGTTATAGTTTTAGTTAGTCTGTTTTGTTAATTTCTCACCCGTTGGTCGTTCAGAAGTAGATTGTAGAGTGGAAATAAATGTTGATTCTTCGGTTTTTGCTGAGTTGGTTTCGGTTGGTCGTTTTGCTGGTTGTGGTGGCCCGGGTTGTCAATTTGGTTGCTGACAACCTTCCGTTTCGTGGGCCTCGTGCTCGGTCGGTCCTTGATGATTTCTTGTAGTTTTCTTCACTCCCCACCTCCGGCTGCTTGAGTTTTTCCTTGTAAAACTGGGAATAGATATAACTCAAAAAGGCTTCCTTATCTCCCACCAAATCTGGCCCAGCTCTTTGTTTCAATTTTGCAGCCCAGCTAATTGAAACTTGATTAAGTGGTTTTAATCTGGTGTTGATAGGCTTTTCTGAGTTGAGGAACTCTTGTCCATTGTGATAGTCTGGCCTTAGCTAGATATTTCTATGCCTGTTGAAAAGGCGTTGGAATATGTATGTGACATTTTGGTCCTCTGGGTGGGGTGGATAATGTTTCTTCCGTGGTCAATTGTTAAAATGTAAATGTCTTCGAGGGACAGGTTCCGAGGGTAAACAGTTCCCAGACAATTTGATTAGCTCCAATGTCCAAACTAGCCCTTTAGAGATTGACCCCACCCCTTTTCTTGCAGACCCAACATTCACCTTTTTAAAAATCCCAAATTCGATTAAAGTTCGTAGTTTCTTCCATGCGCACTTTAAGATTTCAAACTTTCTGGTAGATAGTTCCAAATTAAATTCCCTTTCCTATGAGTCCAAACACTGGTGGGAGGGTTCTCTATGAATGCATCCCCTTTTATCTCCTGCAGGCCTCGTCTGCCCCTTTAAACTCATTTGTGTCCCGAAGTTTTTCCTTCCATTTTAACAGTCCAGAAAGGGATTCTTCTCCTCTGCAGGGGAAAGGTACCAGGAATCTTTGCGAAATATTGCTAAATTCTACAATTTCTATAGCGCCTTTCACAACTACCAGACATCCCAAAGTGCTTTACAGCCAATGAAGTACTGTTTGAAGTATAGTCACTGTGCAATGTAGGCAACACAGCAGCTAATTTGCACACAGCAAGCTCCCACAAACAGCATAATGGCCAGATAATCTGTTTTTAGTGATGTTGATTGAGGCATAAATATTAGACAGGACACCGGGGATAACTCCCCTGCTCTTTTTGAAATAACATAAGTAAACAACATGGATACTGAAAGAATGTTGAAAATTACACAATTTAAATGATTTTGTACTAATTGGGATCTTTTATGTCCACCTCATAGAGCAGACAGGACCTCGGTTTAACATCTCATCCAAAAGACGGCACCATCCAACAGTGCAGCACTCCCTCAGCACCATAAAGAAGTGTCAGCTTAGATTTTTGTGCTCACGTATCTGGGGTGGAACTTGAACCTACAACCTTCTGACTCAAGGATGAGATTTTTACCTGCTAAGCTGCGGCTGACACTAGAAATATTGTAACAATTTTTCTTTATCGAAAGTCATGAAAATATCTAACAGCTTATATAATTTGAACCCAAAGTTCTGATGTTGCAGATATGCCTGTTGTGGGGGTGGGAGGGCTGGGGAAGGAGGGGTAATATTGAATGGCTGCCACTGATTGGGTGGGGGCATGGAAAATAGTGATGAGTGCTGCTTAAAGGGAAACTGGCAGCACTGGAGTAAGCAGGAAATCTGGAAGATTCTGATGGTAGCTAGAACTAAAATGAGAGTAGGCAAATTCACGGACTAATTTGAATGTCCTTCCGGTGGAGAAAGGAAGCAGGAGGAGCCAGGGTTTTAGACTCAGGGGTAGGAAGCCCATGAACAATGCTCTTAACAATCTATACGGAGGAAGGTCACAGTATCTGTCAATACCACTTCCTTGAACCCCAGGATTCCTTCACAGTGTTACAAGAAGTTCAATGATTTGCAAAGTAAGCTACTTGCCTCTCACGTACCCTTCCTTCCAGGCTCATATATCTGTGGCATTTCTTCTTTAATTCATCTCTCTTCTTCCAGGACTTGCGATCCCTTTTCCTATCTTGTTTTACCTGCTATCTATAAATGTGCCATCCCCAACTCACCTCACCTGCCCTTTCTTGATTTTTGGTTTGGGAGTGCAAACACATTAGCAAGAAATATGATCGGGCATTTTCAAATGCTACAGAGGAACTGCTATGGTAGCTACATAACATTATAAGATCTCTTCATTTTCTTTTCCTCTAGGTAACCCAAAGCAATAATCTGTAGTGGAGAAGGAAGAAGAAAGAGACAGGTTTTCCACCTCTGGCCAACCAGCAGTATCATTACTCATGCCACCACTCACACTTTCTTTCACTCATCAGCCCAGAGAAATGCACCTGGGATATGTTGATCACTGAGTGAGATACAACCCATTCTGTTGCTGGAGAGGTCAGAGGTCAAAGTGGGATCTGTCAGTGGGAGGTGGTGGTAGGTCCGTAGAAACTAGCCCCAGGCTCGAGAGCTTTCAGGGGCCATGCAACCTGCAGAAGAGTCCTTCTCGGACTCAGGATCCTCAAGAGTATGGCCATCTTGGTTTCAAGAAGTTCGCAATGTAACAAAGGAGCATGGGTAATGAATAATGTTTTCTAGAGCAGTACTGTTCGCAATTAAAAGGACGTGATATTGCCAGGAAACCAAGTGTGAAGTACTAAGTTTTGTTGCCATTTTTCTATTAGATTAAAAACAACAAAAATATATTGCAGTGAAAAAGAAGGGTGGTAAGAGAAGGGATAACCAGCCGTGGATAACCAAGGAAATAACGGAGAGTATCAAATCAAAGACCAATGCGTATAAGGTGGACAAGGTTAGTGGGAAACTAGAGGATTGGGAAAATTTTAAACAACAGCAATAAAGAAAGGAAAGATAGATTTCAAAGGTAAACTTGCGCAAAACATAAAAACAGATAGTAAAAGCTTTTACAGATATATAAAACGGAAAAGAGTGACTAAAGTAAATGTTGGTCCCTTGGAAGATGAGAAGGGGGATTTAATAATGGGAAATGTGGAAATGGCTGAGACCTTAAACAATTATTTTGCTTCGGTCTTCACAGTGGAAGACACAAAAACCATGCCAAAAATTGCTGGTCACGGGAATGTGGGAAGGGAGGACCTTGAGACAATCACTATCACTAGGGGGGTAGTGCTGGACAGGCTAATGGGACTCAAGGTAGACAAGTCCCCTGGTCCTGATGAAATGCATCCCAGGGTATTAAAAGAGATGGCGGAAGTTATAGCAGATGCATTCGTTATAATCTGCCAAAATTCTCTGGACTCTGGGGAGGTACCAGCGAATTGGAAAGCAGCTAATGTAACGCCTCTGTTTAAAAAAGGGGGCAGAAAAAAGGCAGGTAACTATAGGCCAGTTAGTTTAACATCTGTAGTGGGGAAAATGCTTGAAACTATCATTAAGGAAGAAATAGCGGGACATCTAGATAGGAATAGTGCAATCAAACAGACGCAGCATTGATTCATGAAGGGGAAATCATGTTTAACTAATTTACTAGAATTCTTTGAGGATATAACGAGCATGGTGGATAGAGGTGTACCGATGGATGTGGTGTATTTAGATTTCCAAAAGGCATTCGATAAGGTGCCACACAAAAGGTTACTGCAGAAGATAAAGGTACGCGGAGTCAGAGGAAATGTATTAGCATGGATAGAGAATTGGCTGGCGAACAGAAAGCAGAGAGTCGGGATAAATGGGTCCTTTTCGGGTTGGAAATCGGTGGTTAGTGGTGTGCCACAGGGATCGGTGCTGGGACCACAACTGTTTACAATATACATAGATGACCTGGAAGAGGGGACAGAGTGTAGTGTGACAAAATTTGCGGATGACACTAAGATTGGGAAAGCGGGTTGTGTAGAGGACACAGAGAGGCTGCAAAGAGATTTGGATAGGTTAAGCGAATGGGCGAAGGTTTGGCAGATGGAATACAATGTCGGAAAGTGTGAGGTCATCCACCTTGGGGAAAAAAACAGTAAAAGGGAATATTATTTGAATGGGGAGAAATTACAACATGCTGCAGTGCAGAGGGACCTGGGGGTCCTTGTGCATGAATCCCAAAAAGTTAGTTTGCAGGTGCAGCAGGTAATCAGGAAGGCGAATGGAATGTTGGCCTTCATTGCGAGAGGGATGGAGTACAAAAGCAGGGAGGTCCTGCTGCAACTGCATAGGGTATTGTTAAGGCTGCACCTGGAGTACTGCGTGCAGTTTTGGTCACCTTACTTAAGGAAGGATATACTGGTGTTGGAGGGGTTACAGAGATGATTCACTAGGCTGATTCCGGAGATGAGGGGGTTACCTTATGATGATAGATTGAGTAGACTGGGTCTTTACTCGTTGGAGTTCAGAAGGATGAGGGGTGATCTTATAGAAACATTTAAAATCATGAAAGGGATAGACAAGATAGAGGCAGAGAGATTGTTTCCACTGGTAGGGGAGGCTAGAACTAGGGGGCACAGCCTCAAAATACGGGGGAACCAATTTAAAACCGAGTTGAGAAGGAATTTCTTCTCCCAGAGGGTTGTGAATCTGTGGAATTCTCTGCCCAAGGAAGCAGTTGAGGCTAGCTCATTGAATGTTTTCAAATCACAGATAGATAGATTTTTAACCAATAAGGGAATTAAGGGTTACGGGGAGAGGGCAGGTAAGTAGAGCTGAGTCCACGGCCAGATCAGCCATGATCTTATTGAATGGCGGAGCAGGCTCGAGGGTCTAGATGGCCTACTCCTGTTCCTAATTCTTATGTTCTTATGTTCTTGTATAGCATGAAATGCAAGAGTTTTTACCAAGTAGCCTTGTTTCAGTATTTGCCTCCTTTACCAGGTGACAGCTCTTTCTGTTTCCATCTGATGAGGTTCCAGTTTATATTGGTCTTGTGCACAGCTTAGTTGATGATGTGTCCTTTTGAACTCTAGCCATAATAACCAATAACACACAACTTTGAAAGTTTTTACTTACAATATCAAACCAGAATTGTCGCTACAATGCTTTCATACCGATATAGTGCAACAAGTGTGAATAGGGAACCAACTTTTAAAGAGCTATGTAAGAGCAGTACGTGGTACTAAATTTGAACATTGGGCTTGAAATTGAGGCCTCACCAGGTCCGTACGGAATGTGTACAGACCCGGGAAGGCATCGTAAAAGCTGGTTTTCAGCGCGCAATGTGCATGCACTGAAAACCGGCTTTTCCGATCTGTCAAGGTTTAGCTTGACAGATCTGCCGCATCTTCGGGAAAAGGACATTCGCATGAGCAAAATTGCACTATTTGCCCATCTCTTGCCCTGCGAATGTCCTTCAAACTCTTGCACCTGGTAAAAGCAGGCGCATAGCCTACTTTTACCAGCGTAAGAGTTTTAAACCATATAAAAAATATATAAAAATAAATTTAAAAATGCATTTTTATGTTAAAAATCCTGTCCACTAAGGTAAGTTTATTTTAAACCCTAATTTCAACACTTAAAAAAAAAAATCCAAAAAATATATATTTTTCTAACACATTTCATTCACTTCAATTTAAATTAATGTTAACTATGTGAGGTCTTTAAAATTTTTTTTTATAATTGTTTAGGTGTTTGGGGAGGAGGGGGTGGTCCTCATTCATAATAATGAGAACTCGTACTTACGGAGTTCCCATTATTATGAATGAGAATACTGTACCGTCATTGGCTGTCCAGTGCCACGTGACTCCAGCTTCTCCCTCTGCATCTCCAAGACGTGAACGCGTTCCGATGTGCAGGAAGAGGAGGTCTCTGACCGCAATTGCAGGAGCAAAAGGCAGGTGTGGATATTTTTTTTTATTTTCCGGCAAGCGTCCGCTGGAAGCCCAGAACCAGGATTTCAGGCCCAATGTCCTTTTACCTCTTGGACATGGGCTTGAATCCAGTCTGGACTGATGGAGTGAAAGTCTCCTCCCTCTGCCAGCTACAAGCATCTTATATAAAATGATGCGATCTAATCCACATGCTGCCCTTTGGCGACATTTTCCGCATACATCGGGAGTGGATTTTGTTGGGACCTCTCCCGCTCTGCTGTTGTAACCTCAGTGGTAGTTCTAGCACAGGCTCCTCCATCTGTGCTGTCATTCTGTGATTCAATGCTTTTGTGCAGCCGCAATCCACTCTTCAATGGGTCTGGGCCTACAGAACAAGACTGGCAGATGTTGGCTACCATGGCGGCCCAGCATGGAGAGGGCCAGGGAGATGGCGACAGAGGGATGGCCAGAGAGCTGTCACAGGAGGGCCCTCAGCAAGGGTGTCCCCTAAGGAGGAGAGTGAGGTATGCAGTTCCCCTGCACCAGATATTGGGCCAGAAGGTCAGGAGGCAGCCTGCTGCAGAGGCAGTTGCTGGGCAGCCGCAGCCTGCAGAGGTGAAGGAGCCAGCAGAGCAGCAGGGAGAAGCCAATGAGGAACAACACAGATCAAGATGGCTGCACAGACGTGGGGACGCAAGGCCATATCGAAAAAGGGTCTTCTGCCACCAATTCTCATACAGGGACTTTAATGATGATCAGTGCCTGCGCAGACTAAGGGCTAGACTTTCCACTATGGTCGCTATCGCCCAAAAATGGGTGATATTTCGAGCCTTAGTGCCTTTTTTATTTTTCGGGATCGTTGGTATATCGCCCATTTTAAAAACCGCTAGTTTCCCCTTTTTAATTTGGGTGATAGCCTTAGCGATGTGAAATGGGCCTTAGTAATGTATTCAGTCATGCAACGCTAGCGTCCATAGCAACGGATGTTCTGCGCATGTGTGTTTTTCTTTCAGGCAAAGAACTTTTCCCATGCGGGTTGACAGAGCGAACAGTGGACCTGGTCCCCATCAATAACATTATAGAACCTTTCTTTTATTCTAGCCCCTTTGCTTTATAAAATAAAATATATCAGCCAACTGAGGTGAACTCCATTTCCTTCCTCATTGGATGACATACCCTAGTTCTGCTTCTACTTGTACTGTGGACCAGAGAGGGAATAAATCCATGATTTATTAACCCTGACATTACAGCAATGTACTTGTATGTAACTTTTCTCATTTTATTCTCCCATCTCTATTCTGCAGCATGTGATTAGTGATCAATACTGGTTGAGAAATTACAGGTCCCATCACTATAAATAGCTATAAATGCCCTTCATTTGTCCTCAACAAATACAAGTGTGATTAGATGACTGGCAAGAGTCAAAAAGGCCCTTCAAATCACTCACAAATTGATTCTCCTGAGAGCCTTTCACTACAGATCCTCCCCGTAGTGCTGAGCAGTGTCGAGTTATTGCAGCTTTTCTTCAGCGTATTTTTGGGCCAGCGATCATTTGGGCGAATTGTCGGCGAAATGACGAAAGTGGCGATAATCTGGGCCATAATCGGGTGCAAGTTCCCATTATTAGCACTATTCTTGGCCTTGCACGAGGATGACGTCATATTTTTAAAAAAGTAGGCCGGATGATCCAGTTCACTCAGCAGTGCCGAAAGTTGGGCCTGCAATAAATGGGCTATAATCGGGCGTTAGTTTCCACTTTTCAGCAAATATGGGCGATAGCCTGCATCTCAGCTATTCATCATCATCATGGACAGTCCCTCGGAATCGAGGAAGACTTGCTTCCACTCTTAACATGAGTCTTTAGGTGGCTGAATAGTCCAATACGAGAACCACAGTCTCTGTCACAGGTGGAATAAGAATCATTGAGGGAAGGGGTGGGTGGGGCTGGTTTGCCGCACACTCCTTCCGCTGCCTGCGCTTGATTTCTGCATGCTCTCAACAACGAGACTCGAGGTGCTCAGCACCCTCCCTTCACTTAGGACGGTCTTTGGCCAGGGACTCCAAGATGTCGGTGGGAATGTTGCACTTTATCAGGGAGGCTTTGAGGTTGTCCTTGTAACCTTTCCTCTGCCCACCTTTGGCTCGTTTGCCATGAAGGAGTTCCGAGTAGAGCTCTTGCTTTGGGAGTCTTGTGTCTGGCATGCAGAAGTCCACAGTCGCATGCCTGGAAGGACCCAGTAGCATAAAAGTCCAGGGCGATAGTGACCTTGAATGCCATGCTCAGGGCTACCCTCACCCGTGTTTGCAGCTCCAAGTCTGCCTGCCCAGTGGAGCTGATCAAGTGTGGTCAGTGCTTCGATGTTGGGGATGTTGGCCTGGCCTTAGCTATTATATGGGTGCTAAATGGGCAATAAATGGGCGATGATGTGCCGAAAGTCTAAGATTCTGGAAGGACGTGGTGATGGAGCTCTGCAATCTGCTGCAGGCAGTCTTGGAGCTGCAAACACGGGTGAGGGCAGCTCTGAGCATGGCATCCAAGGTCACTATCGTCCTGAACTTTTATGCTACTGGGTCCTTCCAGGCATGCGACTGTGGACATCTGCAACATCTTGCAGTTTGCAGCCCATACATCGATGCGAGAGGTCACACATGCTCTGTATAGGAGAAGGGCCGATTACATTTCTTTCCCTATGAACAGGGACAAGCAGTTAGAGTGGCAGACTGCATTCCTCCGCATTGCAGGCTTCCCCAGGGTCTAAGGGGTCATTGATTGCACCCATGTCACTCTCAGGGCACCCCAACACACTTCCAAACAATTCCGAAACCGCACGGGATTCCCCTCCCTCAATGTTCACCTGGTTTGCGACCACAACCGCAAGATTATGGAAGTGGATGCAGCAGCCATGATTCTTTCATACTGCGGCAGAGCGGTGTGTCACGCCTCTTCACTGATCCCAATCAAGATTGTGGCTGGCTCCTTGGTGACAAGGGCTACGCGCTGAGAACTTGGCACATGACTCCTTTTCGCATTTCCTAGACCTGCTGCGCAGCAGGCCTATAATGACAGTCTCTCGGCCACCAGGACCATCATCGAGCACACTTTTAGGATTCTCAAGCAGAGGTTCCGTTGCCTGGAGTTGCCGCTCAAGGGGTGTGCTGCAGTACTCGCCTGAGTGTGTCTCCATATTCATGGTGGTGTGCTGCATGCTCCACAACCTGGCCATCATGAGGGCCATTGAAGGACGAGGCAGCAGTGGCACCAGTGAAGGAGAAGGATGAGGAGGAGGAGGAGGCGTATGAGGAGGAGGACAAGAAGGCAAGCAGGAGGAGCAGGATGTGGATGATCAGTCACGCAGGAAGCGGCGTCGCCATCGTGACTCTGAAAGGGAAGCATGAAGCCATCTCATAACTGCGCATTTCACTTAACTCAATGGCCAACTGAGCCTGCATCTGGCCATGTCCATGGGGCAACCTGTGAGCCCTCTCACATATCATTCCCACTCAATGGTGCTATACAGCACCTCACCCTCGTGGCACCCCTTCTCCCATTTATGATTGCAGATGAGTCCCCAAGCGTGAGCCAGGTGAATGCTGGTTGCTCCGATGGGGCTGGGGGCAACATAGGTTAAGTGAAGGCCTTTGGGCAATGCCATCTCTCCCTGACAGTGCAGTGGCCTACCTGGCAAAAGAGACCTCATCAGAATTTCCAAATACAAAATAAAGATTTATTATAACCCAAACAATGCATTTCAAAAACATTCACGAAATAAATTTTCACCCTTGTGCAACTCCTTATTACCTTTATTATGCAGCCCTACACTTAAACTATGCCACAGTGTCTCCCCTGTGGCTGCCGCATTGCTTTGGGAAGGCTGCTGTGTGTCTGTAGAAGAAGCTACAGATGTCCTTCTCGGACGCCCTTGACCAGCTCTGGCCCTGGAAGGGCCGGTTGCAGACTGGGCAACATCCTCCTCTGCGCCTTCAGTTGGAAGTGACTGGGGTGATGCCATGGATGGCAGCAATTGCAGAGTGGCATGTCTTGGCTCAGGGTTGCTGTGAACCGGAGAGCCCACATCAGTATCCTGGTCCGAAAAGCCAGTGCCACTCCCCGAGCTGAGACTGCATGAGAGCATCACCAACATCATAGGCAGTCCCTCGGAATCGAGGAAGACTTGCTTCCACTCTTAGCATGAGTTCTTAGGTGGCTGTACAGTCCAATATGAGAACCACAGTCTCTGTCACAGGTGGGACAGATAGTCATTGAGGGAAAAGGTGGGCAGGGAGCCTGGTTTGCCGCACGCTCTTTCCGCTGCCTGCGCTTGATTTCTGCATGCTCTCGGTGACGATACTCGAGGAACTCAGCGCCCTCCCGAATGCACTTCCTCCACTTAGGACGGTCTATGGCCAGGGACTTCCAGGTGTCAGTGGGGATGTCGCACTTTTTCAGGGAGGCTTTGAGGGTGTCCTTGTTAACGTTTCTTCTGCCCGCCTTTGGCTCGTTTGCCGTGGATGAGTTCCGAATAGAGCGCTTGCTTTGGCAGTCTCGTGTCTAGCATGCGATTTATGTGGCCTGCCCAGCGGAGCTGATCAAGTGTGGTCAGTGCTTCAATGCTGGGGAGGTTGACCTGGATGAAGACGCTAATGTTTGTGCATCTGTCCTCCCAGGGGATTTGTAGGAACTTGCGGAGACATTGTTGGTGGTATTTCTCCAGCGACTTGAGGTGTCTACTGTACATGGTCCATGTCTCTGAGCCATACAGGAGGGCGGGTATTACTATGGCCCTGTAGACCATGAGCTTGGTGACAGTTTTGAGGGACTGGTCTTCAAACACTCTTTTTCTCAGGTGGACGAAGGCTGCACTGGCACACTGGAGGTGGTGTTGGATCTTGTCGTCAATGCCTGCTCTTGTTGATAAGAGGCTCCCGAGATAGGGGACGTGGTCCACATTGTCCAGGGCAACGCCATGGATCTTGATGTCTGGGGCCAGTGCTGTGCGGCGAGGAAAGGCTGGTGGAGGACCTTTGTCTTACTAATGTTTTGCATAAGGCCCATGCTTTCATATGCCTGGGTAAATATGTCGACTTTGTCCTGGAGTTCAGCCTCGGTGTGTGTACAGACACAGGCGTCATCCGCGTACTGTAGCTCAACGACAGAGGTTGGAGTGGTCTTGGACCTGGCCTGGAAACAGCGAAGGTTGAACAGCTTTAGTTCCACTCCAGCGGGGAGCTTGTTGACTGTGAGGTGGAGCATGGCAGCGAGGAAGATTGAGAAGAGGGTTGGGGCGATGACGCAGCCCTGCTTGACTCCGGTCCTGATGTGAATTGGGTCTGTGATGGATCTGTTGGTAAGGATCATGGCCTGCATGTCATCGTGGAGCAGGCGGAGGATGGTGACGAAGTTTTGGGGGTATCCGAAACGGAGAAGGACGCTCCATAGACCCTCGCGGTTGACAGTGTCAAAGGCCTTTGTAAGCTCGAAGAAGGCCATGTATAAGGGTTGGCACTGTTCCCTTCATTTTTCCTGCAGCTGTCGCGCTGCAAAAATCATGTCCGTTGTGCCCCGGAGGGGATGAAATCCACACTGCGACTCCGGGAGGAGCACCTCGGCCACGGGGAGAAGATGGTTGAGGAGGACTCTGGCGACGACTTTCCCAGTGGTTGATAGCAGGGAGATTCCTCTGTCGTTGCCACAGTCGGACGTCCCCTTTTTTAAAGATGGTCACGATCACTGCATCTCTAAGATCTCCCAGCATGCTCTCCTCCCTCCAGATGAGAGCGATGAGTTCGTGTATTCGCGCCAGTAGTGCCTCGCCGCCATATTTCAGTGCCTCAGCAGGGATTCTATCCGCTCCCGTAGCCTTGTTGTTTTTTAGCTGTCTTATGGCCTTTTATACCTCGTGCAGTGTTGGGGTCTCACTGAGGTGGTGTTGGGTAGCATGCTGCAGAATGGTGTCGAGAAACACTCGAGTCAAAGGCAGAGTCTCGATTGAGGAGATCTTCGAATTGTTCCTTCCAGCAAGCCCTGACTGCCTCGGTGTCCTTGATGAGTATTTCCCCGTTCTTGACCAGGAGTGGGGTGGAGCCTTGGGAGTTTGGTCCGTATGTGGCCTTGACTGCGGTGAAGAATCCTCGCACATCATTGCTGTTGGCCAGCTGCTGCATCTCCTGTGCTTTCTCCATCCACTACCTGTTCTTTAGGTCCTGGGTTTTTTGTTGGACCTTAGCCTTTAGCTGTCTGTAATGCTGCTTTGCTGCTCCCGAGTTGGGTTGCTGTTTAAGGCTCAGAAATGCCCTGCGCTTGCAATTTATTAGTTCTTGAATCTCCTGATCATTATCATCAAACCAGTCCTGGTGTTTCCTGTATGAGTGACCGAGTGTCTCTTTGCAGACACTGATTATGGAGGCCTGGAGGGCAAACCAAGTGCTGTGGACATTCTGCATCTTGGGGTCATCAAGGCACGCCAGGTTAGCTGTGAGGCGCTGACTGCAAAGGGCTCTCTTAGCTGGGTCCTTAAGTGACCTGGCATTGATTTTTTTGCAGCACTGCTTCTGCTGCCCCCTCCGCTTGGGGCTATGTTGATGTCAATGATGGACCGGATTAGGCGGTGGTCCGTCCAGCAGTCGTCAGCTCCTGTCATGGCGCGGGTGATGCACACATCCTTGTGATCCCTGGCTCGGCGATGACATAGTCGAGCAGGTGTCTGTGTTTGGAGTGAGGGTGTTGAACGCCGCCTCGACAGAGTCGGCTTCCCCATCAAAAACAAGCTGGTCGACCGCCTCAAAGACTTCCCCTGAGGGGCTAACGAATGCCTTATGACGCTTCGACTCACCCTATCCCGGTACCAGTGCGCCACAGTCATCAGTGCGTATGCTCCAGCACTCGATGCAACAGATGAGGCCAAAGAGAGTTTTTACTCCAACCTCGAAAAATCCCTGACAAACTGATCCTCCTCGGCGACTTCAACGCCAGGGTCGGCAAGGACACAGACCTCTGCGTGATTGGCAGAGAAGGGGTAGGGAAAGCCAACTCCAGTGGTACTCTACTCCTGACAAAATGTCTAGAGCATGAACTTGTCATCACCAACATCTTGTTCCGCCAGAGAGACAAATACAAGGCATGAGAGCTGCCACACTCTGGAAGCCATCAGAGAAGACAGCAGTCAGACGCTCCGTGCCGTGTTGTCCAGAGTGCATGAGAGCATTCTGAGCGTCCAGGGCAGCGGCCATCCTGTCCAAAGAAGCACAGCGATGCTCGTTCCCTTGCGCCTGTGCTGCAATGGCAGCTGTCACCTCGGCCAAGAGATGCGTCATCGTAGTTGGATCCGCACGGTCACTCTGGGATTCCACCAACGTCTGCACACTGGCAATGATGGTCTCCATGATGTGCGCAGAGCTGTCCACAATGCGGGAGCCGGACTCCTCCCCGCTCCTCACCTCTTGCGACAGCCTCTCGGGCACCCCTTGCATTGCCGTCAAGAGCTCCAATTGCATGGACTCCATCCTTTGTCGTAAGCCCCAACATTGATGGTCTCTTCTGAGTCCTCCGCAGCAGGACTCGTCTGCGCACCAGCCCCCCCCGCAGAGATGGCACCCGAGACTCCCTTGGCCCTTCACCATGCTGCAGCTCACTAGGCCCCGGTGCTTCACCCAGTGCAAACCCCTGTGCTAAATCGAAGCTACCTGACCGCGGACTCCCAGTATCTGAGCTGGTGCGTGGGATTGTATGAAGCAGTGATGCAATGTTGCTGGCAGACCTCTCCCCCTCTCCATCTCCCTCAACCGACATCCCAGCGACATCATCCAGATCGTCAAGTCTGTGCTTCTGAATGTGGCTGCCAGTCGCCTCAAGGGTCTCTGTGTCACTCAGGCTGAAACTCAGGATGTCTTCTGCAAGCATAAATGAGACAAGGGGTGCCATGAGGGTGAGGTGCCACACAGCAAACAGCTTACACAGAGGCATAAGCAATAGCCAGGTAGGTCACTGCACTGTCAAGGAGAGATGGCATTGCACAAAGGCCTTCACTTACCCATGCTGCCCCCAGCGCCATCGGAACAACCAGTATCCACAGTGATTCCGACGTGCCTGCCGACTAGTCGCTGCACCCTCTCCTCCATGTCAGTGAGCTGGACATTTTAGGACTCGCCCCCACCAGTTGGTTGTTGATTGGTACGGTTGTGCACCACCTTGGCTTGCAAAGCAATGTAGGGTTGGTAAGTCGCAGTTTTCAGAGGCCTCAGCAATGAGTGCAAATGTGAGTCTCAGATGCAAAGGATCCTCCATTGTGAGTGTGCACACATACGTGGCTTAGCAATCAACAGCTACTTCAGCTACTATGTAGTGTTGGTGAGAAATAAGGTAAATGAGAGGGTGGCAGATGTAATGTGAGGAGCTAGGTGAACATGTACTCACTTTCATTCTTCGAATAAGGTCCTTTTCCTGCATTGGATGGGGGTGCGCTGGTGAATGGAGGTGCCCGAAACCTCCTCCGTAATCTCCCTCCATGAATTAGTAAAGACGGCCCTAGTTGGTCTTCCACCACCTTCAGGGACGAGTAGCCGCCTCCTTCCCTCCACAGTTTCCAGTTCCGCATCACTAAAGTGGCTTGCCCTCCTGAAACTTTCCCTTGCGGCCATCTTCTCTCAAGCAAGTCAGCCGGAACTCAAGACACAGCTGCAAAACCTGCCCTTTAAGAAGACTAGGGAGCAGTTGGATTGTTAGCATCAATTGGTTCGGAGCGGAATTTCGTGGTCCAAATGCCAATCCGCTGCCACACCAATGAAAACAGCTCATAGCACCAGTCTTTACCACTCCGGTCCGCTTTGGGCCTAAAAAAGCAGAATTTCACTCTAAACACCACCCCATCCATCTCGGCGGTAATGGACACTCCGTTTCGGGCGGAGGGCAATTTCGAGGCCAGAGTGTCTCTGTTAAAATGTGGGATTAATGAGTGAACTATTTTTAATGTAAAAATTCAAACTTTTGGGGGGAACCAAGCTCCCAGACCAACCTAGAAAAGCACCAACACATTGTCCCGTCAGGCTTTTATGTTCTTTCCCTCCAATATATGTGAAAGAATGTTGGATATTCCCAAAGCCCATGTAACTACATGTTTTCACATGTCATAGGCTTATGTTGAGAGCCTTTTTTAAGTGGCCAGCATTTAGGGATTTGTGACAGCCTTTAACTTTTGGAAGCTTTCTAGATTGTAATGTGCATTAAAAAAGTTGAAAAAATTGGTTGTATCTCACTTAGCGAAATTTTAATGTGCATTAAAATCCAAGGAATGTCTATATTGGGTATTTTTCTTAAAATGTACTCATTTATGGGATGTGGGCATCACTGCCAAGACCAGCATTTATTGCCCAGCTCCTGTATAAAATTTGTAGACTCCTAAAAACCTTTCCACCATCTACAAGGCACAAGGCAGGAGTGTGCTGAAATACTCTCCACTTGCCTGGATGAGTGCAGCTCCAACCACACTCAAGGAGCTCGACACCATCCAGGACAAAGCAGCCCACTTGATTGGCACCTCATCCACCACTTTAAACATTCACTCCCTCCACCACTGACATACCATGGCTCCAGTGTGTACCATCTACAAGATGTACTGCAGCAACTTCGACAGCACTTCCCAAACCCGAGACTTCTACCATCTAGAAGGACAAGGACAGCAGGCGCAAGGGAACATCATCATCTGCAAGTTCCCCTCCAAGTTACACACCACTCTGACATGGAAATATATCATTGTTTCTTCATTGTGGCTGAGTCAGCATCCTGGAACTGTCTCCCGAACAGCACTGTGGGATTACCTTCACCTCACAACTGCAGTGGCTCACCACCACCTTCTCAAGGGCAATTAGGGATGGGCAATAATTGCTGACCTTGCCAGTGACACCTACATCCCATGAACAAATTAAAAAACAAGTTACTTCCTAAAATCTGTTTCTGTTACTTTTCACAGCACAGAAGAAGATTCTCATATTTGAATAGTTTGTCAAATTACATTTTTCTCTGTATCTGCTATATAACAGGTTGTGGCACATTTTTACATCATAAATGAAATCATGGGTATAAGCTGATAAATGAACCCAAAAGCTACAACAATATAACAGGAGGCATAAACACAGTGAAGAAACAGCACAAAGAATTTAAAAATCCTTCTGGAATAAATGTTGGTCTTGCCAGCAATGCCCACACCATTAAAAAGCCATCATAGGGCAAACTGACATACAGTTTTCCTAATTTTAAATGACTTTTCATTTGTCATGGGCTATTTTTAATATTTCAACTGCTTGTATACAAGACAAAATGCAACTACACCAGGATATAAGATATCTCTATGATGCAAATTCATTGAGAAATGCTGCCAGTTATGGAAGATATTTTTAGGTTATATTTTTGCAAGCACCAACAGATTCCCAGTTTACTGAAATCAGTACTTAATCAATAGGTTGTACTTAACATAGAAACATAGAAACATAGAAAATAGGTGCAGGAGTAGGCCATTCAGCCCTTCTAGCCTGCACCGCCATTCAATGAGTTCATGGCTGAACATTCAACTTCAGTACCCCATTCCTGCTTTCTCGCCATACCCCTTGATCCCCCTAGCAGTAAGGACCTCATCTAACTCCTTTTTGAATATATTTAGTGAATTGGCCTCAACAACTTTCTGTGGTAGAGAATTCCACAGGTTCACCACTCTCTGGGTGAAGAAGTTCCTCCGCATCTCGGTCCTAAATGGCTTACCCCTTATCCTTAGACTGTGACCCCTGGTTCTGGACTTCCCCAACATTGGGAACATTCTTCCTGCATCTAACCTGTCTAACCCCGTCAGAATTTTATATGTTTCTATGAGGTCCCCTCTCATTCTTCTGAACTCCAGTGAATACAAGCCCAGTTGATCCAGTCTTTCTTGATAGGTCAGTCCCGCCATCCCGGGAATCAGTCTGGTGAACCTTCGCTGCACTCCCTCAATAGCAAGAATGTCCTTCCTCAGGTTAGGAGACCAAAACTGTACACAATACTCCAGGTGTGGCCTCACCAATGCCCTGTACAACTGTAGCAACACCTCCCTGCCCCTGTACTCAAATCCCCTTGCTATGAAGGCCAACATGCCATTTGCTTTCTTAACCGCCTGCTGCACCTGCATGCCAACCTTCAATGACTGATGTACCATGACACCCAGGTCTCTTTGCACCTCCCCTTTTCCTAATCTGTCACCATTCAGATAATAGTCTGTCTCTCTGTTTTTACCACCAAAGTGGATAACCTCACATTTATCCACATTATACTTCATCTGCCATGCATTTGCCCACTCACCTAACCTATCCAAGTCGCTCTGCAGCCTCACAGCATCCTCCTCGCAGCTCACACTGCCACCCAACTTAGTGTCATCCGCAAATTTGGAGATACTACATTTAATCCCCTCATCTAAATCATTAATGTACAGTGTAAACAGCTGGGGCCCCAGCACAGAACCTTGCGGTACCCCACTAGTCACTGCCTGCCATTCTGAAAAGTACCCATTTACTCCTACTCTTTGCTTCCTGTCTGACAACCAGTTCTCAATCCATGTCAGTACACTACCCCCAATCCCATGTGCTCTAACTTTGCACATCAATCTCTTGTGTGGGACCTTGTCGAACGCCTTCTGAAAGTCCAAATATACCACATCAACTGGTTCTCCCTTATCCACTCTACTGGAAACATCCTCAAAAAATTCCAGAAGATTTGTCAAGCATGATTTCCCTTTCACAAATCCATGCTGACTTGGACCTATCATGTCACCTCTTTCCAAAAGCATTGCTATGACATCCTTAATAATTGATTCCATCATTTTACCCACTACCGATGTCAGGCTGACCGGTCTATAATTCCCTGTTTTCTCTCTCCCTCCTTTTTTAAAAAGTGGGGTTACATTGGCTACCCTCCACTCCATAGGAACTGATCCAGAGTCAATGGAATGTTGGAAAATGACTGTCAACGCATCCACTATTTCCAAGGCCACCTCCTTAAGTACTCTGGGATGCAGTCCATCAGGCCCTGGGGATTTATCGGCCTTCAATCCCATCAATTTCCCCAACACAATTTCCCGGCTAATAAGGATTTCCCTCAGTTCCTCCTCCTTACTAGACCCCCCGACCCCTTTTATAACCGGAAGGTTGTTCGTGTCCTCCTTCGTGAATACCGAACCAAAGTACTTGTTCAATTGGTCCGCCATTTCTTTGTTCCCCGTTATGACTTCCCCTGATTCTGACTGCAGGGGACCTACATTTGTCTTTACTAACCTTTTTCTCTTTACATATCTATAGAAACTTTTGCAATCCGTCTTAATGTTCCCTGCAAGTTTCTTCTCATACTCCATTTTCCCTGCCCTAATCAAACCCTTTGTCCTCCTCTGCTGAGTTCTAAATTTCTCCCAGTCCCCAGGTTCGCTGCTATTTCTGGCCAATTTGTATGCCACTTCCTTGGCTTTAATACTATCCCTGATTTCCCTTGATAGCCACGGTGAGCCACCTTCCCTTTTTTATTTCTATGCCAGACAGGAATGTACAATTGTTGTAGTTCATCCATGCGGTCTCTAAATGTCTGCCATTGCCCATCCACAGTCAACCCCTTAAGTATCATTCGCCAATCCATCTCAGCCAATTCACGCCTCATACCTTCAAAGTTAGCCTTCTTTAAGTTCTGGACCATGGTCTCTGAATTAACTGTTTCATTCTCCATCCTAATGCAGAATTCCACCATATTATGGTCACTCTTCCCCAAGGGGCCTCGCACAACGAGATTGCTAATTAATCCTTTCTCATTACATAACACCCAGTCTAAGATGGCCTCCCCCCTAGTTGGTTCCTCGACATATTGGTCTAAAAAACCATCCCTTATGCACTCCAGAAAATCCTCCTCCACCGTATTGCTTCCAGTTTGGTTAGCCCAATCTATGTGCATATTAAAGTCACCCATTATAGCTGCTGCACCTTTATTGCACGCACCCCTAATTTCCTGTTTGATGCCCTCCCCAACATCACTACTACTGTTTGGAGGTCTGTACACAACTCCCACTAACGTTTTTTGCCCTTTGGTGTTCTGCAGCTCTACCCATATAGATTCCACATCATCCAAGCTAATGTCCTTCCTAACTATTGCCTTAATCTCCTCCTTAACCAGCAATGCTACCCCACCTCCTTTTCCTTTTATTCTATCCTTCCTGAATGTTGAATACCCCTGGATGTTGAGTTCCCAGCCCTGCTCATCCTGGAGCCACGTCTCCGTAATCCCAATCACATCATATTTGTTAACATCTATTTGCACAGTTAATTCATCCACCTTTTTGCGGATACTCCTTGCATTAAGACACAAAGCCTTTAGGCTTGTTTTTTTAACACCCTCTGTCAGGTATGAGCTGATAAATCAACCTGTGAGCTTCAACAATATAACATGCTCTACCAGTCAAAGGGGATCAAGGGATATGGGGATAGTGCGGGAGAGTAAAGCTGCGGTTGAAGATCAGCAAAAGGGAGGAGGAGTGTTGGTCCTGGTGGTGACAGCATTTCATTTGTTATGTTTCACACTTGATAAATCTTTGAATTATTGGGGAATCCTGGGCAGTAATGTAAGCGCCTGGTCTGGCAATGGGTGCCCCATCTTCATCCTCCTCCTCCTGCTCCTCCTTCCTGTTCCGCTTATCCGAAGATGAGTGATAAGCCCCTTGGTCCTCCTCCACCCGCAGCCTTTCTGCTGTGCAATGTTGTACAGGACACAGCACACCACGATTATTCTGGACACCATCGCTGACGAATACTGGAGAATGCCTCCAGGCCTATCGAAGCGCCTCAAGCACATCTTCAACATTCCAATGGCTTGCTCTATTACACACCTGATGGTCACATGGCTCTCGATGTAGCGCTCCTGTGCTTCTTTATTGGAGTTCCTCACAGGTCTCATGAGCCAAGTTTGAAGCGGATATTCCTTGTCTCCTATGAGCCCTTAAGTCTGCTTCCTTGAATGAAAATGTCTGGAATGTTGGACTGCCGCGGTATGAAGGCATCATGTCAGCTCCCGGGGAATCTGGCGCAGACTTGAGGGAACTTCTTCTTGTGCTTCAACACCAGCTGCTCATTGATGCAGGAATATCCCATGCGGTTTATAAAAACTCCTGGTTACCGTGGTGGTGCTTGGATTGCTACTTGTGTGTCGTTGTGGAAATTCAGCCAGAGAGGCGAATCCGAGTGCCCGCTCTCTCTGGCTATTGTCATCACAGGGGAAATTTACATAATTGCCGGCACTGGCAAACAATCCATCAGCCTTATGCATTTTGTGCAGCCAACTGGCAGATCCTGGATATGTCACTGGTAGCACCATGCAAGGATCCGGAGGTGGAAAAGTTGAGGACTTTCAGAACGCTGGTTCTGTGTGGTCACCAGATCCAGCAGGGAGCAGGTCTTCCTTTAGGAGGCTGTAGATATCTGCCACCACCTAACGTGACAAACTCAGCCTGTGGAAGCACTGCTCTTCTGAGAGGTCAATGAAGCTGAGCCTCTGTAAACCCTGTGATGTGGGTAGTACCTCCTTGGCCCCTCTCCAGTGCACTTCTCGCTTGTGCAAATCCCTCCTGCGCACTGCTCCCCGGTGCACCTCCACCTGGTGCAACACTGTTTGGTGCACCTCTTTTCTGTGCATGTGCTGATCCCACCACAGCACACCCTCGCTGTCATGGAGGGTAATTGTCTTCCTCTTCTGAGGAAAACAGAAATTAGCATTGGCCGTTAAAAGCTGATCATTTTTGTCATACTCTTTATAATGGGAAATTCAGCCGTGGTTCAGTTGGTAGCAGTTTCGCCTCTGAGTAAGGAGGTTGTGGGTTCAACTCCCACTCCAAAGCCTTGAGCACATAACAAAATCTAGGCTGACACTCCAGTGCACTACTAAGGGAGTGCTGCACTGTCGGAGGTGCTGTCTTTCGGATGAGATGTTAAACTGACTGCTCTCTCAGGTGGACATAAAAATCCTATGGCACTATTTTGAAGAAGAGTAGCGGATTTAAACATAGCGGCTTGGGCAATATTTATCTGGTCATTATCACATTGCTCCTTACTGTGCAAAAGTTGGCTGCCATGTTTCCTTTATTACAACAGTGACTACACTTCAAAAAATACATCAATGGCTGTAAAGCATTTAGCAATGTCCTGAGGTTGTGAAAGGCACCATAGAAATGCACTTCACATTGCCCATCTTTGGCCCATATATCGCCTGAAACGGACCTCTATCGCCCATTTGGAGGAAAAAGTGGAATCTAGGCCAGAAATATCACTGGAAAAATATTGGGTTAGACTTTCCACTAGGGGGCCAAGGAAAAATGGGCCTTGTTCCAGCGATGTAGGACGTCTCAGCCTTACTGATTGCTGGTACAAGGCCCATTTTTTTTTGTGCGATTTTCCACTTGGCCTTAGTGTGGAAATGTATTTTTATCTAAGCTGTACCACACTGTATTTTTGTTCCCTTTTAATATAAAACAAAATGGAATCCTGGTCCTTCCAGAAATTTCTGCAACAGACAGTCTGTTTATGCAAACAGCTAAACCTGGCTTGAAACGGCTGATAACTAATCAATGGCCACCAGACAGCTAGGAGACAAGTCCTGCTGAGACAGGTACCACCCATGGTGCTCTCCTATTGTCCATACAACACCAGTTCCACTCCGCCCCACCCCTTGAGATACTCAAACCACCAGCCATTATCTCTTGTACAGACCTCATCCATTTGATGCAAAAAGATAACTGACCAGGAAACTGGACAATCCTGACACAATGCAATGCCAGTAATAGCTCATTGCCACACTCTTATCGAGTAATGGCTGACTAGCCAACTGATAACCCTGACAAAAGGAAATATTTGGAAACCATGTCAGGACAAGGATGTAGTAATTAACTCTTTATCTGTATTCACTGACTGCAAGACAGAGCCAATACACAGGAAGAGGCCATAACTTGGGTTTTTACTGTATAAATATCTTGTGAAATTGTACCATTTCGAAGGTGTTCACTTAGCTGTTGACTGAGTGTGACCTTTCCCTTGTATATTGTAAGTCGAGATTTCGACATTAGGCCGGCGATGTGGAATGGGCGATGTGGTTTTTCGGCGAAGTCGAGTTCACCCACCAAAGAGGAAGTCAAAAAGCTTCCCTAGCAACGGGCTTCTGGGCATGTGTGGGAGGTCAGGGGGAGGTCAGGGATCATGCACACATGCACAGAAGGCACAGGGAGGGGCAGAGAGAGAGAGAGGATAGAGAGTGGAGGAAGGCAGAGAGAGAGAGGAGAGAGGAGAGATCATTGTTCATTGTGTGATAGATTGTTTAAAATGTTCGTTCATAGTTGGGGGTGGGGGATGGGCGGGGAGGAGGGTGTTTGAAAAGAATTCTGTTTGCAATAAATTTTGTGAATGATTTTAACAATTGTTGTGCATTCTCTGATAAGGTTAGTTAACTTAGGCATTTTGAATAATTTAACATCTTTATTCTCTTATAATAACATTACTTAAGTTAAGCATTAATGCAAATGCTACACTACAAAGGACAGGTCAGTGCAGGCAAGGCTAAAGCGGAACTCAATGTAACTCAACGCAAATGCAACTTTATGTAAAAGTAATTATTAATCTAAATGTAAATGTGACGATCCTCAATGTAAGTTCGTGCAAAGCGTTCCTTTATCAGCTGCTGACGCAACAGCTTTGCTGCCGCTTAACTCCCACAGGGTACTGTTCTTCTGGGGATGGTGGGGGGGGTGTGTGGTAGTACCATGGCTACATCACCAGGCTGGTCTTCCCTGAGGTCCTCACCAGCCTCCTCTTCCTCCTGCTCCTCCTCTTGCTCCTCGCAGGCTGGCTCTTCTGTCTCTCCTCCTTCTGGAGGTGGACCTGCAGCCCCATCTGGCATTAGTTGTCCTCTCCTTATAGCTAAGTTATGCAGCATGCAACACACCACAATAAACTCAGCGACCTGGTCAGGGTGGTACTGTAGGCTCCCACCAGAATGGTCCAGGCATCTGAAGCACTGCTTTAGGACTCCAATTGTCTTTTCGTCGATGTTGCGTGTCGCTAAGTGGCTTTCATTGTAACGTTTCTCTGCTTCAGTGAAGGGATTATGCAGTGGGGTCACCAGCCACCTGGCAAGGCCATATCCCTTATCGCCCAGCATCCAACCGTGACCTTCTGGCTGATTGGCAAACAGGTTAGGGATAGCACTTTCACGTAGGATGTGCGCATCATGGATGCTGCCAGGAAATGTAGCATTTACTGTCATGATTATTTGTTTGTGGTCGACAACAAGCTGCATATTTAGGGAGTGGAATCCCTTTTTGTTATGAAACACCCCGCCGTTCTTTAAGCGGGCTTTCAGGGTGATGTGCATGCAGTCTATTGCTCCCTGCACCTTGGGGAAGTCTCCTATTCTGGAGAAACCCAAAGCCCTCCCAGTCAATGCTTCCCTGGTCATAGGGAAGCTTATAAAGTCCACCCTGTGAGCGTAAAGGGCTTCAGTCACCTGCCGAATACAGCAGTGTGTGGCGTGCTGAGAGATATGACAAATTTCGTCAGCTGAAGCCTGAAAAGATCCCGAAGCGTAGAAGGCTAGGGCTGCAGTAACCTCCACCTCAATGGACAGTGCTGTTCTGATGATGCTGGAAGGCTGAAGATCCCCCTTGATAAGCTGACAAATCTCATCAAAGACCTTCTTCCGGAAGCGCAGCCTCCTTAGACACGCGTTTTCAGACAAGTTGAGGTAAGATTGTGTTTCTTTGTTCCTTCGTTGGCTGTACGGTCGCCTCCTCTGTCTCCTCTGTCTCTGTCTGTGCATTTCTCTGTCACCTCTTCGATTGATCCTTTCAGAAACCAGCTTGTGAGCAGTTACTGGTAATGGCACAGAAAGCATAGGCCCCATCACTATCAATAATTATTTTCAATTGCTATAAATGAACTTTTCACAAAAGAATGTGAATCTATTAAACTACTCTATCTATTCCAGCCCCAGTCTAACACTAGGTCCCCTTCACTTTAAATAATTAATTTCATGAGGTATTAATTAGCTTTTCACTAAAAAATGCCTAATCCACTTGGCTACTATTAGTAAAATTAAATATAATTAAAAATCTGAGCAGATCTATCTATACAGGACCCATAAATCATTCACAACCATGATTTTTTGGCTGTCTATCCCCCTTCCTCTGATCTTCAAAATGGCACCAGTAGTGCCCATTTCCTTCTGTAAAGCCCGGGAAAAGCAACTATTTCACAGCGATGTTTTCGGCCTTCCATCAGCCCGGCCTTGTTATGGCGATGTGCCGAAAGTTGGGATGGGCCTTGTGTGGGCGATCAGCTCGGCAATCTGTTTGGCGAAGTGAACCAAAACTTGGGGGCATAATTTCTTTAATCAATTTTTCCATTACATGTACTGTAGTCTGAACATTTTTGATTTTTATCTGCTCAGCAGATGGCACCAGAGATTCACTTTAGGAGAAAGCATGCTGGGGAAAGGCACCTGAAAGAACGAGGAAGATCACCTAAAGCAAAACATGAGGATGGATGAGGAAAACCTACCACACACCCACAACGGACTTGTAATAAAGGGACTGTTTGTTAGAACTGTCCCAGTGTCGTATGTATGAATTACCTTCTCTCGCCCACTCTATTTGCTCCTTTCCTGCTCTCACTCTCAGTGATAACGGAAACTGCTTTCAGAGTTCGAAGGAAGGCAACCTGCACTTTCCAACTACATCATCATCATCATAGGCAGTCCCTCGAAATCGAGGAAGACTTGCTTCCACTCTAAAAGTGAGTTCTCAGGTGACTTTACAGTGCAATATGGGAATTACAGTTTCTGTCACAGGTGGGACAGACAGTCGTTGGAGGAAAGGGTGGGTGGGAAGTCTGGTTTGCCGCACGCTCCTTCCGCTGTCTGCGCTTGTTTTCTGCATGCTCTTGGCAACGGGATTCGAGGTGCTCAGCGCCCTCCCAGATGCTCTTCCTCCACTTAGAGTGGTCTTTGGCCAGGGACTCCGAGGTGTTGGTGGGGATGTTGCACTTTATCAAGGAGGCTTTGAGGATGTCCTTGAAACATTTCTTCTTCCCATCTGGGGCTCGCTTGTCGTGTAGGAATTCCGAGTAGAGCGCTTGCTTTGGGAGTCTTGTGTCAGGCATGCGAGCAATGTGGCCCGCCCAACGGAGCTGGTCAAGTGTGGTCAGTGCTTCAATGCTGGGGATGTTGGCCTGATCGAGAACACTAACGTTGGTGCGTCTCTCCTCCCAGGGGATTTGCAGGATCTGGCGGAGACATCGTTGGTGATATTTCTCCAGCGTTTTGAAGTATCTACTGTATATGGTCCACATTTCTGAGTCATACAGGAGGACGGGTATCACTACAGCCCTGAAGACCATAAGCTTGGTGCCAGATTTGAGGGCCTGATCTTCGAACACTCTCTTCCTCAGGCGGTCGAAGGCTGCGCTGGCGCACTGGAGGTGGTGTTGAACTTGCTAATCCCCTGGGAGGACAGATGCACCAACGCTAGCATCCTCGACCAGGCCAACATCCCCAGCATTGAAGCACAGAACACAATTGATCAGCTCTGCTGGGCAGGTCACATTGTTTGCATGCCAGACACGAGACCCCCAAAGCAAGCGCTCTACTCGGAACTCCTTCACAGCAAACGAGCTAAAGGTGGGCAGAGGAAACGTTACAAGGGCACCTTCAAAGCCTCCCTGATAAATTGCAACATCCCCACTGACACCTGGGAGTCCCTGGCCAAAGATCACCCTAAGTGGAGGAAGTGCATCTGGGAGGGTGCTGAGCACCTCGAGTCTCATCGCCGAGGGCATGCAGAAATCAGCGCAGGCAGCGGAAAGAGCGTGTGGCAAACCAGTCCCACCCACCCTTTCCCTCAATGACTATCTGTCCCACCTGTGACAGGGACTGTGGTTCTCCTATTGGACTGTTCAGTCACCTAAGGACTCATTTTTAGAGTGGAAGCAAGTCTTCCTCGATTCCAAGGTACTGCCTATGATGATGATATGGTATGGAATTTTTCCAACTACACTCACTGCAAGAGCGGGAGAACAACACGGGCACACATTGAGTCGGGGCAGATTGTTAAGGTGTATATTAGACGTAGTGCTATGGAAAATGGAGAGACACGGAATGAGTGAAGGAGGGAATGAACTGGAGGTTTGTAAGTGATAGAGGCTTAGCTGATGGATGTAACAGGAAGGAAAGGTATATAAAATAAGTTGATATTACTGTCTAATCTTTCTAAAGGTTTCGAATTATTCACACTTCAGACATCGTGGAATGAATTGACCCTGGATGTTGACCTCACTGTTGTGTGCAACATCCAAATGACCTGGGTGCAGATGAAAAAGAAAATAGCCAGCCTGAGGAAATGTGCTAAACTAAGACTATCCAGCTTTTTCCTATACCAAGTGTATGGTAGCCTAGTTATTATGATACTGGATTCATCGGCATTTCCTCAGAATCGAGGAAGACTTGCTTCCACTCTTAAAATGAGGTGGCTGAACAGCCCAATATGAAAGCCACAGTCCCTGTCATAGGTGGGACAGATAGTCGTTGTGAGAAAGGTTGGGTGGGACAAGTTTGCCGCACGCTCTTTCTGCTGCCTGCGCTTGATTTCTGCATGCTCTCGGCGATGAGACTCGAGGTGCTCAGCGCCCTCCCAGATACACTTCCTCCACTTAGGGCGATCTTTGGCCAGGGACTCCCAGGTGTCAGTGGGGATGTTGCACTTTTTCAGGGAGGCTTTGAGGGTGGCCCTTTAAGGTTTCCTCTGCCCATCTTTGGCTCGTTTGCTGTGAAGGAGTTCTGAGTAGAGCGCTTGCTTTGGGAGTCTCGTGTCTGGCATGCAAACTATGTGGTCTGCCCAGGGGAGGTGATCAAGTGTGGTCAGTGCTTCAATGCTGGGGATGTTGGCCTGGTCGAGGACGCAAATGTTGGTGCATCTGTCCTCCCAGGGGATTTGTAGAATCTTGCAGAGGCATCGTTGGTGGCATTTCTCCAGTGACTTGAGGTGTCTACTGTACATGGTCCATGTCTCTGAGCCATACAGGAGGGCAGGTATAACTACAGCCCTGTAGACCATGAGCTTGGTGGCAGTTTTGAGGCCTGATCTTCAAACACACTTTTCCTAAGGCGGACGAAGACTGCACTGGCGCACTGGAGACAGTGTTGAATCTCGTTGTCAATGTCTGCTCTTGTTGATAAGAGGGTCCCAAGGTATGGGAAATGGTCCACGTTGTCCAGGGCCGTGCCATGGATCTTGATGACTTGGGGGCAGTGCTGTGCGGCGAGGACAGGCTGTTTGGAGGACCTTTGTCTTACGGATGTTTAGCGTAAGGCCCATGCTTTTGTATGCCTCAGTAAATACGTCGACTATGTCCTGGAGTTCAGCCTCTGTGTGTGCACAGACGCAGGTGTTGTCCACGTACTGTAGCTTGGCGACAGAGATTGGAGTGGCCTTGGACCTGGCCTGGAGACGGCAAAGGTTGAACAGCTTCCCACTGATTCTGTAGTTTAGTTCACTCCACCGGGAGGCTTGTTGACTGTGAGATGGAGCATGGCAGCGAGGAAGATTGAGAAGAGGGTTGGGGCGATGAGGCAGTCCTGTTTGACTCCGGTCTGGACATGGATTGGGTCTGTGGGCATCCGAAACGGTGGAGGACGCTCCATAGACCCTCACGGTTGACAGTGTCAAAGGCCTTTGTAAGGTCGAAGAAGGCCATGTAGAAGGACTGGTGCTGTTCCCTGCAATTTTCCTGCAGCTGTCGCGCTGCAAAAATCATATCTGTTGTGCCCCGTAGAGGATGAAATCCGCACTGTGACTCCGGGAGGAGCTCCTCAGCCACGGGGAGAAGCTGGTTGAGGAGGACTCTAGCGACGACTTTCCCAGTGGCTGATAACAGGGAGATTCCTCGGTAGTTGCCACAGTCGGACTTGTCCCCTTTTTTAAAGGTGGTTTAAAGATGATTTTTAAAGATACTGGATTACCAACCTCGAGATTATGAAGTTAAACTCCCAACATGCAAGTTGTAAAAGTGAATTCAATAAATTTATGAGCTGTCACCAGAACAAAGGCCATGACAACTGATTAAATCAACTCAATTTGTTCACTAATGGCCTTCAGAGAGGAATGCCAACCCTACACCCATGTGCTTGACTCATATGCCCTCAAGGCAGCAAGCGATGGGCTATAAATATAGTGTCATACACATCCGAAGAACAAATATTAAAACAATTACAATATTACTTAGGTTGCAAAGGAAGAAGCCAGTTACACACAGCTCCACCTTAACAGCACAAGGGCTGGATTTTCGGTTGGAGGCTTCTTCGGGCGCTAATGGCGACGGGGCGGTAAATTTAGCGCCCTATAAAAGTTTGCGCCTGCGTCCATAAAATTTGACCGAAACTCATCGACAATGATTGGGGGCACTAAATCAGGCGTTACACACAGCTGCTTGGCCGCCCCAACCGAAAATCACCGCGCAAAATAGCTCCGTTCCTCATGCATGCGCAGAGGCACCCTACAGTTCCCGAAGCCAGTCGAAAGTTTAGGGTGCAGCAATATAAGTTTGCGCATGCACAGATCCACCTGTGGACCTCGAACAGAGTGGGAGAAATGGTGCAGCAGGAAGGATGCCAGAGAGCACGCCCCTTCTCTGCCTCGGCCGCTGAGGCACTAATACGGACCATTGAGAGGTGGTGGCCTGCCTTATATCTCACTGGAGGAAGGAGGCCTGTGTCAAGAGTCTTTAGGAAGATTTGGAGGGAGATTGCGCAGGAGGTGTCAGCGACAGACAAGGTGCCTAGAACTGCACCCAATCCTGCAATAAGTTTAAATACCTCACGAGAGTCGTCAGGATGAGTACCCTTTACATTTATGCACCCCTGCCATGGTTGCAACATCACTGTCTCACACAATGTAAAGTCTTTGACAGAGCTGCCCTTCTCTATGTGTTCCAGGCCATGATGTGGATCGGTGAAGCAACCTGAAAGCTGGAGGCTTAGTTCACCAGCCATGCCCTGCGCATATAGGGGGCGTGGACCTTTTTGTCCCCTATTCATTTTCACCCCTCCTCACACTACTCTTTGAGTCTTTATGTGTTGGGCAAACGTCACCCTGAGCCACAATCCTAGCTGGCTCACACCTCCTCCCAGCCTTCCCACCTGCTCAGTGTCCAGCTACGCATATTATAATGCAGTTCTTTACACTTCTAGAGAGTAGCAGCTAATCTTCAATGGAAGGCCCATGTGCCACAGGATGAGCTGCAGGCTCACTCACATCTTCTTCGTATTCTTATTGTAAGTAAAATTGGCGCACAATTGGTGGGAGCAGCAGCGGACCGAATGTGGAGAGCCTGATCTGCAGGACCTCACTGAGGTGGAGTAGCGAGTGTCATGGGTACCCCAGCTCGCGTGGTGGTGAGGCAGAGCCCCCTGTGGGTAGTGATGGTATGTGAATGCCATTTGTGATTTAAGTCAGTTCGTTGACCCCTGATAGCAAGTGGCCCACCCCTTTACATATAGTTGTCCAATGCTATCTTCCTCTTATCTCCCTGCCTCTTCCCCTGCTGTTAACCACACGTCTGTTGCTTTGTGCTTACAGATGACCAGCCAGATGTGCAGCAGCCTGCCCTTGAGCTGTCAACATCTGGGGACGGGGGAGATGACGAGGGTGGGGGGGTGCAGTGTGCTCCCTGAGTGGGAGACACGTGGCCCATTTGCTGGAGCTGATCACCTTGTGACCTTTAGGTTTAATGTAAACTCCAAAAGTGAGAACTGCCTGCTTTATATAGGGAGGCAGCACGAGGTGCAGTAATATGTGCCTCCCGGGCTTTCCCCATCTGTTGGCTATTACGTGTAATTACATGGTACAATGCATGGTACAGAGCACGGCTGCAAATACATCACATGCTATCTATCCCACTGAGTGGCCACACAACATCGGGGGAGGAGGCTTCTTTTGACGGGTTTCACGACTCTGAGGCTCCTGGCCCCAGTAGCCTACAGCAATGCCCAGCGGGAGGGGAGGGAGGGGGGGCAAGCTCGGAGGCCAGCTCGCAGAGGGTGAGTCAGCCCAGGAGACCTGCTGAGAGACAGTCAGACATGGCCTGGACTTGGTGGCAATGTCCAGGGAGACCATGCAAATGGCCCACGACCTCATGGGTGCATTGGATAGGGTCCCGCAGAGCACCGACGCACTTGCTGTGAGTGTGGCACAGGCTGCCTCAAGCATTGCCCATGTCTCTCAGAAGTCCAACGAGCCCATCCTTGCCTGCTCACAGAGGAAGATGGGCTCAATGAGCGATAGTGGAGTCCCAGAGGGGATGGCACAGCTATCGCATCACAGGCCCGAGCCACACAAGAACTTTGTGATGTGATGCTGTCAGTGATTACTGGCATGAACTCACAGACTGCTGCATTTCAGACTCAGTGTGCTCTGAGTCAGTCTCAGTGCAATGCCATGCACACACTGACTGCTGCCATCCTCTCTGTGTTCCCCACAGTCAGACGGGGAAGTGACGGTATCGAAGCAGGTCAGGAAGTTGTGCTCACACATCATGCTCTGGATGCTGACACTCCACCTGTGTGAGTGGCAGTGGGTCCCTGAAAATGGAAGGTGCTGTCCATCCTCAAGATGACAGCATTCTGGCTCATTACTGCCCCTCTGTATTTGCACCATCTACCCCCGAGCCATTACAGACTGCTGCCGCTGATGCTGAGGTGGTGGTGTCCACAGCCGGGTCTTCCAGGGCCAGAGCTGTTCCAGGGCATCCTTTCTGTAGGCACTGAGGCCACATTGAGGAGAAGCAGTAGGTGTTGAGGGGGGTCAAGTTGAGGGGAGAAATGTCATCCAAAGTCTGATTGACGACTTTGACCACCATGGGAACATATACCCCTAATGTAAATACTATCTTTAAATATGTTTTTACATTGTTGCACTTCATTGTGCTTGTTGTGTTTTGTATTGTTACTTGCTGGGGGGCGGGGAGGAGGAGTTGGTTCTGTTGGTTGAGGCGATGACGTTGGCGTTGTTAGTAAAATGTTACTTTTAACATTTTGCATTGGCATCCTGTGTATGATTGTAGAGTTTAACGGCGATGTGCCAATATCGTGGTACAAAGCGCAGTCAGTATTAGCTGCATCCCTCATCTTCCTCCATTCAAGAGAACCTATTCATTATGAGCCACTGACATGCGGCTCTTGGTTCAGCAGCACGTGACGCTGTCTCCTCCGTGGATGGTATTCCTCCTGGTGTGGATGGTGATTCAAGGCCTTGCCAGGCTCCTGTTCCTCATCCTCCTGAGGTAGGCCTGCAATCCCCACTGGTAATGCCTGGCCCTTCATGATGGCCAACTTGTGTAGCATGCAGCACACCACAATGAATTCTGAGACCTGTTGAGGGGAGTAATGAAGGCTGCCTCCAGAGCGGTCCAGGCATCGGAAACGCTGCTTGAGCACCACTATTGTCTGTTCGATGATGTTGCGGGTGGTTGCATGGCCCTCATTGTAGCGATGCTCCGCTTCTGTGGTGGGGTTAGGGAGGAGGACAGGAGCAACCACCGGCAGTCAGAGAGGCCCATAAAAAGGCCCGACCGTCGGGGAGCGGCCACAGGAGCAGCCAGCGGGAGTTCGAGGAGCTAGCTGGTGCTGGTGCAGGGGCAGAAGGTAAACAAAGAAGTAAAAAGAAATCTAAGTGTGATGTCACAGCCGAGCGGTTAAGTGATTGGCTGGTGGATTAGTGAGTATTTGATCTTTTTCTTCTTTTCTTATCAGTAGGAAACCTTTGGCATTGTTGCCAAATTAAGTTAATCTAAGGGTTAAGTCATGGCAAGAGAGCCCACACCTGTGTCATGCTCCTCCTGTGCTATGTGGGAAATCAGGGACGCTACCAGTGTCCTTGACTACTATGTGTGCAGGAAGTTTGTCCAGCTGCAGCTCCTGATAGACCGCATTGCGACACTGGAGCTGCGCATGGACTCATTCTGGAGCATCTGCGATGCTGAGGATGTTGTGAATAGCACGTTTAATGAGTTGGTCACACCGCAGGTAAAGGTTACTCAGGCAGATAGAAAGATAGAAACATAGAAAATAGGTGCAGGAGTAGGCCATTCAGCCCCTCGAGCCTGCACCACCATTCAATATGATCATGGCTGTTCATGCAACTTCAGTACTCTATTCCTGCTTTTTCTCCATACCCCTTGATCCCCTTAGCCATAAGAGCCACATATAACTCCCCTTTGAATATATCTAACGAACTGGCCTCAACAACTTTCTGAGGTAGAGAATTCCACAGGTTCACAATTCTCTGAGTGAAGAAGTTTCTCCTCATCTCGGTCCTAAATGGCTTTACCCTTATCCTTAGGCTGTCACCCCTGGTTCTGGACTTCCCCAACATCGGGAACATTCTTCCTGCATCTAACTTGTCCAATCCTGTCACAATTTTATATGTTTCTATGAGATCCCCTCTCATTCTTCTAAATTCCAGTGAATATAAGCCTAGTCGATCCAGTCTTTTTTCATATGTCAGTCCTGCCATCCCGGGAATCAGTCTGGTGAACCTTCGCTGCACTCCCTCAATAGCAAGAATGTCCTTCCTCAGATTAGGAGACCAAAACTGCACACAATACCCAAGGTGTGGTCTCACCAAGGCCCTGTACAACTGCAGTAAGACCTCCCTGCTCCTATACTCAAATCCCCTCGCTATGAAGGCAAGCAAGCTTTCTTTACTGCCTGCAGTACCTGCATGCCTACCTTAAATGACTGATGTACCATGACACCCAGGTCTCATTGCACTTCCCCTTTTAATAATCTGTCACCATTCAGATAATAATCTGCCTTCCTGTTTTTGCCACCAAAGTGGATAACCTCACACATCCACATTATACTGCATCTGCCATGCATTTGCCCATTCATCTAACCTGTCCAAGTCCCCCTGCAGCCTCCTAGCATCCTCCTCGCATGGATGACCATCAGGCAGAACAGTGGAAGGAAGGTAGTGCAGGGGTCCCCTGCGGTCATCTCCCTCCAAAACAGATATATCGTTTTGGGTACTGTTGGGGCAGATGACTCATCAGGGGAAGGCAGCAGCAGCCAAGTTCATGGCTCTGCTGCACAGGAGGGCACGACAAAGAGTGGGAGAGCTACAGTGACGGGAATTCCATTGTAAGGGGAACAGATAGGCGATTCTGCGGCCGCAAACGAGACTCCAGGATGGTATGTTGCCTCCTTGGTGCAAGGGTCAAGGATGTCTCGGAGCGGCTGCAACGCATTCTGGAGGGGGAGGGGGAACAGCCAGCTGTCGTGGTGCACATAAGTAACAATGATATAGGTAAAAAACGTGATGAGGTCCTAAAAGCTGAATTTAGGGAGCTAGGAGTTAAATTAAAAAGCAGGACCTCAAAGGTAGTAATCGCAAGATTGCTACTAGTGCTAAGTGCTAGTCAGAGTAGGATTTGCAGTATAGTTCAGATGAATACTTGAGGAATGGTGCAAGGAAGAAGAATTCAAATTCCTAGGGCATTGGAACCGGTTCTGGGGTGATGGGACCAGTACAAACCGTGCGTGGCCCCTTGGAGAAGAGTGACCATAATATGGTAGAATTCTTCATTAAGATAGAGAGCGACATAGTTAATTCAGAGACTAGGGTCCTGAACTTAAAGAAAGCAAACTTCGATGGTATGAGACGTAACTTGGCTAGGATATGTTGGCGAATGATACTTAAAGGGTTGACAGTGGATAGGCAATGGCAGACATTTAAAGATCACATGGATGAATTACAACTATTGTACATCCCTGTCTGGTGTAAAAATAAAACAGGAAAGGTGGCTCCACCGTGGCCAACAAGAGAAATTAGGGATAGTGTTAAATCCAAGGAAGAGGCATATAAATTGGCCAGAAAAAGCAGCAAACCCGAGGACTGGGAGAAATGTAGAATTCAGTAAAGGAGGTCTAAGGGTTTAATTAAGAGGGGGGAAATAGAATATGAGAGGAAGCTTGCAGGGAACATAAAAACTGATTGCAAAAGCTTCTATAGATATGTGAAGAGAAAAAGATTAGTGAAGACTAATGTAGGTCTCTTTGCAGTCAGAATCAGGTGAATTCATAATGGGGAACAAGGAAATGGCAGACCAATTGAACAAATACTTTGGTTCTGTCTTCACTAAGAAAGACAAAATAACCCCCCGAAAATACTAGGGAACCGAGGGTCTAGCGAGAAGGAGGAACTGAGGGAAATCCTTATTAGCCAGGAAATGGTGTTAGGGAAACTAATGGGACTGAAGGCTGATAGATCCCCAGCGCCTGATAGTCTCCATACCAGAGTACTTAAGGAAGTGGCCCTCGAAATAGTAGATGCATTGGTGGTCATTTTCCAAAATTCCATGGACTCTGGATCAGTACCTATGGATTGGAGGGTAGCTAATGTAACCTCACTTTTTAAAAAAGGAGGGAGAGAGAAAACAGGGAATTATAGACTGGTTAGCCTGACATCGGTAGTGAGGAAAATGCTGGAATCAATTACTAAAGATTTAATAGCAGTGCATTTGGAAAGCAGTGACAGGGTCAGTCCAAGTTAGCCTGGATTTATGAAAGGGAAATCATGCTGGACAAATCTTCTAGAGTTTTTTGAGGATGTAACTACTAGAGTGGACAAGGAAGAATCAGTGGATGTGGTGTATTTCGACTTTCAAAAGGCTTTTGACAAGGTTCCACACAGGAGATTAGTGTGCAAAATTAAGGCATCTGATATGGAAGCAAAGAGTGGGAATAAACGGGTCCTTTTCAGAATGGCAGACAGTGACTAGTGGGGTGCTGCAAGGTTCAGTGCTGGAACACCAGCTATTTACAATACACATTAATGATTCGGACGAAGGAATTGAATGTAATATCTCCAAGTTTGCAGATGACACTAAGCTGGGTGGCAGTGTGAGCTGTGAGGAGGATGCAAAGAGGCTGCAGGGTGACTTGAACAGGTTAGGTGAGTGGGCAAATGCATGGCAGATGCAGTATAATGTGGATAAATGTGAGGTTATCCATTTTGGTGGCAAAAACAGGAAGGTAGATTATTATCTGAATGGTGACAGATTAGCAAAAGGGGAGGTGCAACGAGACCTGGGTGTCATGGTACATCCGTCACTGAAGGTAGGCATGCAGGTACAGCAGGCAGTAAAGAAAGCAAATGGCATGATGGTCTTCATAGCAAGAGGATTTGAGTATAGGAGCAGGGTGGTCTTACTGCAGTTGTACAGGACCTTGGTGAGACCACACCTTGAGTATTGTGTGCAGTTTTGGTCTCCTAATCTGAGGAAGGACGTGCTTGCTATTGAGGGAGTGCAGAGAAGATTCACCAGACTAATTCCCGGGATGGCAGGACTGACAGATGAAGAAAGACTGGATCGGCTAGGCTTATACTCACTGGAATTTAGAAGAATGAGAAGTGATCTGATAGAAACATATAAAATTATGATGGGACTGGACAGGTTAGATGCAGGAAGAATGTTCCTGATGTTGGGAAAGTCCAGAACCAGGGATCAGAGTCTAAGGATAAGGGGTAAGCCATATAGGACCGAGATGAGGAGAAACCTTTTCACCCAGAGAGTGGTGAACCTGTGGAATTCTCTACCACAGAAAGTTGTTGAGGCCAATTCATAGGATATGTTCAAGAGGGAGTTAGATGTGGCCCTTACGGCTAAGGGGATCAGGGGGTATGGACAAAAGGCGGGATGGGGTACTGAAGTTGCATGATCAGCCATGATCATATTGAATGGCGGTGCAGGCTCAAAGGGTCGAATGGCCTGCTCCTGCACCTATTTTCTATGTTTCTATTAGCCAGGTGGATAGGCCGTATCCTTTATCCCCATGTAGCCAGCCGCGCCCTTCCCGTGGAGGCCATAACAATCGTGGCACAGTGCTCACACGCAGGATGAAAGCATCATGTATGCTCACTGGATAGAACATAAGAACATAAGAAATAGGAGCAGGAGTAGGCCACCTGGCCCCTCGAGCCTGTGCCGCCATTTAATAAGATCATGGCTGATCTGATCATGGATTCAGCTTCACTTTGCTGCCTGCTCCCCATAACCCTTTATTCCCTTATCGCTCAAAAATCTGTCCATCTCCGCCTTAAATATATAGCAGGCATTCACTGCGAGGCTGCATTGCGTGTGGTCACACACCAGCTGCATGTTTAGGGAATGGTATCCCTTTTGGTTTCTGAATACCTCTGTGTGTGGCGTCGTGCTCGCAAGGCCACGTGTGTGCAGTCAATGACTCCTGAACCTTCAGGAAGCCTGCAATCCTGCTAATGCTGCATGCCTGCTTATTCTGGCTCTCCCTACACATTGGGAATGTTATGAAGTCCATTCTGCGGGCGTAGAGAGCCTTTGTGAAATGGCGAATGCAGCGATGTGCAGCGTATTGAAAGACAGCCACAGTGACCTTCATTGCGACAGGCAGCACAGTCCTGGTGTCGATGTGATGCTGCAGGTCTGCCTGTAGGAGATGGCATATCTCTGTCAGCACTTCCTTTCGGAGTTGCAGCATTCATACACTGCTTCTAAGAGAGCTGGAGGTATAAGCATCGCTGCCTATGAACCCGTGAGGTTAAGACCTTCTGTCCAGACGTCTTCGGCCTCTCCTCATCTGTGCCCAACATGGTCAACAGCCCTTCTATTTTGACGTCACCTAACAGGAGCATGGAGTAGGAGATGCTGGCAAAGTAGTAAAGCCCCCATTAAATTATTTCACTGAAGTTGTAAGGTACCTGTAATGGCAGATAAATCTTCCGCTTTAATGTCTGAGGTTCAGGCAGCGTGCTGTGCGCAAATGTTGCAGTCAATATGACCCCCGATTTAGGATCCTGCTCCCTCACTTTAAATATGCTGCAAATAGCGCCTAATCCACTGTGGCAGCGCCTGGCTTTTCAGGCGTGACTTGGGGCGGATGTTAAATGCAACGTTATCACCTTATTTAGCGACCAGGGCGCTGGTGGGGACGTTGCACTATGACTGACGTCATGATCAGAATGAAACTGCAGAGCGAGGTGGTAGTGTTTCATGCCGCCTCTAAACCTGCACCGGGTCGCGAACAGAGTCGCAACCAACTGAAAATCCAGCCCATTGTATATTACATGGTATATTGGGCCTACCCATGTGAAACAGTGGACTGGATTTTAAGACCATAATGCGCTGGGAGCTTGGGTTGAGGTGATGGACCAGTAACGTACAAGAAACCTGAAAGTTAGTACTGTGCATCTGTCAATGGGTTTTTAACCCAGCCACTGCATTACCATATCAATTCCAGGTTTCCCACCAATTAGAGTCTGCAGGTGTGATGATGACTCGCATAATGGGATTTCAACTGCAGTATTTAAAGGGACACTCCAAATATGCAATTTGAAGGAATTTGGAGTTGGGAGCCAAGGCAGGGGAAGAAGGTCAAAGGCTGTGCCTCGTTTCAGTGACGCCTCCCTGGATGTGCTGCTGGGGGCTGTGAGGACCCAGAGGGATGTACTGTTCCCTTGCAATGGGAGGATGAAGCCGGCTCAGGACACCATGAAGGCATGAGTGCAGGTAGCAGAGGAGGTCAGCAGCAGAAGTGTGGTATAATGCTCCTGGATTCAATGCCGAAAGCAATGTAATGACCTAAGCAGGGCAGGAAAGGTGAAAGCAATGGTGCATGCATCTACACCTGATGTATGTTTCCCAAAACCCCTTACTCTGCCTTCTCAAGCCTTCTCCAGTACAATATTCTTCACACCAACTTACCTTGCAGGTACATCCATCGCTCTCTGTCTATGCACTGCCTTATATCCCCATCTGTCCACCCACCACTGGCACTCACCTCATACCCGCTGGAGTGGGTATGGATTTGTGAAAGGGAAATCATTCTTGACAAATCTTCTGGAATTTTTTGAGGATGTTTCCAGTAGAGTGGATAAGGGAGAACCAGTTGATGTGGTATATTTGGACTTTCAGAAGGCGTTCGACAAGGTCCCACACAAGAGATTGATGTGCAAAGTTAGAGCACATGGGATTGGGGGTAGTGTACTGACATGGATTGAGAACTGGTTGTCAGACAGGAAGCAAAGAGTAGGAGTAAATGGGTACTTTTCAGAATGGCAGGCAGTGACTAGTGGGGTACCGCAAGGTTCTGTGCTGGGGCCCCAGCTGTTTACACTGTACATTAATGATTTAGATGAGGGGATTAAATGTAGTATCTCCAAATTTGCGGATGACACTAAGTTGGGTGGCAGTGTGAGCTGCGAGGAGGATGCTGTGAGGCTGCAGAGCGACTTGGATAGGTTAGGTGAGTGGGCAAATGCATGGCAGATGAAGTATAATGTGGATAAATGTGAGGTTATCCACTTTGGTGGTAAAAACAGAGAGACAGACTATTATCTGAATGGTGACAGATTAGGAAAAGGGGAGGTGCAAAGAAACCTGGGTGTCATGGTACATCAGTCATTGAAGGTTGGCATGCAGGTGCAGCAGGCGGTTAAGAAAGCAAATGGCATGTTGGCCTTCATAGCAAGGGGATTTGAGTACAGGGGCAGGGAGGTGTTGCTACAGTTGTACAGGGCATTGGTGAGGCCACACCTGGAGTATTGTGTACAGTTTTGGTCTCCTAACCTGAGGAAGGACATTCTTGCTATTGAGGGAGTGCAGCGAAGGTTCACCAGAGTGATTCCCGGGATGGCGGGACTGACCTATCAAGAAAGACTGGATCAACTGGGCTTGTATTCACTGGAGTTCAGAAGAATGAGAGGGGACCTCATAGAAACATTTAAAATTCTGACAGGTTTAGACAGGTTAGATGCAGAAAGAATGTTCCCAATGTTGGGGAAGTCCAGAACCAGAGGTCACAGTCTAAGGATAAGGGGTAAGCCATTTAGGACTGAGATGCGGAGGAACTTCTTCACCCAGAGAGTGGTGAACCTGTGGAATTCTCTACCACAGAAAGTTGTTGAGGCCAATTCACTAAATATATTCAAAAAGGAGTTAGATGAGGTCCTTACTACTAGGGGGATCAAGGGGTATGGCGAGAAAGCAGGAATGGGGTACTGAAGTTGAATGTTCAGCCATGAACTCATTGAATGGCGGTGCAGGCTAGAAGGGCCGAATGGCCTACTCCTGCACCTATTTTCTATGTTTCTATGTTTCTATGTTTCTATGTTTCTATGTTTCTAAACTACAGAACCAGTGGGAACGTGTTCAACCTTCGCCATCTCCAGGCCAGATCCAAGACCACCCCAACCTCTGCCATCGAGCTACAATATGCGGATGACGCCTGCGTCTGCACCCATACAGAGGCTGAACTCCAGGACATAGTCGACGTATTTACTGAGGCGTATGAAAGCATGGGCCATATGCTAAACATCCGTAAGACAAAGGTCCTCCACCAACCTGTCCTCACCGCACAGCACTGCCTCCCAGTCATCAAGATCCATGGCGTGGTCCTGGACACCGTGGACCATTTCCCATATCTTGGGAGCCTCCTATCAACAAGAGCAGGCATCGACGACGAGATCCAACACTGCCTCCAGTGCAGCCTTTGGCCGCCTGAGGAAAAGAGTGTTTGAAGACCAGGCCCTCAAAACTGCCACCAAGCTCATGGTCTACAGGGCTGTAATAATACCTGCCCTCCTGTATGGATCAGAGACATGGACCATGTACAGTAGGCACCTCAAGTTGCTGAAGAAATATCACCAACGATGTCTCCACAAGATCCTACAAATCCCCTGGGAGGACAGGCGCACCAACATCAGCGTCCTCATTCAGGCTAATATTCCCAGCATTGAAGCATTGACCACACTCGATCAGCTCCGCTGGTCAGGCCACATAGCTTGCATGCCAGACACGAGACTCCCAAAGCAAGTGCTTTACTCGGAGCTCCTTCACGGCAAATGAGCCAAAAGTGGGCAGCGGAAACGCTACAAGGACATCCTCAAAGTCTCCCTGATAAAGTGCGACATCCCCACTAACACCTGGGAATCCCTGGCCCAAGTCCGCCCTAAGTGGAGGAAGTGCATTCGGGAGGGCGCTGAGCACTTCGAGTCTCAACGCCGAGAGCATGCAGAAATCAAGCGCAGGCAGCGGAAAGAGCATGCGGCAAACCGGTCCTACCCGCACCTTCCCTCAACAACTATCTGTCTCACCTGTGACAGAGTCTGAGGCTCTCGTATTGGACTGTTCATCCACCAAAGAACTCACTTCAGGAATGGAAGCAAGTCTTCCTCGATTCCGAGAGACTGCCTATGATGATGATGTAATATCATGCCTCTCCCTCATAGTCAACCTTAACACATTCCATTACTCTCACTCATAGGTCTCTTCTTTCACTCCTTACAGGAGAAGAGAGCAGAGTACACAAGGGAGAGGCAGAGAACCAGAAGTGCCCCACCATAGATTTTCCAACATTTCATAGACTCTGGATCAGTTCCTATGGAGTGGAGGGTAGCCAATGTAACCCCACTTTTTAAAAAAGAAGGGAGAGAGAAAACAGGGAATTATAGACTGGTCAGCCTGACATCGGTAGTGGGTAAAATGATGGAATCAATTATTGAGGATGTCATAGCAGCGCATTTGGAAAGAGGTGACATGATAGGTCCAAGTCAGCATGGATTTGTGAAAGGAAAATCATGCTTGACAAATCTTCTGGAATTTTTTGAGGATGTTCCCAGCAGAGTGGACAAGGGAGAACCAGTTAATGTGGTGTATTTGGACTTTCAGAAGGCTTTCGACAAAGTCCCACACAACACAAGAGATTAATGTGCAAAGTTAAAGCACATGGGATTGGGGGTAGTGTGCTGACGTGGATTGAGAACTGGTTGGCAGACAGGAAGCAAAGAGTAGGAGTAAATGGGTACTTTTCAGAATGGCAGGCAGTGACTAGTGGGGTACCACAAGGTTCTGTGCTGGGGCCCCAGTTGTTTACATTGTACATTAATGATTTAGACGAGGGGATTAAATCTAGTATCTCCAAATTTGCGGATGACACTAAGTTGGGTGGCAGTATGAGCTGTGAGGAGGATGCTATGAGGCTGCAGAGTGACTTGGATAGGTTAGGTGAGTGGGCAAATGCATGGCAGATGAAGTATACTGTGGATAAATGTGAGGTTATTCACTTTGGTGGTAAAAACAGAGAGACAGACTATTATTTGAATGGTGACAGATTAGGAAAAGGGGAGGTGCATCATGGTACATCAGTCATTGAAGGTTGGCATGCAGGTACAGCAGGCGGTTAAGAAAGCAAATGGCATGTTGGCCTTCATAGCGAGGGGATTTGAGTACAGGGGCAGGGAGGTGTTACTACAGTTGTACAGGGCCTTGGTGAGGCCACATCTGGAGTATTGTGTACAGTTTTGGTCTCCTAACTTGAGGAAGGACATTCTTGCTATTGAGGGAGTGCAGCGAAGGTTCACCAGACTGATTCCCGGGATGGCGGGACTGACATATCAAGAAAGACTGGATCAACTGGGCTTGTATTCACTGGAGTTCAGAAGAATGAGAGGGGATCTCATAGAAACGTTTAAAATTCTAGTTTAGACAGGTTAGATGCAGGAAGAATGTTCCCAATGTTGGGGAAGTCCAGAACCAGGGGTCACAGTCTAAGGATAAGGGGTAAGCCATTTAGGACCGAGATGAGGAGAAACTTCTTCACCCAGAGAGTGGTGAATCTGTGGAATTCTCTACCACAGAAAGTTGTTGAGGCCAATTTACTAAATATATTCAAAAAGGAGTTAGATGTAGTCTTTACTACTAGGGGGATCAAGGGGTATGGTGAGAAAGCAGGAATGGGGTACTGAAGTTGCATGTTCAGCCATGAACTCATTGAATGGCGGTGCAGGCTAGAAGGGCCGAATGGCCTACTCCTGCACCTATTTTCTATGTTTCTATGTTTCTATAGATCTCACAGCTGACAGCTGCAGAGGAGGATGCACTGGAGATCAGTGGAGTCTCGGAGTGCCTGGCCGAAAGAGATGCGGAGATGGGAGCCTCCTAGCTACCTAATCTACAGTTTAAATATCAGATAGCCACATGGCACACAGCATTCAGTCATGTTGACTTAACGTCAACAGCGAGTGAAATATGATAATGTTCATAATGACAACTTCAAACATTCTTACCTTGATCATATTCATTCATGTCATTTATCTCCCACAGGACCTTCATGCAGTTCACAGGAGGTGGTTGAGATTGTTATCGCCACCGCCACCTACGACTCCTCAGAGGAGCGCAATCCCTCTGAGGGTGGATCGTCACAGGACTCATGCAGACCATGCACCACCTCAGATGCTCACACTTTGGTGGGATGAGTAAGACAGATTTTCACCTGGTGACTCACACTTCACAAGTGAGCAGGAGCAGATGGTAGAGATAGGGGCAGCAGTGGAGATTCCGCGTCTGAAGCCGCAGGATGCTCCGAGCTCTGTTCAACTGGGCGCAGATGTTGTACTTCAGGGGGCCGTCAACGAAGAGGATATTTCTGGAGCAGCAGCAGAGAATGTGTGATGGACTGGCAGGCATTGCAGCCACACTGTGCATGCTTCTAGAGAATTGGAGGAGTCTGTCTCATGCATGAGTGGCATGATGTAGCAGGGCTTTGCAATTATGTCCTCATCCATGGAAAGAGTGGTCACCTGCATTGAGCACCAAATGCAGCAATCACATGAGTGCATACAAGCATTTACCAATGGCTTGTACACTAGGAATGCTATCTTAAATAGGATGCACGATGCCCTAGACTTGGGCATTCATCGCCCCAATGATCTGCAGCAAAGTGCTCTCCAGCTCATTGCTAGCTGGGAAGTGCGGCTGGGCCATGAGAGGAATGATGGTGAAAGGAGACATGGAACTAGGGATTCTGCTCAAAGCACTTCCCCCTCTCACCCATTGCCCCCTCCCCTCCTCAGTCAGTATACCACATGCACCTCCAGATCTGTCCAAGTGCCTGAAGCGCATCTTCAGCATGCCAATGGCTTGTTCAATGAACATCTGGTGGTCATATGGCATTCATTGTATCGCTCATGTGCCTCACTCCTTGGGTTTCTGAGAGGTGACATCAACCACGTTTTAAGTGGGTAACCCTTGTCTCCGAGCAGCCAGGTGGGAAGACATTTGGGAGGGTAGACTGCCGCAGGCCGAAAGCATCATGGCAGCTGCTTGCACAAAGATCTTTCTGTGGTTGCACACCAACTGCACATTGATGGGGTGGAAGCCCTTGCGGTTGATGAACACTACTGGGTGATCTATGGGTGCCTTAATTGCCACATGCCTGCAACTGTGGGAAGCCATCCAGAGTCCTAATGCCCACTCATTCTGACTGGTGTCATCGCAAGCGAAGTTGATATAATTGCTAGCCCTGGCAAAGAAACAATTTTATGTATTTGTGTGCATCTGACTGCGAGATCCTGCAGATGTCACCGGATGAGCCCTAGAAGGATCCAGAGGCAAAAAAATCGAGGCTGGTGGTGACTTTGACAGCCACTGGTAAAGCATGGGCACCTGGTCCAGTTGGCAGCAGGGCTTGTTCCAAGAGGTTGCAAATGTCTGCCACCACCTCACGTGACACCCTGAGCCTCCTGGGACACTGGTGTTCCAACATGTCGAGAAAGCTTATCCTCTGCCTGCAGACCCTATTTGCCGGGTATGGTCTTCTGCAAGCTGCACCTCTCTCTCCTGTGGAGCTGCAGGTCTGTGAGCAGCAGGCTGTGCTAGTCCTGCTGCTCTTGGTACTGCTGGGCCATCTTGGTCAGCATCTGTGGTCCAAAGTAACACAGAGTAAGTGGCACCCATGCTGATCTGATAGATCAGAGCTCCAATAACAGCTCCGAACTTCCAAACTGTAGATGACTAATGTTCCCCCTAATTTTTTTAGGGGGTGCGTGGCCCCTTTAAGCAGCTGTGGGGCCCATTCACAGTTTTGCACATTTAACATTGAAAAAGCCGGTTCCGGGCTGCTTGAAGCTTAGAGGGAACTTCGTAGATGACACCTCCAAAGTGTGCAAAGTAATCTCTCAGCACAAGTACTGTGAACAAACCCTTTCACACAAAGCAGATAAGAAAGCAGCTGTGAGTACTCAGTACTTATCGGCATATTCCCTTGTCATGGCTTCAGCCCACTCAATTGTCATTGTCTTCTCACCTTGCTTTCATTAGCGGGTTCGAGGAGCCAAACTTAAACTCCAAAAGCTGTATTAATATCGCTAAAATTGACCTATCAACATATTGGGGCTATAATTCCGGCCTCGCCGGGTCTGTACAGAATGCGTATGGATCCAGTGAGGCCCCGCAAGAGCCGGCTCTTGGCACACAATGAGCACGTGCCGAAAACCGGCTTTTCCAATCTGTCAAGTTTTGGCTTGACAGATCTTCCGCATCCCCGCAGCCAGGACATTCACGCGGGCGAGATTGGGCTATTTGCCCATCTCTTGCCCAGTGAATGTCCTTAAAACTCTTGCACCTGGTAAAAACTGGCGCATAGCCTACTTTTAACAGCGTAAGAGTTTTAAAACATATAAAAATAACATTTATGTACACATTTTACATTAAAAACCCTGTCCACTAAGGTAAGTTTATTTTAAACCCTATTAAAACACTTTAAAAAAATCCCCCCCAATAAATAGTTTTTCTAAAACATTTAATTAACTTTAATTTCAATTAATTTTAATTATGTGAGGTGTTTTTAAAACATTTTCTGTTGTGTTTAATGTGTTTTGGGGTTTTTTCTCATTGATAGCAATAAGAACTCGGAGATACAGAGTTCACATTGCTATCAATGAGAATACTGGACCTTGATTGGTTGTCCAATCACATGTGACTCCACCTTCTTCATGAGAACCTGGAGGACGGGGGCATGCTCCGCAACGCGGGAAGAGAATGCCTCCCACCGCAATTGCAGGCGCCTCCAGGGCCACCAGGTAATTTCGTTAAAAATTCTCGGGTCGGAGGCGTTCGTCCAAAGGAAGCCTGCGGCCCGAATTTCAGGCCCATTGAACTTGACAACCTGCCTCTTTCAAGGGGGCTGCTTGTATGCAGCCTAACATGCTGCAGTTACATGCGGAAGTTGGCAGGTTGGAGCCGGCTTCCCGATGTGTTGTCTGTTTAGCCGGTTTTAATCCCCCCACCCGCTCGTAAACCCAACAACAACAACTTTTATTTATATAGTGCCTTTAACATAGCAAAACGTCCCAAGGCGCTTCATAGCAGTGTTATAAGACAAAACAAATAAATTTGCCATTAAAATTCAGCACAATGTTTCCTTCAATTTACTGTACAAAATAACACAGGAAATCCACTAGTTTTTTTTTTAAACTGATGGTTTAATATTCCAGGGTATATATACTGCCTTTTGTTATTATACATACACGGAACTTCAACACCAGGACTTCATTAATTGAGAAAAATTGAATATAGTCAATAATATTTACTCATTATGAGGTAAGTCAGGCATTTAGGCATATAAAACTTCTTGTAACCGCTGAACCCTGCCAGTATATTTACATCTTCTAATGAACTGCTTCTTAATGTGACGTGGCAGTACTTATTTTCCAAACCAGTTTAACCCCCAGTGTATAAGAAACCAAATCAGCTTGACAGAACTGGACTGGACCGGATCTGATAAATGAAGTGCAGTATTTTAGGAAAATATAACATGAAGAGTGAACTGACAGAGCTATCAGCACTTTAGAATATCAGCAAGTTAGAATATAGGCAGTAAAATTCCATGAACCTTTGAATCTAGTATAAGTGCCAGGGTCAGCCTGCCGGTGACCTTCAGTGCTAATCCAGGAAATCCCTCTAATTTAAACAGTGACGGTGGGCACGTTTCAGGTGCCTGCCTGCCAAAAGTCCAGTAATTGTGGCCCAGAGTGCTGGATCTGTGTGTGTGTGTGGGTGTGTGTGTATGTGGGGGTGGTGATAGGCCCCACCTAGAAACATTATTTTAGTGCCCCATCAGATCTCTTTGTAGAGAGGACAAAATATGCAGTCAACATTTGTTTTTACACTTTTTGAGGGGTAGGAATGTGGGGAGGGGGGGGTCAGACTACAATACAGACCTGAATCCAGGTCAATATGTCTGCTCTCACCTAGGGTACTAGCCTGGTGACTTTGTTTGGGGAAGACAGAGGTAGGGGACAGGTGGAGGTATCCAGGTTCCAGCCAAATTCAAGACCCATCTGCTGCACTCCTATGGGGCCAATTAATTTTGGCCCCTTAAATGCAATTTTAATTTAAATAGACATGTTGAACCCTTTGGGCTGGATTTCCGGCTTTGCCATTTTCAGGGTGAAAATGGAGGCGGGGCAGGAAATTTATCGCCCGTTTAACGTTTGCGCTTTATGGAGCAACTTTTGTCATTTGGGCCTTGCTCCAGGGGCACAGCGCAAAGGGAGGCTTTGAACTAGTTTTGCGGCGCAAAAATGGGATCCTCGACAACTTTAGTGCGGGGCCGGGAGCGCTCCGAGAGAAGACCTGGAAGGGAAAAGCAATTCACAAAAACATTCAAAAAACAGTTCCAACACCCTTACCACACAAATCGCTGCAAAAATATAAAAACTGTAACTTACCTTTTTTGCAGTTTATCCAACTCACCGCCACTGGCAGGGCTGCGTTTTCCCTGGTGGTCATTGCGTGGTCGTTTCGGGGTGTATCGGCCGGGTGATTGCCGAAACTTCTGCCGGTGTCGCAATGCGAGCCGTTGCACACCTGGCGCAGCTCTCCCCAGCGGTGTGCCGCATAAAACGACCCGAGGATCGCACCCGGACGCAAAACAGCTGACCGCCCCATTTTTAGCTGCAGAGAGTCAAAGCCTGGCGAAAACCCGGTCGCAGCTGACCCGAAAATCCAGCCCATTTAATTCTGCTTGCTTTATTCCCCACTCATCCTTTCTTCTTTACTATTAACTAACTGTCCTATTTTTATGTCTTTATTCTTTAATCTTAATCTTTTTCTACCTAAACTATCTTTCTAACTCTAAAATTAACTTTAAAGTATTTTTCTTACATTCTCTCTTCTTCATCTTGGCTTCTATCATCCATTTTGGAGGTAGCAATAGTTAAGTTGCATTGGTTGAAAAATAGGGAACTTATTAGCCAATCAAAAGCCTCAACAATGATGATCGACATGGTCACTTTGATGAAGTCAATCTTTAATGTGTCAAACAGGGAAGAGGCTGCTAGTGAAGGAGTCCAGGCATTGACAGGCCCTGAAGCAATAATGTGCCCAGACAAATAATGTCATTCATGATGCACTAATGATATGCTGCAGTACAATATCAATGGACGGGAATTCACAGAACTAGATGGCCCTTATTCAACGTCAATTGAGATTAAACGAATAGCCTCACTCAGTGCCACGTAGATGACGACTGTGGCAAATGGTATGCTGGAATAACTCGTCTGAGGCTTAAAATAGGCAGGATAATGGCTGTTAAAAAAGCAAAGGAATTTCACGTAAGTGCATTAGGTGTTCATATGCTAATACCACACATGCTAATTGCAAGCTCTTTGAGTTCCAATTCATGTTGTCGAAATATAAGAATTGTTGCATATGGCATTCGTTTCTGTTGAAATATATTCGATGAGTGGGAAATTGAGGGGCAAAGTGAGACTTTCATTACATGCCTCGAGCTTCAATTGGAAAATTTCAATACATGTGTTTCTTATTTACACTGGGATCATGGAATGACTTTTATAGAGTCTTCATACAGTGCACATTTCAATCCTTGTTATCACCAACTCATGGACAAAAGTAAGAGAAATATGAATTTTTCTTTTGTTGATTCCACTAAATTCATTTTTTTTACGCATAAGAATTTCATCAGTTCAACAACAACAACAACAACTTGAATTTACATATCACCTTTAAATGTAGTGAAAGGTCCCAAGGCACTTCACAGGAGTATTATCAGAGAAAAAAAATTGACACCGAACCACATAAGTAAAATTAGGGCAGGAAAGCTTGATCAAAGAGGTAGGTTTTAAGGAGGGTCTTAAAGGAGGAAAGACAGGTAGAGAGGCGGAGAGGTTTAGGCAGGGAATTCCAGAGTTTGGGGCCTAGGCAACAGAAGGCATGGCCACCAATGCTTGAGTGATTATAATCAGGGATACTCAAGAGGACAGAATTAGAGGAGCGCAGATATCTCGGAGGGGTTGTGGGGCTGGAGGAGATTATAGAGATAGGAAGGGCGAGCTAATGGAGGGAATTGAAACAAAGATGAGAATTTTGAAATCAAGGCGTTGCTTAACTGGGAGCCAATGTAGGTCAGCGAGCACAGGGGTGATGGGTGAGCGGGATTTGGTGCTAGTTAGGAACAGGCAGCCGAGTTTTGGATCATCTCAAGTTTACGTAGGGTGCAGTGTGGGAGGCCAGCCAGGAGTGCATGGGAATAGTCAATTCTAGAGGTAACAAAAGCACGGATGAGGGTTTCAGCAGCAGATGAGCTGAGGCAAGGGCGGAGATGGGCGATGTTATGGAGGTGGAAATAGGTGCTCTTAGTTATGCTGCGGATATGTGGTCGGAAGCTCATTTCAGGATCAAATATGCCACCAAGTTTGCGAACAGTCTGGTTCAACCTCAGACAGAAGTTGGGGAGAGGGATGGAGTCAATGGCTAGGGAATGGAGTTCGTGACGAGGACTGAAAACAATGGCTTCAGTCTTCCCAATATTTAATTGGAGAATATTTCTGCTCATCCAGAACTGGATATCAGACAAGCAGTCTGACAATTTGTGGACCATGGAGGGGTCGAGCTGGGTGTCATCAGCGTACACGTGTAAACTGACGCTGTGTTTTCTGATGATGTCGCCAAGGGGCAACGTGTAGATGAGAAATAGGAGGGGGCCAAGGATAGATCCTTGGGGGACACCAGAGGTAATGATGCGGGGCTGGGAAGAGAAGCCATTGCAGGTGATTAGATAGATAGATCTGGCTAAAATTAGATAGATAAGAGTGGAACAAGGCGAGTGCAGTCTCACCCAGCTGGACGATGGTGGAGAGGCATTGGAGAAGGATGGAGTGGTCATCCGTGTCAAAGTTCACATTCAGAATAATTGAAATTGCTGCTGAGACATTTGCATTTTATCTCCCTTAGTGTGGCACCACATTCTATAACACTGCTCATTCTCCCATGGTGTTACACATGGGGTGTAATGCCGAAATGGAGGCCTGAGCTCAAGCAAGGTTAGAGGGCAAGGACCTGGGAGATGGAAGACTCTGACACTAGAGCCTAGAGGAAGTTATATGGAGAAGCTAGAGCATTGTGCTTGCAGGGGGGGCGGGGGGGGGGGGTGAAGTAGAATGGGGTGTGTGGGGGGTGGGGGGAGACAGAATAGGGTTAGAGAAGGGTTAAAGGATGGAGGCAGATCTAGCATGGCTAGAGGCTGAAGGAGGATACAAGGGAGGGGGGCTGAGAGTGCTAGGAAGGTGGAGCAGAGGGGACAGGAGGTGTATGGGAGGAAAAAGCAAAGGAGCAGAGGAGAAGGAGAAGGCAGGGAGAAAGAGAGAGAGGGGGAAGCAGAAGGAGGAGGAGAAAGAAGAAGGAAAGGAGGAAGTTAGTGTTGAGAGGAGGAAGGACAGGAAGTCTAAAGGTGCAAGGGAGTGAGGGAAAGGGGCTGATTGGGAGGATGATGTCATGGGGAGTAGCACAAAATGAAATCATTTTAAAATCAGGTATAAATCTTATTGTTTTAATTAAAGTTAAATATATACATTTTAATATATCACTCAATGATTTTAGTATTTGATAGATGTGTTTCTTATGGGCTTTTGGTGCAATTAAGATCATGTATTTCATTCTATTAATACATGGGACAATACTTAAAAGGAATGTCATGATAACTAATAAAATAATGGAAAAAATATTTCCAGAGTATTTGCCAACAAACAATTAGCTTCATTAATTAGTCCTAACCTTTCTGTTATCATTGATTTAAATTTGATTAAAAAATTTCTATGGCCTATATGAGGAGCAATGTTGTGACACGCACCATTAACTATGCCCTTCTAGTACCAGTAAAGGTTACTGCAGCATTCCTTTTCTGCTCTAGCTACTTTATATTATACAGGCCACTTCAGTTGTTTTGTGTGACTTGGCTAGTAGTCCTGTGAAATCTGCTCTGTTTACATATTGAAGCGAACAACACCACATCTTTAGCAACACGAAGGGCACTTCTATATAAAGGGAAAATCTCTGATGAGAGCCACATGAATCTCTCAGTTGCATTATAAATGTGTTGATGCTATAATATATAAATGTAAGGCTAGAAATGTGCCATCTGGTTAAGGAAGTTGATTTTAATAAAGAAAATGCTGCAGGCCAGTCCTTGCAATTTAGACAAAGCAATGTGTCTGTACACATTTGCGTCACACAAATGCCAGGCAATGACTATATATCTCCAACAAGAGAGAGTCTAACCATCACCCCATAACTTTCAATGAAATTACCATTGTCAAAAACCAACCCCCCACCATCAATATCCTGGGGGTTACCATTGACCAGAAGCTTAACTGGACCAGCCACATCAATACTATGACGACAAGAGCAGGTCAGTGATCACTACTTGACTCCTCAAAGCTATTCAACCATCTGTAAGGCACAAGTCAGGTGTCTGATAGAATACCCTCCACTTGCCTGGACGAGTGCAGCTCCAGCAATACTCAAGAAACAGCCTGCTTGATTGACACCCTATCCACCACCTTAAACATTCACTCCCTGGCGCACCGTGGCTGTAGTGTGTACCATCTACAGGATGCAGTTGTAAGAATTTGGCGAAAACAGACTTTTAGACATTGCTTAGACACATTTTCTATTCCTGCAGAGAAGCAGACAGCACTGATTTGGGGCAGGTCCAAACATGCCCCACAGGAATACACATCAGCTGGGCGGGGAGGGTAAATGGCTGAAATCAGGAACGTCATGGTTGATGGGTTCCCATTCCATGACAAAAGGCGCCCATCAGTGAGATATTAAGTAAAGTGGCCGGTGATCCGGCCATCGAAAGACAAAGGAAAGCTATTCGACCAGACTGGTCGGAGCCAGATCCATAGGAAGAGGTCCGGTTGACAAAGGAACAGGCCAAAAACTTGATTTTGCTTTTAAATTGGACCTAAGGCGAACGAACAGTTGAACCTTTGGCGCGAGAAGAAGCTTTTTGCAAGTATAAGAGACGGCAGTTGCAGCCATCTCTCTCTCTCTGTCTCCCCTCTTCTACGCCTGCTTGCTTTGTTCAATGCACAAGGACTGAACTCTCCATCTGGGACAGAGAGAAGAAACACCAGCAAAGAGAGCCTCGCTATTTCGACTGGGAAGCTGACCTTGAGACTGGACTTGAATACCACAGAAGCTGTGCCTCATCGACAGAAACAGCGAGTAAGCCAGAGGGGTAATTGATGAGCATTTATCCCAGCCACACATCTTTAAGACCATCCCATAATGTGAAAGGGTGTCGTGTGTCCCAACCAAGCCTTAGGGGTTTTAGGTGGAGGTTTTTGCAAGGATTATAAGCATACACACAATTCTGTTGGACAGATCCGGTGGTACTTTTGAATCTGAGCAGTGGTGTTTTAGACATGGGTACTTCATGTTAGGGGCCTGTTTAGACAGGCCAGACTGTGTTGCACTGTGTTTTGTTTGTTTTACACTACCAGGGTGTTTCCGAAAGACCTGTCTATGACTGTATATTACTGTTCACGACTATAATTCTGGTGTCTAGAATTGTTGTAAGAGGGGTGATTCGAAAGCACCAAGGGCAAAACCACTTACACACTGCAGCAACTCACCAAAGCTTCTTCAACAGCACCTCCCAAACCTATGACCTCTATCACCTAGTAAGACAAAGGCAGTAGGCGCATGGGAAAACCACGACCTCCACGTTTCCCTCCAATTCACACATCATTCGGACTTGGAAACACACTGCGCTCCTTCATTGATGCGGTGTCAAAATCCTGGAACTCCCTCCCTAACAGCACTGCGAGTACTTTCACCACACGGACTGTAACGGTTTAAGGCAACAATTCTCCACCACCTTCTCAAGGGCAATTAGAGATGGCAATAAATGCTGGCCATGCCAGGGACACCCACATCCCACAAACACATTTTTTAAAAGAAATTACACGACAGAGCCCAGCACAATCAACATCCAACTGAAAACTATAAAGATTAGGGCAGTACTAAAAGGTCACTTTTCCTTACAGAGATTGAGGAAAAGTGTCAGTGTAAAAGTGCCTAAAAACACTGCGCTTGTGTGAAAGTTGTTATTGCATCTTTAATTTCTTCCTGCTGAACATATACCATAACAGTGCGGGCAGAGAGCAAAAGGCACAATGTAGTAATTGACAGCAGTATGGAAAACCTGGGGCCATCAAACAATTATATAGCTGCTCAAAACAAATGTAAAGCTCTTGTATACAGTTCCATTTAAGATCATGGGATTTATTGGGTAGATAGGCACAACTGGTGAATTAAAATGGCTGAGATGGTTAGAACAATTATGAATAGGATTCCAATAGATCTTATACATTTTTATTTTCCAGTTTTGTCAAAAACTATCTGTGGAACGTGAACACCTAATCAGACCCTGCTCCATTGCTCATTGTTGGATTGACCTTGCTGATCTTTTTGGTTGAAAGAAACACAAGAACTGAACTTGGCTAGTGAATGAAGTATGTTTTCATTGGGAATGTTGTAAAAGAAAAACAACACAACTATAAAGATTGATCCTCTATTTCAAACAAAGGAGCTCAGAAAACTACAAGAATAATTGTTTAGTTATGCAAAAGGATATAATTGTCCTCATTCACAACAAAAAAAAGGCAAGGAACATAGGGTAGAAATTTGTCATGGCCCAATAGGTTTGGCATTCTGCAGGCAGTGCACGTCCCAACCTAAAAACCCGAGGTCGGCCTGAAATTGGGCTTCAGGCCTCATTAAGATTATACATGAGCTTTAGGCATCTGTCGCGTCTCCACAAGCAGCTCACACATTTGAAGAGCACGAATGTTGAGCAGTTTGACTCACCAGCAGTGGCCTAAAGGTAAGTCAAGTTCACCTGCCCAGTTTCTTTGAGGGATCTAAGGCTTTAGGTCTTTTATCTACATATGATAGTGACCTAAGACCTGTTTTAGGTGACTAACAGGGATGCCTGAGAAATGGTCCGACCCAATCTTGGGTCAGACTTTTTTTAGGCATCCTGAACAGCAGGATGCTGTTCCATGAAATAGAACTTTGCTACACTTATTTTATGCCTGTAAAATGAGCATATGGTCCAATTTCTAACCCCATATTTTTCTTAATGTAATTCCTATCCTTTTGCTTAAGGGTCCTCCTCATCATTGACTGAAAGGTCAATATATAAAGGGGGCAAAATTGCCTCTCGCCCCGATTGGGGGCGGCAACCTTCTGGTGCCCAGACTTTTATCACCCGACCCAGAAGTCCTACCCCCTGATGTGGAATTGGGCCGTACGCCCCTCAAAGGAAGTGGAGCACCAAATCCAGCACTTCAGCACTCCACTTCCTTGGCGAGGCGCTCCCACTGAGTCCAGTACCACACTGTGGCACTACAACGCCCCTCCCCTTCCATTTAAGGGTTGGGCCATTGCGTACTTTGCAGGCCCTTTGGTGGCCAGCAAGACGGAGTGCCGGGCTGCATGATGCTGGCCCGATTGACGTGAGTGCTGTCTTTTTTGGACCGACGCAAGAGTCAGCCGACAAATTAAAATAGCGGGCCGGGGCGCAAAAGGCCTCCCCTTTAAGGGGTGCCCTGGCAGCTCATGTCTGCCTCGCTGGCAATTTTCCCCGTGTGGCGCAAAGTGGTCTGCGCTGGGCACTGAGGGGTCAACGCGTGGCGATTACTTCATCGTCGGTTGTGCGCTGGCCCAGGGTGCTAGTCACGGGCTGCAGCGCTGCCGGTACAGCACCTCCCAAACCCCTGGGGCAATTTCCCTGGAGGCGCTAGCTCCCGTGGATGAAAATGCCATCTTATAAAAAAGGGCAATTTCAGCCCCAAAGTGCCCAACCCTTAGGGATTGGATGCTGCAATGAGTTCGTACACTGTCCTTTCTGCAATGTGGGTTTGAATCGAGAATGAAGGGATGAAAGTTTCCTATCTCTGTCCTACCTACAAGGTTTCTATGTAAAAAGCAGTTGGGCATCCTTATCTGAACTCTCAGTGATGTCAGTTCTAACTTCAAAACTTCCCCTACTTTCCCACTTAACGTATGATCTCATTCAGAGAAACCAAAGATGGCTGGCTGATTTGAAAGTGGACAATATGAAATCCTCTTCTGAATTTGTGAATGTTTTCTCAGAAGAATCACTCAACACTCAGAGTCGGTTCCAATGCCGATGCGACCTTTATTAACGCTTAGCGGGGAGGAAGTCTCAGGACTGTATCCAGGCTTCTCTCCACAGAACAATGGGTTACATGGACTTTTATATGTTTTACAAAGTTAAAACAGTTTACTACAGTTACTCAGCCCATCACGGCTGGACACAAGCCAATCACAACGATTATAGATTACATATAGGTTCTTTTAACCCAATAGAATTCCCCTGGTGCCTCAGGAACTACATGTTCGGTTATTGTCAGCTCGGGCTGATTGATGACCTTTTACAGGAGATAGGTTCTCTCCCTATCTCTTTCTTCTTGGGGAAATAATTGGTTTATGACCTTGTTTACAGGAGATGGATTCTCTCCCTATCTCTTTCTTCCTGGGGAATTAATTGGTTTATTATTCTTATCCTGCATCCAAGGCATTCCTATAGTGGGCCTCACAGGGTCATTGCTCGGTCATTGCTTAGTCAATAGTTCACAGCTTGACTACCTGATTTCCCATCATGCCTGGGCAGCCATTTTGTGTGTGGCCACTTTAAACTTATATGAGTTTAGATATATTTAGCAGGTGCCTAATGCCTAGTGTTTTGATATATTCTGCAGGTGCCTACTTCCTACAACAATTCCCCCTTTCGGTAAAGGGACTAGTCCTAGTCCCCTTTTAACCGACCGTTCTACCTTTTCTATATTTTTGTGCAGTATTTTTGCCCGGTACTCCCTGCCTCAACGTGCTGGCCAGTCACGCGGTTTCAGGAGTCCCGGTTGCTTAAATCAAATTGACAAAGGCCAAATCCTCCTGCCCCCTTATTAAACAGGCTTGTTTAGTATCCGGGGAACGGTGATTGGTCCCTCTTCGCTGTGCATGGTGTCTGCATGCCTGGCAGGCCATTATGCCCCATGTTATTGCTAAGATCAATTGTATCCCGACCAGTATGTGTGAAACTATTCGAATCCAAGGATGTATGTTCACATTTATTCCCCAGTCCCAGACCTTTCTCCACCAACTCTGACTTTGTAAGTCGACATCGATATCTTCTTCCAGTACTTTGATTTTGGTTTGCAATTGGTGATATAGCTTTACGGATTGACCCACTCTGAGCATCAATTCTCGTAATACTTCGGTTAAATGTGGGATAGGGACCTGATCTGGCTCGTCATAATCCTGCAAATGATCATGGAGCTGATCGGTTACCTCAATAACTTCAGGCTTCCGGCGCCTAACGTGGGTGATATGCGCTTGCCCGATCGCGACAGGTCGTAGTGGTGTAAAGCAAAAGTTTGGCTGTGGTATAGGGCACTGCAGGTCATTATACTGGTATGAACGCTCTGTGGTAGAGACGCAGTATCTTCCCTTCCCTCCGTAGCCTGCCCTCGCGAAGTGTCTGTGTGCGGGCACGATTTCTAGTACGCACCCATCGGTTCGGTTAAACCCGCACTCGTCTAGCTCATCTCGGCCTACCGGGTGAGGGCATACTGTGATTTCCCCCTTTTGCTTGCAATCTGCTAGGGAAATCCCGGTAAGTATGTTGTTTCGACGAATGGCAGAGGTGGTGGTCAGGTAGTAGTGTATGGAGACATTTTCCCGTATTACTCCGATATTCTCTAGTTGGTATAGGAGGAACGGCCCTGAGTCCGGCGTGGCTATAGGGATCATCACGACTATCCCTATCCCGGTAGTCCTACCCATCTGGCAATCTGGAATTGCTGGGTATACTCGGGTCAGTCCCTTCAGAGTACAATTATCCAGTGTCCCCCTCTGGTTAGCCAACTGAGCTAAATGTGAACTGTCTATCCAATCGGGTACTTCCCCGCGTTGGATCTGGTCGAGATTGTGGCGGATCTGTCCCACCATCCACAAACCATAAGCGTGACAGAGTTGCCCCTGTCTTTGCTTTCCTGTATCTTCTTTTTCTCTATCAATGAGGTGATTGATGGTTTTGGCGTGAGCTTCCAGGACTGAGATGTCATCCAACTGGATTTTGGCACCCTCTTTTCCTAGGTTGGCTTGGTCTTCCTGGTTTTGCTCCACCCTCTCTAATAACCCCTTCATCACCCCTCTAAGCTGTTCCACCCTCTCGTTTAATCCTTGTATATCCATCGAGTTCACTACGGAGGTCCCTGTATTGAAAGCGGTAGCAACATCATTAACTATTTCCCTCTTCATCCTGGGGGCTGACCCCTGTCCCCGGAATCTACTGGCACCCATTGCATCGGCAGCCTGCTGCATTACAACTTTACTTAATACATTGTACATATTCCTTGACTGTTCGGTACAGTATTCCGGCATCTAGATGCCTGAAATATTGATCAGAACAGGCACAATTTCATGTTTAACATTATCATACAATAATTCCCCTTCGTTGTACATTACAATCCCATTCTCTGGTCCCTTGGTAGTTATGGGACAAGGCAGTTCCTCGGGCAATGTAGTGGTTCTTATGGGGCGCGGTGTTGGAGGGGGTGAGAAACATACATACAATGATATTGCAGCCGCCCCCGCCTCCTCGTAATACCCACACAGCCCCATTCCCTTCTTGCGGATGACTGATTGCTGGGATTGTTCCGGAGGCGCGCAAATTATGCCGAAAGTACATTCATCGGGCCCTTTGACATCCCTCCGTTTAATGTATCTGCTCCTTATACCCGTGGAGCACTGTACACATACTCTTATTCTTATTAGGATTCTTATTAGGATTCACTTGTAACCATGCATTAAAATAAGTCCTGTCCTTGCTCTAGTCCTTGGCTGCTGGGATGCACATTCCATCCGTTAAATTAAACAAGACTCCATAGTTCATGTAGTTGTTTATTTCCTGAGTGCGCTGCAATCCGTCGGTGTCGTCCAGGGTACGTGCCTGTCACAGGGCTATCCATATTATGAGGAGTGCTGTTCGTATTCCCATTCTGGTAGGTATTATCTGTAATTTTAAACAGACGGCCTGGTCGTCACCAGGGGTTAGGTTTTGCTCTACGAGTATCCCTGTCACCCTGCAAAATCAGAAGCACAAGGCTTATAATCGAACCATTTCGAGTTGAATCTGTGGGGCGTGCGCCCGTGTCTTTACCCACTTAAATATTACCCAAACTCCTATTATGACCAAGGCCAAAGCTATTCCTCCGAACATCGTTGTCTGCTTTACCGTTAGGTTGGGTTTGTGGACTATACCTACCCACCATGGGGTACATTGGCTCTATTGCCATAGGTGATGGTGCTATGGCTGCGCACTGCACTATCCGTCTAGTCCCGTTATCTCTTCCAGCCTGTTTATCTTAGCTTTTAACTCTTCAATTTGTTTTGTTTGAGTATCTATTTCTTTATTGTATCAGGCAAGTATTATTACATAAGCTAGTTCTGTTTTTATTTCATGTTTCCTCTGTTAGGTGAGTCTTTTTTTTCTATTAAGAAATCCAAACTAATAATGTTCAGTATCTTAAACGGCTGTCAATGGAAAGGGTTAACTCCTTTCCAGGTTTGTAAGAAGACCTGATGTCATTACGTGACTTCACGTAATCATCTGAAAAAAAGTTTGTGCCTTCAAAACCGGCTTAAAAATTAGGAATCCGTTAAACAGCATAAATCATTAGAGTAACCTCCAATGTTTTCTTAACTTCTAATTCAAGTACTTGCCAAAGAATTTTTTTTTTAAAATTGATTTAAAACGAGACCACAAATACAATAGCAATTTTGTTTACTGAAATTCAATTTTTTGGTTTTTTAAAAATTTCTCTTTCTCCTCGTTATTTTGGAAATCTTTTCAAACTGCATTGAAACTTTCTCATAATATAAAATGTTGAGTGTTTTTTTACCTCTTCCAAATTTTTTTTCTTTTTCTAATTAAACCAATATCTTTTTCACAGCAAACATCAACTAGTATTTAGTAAGTTATGTCTTTTTCCAACACAAACACATTTTGTTTACTTTCAAAGTGGCGTCTTTATTTTCTGTGACTTCTCTGAATATCTCAAAATCCCAATTCAAACTTTGTGATTTCAATCTTTATTTAAAACCTTTTTTTTTTGCTCGAAGCTCTTTTTTTTTTAAAGCATTCTTTATCTCATTCTGAGACTAAATTTATGTCTTTCAACCCAATCAATCATTGCATGTTTTCTTTCGACAAGTAAATTCTTTTTTTTTAACCACCGGGACCATGTATTTTTTATCTTTTGCTCAACAAACCTATCCTTTGTACTATTCCTAGCTCCATAACTTATCATCCGAATCATCCGAATAAATCCACACCTGCGTTTCTAACTTAAAATGTCTTAAAACTTCCCACATACAGGACAGCACTACAAAGGGTTAGCTAAAATAAACAGACACTTGCATTCCTCTTCCAACCAGGCTTTCAGAAACATGACAACATAAAAATTCATTCCGCAGTCACAATATCACTTCTCATTTAAAACAGACGTTCACAAAAGTCTCTCTTCTTTCCTATTAATCATTTTTTTTTTGGCCGGCTCTATTCCTCTTCCATATTTCACTTAAGACAATCACCGTCAGTTTTTTTTATCTTAGCTTCCTATGTTAATTTACATGGGCTCGCAGCATCACGACCACAGCCTTTTTTTCTTTTTGACTTTCCGTTCCTTCTCCCACCATTCCCCTTGCTTTGCTGGTAGTTCCTGAGGATTCCACCCTGAGCTAATCATTTTTTCGATTAGCTTCTTTTGTTTTTCCGCCAGATGGCAGGTAATGGACCCATCTGATCCCCACTCGAGTTTACTTGCTTTCATGGCCATTCCTGGGTAGGACTAGTACCGTTAGGAATCTACTCTCAGAGGTCCGCTTCCTTCCTAGCGCAACTTGGAGTAGACCATCTCCTAGCTACTGTCAGGTCACAAGTTCTGCTGTTACACAAACTTATACAATTCTTAAAACGCGTTTAAGCAATTTCCCGCAGTGCTCTATGTATCCTTAACGACTACCTACCACCACTCGGCCTGTTGGTCCGACCCTGTTCACAGGTTTGGATTCCGTTAGCCGCTGTACACCGCTTGGTTCTACCCTGGGGTATTTCAAATTACACTACTGGGTCCGGAAGATGTCTCTCGGTATCACGATCCCACGGTCTAAGTGTGTTCCCTACGCCTACTTGGTTCCTGGCCGTCACGTGGGACAAAAGTCCTCTTAATTCAGGCTCAGGCTAGGCGTTTGAGATATTAGACCGTCTCCTCATGTCGATCAACCAGCTTCCACCTTCCGCACCCTTTATACTTAAAAATCGTTTTTTTTTATACTCACCCGGGTTTTTCCAAGGGCGTCCAGCGACTCTGGGAAATCCTGCCGACTACGCCATTGTTAGCGTGAATGTTTTCTCAGAAGAATCACTCAACACTCAGAGTCGGTTCCAACGCCGATGCGGCCTTTATTAACGCTTAGCGGGGAGGAAGTCTCAGGACTGTATCCAGGCTTCTCTCCACAGAACAAAGGGTTACATGGACTTTTATATGTTTTACAACAGTTAAAACAGTTTACTACAGTTACTCAACCCATCACGGCTGGACACAAGCCAATCACAATGATTATAGATTACATATAGGTTCTTTTAACCCAATAGAATTCCCCTGGTGCCTCAGGAACTACATGTTCGGTTATTGTCAGCTCGGGCTGATTGATGACCTTTTACAGGAGATAGGTTCTCTCCCTATCTCTTTCTTCTTGGGGAAATAATTGGTTTATGACCTTGTTTACAGGAGATGGGTTCTCTCCCTATCTCTTTCTTCCTGGGGAATTAATTGGTTTATTATTCTTATCCTGCATCCAAGGCATTCCTATAGTGGGCCTCACAGGGTCATTGCTCGGTCATTGCTTAGTCAATAGTTCACAGCTTGACTACCTGATTTCCCATCATGCCTGGGCAGCCATTTTGTGTGTGGCCACTTTAAACTTATATGAGTTTAGATATATTTAGCAGGTGCCTAATGCCTAGTGTTTTGATATATTCTGCAGGTGCCTACTTCCTACAACAGCTGGACAATATGAAATCCTCTTCTGAATTTGAAGACTAATGCAAAATGGAAAATATTCCTGTAAGAGAGTTTTATTGTATTGAGTTTTAACCTTCTTTCCTGTCTTCTCTTGTTCCAGCTGCTTAATTTATGTTCTTAAAATGTAACATTGTTCTGAAACTTAAACAAACTACTAAAATATCAGTATATTAATTTAGAATTATCATGATTCCATCCAAGATCGGTTGAAAATTGTGTTATAATGTGCTTATTCAACAATGTCAATTAAATCGCTCTCAGATGACTGACATTGGATGCATAAAGAAGTGCATCAGCAACTTGCGTTAACTAACTTAATTTTGCACTTCACCTCATTCCTAAATTAATCCTTGGAAATTTGTTAATTGCTGCAATGTGACGTTGTGTGGAACAAAGTCCAGGAGCCCAGAGAAACACATTATACTCTGGGGTTTTATACTTTGGTAGCTGGGTACCACATAATCACCTAAATAGTGTGTTCTGTTATAAGTTCTGCTATATTCTATCACAGCAGGAAAAATAATTGCATTATTGCAAACTTTTATATCTTAGCTGTGTGAATGTGGGCAGGAGACAAGGGATAATGAAATGGGGAGTGAAAAGACTTTTTAAATATACTGTATCATGCAGCATTACCCTGTAATATTTGCATCTCTTGTATTGAATATGTTGAAATGCAAATCTAAAATTCAAGAGTAAAGCTCGGTTGTTTGAAACAAATATTCAGATGTCACGATTTCTATTTGACCCTCTGAATTTTTGTATTCTAATTAGCATGCCAAATAAAGTGTAACAATGCAAATAAACCTCAAGAAATTGCCACGGGTACAGAATAATGGGTGTCCAGCAGCTGATGTAATAGATTTAGAAACAAAATTGAGTCTGCAAATGTTCTCACTACTATTGCATCAGAGGGTCGTGAATCTTTGGAATTCTCTACCCCAGAGAGCTGTGGAGACTGAATCATTGAATATATTTAAGGTGGAGATCGACAGATTTTTGAATGATAAGGGAGTCAAGGGTTATGGGGAGTGGGCAGGGAAATGGAGTTAATGCTAAGATCAGATCAACCATGATCTTATTCAATGGCGGAGCAGGCTCGAGGGGCCAAATGGCCTACTCCTGCTCCTATTTCTTATGTTATATTCTGGAACAAATGGGCATGAACCAATTGCTTAGTGGCGTGGTTATGTTACTTGACAAATAATCCAAAGTATGTGAATGCAAATCCCACCATGGGAATTTGAATAGAGTCTAAAATAAAAGCTAGAAATAAATCGCTGTTATCAGTAAAAGTAAAAACCCATCTGGTTCACTGATGTCCTTTAGGGAAGGAAACCTGTCACGCTTACCTGGTCTGGCTTATATGTGACTAAAGTCCCACACCAACATGGTTGAGTCTGAAGTGGTTGTATTAAATCGCCAGAAAGAATAACTTGCAATGGTTCAAAATGATGGCCCACCATCACCTCCTCTGGGTAACCGCTGCCAGCAGTTATCCAATTCATTGCAAGTGGAAAGTTTTTTTGGTGATGCATTTAGCCCCTGAGCCTTCTGGAAAGCTAACACATTTTCATATTGTATTCCAGCTGGCAATCAAAATAGAGACGGAAATACAGCATCAAAAGAGGAAGAAAAACTAATGAGTAAACAAAATAGAAAATACACTCTGTGATTTGACAGGGAAGTATGTGCTATGTGTTTCTAGAAAAATAAATGAATTGAGATATTTCTCATAAATCCCAGACAAGGTTAGAACAGAGGTGGAATATCTTAGTCACAGTGTACAGTTTAATCCTGTTACTTCAAAGTTGTTTTTTGCTGAATAAAAATTTGATCATCTAGTAGATTTAAATGAAACAGTAGAGGAATGTTTATTGCTTGAAAAAAATTAGAATGACATAATTTAAATTGAGTAACCTCGAACAAAGGGGAGTAGATTGTAAAACCGTAATTTGCAGGCAGCAGAAGGAGCGTGCAGAAAACCTGTTCCACCCACCCTTTCCCTCAACGACTATCTGTCACTGCTTTCCAAATGCGCTGCTATTTCACCTTTAATAATTGATTCCAATATTTTCCCTACTACTGATGTCAGGCTAACCGATCTACAATTACCTGTTTTCTCTCTCCCTCCCTTCTTAAAAAGTGGTGTTACATTAGCTACCCTCCAGTCCATAGGAACTGATCCAGAGTCGATAGACTCGGTCCAAGTCAGCATGGATTTATGAAAGGGAAATCATGCTTGACAAATCTTCTAGAATTTTTTGAGGATGTAACTAATAGAGTGGACAAGGGAGAACCAGTGGATGTGATGTATTTGGATTTTCAAAAGGCTTTTGACAAGGTCCCATACAAGAGATTGGTGTGCAAAATCAAAGCACATAGTATTGGGGGTAATATACTGACATGGATAGAGAACTGGTTGGTAGACAGGAAGCAGAGAGTCGGGATAAACGGGTCCTTTTCAAAATGGCAGGCAGTGATTAGTGGAGTGCCGCAGGGCTCAGTGCTGGGACCCCAGCTATTTACAATATACATCAATGATTTAGATGAAGGAATTGAGTGTAATATCTCCAAGTTTGCAGATGACACTAAGCTGGGTGGTGGTGTGAGCTGCGAGGAGGATGCTAAGAGGCTGTAGGGTGATTTGGACACGTTGGGTGAGTGGGCAAATGCATGGCAGATGTAGTATAATGTGGATAAATGTGAGGTTATCCACTTTGGTGAAAAAACACGACGGCAGAATATTATCTGAATGGTGGCAGATTTGGAAAAGGGGAGGTGCAACGAGACCTGGGTGTCATGGTACATCAGTCATTGAAAGATTTCATGCAGGTACAGCAGGCGGTGAAGAAGGCAAATGGTATGTTGGCCTTCATAGCTAGGGGATTTGAGTATAGGAGGTCTTACTGCAGTTGTACAGGACCTGGAATATTGTGTACAGTTTTGGTCTCCTAATCTGAGGAAGGACATTCTTGCTATTGAGGGAGTGCAGCGAAGGTTCACCAGATTGATTCCTGGTATGGCAGGACTGACATATGAGGAGAGACTGGGTCGACTGGGCTTGTATCCACTGGAGTTTAGAAGAATGAGAGGGGATCCCATAGAAACATATAAAATTCTGACATGACTGGACAGGTTAGATGCAGGAAGAATGTTCCCGATGTTGGGGAAGTCCAGAACCAGGGGACACAGTCTAAGGATAAGGGGTAAGCCATTTAGGACTGAGATGAGGAGAAACTTCTTCACTCAGAGAGTTGTTAACCTGTGGAATTCTCTACCGCAGAGCGTTGTTGATGCCAGTTCATTGGATATATTCAAGAGGGAGTTAGTTATGGCCCTTATGGCTAAAGGGATCAAGGGGTATGGAGAGAAAGCAGGAAAGGGGTTCGAAGATGAATGATCAGCAATGATCTGATTGAATGATGGTGCAGGCTTCAAGGGCTGAATGGCCTACACCTGCACTTATTTTCTATGTTTCTATTTTACTATGTCCCACCTGTGACAGAGACTGTGGTTCTTATATTGGACTGTTCGGCCACCTAAGGATTCATTTTAAGAGTGGAGGCAAGTCTTCCTCGATTCCCAGGGACCGCCTATGTTGATGAGACATTCTGCAGAATTAGTGTCCACTTGCTTTTTCTTTTCACCCAGGTTGCTGGGCGGCTGGATCAAGCTCTGCTTTGCCAATTCTTCGGCATCCATTTCTATCTGCCTTATTAACTACCTAATCAGCTAATCTCCCGAACTCTGCGGCCAGTAGATATCCTGGATTTCTTTGATTTCCCTCATTATGCCTGTTACTGTTTCATTTTAATATTACTTCTGCTCTTTAACTATCTTTTGTTTTCCACTGAAACATCTATTTATTTTCGTGTGTGTGTATTTTTCCTTCCCCTTCCTTTTCTTCTGTTCCTTTTTATATGCTGTTCATGATGTTCTGATGATAACTTGCCGGTTCTGTCCACAGATGCTGAATGACTTGCTGAGTGTTTGCAGGATTTTCTGTTTTTGGTTTTATAATAGGATTTTTCTTTTATCTTCAGCACACTGTCAATAAACCATTTCCTACCAACTTATGATGATTATCTCTCCTCAAAATATATATTTAAAAAAATATATATATCGTGTATTTTTCTAACATCTCGCTACCACCAGGCAGCCTCATCCACCAGAAGCACATATCAGAAATGCAGGTGCATGCTGTGTACTATTTTCTAAACATTTAAATGAGTGGTTAGAAAATTATGCACAGCATGTGTCTGAATTTGCTTCCCACTAACAACATGAAGTCAGAAACCCCATTTGCTGTTGTCATTTTCTTTTTGTGACTTTTTTTTTGCATGAGGAGTCATGTTTCTTCTCATGACGATTCAAATGACTGAAGCTAAAGATCTCACAGGATTTAGTGCCCTGCATCTGCACTACTTTTCTGATGTGTCCAGATTAATGCCTGTCAGGGAATACATTGGTGATGATCTTGCCTTTTTCTCAGCATTTCCACTTTGTACTGTTGTTTTACAGGTTTGCTGTTATTTTATGCCATTTACAATGTTGATTAAAGTCAAGGCACCTTTGTTAAATCACTTTTACCAACACACAACTCACAAGTTACAGTATAATGTTATCACTTCTTCTACTCATCAAGTACAGGTGCCTGATTAGTAGGCTTGACTCATGACCAAATTCATATGTATTTATATCATTCATAGGATAATGGGCCAATGTTAAAATAACTCTTTTCACAACAGTTCACAGCTACTTTCAACAAAAAAGTATCAAGTTATGAAATCATGGCAGACATTATTGCATTGCGATGCAGAATTTATTTAATAATGATGGTGTTCTGAGCTGTGCTAAGTTAACTGATCTTAGATAGGGCAGCAGTAAAGGAGCCACAATTTAAAACAGAGATGAGGAGAAATTTCTTCTCTCAGAGGATTGTTAATCAGTGGAATTCGCTGCCTCAGAGAGCTGTGGAAGCTGGGACATTGAATAAATTTAAGACAGAAATAGACAGTTTCTTAAACGATAAGGGTTATGGGGAGCGGGCGGGGAAGTGGAGCTGAGTCCATGATCAGATCAGCCATGATCTTATTAAATGGCGGAGCAGGCTCGAGGGGCCGTATGGCCTACTTCTGCTCCTATTTCTTATGTTCTTATGTTAATCTGCCTCAGTCTTGGCTGAGTGGTAGTACTCTCGCCTGTGAGATAGAAGCCCATAGGTTCAAGACTCACTCCAGAGACTTGAGCACATAGGCTAGCATTTTAGTGCAGCACGGAGGGAGTGCTACGCTGTTGGGGGTGCCATCTTTCAGATGAGATGTTAAATCAAGACTGCCCTCTTCGGTGGATGTAACTGGTCCCATGGCAACATTTATCCCTCAATCAACACCTGAAACAGATTATCTCGTCATTTATTTAATTGCTGTTTGTGAAAGCTTGATGTGCGCATATTGGCTGCCGTGTTTCCTACATAACAACAGCAACTACACTTCAAAACATTGTGGGAAGTCCTGTGGTCATGAAAGGTGCTATATATGCAAGTCTTTTCTTCTATCAGTGTTCTGGGATCTGAGGAGGGGAATGATCAACCAGGATTCCTGCTCGTGATTGCTATCATAGAATCATAGAAAGTTACAACACCGAAGGAGGCCATTTCCGCCTATCATGTCTGTGCCGGCCAACAAAGAACTACCCAGCCTAATCCCACTTTCCAGCTTTTGGTCCGTAGCTCTGTAGGTTACGGCACTAGGGGCCCAAGTTTCCACATGATTTACGCCTGATTTTTAGGAGCAACTGGTGGAGAACGGACTATCTTAGAAATCGCAATTCTCCACATTTTTTTTTCTGCAGTTCTAGTCAGGTAGAACAGTTCTACTTTGGAACAGAATTTTTTCTTCAAAAGGGCACTGACGCCTGATTTGAAAGTTACCACAGTGAAAACGTACTCCAAACTAAAGTAGAATGGAGCAAGTGAAGATTTTTGTAGAACTGAAAAAACCTGTTCTACACATTAAAAAATCAGGCGCAGGTTACAAATTAGGCGTCCAGAACGAGGTGGGGGAGGTGGGGGGGGGAAGGGAAGTCATTAAATTCTATAATAAATCCTTATTTATACTTATACAAATATTATACAAAAAGATCCAACCTGAATAAACATTGATAAGCAAAGAAAAGATTAAATAAACCATCTTCCTACCTGTGTGAAAGTGCTTCAGGCAGGCCTTTCGGAACCGAAGGCTGAACGGGCCGGCCCGAGACTTTGGGCAGGGCCCGTCCCCAGCACCAGATTTACAGGTAGGTGGCGTTGGGTTGGGTTGGGTCGGGTCGGGGAGGTTCGGTTCGATTCGGTTCGGGTCGGGGGGCGGGGGGGGGGGAGGGAGAGAGAGGGGGAGGGAGAGAGAGGGGGAGGGAGAGAGAGGGAGAGGGGGGGGGAGGGAGAGAGAGGGAGAGGGGGGGAGGGAGAGAGAGGGAGAGGGGGGGTGGGAAAGAGAGAGAGGGGGGGAGGTCAGGTCGGATCCAGTCCGGGAGCGGGAGTCGGGTCGGGTCCAGTCGGGGGGCGGGAGCGCGGGTCGGGTTGGGTCCAGTCGGGGGGGCGGGGAGCGGGAACAGGAGCGCTGGTCGAGTCGGGGAGGCGGGGAGTGGGAACAGGAGCGCGGGTCGGGTCGGGTCAGTCGGGGGGGGGCGGGGGGCACGGGTGTTGGGTCTGGTCCGGAGGCGGCGGGGAGCGGGTGTCGGGTCTGGTCTGGTCCGGAGGCGGGGGGGGGAGCGGGTGTCGGGTCTGGTCCGGAGGCAGGGGGGAGTGGGGAGCGAGTGTCGGGTCTGGTCGGGGGGGGCGGGGGGAGCAGGAGCTGGCCGTGGGAGGAGCCTTATTCACGCAGCCCCAGTGAGGCCATTCAGCCAGGGCTAGGGGCTGCGTGCTTCGGGCCCCTCCCACACAGTTCGGCGCCTGGAGCTACTGCACTTGCGTGCCGACTGTAGCGCGCATGTGCAGAGGTCCTGGCACTGTTTTCAGCGCAGGGACCTGGCTCCGCCCCCCCCACAGCTCGTGCTGGCTGCGCCGAGGGCCAGAGGACCTGCAAGTAGGTGGAGAATACAGAGGATTTTTTTAGGCGCACTTTGTGGCGCGAAAAACGGGCGTCCAGGTCGGGACTGCGCCGTTCTAGGCGCGTGTGGAAACTTGGGCCCTTCAAGTGTACATTCAAGTACTTTTTAAATGTGGTGAGGGTTTCTGTCTCTACCATTCTTTCAGGCAGTGAGTTCCAGACCTCCACAATTCTCTGGGTGAAGAAATTTCCCCTCATATCCCCTCTTAACCTTCTATCAAGTCCTTTAAATCTATGCTCTCTGGTTTTTGATTCCTCTGCTGAGGGAAATAGGTCCTTTCAAGCCACTTTATCTAGGCCCCTCATAATTTTATACACCTGAATAAGGTCTCTCCTCAGCCTCCTCTGTTCCAAGGAAAACAAACCCAGTATATACAATCTTTCCTCATAGCTAAGATTCTCTACTCCCGGCAACATCCTTGTAAATCTCCCCTGTACCCTCTCTGGTGCAATCACTACTGAAAATGAGCCTTTGTCGACGGTGAGTGAGGACAGGTTTGGGTTCAGCAATGTTGCTTACCCATAAGAATAATTAGGTGAGTTAGAACACAAGAACATAGGAAATAGGAGCAGGAGTAGGTCATTTGGCCCCTCGAGCTTGCTCCGCCATTCAATAAGATCATGGCTGATCTGATCTTAGCCTCAACTCCATTTCCCTGCCCACTCCCCATAACCTTTGACTCTCTACAAGGCAGCAGCCAGTAGTCAGGAAATAGTTACTCAGCTTGATTCAGTGCTGTCAGGGGTGGAGAGAAAAAGCTGGGGGAAGAATTTTTTTAAATATTTGAATTTTACTTTAAACAAGCACAGTAATGTTTTGTGCTATACAACAATGGAAGGGACAGAGACATTTGAATAGCTATGACTACAGATGTGGGAAGTGCTGTCAAAGTTATGTCAATATTTTCTTTGACAGTCAATAGGAGTCATGTCTCCATTGTTAATAATGATATCATTACACCAGTCAATGTTAACAGCAGGAAAAATTACAAATCCTCAATCTTATAACTTTTATTTTTTAATTTCAACCTCTTGAATGGGGAAGTAACAGCTAGGGTATAATTCCAAAATTATTTCTTCTAAAATGTTCAGTTGAAATTCCATTGTGCTGATGTGAAATTAATATATAGCCATTGATTAAATCATGGCCATTAATATTAACTGGGATTGGTAGTACTTCAATAGGCATAACTAAATAAAACATTGAGCTGAGTTTTAACAGGGAAGGCGATTTGATGGTGGGGGGGAGGCCTCCGAGGCAGGACCTGATTTACATGGGTAGCCTCCCTTAAGTGCAAAAGTATTGCTGGCCGCTACGCAAGTAAAGCCGATGCAAACTTCCAGTTTAGCGCTCCAGGAAGGAAGTGGAATGCTAAATCAAGTGCTACCACTTCCCTTAGAGCGCTAAAGCCAGCAAGAGGGATGATAGCGATGCAACGTTGCACAATGTTGAGGGCAGTGCGGCCGGGAACGAAGGCTTCTTTCCTCCCTTAAAGGGAAGGACCATCGCTGCAGGCTCTGCATTGAAATGATGCGCTCCTCCATGACGGCAGCCGCGATCCACAATGATCAGCCCCAAGCACTCTAACAGAGTGCAGGGCTGACCAATCGTGGCACAGCAAAATGGTGGAAAAATTACCTAAGGGGTGAAAACAAATGTTTTCCTATTCCCAGCTACATTACCTTTTAATGCTGCTCCCCAAGTGGTCAGCGTCCCTTACAATATCTCCTGCAGCTGCTAGTTTTGATGCCCGCCGATGCTGCAGGGGGAAGAACCTAAGTTCGCATCCGGTGTGCTACTGGGGCGCTGCACAACCAGATGACATCACAATCTCGGGGGCGCAGGAGAACGTGGCATTAGGGGTTACCACCGCCACAAACCTCCAAGGCAAGTTCGCGGGCATTGGAACTCTTGCTGCGCCCGGTCGAATGAGTCGGTAGCTCCCCATTATCGTCCCCCAGCGGCGCTAATGGGAGGCGCAAAGGAGGCCAATTTTTCCCCCGTAGTACCTCTTTGACCAAACTTTTAGTCACCTGTCCAAATATCTCCTTATGTGGCTCGGTGACAAAATTCATTGCTTAATGCTCCTGTGAAGCACCTTGGGATGTTTTACTACCTCAAAGGCGTTATAGAACTGCAAGTTGTTGCTGTTGCTGATTTTGGAATGTTTCTGAAAGATGTGATAAAGCACTATAGCCTATTCCTAATTCAAAGATGTTTAATTTGAATGACTAGGTACAGGCAACTCTCGATTATCCGGGGCCCTCGGGGATCGGGCTATTCCGGATAAACGATTTTGCCGCTAGGGCAAGTGCACGTACTTGCCGAGAATGTTTCGTTCCCAAATGTATTCAGTACTTTGATGCTTTTCTGCTTCTGTGCACTCCAGGATGAGATTGTCGACCTATTCATTTTAATATAACATGAAGAGACCCTTGTTATACTGTGTCTACTTTTTCTTAAAATGACCAGTCGAAAGGCTTCAACCGCTGGAGGTTGAATGAGACTCGGCTTTACTTACCCCCGAGACGGCACCCTCAGTAATACTCCAGACTGCACAAGAGCACATTCACCAAGATCAGAAAACGGAAAGATGGCAGGGAAGGGAGGAAGAGTTGGATTAATCTTTTGCCCTTCTGAGCTTGCTTCCAGCATGATGATCTGGACAGTGCCCTAAAAGAGCGGGGTTGGGAGCAATGCCTTCGATCTGATAACGTGAGGATGGGTCACAGTATGAGCGGACAGACTGTCCAGGTCCGAGTTAGTTTGATTGTTCTACAAAGATTCCTTTAAGGTCGAGACAGCATTAAACATTATTATAAAATAAAGCCCTTCCTCAGTGTGTAGTGATAATGCTGTGTGTCAGCGCAGGACTGTGTGTGGGGTGGGTTTAATGGTCGTGTGCAGCTGTACACGGGACAGAATCACAGTTTTTAAAAGTTCCGTTGCAGTGGGTTCTCCATTAGATCTGTGTATGGATAATCGAGAGTTGCCTGTAATTTGAATTTTTGTGTACTTTTTCTTAACCATTTTAATTCCTTTGGTTAATTTGAATTACTTAAATAATGAAATGACTGAATAATTACATATTTCGTGTAAAGAACCTACATTTAGCTAGCGCCTATCAGGCCTGCAGGACATCACAAAGCACTTTAGGCCGATGCATTACATTTGAAGTATGGTTGCTGTTTTGTAGGAAAACGCAGCAGCCAAGTTGCACACAGGAAGGTCCACAAACAACAATTAGCCAATCAATTTATGGTGGTGGAGGGATTAATGTGGGCCAGGAGAACTTCTTTGCTCTTCTTCAAATATTGCAATAGGATCTTTAACAGCTACCTGAGCAGGCAGACAGGACATCGGATTGCTGTCTCATCCAAAAGGCGGCACATCTGACAGTACAGCATCCCCTCTGTACTGCACTGGAGTGGCAGCTTAGATTGTGTGCTCAAGACCTGGAGTGGGACTTAAGGCAAGAGTGCAGCCATTGAGCCAAGTCTGATACAGAATTAGTGGGAGTAGACTGTATTATAAATATAAGTAGTTCCTTTCTTTCTAACATATTAGATATTGTGTAGTGGTGTGAATTAGAAATATTAATATTGGCATCTGAATGTTGTTGTAGTGACTGTGAAAGTGGAGAATTGGACCTAATTGATGTTTCCCCTAACTGCAGAGCATTAATTTTCTCTGCGGTCTTTTTCCAGTAGCATCTCTCAGAACTATTACGTGATAGATGTGCAGCTGCTTGCATATAGTTTATCATAAAAAATCCATGCAGTTTATAAGTAGGTCATCTACTTGGAAGCACAGCAGACAGTAGAGGCAGGGGACATAACAATGATAGACACAAAAACACTTTGAGGAAATAGTCATGAGTTGCCAAAGACTACATTTCTCATGTTTGTAGTTACTAGCTCAGAAAAATTAAACAAACATTTCATTTCAGGAAAGGTCTTTGTACTCTACTGAGCACTAAATGTAAATTGTTTGGTTTAAATTCATCCAATTAATGATGCACACAAAACAAAGCACTATTCTGAGAAAAATGGGGACACTAAAGATAACCATTTGTTTTCCTTTTACCTCGTTTGTGGACTGGAAGCTGTGGAGGTATTTCCATATTTCAACCCTTGTAAAGTAAACAATAGATTTGTTTTTAAATTATATGTGTGTGATAAATATTTCCCTTTGTGAGTCTGTGTATAACTCACACGCATCTTTATAAATCAGTTAAGCAATTTCTCAATATCTTGCAGAACATACTTCTTGCAAAAAGAGCTTAATGAAAAGAAAAGACTTTGGCCTAGAAAATGGAGGTGTTAGCGCTGGCCACTAAGCCCCATTTTGGTAACAAGAATGGTGACCGCTTCTGGCAGGTCCTGCGGCGGCCGCCATTTTTGGCTGGTAGGCAGCGCTGCTGATGTCCGTGCTCACTGGAGATATGCACATTCATCAACATCATCATTGTCATGTATCTCACACTACTGTACATAACTGTATCTTACCATGCTATACATGACTGTAACTAGAGATGACCTGTAACCACAAGCTTACCTTACCACCAGGGGTGCACTTGCAGGAGACACTGGATAACTGTCCCAGACAGGTATATAAAGACAGGTCTCAGGCAAGTGTGGCATTCGAGAGCTGTGTAATAAAGGTGCAGGTCCTAAGTGACCTTGACTTCAGTATGTGCCTCGTGTGAGTCTGTACTGCAGGGACAGGACTTTACAGTGGCGACGAGGATGGGATTACAGAATCCACAGAATGGCGACCAATGGCTCAGATGAAAAATACAATACTGAAGATAATTGGGAGGACTTTATAGAAAGGCTCCAGCAAAGCTTCGTAACCAAAGACTGGTTAGGCGACGACAAGGCAGACAAGAGAAGAGCCCATCTCTTGACCAGCTGTGGCTCGAAAACATACGCCTTAATGAAGGACCTGCTGGCACCCGAGAAACCAGCAAGCAAGTCGTTTGAAGAGTTGAGCACACTGGTGAGAGATCACCTGAAGCCAGCGAGCAGCCTACACATGGCCAGACGCAGGTTCTACAACTACAGACGCTGTGTCGGCCAGAGCATACCCGACTTCGTGGCGGAACTTCGGAGGTTGGCTAGCTTATGTGAGTTCTCCAATGAACTAAGGAGAGAGATACTGAGAGACTTTTTTATTGAAGGAATAGGCCACGCAGGCATATTCCGAAAGCTCATAGAGACTAAGAACTTGACCCTAGAGGCAGCAGCACTGGTTGCACAGACATTCTTGGCAGGAGAAGAAGAAATGAGGTTGATCTACACTGCGGGTACGACAACTAACGAAACATCGAAACAAGGGGTTCACAGCGTGAAACAAGCCGCTACCCCCACACACAGACAAAGGCAGGAGAGCAGGCCCTCAACAGCAGGCAGTGGTGCCAGAAGCCATCAAGGGCCACATGAACGGTCGTTCACACCTCATCAACCCACAATGTGAGCAATCAACTACAAACTGAGAGAAGCTCAAGAGAGATCAGCCAGACGCAGCTCATCCTTTGGAAACAATGAAAGCGGTCTGTGCTGGAGATGTGGGGTAAGGCACTCATCAAGGGGGTGTCGATTTCAGCATGCTGTTTGCAGAAACTGCAACTATACAGGGCATCTGGCCCGCATGTGCAGAAAAACGGCAGCTCGGCTGGTATACGAATCGGAAGGGTCGGAAAGCGGAGCAAAAGACGGTGGGGACAGTACCCGGGACACCGAGGTACAGCGGGTCAACATGATCAATAGCCACTGCTCTTACAACAAGATGCCTCCAATAATGATGAGGGTCCTACTCAACGGGATACCCGTCAACATGGAGCTGGATACGGGAGCGAGTCAATCTCTCATGAGCGCTCAACAATTTGAACAGCTGTGGCCGCACAAAAGAGACAGACCAAAGCTCACAAGGGTCGACACCAAACTAAGGACCTATACCAAAGAAATCGTACCAGTCCTTGGCAGCGTCATGCTCTCAGTCACATACAAAGGGACAGTGAACCGACTTCCCCTGTGGATTGTCCCCGGAGATCTCCCAGCACTGCTGGGAAGAAGCTGGCTAGCAAAACTAAACTGGAAATGGGATGATGTTCACGCCATGTCGTCAGAGGAACAGACCTCCTGCTCAACAGTTCTAAGTCGATTTGAACATCTCTTTCAGCCAGGTGTGGGCACCTTCAAAGGGGCTAAAGTCAAAATCTACATCACTCAGGATGCTAGACCGGTCCATCACAAGGCTAGAGCTGTGCCCAATGTGATGAGGGAAAAGATTGAACATGAACTGGACAGGTTTCTGCGGGAAGGCATTATCTCACCTGTGGAATTTAGCGACTGGGCAAGTCTCATCATCCCAGTCATGAAGCCTGATGGATCCGTACAAATCTGTGGGGACTACCAATCTACCAGAAACAGAGTCTCCCTACAGGACCAATATCCGCTGCCCAGAGCAGAGGACTTATTTGCCACATTGGCTGGAGGAAAAGTTTTCTTAAAACTAGATCTCACATCTGCATATATGACGCAAGAATTGACCGACGAGTCCAAGCTACTCACCACCATCAACACACATCGAGGCCTTTTCATGTACAATCGATGCCCATTCGGCATCAGGTCGGCGGCTGCTATATTCCAGCACAACATGGAGTCTGCTCAAGTCCATTCCGGGGACGGTTGTATTTCAAGACGACATACTTATCACGGGCAGGGACACTGACTCCCATCTCCGCAATTTGGAGGAAGTACTAAAGCGGTTGGATCGGGTAGGCCTAAGAGTTAAGAAATCCAAGTGCCTGTTTCTCGCGCTCGAGGTTGAATTTTTGGGCAGAAGGATTGCTGCTGATGGAATCCGCCCAACAAAGTCCAAAACCGAAGAAATTCGCCTGGCACCCAGGTTCCGGAATGTCTCAAAACTGCGCACCTTTCTCGGACTGCTCAATTACTTTGGGAACTTTATGCAGAACTTAAGCACGCTGCTGGAGCCTCTCCACGTGCTACTCATAAAGGGGTGCGATTGGTTTTGGGGGGACGCCCAAGAACGCGCCTTCAACAAGGCACGCAACCTTTTGTGTTCCAACAGTGTTTTGGCTTTCTTTGATCCAGGTTAAAAGCTAGTTCTTACATGTGATGCGTTAGCGTACGGGGTCGGGTGCGTTTTACAACATGTCAATAGTGCGGGTAAATTACAACCCATAGCTTATGCCTCCAGGTCACTTTCGCGGGCGGAGCACGGGTACGGAATGGTGGAGAAGAAGGCACGCGCGTGCGTGTACGATGTCAAAAAGATGCACCAATACCTTTTCGGGGCCAAGTTCGCATTAGAAACCGACCACAAGCCCCTCACGTCCCTCCTATCCGAGAGCAAGGCAATAAGCGCCAATGCCTTGGCGCGAATTCAACGGTGGGCACTCATGCTGGCATCCTACGACTATACCATAAGGCACAGACCAGGTACAGACAACTGTGCCGACGCGCTTAGCAGACTACCCCTGGCGACCACGGAAGGGTCTGGCGAACAGGACTGTGAGATAGTCATGGCAATCAATGCCTTTGAGTCCACAGGTTCGCCCATGACGGCTCGCCAAATCAGAGCCTGGACGACCAGCGACCCCATGTTATCCCTAGTAAAAAGATGTGTCCTAACCGGTGACTGGGCAGAGGCTCGCGATGCCTGCCCCGAGGAGATCAAACCTTTCCATAGGCGCATGCATGAGCTGTCACTACAAGCAGACTGCCTGATGTGGGGCAGCCGAGTAGTCATGCCTCTGCGAGGCAGAGAGGCATTTGTCCGGGAGCTCCACCGCGAGCACCCGGGGATCGTTCTCATGAAGGCCACGTCTGGTCCCACGTCTGGTGGCCTGGTATTGATGGGGACTTGGAGCTCTGCGTCCGACGGTGCACCATTTGTGCCCAACTTAGTAATGCCCCCAGGGAGGCCCCCCTGAGCCCCAGGCCCTGGCCCACCAAACCGTGGTCGTGGGTGCACGTAGACTATGCGGGCCCATTCATGGGCAAAATGTTCCTCGTAGTTGTAGATGCATTTTCAAAGTGGATCGAATGCACCATTTTAAACTTGAGCACCACCTCCACTACCATGGAGAGCCTTGGAACCATGTTCGCAACGCACGGCATTCCTGACATATTGGTCAGTGATAATTGTCCGTGCTTCACCAGCGCAGAATTCCAAGATTTCATGAGTGACCACGGCATAAATCACATTAGGACAGCACTGTTCAAGCTGGCCTCCAACGGCCAGGCGGAGTGAGCAGTGCAGATCATTAAACAAGGCATGCTCAAAATCCAAGATCTCACGCTGCAGGGCCACCTGTTGCAACTGCTGCTGGCATACAGATCTCGTCCGCATTCATTGACCGGAGTTTCCCCCGCGCAACTATTGATGAAACGGACCTTAAAGACAAGGCTCTCATTAATCCTCCCAGACATGCATGAAATCATTGAGGCAAAGCGCCAGAAGCTAACTGAGTACCATGACCGAAATTCGAGTGGGAGGTGGAATGAGATAGGGGCAAATTGTTTGTGCTAAACTATGGCAGGGGTCCCAAATGGCTTGCAGGGATAGTAACAGGCAAGGAAGGAAACAGGCTACTGGTGATACAAATGGACAATGGCCAAACCTGCCGGGGGCATGTAGACCAAGCCAAAAGTAGATTTACCAACAACACTGCTGAACCAGAGGCAGACTACAATGTGGAACTCACACCACACCTGGTGGACAGACAGAGGGAACAACCAGAGGAAAGGGCAATCCCAACAGACAGCCCAGGCGAGACACCAACAATCATACTGAATGAAACACACAGCCCAGGTGAGATACCAGCAATCACACCGAAAGAAAAACAGGCACCAAGGCAAACAACTGAACCACAACTAAGAAGCTCTTCGCGGGAGCGTAGACCACCTGAGAGACTGAACCTATAAAGAAAATAAGACCTTGGGGGAGGGTGATGTCATGTATCTCACACTTCTGTATATAACTGTATCTTACCATGCTATACTTGACTGCAACTAGAGATGACCTGTAACCACAAGCTTACCTTACCTCCAGGGGTGCACTTGTAGGAGACACTGGATACCTGTCCCAGACAGGTATATAAGGACAAGTCTCAGGCAAGTGTGGCATTCGAGAGCTGTGTAATAAAGGTGCAGGTCCTGAGTGACCTTGACTTCAGTATGTGCCTCGTGTGAATCTGTACTGCAGGGACAGGACTTTACAATCATCATGCCGAACGTCATGTCAGTGACTCACCTGATGTCTGATCTGCCATTTTCGAGTTCGCCACACAACTTACCGACCTGTGTTAATTACGACCAGCTGACCAAGCGTTCACAAGCAGGAAGCAGCCTCCAGCATTGCTATTTAAAGGGATCATTAGCAACAACTTGCAGCTGACATGCTTTTTTAGTTTCACTGGCTCTGTGCAATTTTCTGCAACTCTTGCAGCTTTCTATACTTGTTTCACATTCCTGAGGTGACAGGGAGTGTTGGTGGAAGAGGAAAACGCCTTCATTCTTATTTAAAGGCTTCTGCTCACACTAGTTGATCACAGTCCTGGGGGCTATACTGCTAGCCCCACCCTTGTGCTCGAGTATCTTTGGGAGAGGGAGCAGAGACAGCGTAGAAGGGGAGAAGATGCACGCAGAGGGAGGAGCAGGGCCAGGAGGGCTCTCAACAGAAGGCCTTACCCACCTAGCATATTCCGAGAGCACTTCGCTTATCTCCAATAGAGCAGTGTATTAGGAGGCTCAGCTTCACCAAGGAAGTGTGTTATGTATGTAACCCTAGACAACCGGTATCACACCACCACCAGAGGGCATACCTGTTGGAGTCCCAAGCAATCCCAGCATCCGTTGGGAACACTGTATATAAGCAGGCCTACCATGCTGTACCAACACTCTGGAGTTTAAATAAAGGAGCTAAAGTCATACTTGCTCACTGTCTACAGTACTCAGTTGCATCACTTTATTATGAGCGTAACAATTGGTGACGAGATAACGAACCATCACGCGAAAATGCATAGAAATGTTGGTATCCTGGAGAAATTCTCAGAAGGGGACGATTGGGAGAACATACACGCCGGCAGCTCAGATGACCCAGAATCGCCATCAATCGTTAATGCGAGGCAGTTAACACCTTGTTGGCGCTGTGGAGGTGATCATCGAGCCCATCAATGCCACTTCAAACACTATGTGTGCAAAGACAGTGGAACAGTGGGACACCTCCAGCAAATGTGCAGACGAGCTGCAAACCCTGCAAACCACCACATTGCAGGCTGAATGAGAGACTCAAACCGAGGAGGCAGAAGTGTATGGGGTACACACCTTCACCATGAAATGTCCACCGATCATGTTAAAAGTTGACTGAAAAGAATTCCAGTATCCATGGAATTGGACATGGGTGTGAGTCAGTCTATCATGAGCAAAAAGGTCTTCGACAGGCTGTGGTGCAACAAGGCACGCAGGCCCAAGCTTAGCTCCATTCATACCAAGCTAAGAACTTACACCAAAGAATGAATCCCTGTTATTGGCAACGCAGAAGTCAAAATCTCCTATGATGGAGCAGTGCACGAACTCCCATTATGGATTGTACCAGGAGACAGCCCCACACTGTTCGGCAGAAGCTGGCTGGAAAATATTCACTGGAACTGGGACGTCTACCAAGCGCTCTTGTCCGTCGACGACGCCTCATGTGCCCAGGTTCTGAGCAAGTTCCCGTTGTTGTTTGAGCCAGGCATTGGAAGTTTCTCGGGGGCGAAGGTGCAGATCCACTTGGTTCCCGTTTCACAAGGCACGGGCGGTGCCATATATGATGTGAAAGAAAGTGGAAATTGAGCTGGACAAGCTGCAGCGAGAAGGCATCATCGTGCCGGTGGAGTTCAACAAGTGGACCTGTCCGATTGTTCCAGTTCTCAAAGGCGACGGCACGGTCAGAATTTGTGGGGACTATAAAGTAACGATTAACCGTTTTTCGCTACAGGACCAGTATCCGCTATCCAAGGCAGACGACATATTTGCGATCCTGGCTGGAGGAAAGACGTTCATCAAGTTGGACCTGACCTCGGCCTACATGGCGCAGTAGTTGGAGGAATCTTCGAAAGGCCTCACCTGCATCAACACGCACAAAGGTCTGTTCATCTACAATAGATGCCCGTTTGGGATTCGATTGGCTATGGCAATTTTACAAAGGAACATGAAGAGCCTGCTAAAGTCAGTTCTGCGCGCCGTGGTTTTCCTGGACGACATACTGGTCACAGGTCGGGACACCATCGAACATTTGCAGAACCTGGAAGAGGTTCTAAGTCGGCTAGATCGTGTGGAACTCAGGTTGAGTTTTCCTGGCACCAGAGATTGAGTTCTGAGCTAGAAGAATCGCTGCAGACTGCATCAGACCTACCAACGCCAAGACGGAGGCTATCAAGAATGCGCCAAGACCACAGAACATCACGGAGCTGCTCAACTATTTTGGTAATTTCCTACCCGGGTTAAGCACCTTGCTAGAACTACTGCATGTGCTACTACATAAGGGAGACGACTGGGTATGGGGGAAGTCACAAGAGGCTGCTTTTGAGAAAGCCAGAAATCTGTTATGTTCCAACAAACTGCTTGTTCTGTCTAACCCATGTAAACGATTAGTGCTAGCTTGCGATGCGTCGTCATACGGGATCGAGTGTGTGTTACAACAAGCTAACGAATCGGGAACATTGCAACCAGTCGCCTATGCGTCCAGGAGTTTGTCCAAGGCTGAAAGGGCTTACAGCATGATTGAAAAAGAAGCTCTGGCATGCGTTTACGGGGTGAAAAAAATGCACCAGTATCTGTTTGGTCTCAAGTTAGAGCTAGAAACTGACCATAAGCTGCTCATATCACTATTCGCAGAGAGCAAAGACGGGCGCTCACGCTGACTGCATACAACTATGTAATCTGCTGCAGACCAGGCACAGAGAACTGCGCTGATGCTCTCAGTCGGCTACCATTGCCCACCACCGGGGTGGAAATGGCACAGCCTGCAGACTTGCTCATGGTGATGGATGCATTCGAAAATGAAAAGTCACCTGTTACGGCCCGCCAGATAAGGTCCTGGACCAAAAAGCTATCTCCTCCATGGGAGTTGGTCCAGTGTCCCAGCGGAGATGCATGAAGAGATCAAGCCATTCCAGCAACGCAAAGACGAAATGTCCATACAGGCGGACTGTCTTGTATGGGGTAATCATGTGGTTTTGCCTAAGAAAGGCAGGGAAATGTTCATATGCAACCTACACAGTACCCACCCAGGCATAGTAATGATGAAAGCTATAGCCAGATCCCATTTGTGGTGGCCGGCATCGACTCAGATTTAGAGGCATGCGTGCGCCAATGCAACACTTGCTCTCAACTGAGCAATGCACCCAGAGAGGCACCGCTAAGTTTGTGTCCATGGCCCTCCAAACCATGGTCTAGGATCCATGTTGACTTTGTGGGCCCATTTCTAGGCAAAATGTTTTTGGTTGTTGTGGATGCTTATTGAAAATGGATTGAATGTGTAATAATGTCTGTAAGCACGTCCACCGCCACCATCGAAAGCCTACGAGCCATGTTTGCCAAACACGGCCTGCCTGATGTCCTTGTCCGTGACAATGGGCCATGCTTCACCAGTGCTGAATTCAATGAAATCATGAACCGCAATGGGATCAAGCACGTCACATCTGCCCTGTTCAAGCCCGCATCCAATGGCCAGGCAGAACGGGCAGTCCAAACCATCAAGCAAAGCTTGAAACGTGTGTCAGAAGACTCCCTGCAGACCCGCCTGTCCAGAGTCCTGCTCAGCGACCGCACCAGATCCCATTCGCTCACCGGGGCTCTCCCAGCCGAGCTGCTCATGAAAAGGGCGCTCAAAACTAGGCTCTCTCTTGTCCAACCTGATCTCCATGATCACGTCGAGGGCAGGCAGCATCAACAAAGCATGTACCATGATCGCGCAAACTTATTACGTGATATTGAAGTCAATGACCCTGTATTTGTACTCAATCATGGACATGGTCCCAAATGGCTTGCTGGCACTGTCATAGCCAAAGAAGGGAGTAGGGTGTTTCAGGTCAAACTGGCCAATGGACTAACGTGCAGAAAGCATTTAGACCAAACCAAATTGCGATTCACAAATAGCCACAAGCAACCCGAAGAGGACACCACCAACTTTGACTCTCCAACACACACACAAGTGGCAACTGACATCACAGTTGACCATGAAGCTGAACTCACCATCCCCAGCAGCCCAGCAAGGCCAGCTGCCCAGCAGCCCAGCGAAGAACCAACCAACTCACCCACACCAGCATTTGTACCGAGACGATCGACAAGGGAGCGAAAAGCCCCAGATCGCCTCACCCTGTAAGTAAGTGTACGATTGACTTTGGGAGGGAGTGATGTTATGTATGTAACCCTAGGCAACCGGTTTCAGACCACCACCAGAGGGCCTACCTGTTGGAGTCCCAAGGGATCCCAGCATCCCTTGGGAGCACTGTATATAAGCAGGTCCCCCCCATGCTGTACCAACACTCTGGAGTTTAAATAAAGGAGCTAAGGTCACATTTACTCACTGTCTACAGTACTCAGTTGCATCACTTTATTATGAGCGTAACAAAGTGGTCACAGTAATCTGCCACCTCCTGCAACCAGATCTGTAGCCTCAGAGCAGGGTGACCATGGTTCTCCCGGTAGCCCACAAGGTCACTGTGGCCCTCAATTTCTTTCAGTGGATCCTTCCAGTCTGCAGCAGAAGACATAGCTAACATCTCCCAGTTCACCATCGATCGCTGCATCCAGGAGGTCACAGAGGCTTTCTACATTGTCTTCTCTCTGAACAGACAGAAGCAGGAGGAGTGCGCATGTGCCTTTGTCAGGATATCGGGCTTCCCCGTGGTGCAGGGCGCCATCGACTGAACCCACGTGGATTTGTGGGCGCCATTTACCAATCCAGAGATCTTCTGTAACCGCAAAGGCTATCACTCACGTAATATGCAGTTGTTGTGTGACCACGCCCAGAGCATCCTGATGGTCAATGGCCCGCTATCCTGGCATCAGTCATGATGCCTTCATCTTGCATCATTCCGATGTGCCAGCAATCTTCCAGCCACCATGTCAAACGCAAGGGTGGCTGCTCGGAGACCAGGGCTGATGACTCCACTCCGCAACCCCACCACTCGTATCCAGCACTCGTATAATGAGAGTCTTGCTGCCACCAGGAACATCATTGAGCAGACCATCGAGCCGATGAAGCAACCATTCCGCTACTTCGACCACTCGGGAGGATCCTTCCAGTACTCGCCGGGACGGGTGTCCCATTTCGTGGTGGACTGCTGCATGCTTCGCATGCCCATCATGAGGGTGCAGCCCTTGCCAGTAGGGATTGCGGGACCACCACTGAAAGAGGACGAGGGAGAGAAAGAGGAGGAAGAGAAGGGGAAGAGGAGCAGGAGGAAGAGGAGTAGGACAAGGAGGAAGAAACGAGGCAGGCAGCAAATCCCCCTTCTGGACAGGCTGTCCGTGAACGTTTCATCAGACTCCAATTCGAGTGAATGAAACCCCAGATCCCCGATGCTCACCACATTCCCACCATACCATCCCTCTGTCACGGAACATCACAGCCTCCTAATGGGCAAAAAACTCAAATGAGAGCCACCATGAAACAAACATTCCAAACGAAATGAATAAATTCATAAGTATTCAGTTAATATTACAAACTGAACTAGTCACTCTTGTGTGATCGCTCAGTGCCCTTTCCAACTCTCGTCCTCCTATGCAGTGCTCCCCCAGTGGCTGCAGCATGATTGGTGGAAGGCTGCTACATTTCTGTGGGGGGGACTACTGATGGCCTTGCAGGACGGCCTTGACCAGCTGTGGACTGCAGCACCTCGGCATGAGCGTCAGTAGTCTGGGCTGGCTGGCTGACAAAGCAAAGGCACTGGTGGAGTGGAAGTGGTGGAAGTGCAAACGATGTGATCCTGAGAGAGGATAGCTGGTTTCTGCTCCACGTACCCACTGCCACTCCCCCAGGGTCACACCTCAGCATTCCTAACAATCTGTTGGAGGACAGATTACTGGCCTGCTGCAACACCCTACAAACCCCTTTCGACACTCGTAAACCCAGTGATATGGCGGAAGTCTGAGCTTCCACTGTAACAGAGAGACGTTGGATCGCTTCCGCCTGTGACATCACCCATCATATGCAACATCATGGCTGGGTCCACAAGGTCTCTCCTGGAGTTGTCCATCATTTCAAGCTCTGCACAAAGCCCCATCCAATGTTGGAGCTGGACTCCTTCACGCTCCTTGACACCAACACCCTTGTTCTGAAGGTTGCCTCATCGAGGTCATGATCAGCAGAAGCCATGTACAAACTCACCTTCTGGGGAGCTGGACCCTGAGCTACCCTTTACCCCTGACCTTGCAGCAGCCCATTTGTGCCTGGTGCCTTACCCTGTGCAGATCGCACATCTATATTTCCCTTTACATTCTGCGCAGTGCCAGTTTCTGAGCTAGTGTCTGCGAGTGTCAGATTCCTTCTTCATATATACTCTTTTCCATGACTTTGGGGAAAGGCTGACCTACTGGCAATTCTTGGTTATCTGAAAGCAGAAAGGCACAAGAGTCACGTTGTGGTGAGGGGAGATGGAGGAAGCAAGATATCCATTCATATACCATCAGCAGCTCGTAAGTGAGAAGAGATTATGGGATGAGGGGAAGTAAGATGCGAGAAGAAAGATTAAGAATGGCCACATCGTTATTGTCCTCAAGGGCTTCAACTTCACATATTTTCACTGTCTTGATGACTTCCCCTCCAATGATGTCGAGCAGTGTCTCCTCCAGTTGGCTCAAGGTGTCTAAAGTGACTTGGCTGCCTCCCATCTGCCACTGTTCACAGTGGTTGTGAGCCAGATCCAATTTTTAGGCCATTAATCATTTCTAAAAATTGATAGTAATCCCAGATTTTGCCATTTTTGCTTTGTTATAATATTTATGTGGTTCATTTGGTACCTCATGAGTACTTATGTTTATTATACAAAATAACAATTTATGTCTGAACACTTAAAAGTAATCCAGATCAGGCAGAGAAATTGAACCACAGAAGACGTGCATTTGTGAACAAAGAATTAAGTGAAATACTTGCAAAAGCAAAATAATGTTAAAATGTAATTTCAACAATTACATACTTGTTCTAATCACAGTGGAATGCATCACAATGTTACTTGAATGACAAACTCCTGGAATATTGTCAACTTTGTAATAGGAACGAAAGATAAACTGATTATAACAAGCAGAGCAAACTGGTTCTTACAATATGTAACCAGATGTATAAAAATCCACTATTAGCAAGTACAGTGAAGAAATGATTACTGCGTAAGATATACTGTGGTGTGGCACTGAAGCACACAAACTAGGAAAGTTCCAGGTTCAATTCCTTTATCTATTAAGGCAACTGATTTCAGTCAATGGTTGGGGACAGGAAAGAGGGAAGGAGGGAATGGGAAGAGTTGTTACAATTTTTGGCCTCGGTGAACAAGGCCTACAGAGGGGCGAAATCAAAATTGGTCACAGCGCTGATCACTGCACAATGACTCCTGGTGACTGATGTTGAGTGAGCACAAGCTTGGGTTACGCTGCAGGTGGCCACATAGTGGAATATATTGGCAACATTCACTGTCTAAGCACCGACATGAAAACTGAATGCTTGGGCAAAGCACCTGAGTACTGATGACACTTTTGAAGCACTATCTTCTGGAATCTGGGGTCAAATTCACTCCAGAATTATAGCAATGAAATGTTTCTCTCTCTGCTGGGCTGCCAGTGAAAAATTGACTTTAATTTTGTTTTGACTGTTAGATCCAGATAATCTAGCCAAAATAATCTTACTGGCAATCGCAGTTTGCTAACCCACATTTCTGAGTGAGTGTTGACAAACTACTGGACCATGAACAGCACCATAGTTGAGTTCAATCCTATTCTGATGCAAATGCCACACTCACCACACATATCCTAGCAGGTCATAGAATTACAGAAAATACAAGATGAAAATCGGCCATTCGACCTAAACCAACCAGTTTATGTTAGTGTTTATCCTCCACACACAGTAATCCTAATGTCATGTGCCCACTCTATTCCCATATACCTTTATTTAATTGCTTTTAACCACTTATCTATACTGTTCTTAAATGTAGACATGATCTCTGCTTCAATTACTTAATTTGCGCAGGCCACAGCCTCACAGTCATCTGTGTGAAAATGTTTCACCTGCTCTCTGTCCTAAATCTCTTACATTTAATTTTATATCTATAACTCCTCATTCTAGACACCTCAATCACTGGAAACTATCGGCTCAAGTTTCGGACCCCCGTTAGAACGGCGCACATCGGAGAGGCCGCCTAATTTGTGGAATAGAAAAACCTGGCGATTCTCCGATATCTGTAGGCCCGTTTGCAGCTCAGCACGGTGCAGCAGGAGCTGCTGGGGGCGGAGCTATAGCCCTGCACCTAAATGAGTGCCGGCAGCTGCGCACGTGTGCAGTGGAGGCTGCGCACATGCGCAGTAGCTCCTGGCCCTCTCAGTGCGTCCTGTCTCGGGGCGATGACCCTATCCCTGGCCGAAGGGACGTCGCCCCTATCCCGGGCCGAGTGGCCTGACTGCCCTTACCTCTTCCGCGGCGGGCCCGCCTGGCATCTCCTGGGGTCGGGCCCTGCCCGAAGTCCTCGTCGGCGGTGGCCCGCCCAAAGTCCTCGGCGGCGCCCGAAATCCTCGGCGGCGGCGGGGACTGCCCGCCCAGCATCTCGCTGGGGGCGGGCCTCACCCACCCAGCATCTCCTGGGGGCAGCCCACCCAAAGTCCTCGGCGGCGCCCTAAATCCTCGTCGGCGGCAGGGCCCGCCCGACCGACATCTCTTGGGCGGGCCCCGCCTGAGCAGCTCTTCAGCAGGCTGTTGGAGAGCTCCCGGTGCTACAGTAGGTGAGTAGAAACTTTTAATTTTTTATTTATTGATTGATTTTTTATTATTTCTTTAATTTTTTATTTTTTTATTTTTTTTTGATTGATTGATTTATTGGTTGACTTATTGATTTATTGATTTATTTCTCATTTATTATTGATGATGGCTCTTTATTGGTAAAAGTGAAATGTTTAATGCTTGTAAAATCCCCTAACTGCCCTCTAACTTCCCTTCCGCCCCCCCCACCACCCCCCCCCGCCGCCCCCATCTCTCACTCCCTGCGACTAATTTCTAAAATGTAGGCAAGGTTTTTCTGAGCGTACAAAAATCTATACTTACTCCATTCTAAGTTAGTTTGGAGTAAGTTTTCGCTGTCTAAACTTGCAAAACAGGCGTAAGTGGCTGGTAAAGCCCCCTTTTGAAAAAAAAAACAGTTCTAAAACAAAACTATTCTAACGAACTAGAATTGGAGCAAACTAAATGCCGAGAATTGCAATTTCTAATATATTCCATACTAAACTAGATGCTCCAAAAAAATAAGAGCAACTCAAGCTGAAACTTGAGCCCTTCTATCTACTTTGTCTGATCCCTTCATAATTTTAAACACCTTTATCAAATTACCTCTTAACCTCCCCTGTTCCAATGAAAGCTGCCTCAATTTTTCAAGTTCTTCTTCATATTTGTGTTTCCTCATACCAGGCAGCATCCTAGTGAATCTATGCTGTACCCACGTAATTGCTTCGAGATTCTTTCTATATCGTGGAGCTTGTGAATGAAATTCTTTTGTTCTGTGGCAATTAAATTTAATTGGATAGATTTTCCTCTATGGATTCTCAACAGGCAACTGCACCTCAGGACCTTTGAGAAAGCAGGAAAACCTGATTTTCAAAAGACAGGCCATTTGTATGACTCAGGCACACACCTGGTTGGCCCTTGTACCTGAAAATTGGAGAGGATATTGGAGCACAGCTATAGGCCTCTTAGAGCTGTAGCTGTGGTCCCAGCTGCCAACACTGGGCTTTCCGGCTGCGAGGTAGTCATGAAAAATTGAGGTAGGAGTTTGGAACTGTCCCCACACACTCACTAACATGGGACCGCTAGGCCTTTACCTAGTACAAGTATCCATGGTGTCAATTGGACGCACTGCAGGAAATCCAGTGGGCTACAAAGGGGACAGAGACCTGATATAACATTTTACTTCCCCTTTTTCCTCTTCGCTGCACCTGGAGAATGTTTATTTTCCAGGTGAAGAGAAAAATCTATCCTTATCTAACACACAGGTTACATTGCTCTACTTGAAGCTCCCTTATCCGGAACCCTCGGGACCTGGCCTGTTCTGAATAAGGGATTTTTCCAGACGAGGGGTGGTCACGATAAATTGAATGGTACAGGTATTGATCAATGGGATATCGGGGCTGGCTGGCTTGGGGTTGGGAGTGTAGCAGAGATCAGAGGGGGAGCGGTGGGGCGGTGGATCGTGTGGTCAGGCCAGCGATTGCAGGAGTTGGCAGCGAGGAAGGACTTCAATTTGTCCAATTTGTTAATGTCGGAATGGCCGGGAATGGTTCTGGACGAATGGTGGTTCCGGATAAGGGAGTTCTGGATAAGGGAGGTTCAACCTGTATTTGCATCCACCTGGTGTGATGGAACAGATCATGGAATTGCTCTATAATCTAAGCTGATGAGAGCCACTGGAAATATGAGAATATAACTGGGATGATAAGCATTTCTTGAACTATGAATGCAAGGTTTGTTGTGATGTGTGCTTTCTAAAGATAATCTTCAAAGGATCTGATTTCTTGTCAAAGGAAAGTCTAAGTTTGACAACCCTGATTCTCTTTCTGAAGCTTTAGAAATGCAAATAGATATCTATTGGAACATTGGACTATGGAGAGCACCCAGTAGATATAATCTACTTGGATTTCCCATGGCTTTTTTTTAAGTGCCACATGAGACATGGCATAGGGATTAAATTGGAAGATGGATAAAACAATTGCAAAGGGATCATAAACAGTGGGGAGCTTTAAATGAAATAGCATCTGCATGGGCTGCTCCAGATCCAATACTGGGTCCTTTTCTGTCCATTATTTTCATTAATGATGCATTGGAGGGCATAGGCAGCACAGTTATTACATTTGCAGATGACACCAAATTGTGGGGCAAAATCAGTAACCTGGAAGAGAGAAATAATTATAACTGGATTTTGGTAGGTTGGGGAAACGGGTGCACGATAGGCAAATGGCTTTCAATCTAGATAAATGTGCAATTAAGGATGTAAGTATGCATAATGAGGCCTTAAAAATAACATGAGCATTAACTACAGATAAATTAGACGGAGAAAGATTTGGGAGTAAAAATAGAAAAGTCACCAGGGCAAAATAGTATCCATCACAGAATACTGAGGGACATTGGGGAATATATAATGGAGACAATAACCTTAGACTACAAAATGATTTCTGGAAAATTATTTCCTCCAAAACAGATACACTGCCTTGGGTACTGTTGGGGGGGGGATGACTCATCAGGGGAGGGCAGCAGCAACCAAGTTCATGGCATCATGGGGGGCTCTACTGCACAGAAGGGCAGGAAAAAGAGTGGGAGAGCAATAGTGGTAGAGGATTCTATTGCAAGGGGAATAGATAGGTGTTTCTGCGACCGCAATCGAGACTCCAGGATGGTAGGTTGCCTTCCTGGTGCAAAGTTCAAGGATGCCTCGGAGCGGCTGCAGGACATTCTGGAGGGGGAGGGTGCACAGCCAGTTGTCATGGTGCATATAGGTACCAACAATATAGGTAAAAAACGGGATGAGGTCCTATGAGCCTAGGAACCTAGGAGTTAAATTAAAAAGCAGGACCTCAAAGGTAGTAATCTCAGGATTGCTACCAGTGCCACGTGCTAGTCAGAGTAGGAATTGCAGGATAGCTAAGATGAATACATGGCTTGAGGAGTGGTGCAGGAGGGAGGGATTCAAATTCCTGGGACATTGTAACCGGTTCTGGGGGAGGTGGGACCAGTATAAACTGGACGGTCTGCACCTCGTCAGGACCGGAACCAATGTCCTAGGGGGAGTGTTTGCTCGTGCTGTTGGAGAGGGATTAAACTAATTTGGCAAGGGGATGGGAACGTATGCAGGAAGACAGAGGGAAGTAAAATGGGGGCAGAAGCAAAAGATAGAAAGAAGAAAAGTAAAAGTGGAGGGCAGAGAAACCCAAGGCAAAAATCAAAAAGGGCCACATTACAGCAAAATTCTAAAGGGACAAAGTGTGTTGAAAAGACAAGCCTGAAGGCTCTATGCCTCAATGTGACAAGTATTCGTAATAAGGTGGACAAATTAACTGCGCAGGCAGCTATTAACGAATATGATATCATTGGAATTACGGAGACATGGCTCCAGGGTGACCAAGCCTGGGAACTCAACATCCAGGGGTATTAAACATTCAGGAAGGATAGACAGAAAGGAAAAGGAGGTGGGGTAGCGTTGCTGGTTAAAGAGGAAATTAACGCAATCGTAAGGAAGGACATTAGCTTGGATGATGTGGAATCTGTATGGGTAGAGCTGTGGAATACCAAAGGGCAGAAAACGCTAGTGAGAGTTGTGTACAGACCACCAAACAGTAGTAGTGAGGTTGGGGATCGCATCAAACAAGAAATTAGGGATGCGTGCAATAAAGATACAGCAGTTATCACGGGTGACTTTAATCTACACATTGATTGGGCTAACCAAACTGGTAGCAATACGGTGGAGGAAGATTTCCTGAAGTGTATTAGGTATGGTTTTCTAGACCAATATGTCGAGGAACCAACTAGAGGGCTGGCCATCCTAGACTGGGTGATGTGTAATGAGAAAGGACTAATTAGCAATCTTGTTGTGCGAGGCCCCTTGGGGAAGAATGACCATAATATGGTAGAATTCTTTATTAAGATGGAGAATGACACAGTTAATTCAGAGACTAGGGTCCTGAACTTAAAGAAAGGAAACTTCGATGGTATGAGACGTGAATTGGCTAGCATAGACTGGCGAATGATATTTAAAGGGTTGACGGTGGATAGGTAATGGCAAACATTTAAAGATCACATGGCTGAACTTCAACAATTGTACATCCCTGTCTGGAATAAAAATAAAACGGGGAAGGTGGCTCAACCGTGGCTAACAAACGAAATTAGGGACAGTGTTAAATCCAAGGAAGAGGCATATAAATTGGCCAGAAAAAGCAGCAAACCTGAGGACTGGGAGAAATTTGGAATTCAGCAGAGGAGGACAAAGGGTTTAATTAGGAGGGGGACATTAGAGTATGAGAGAAAGCTTGCTGGGAACATAAAAACTGACTGCAAAAGCTTCTATAGATATGTGAAGAGAAAAAGATTAGTGAAGACAAATGTAGGTCCCTTGCAGTCAGAATCAGGTGAATTTATAATGGGGAACAAAGAACCGGCAGACCAAATTGAACAAATACTTTTGGTCTGTCTTCACGAAGGAAGACACAAATAACGTTCCGGAAATACTAGGGGACCGAGGGTATGATGAAAAGGAGGAACTGAAGAAAATTCTTATTAGGTGGGAAATTGTGTGGGATTGAAGGCCAATAAATTCCCAGGGCCTGGTAGTCTGTATCCCAGAGTACTTAAGGAAGTAGTCCTAGAAATAGTGGTTGCATTGGTGATCATTTTCCAACAGTCTATTGACTCTGGATCAGTTCCTATGGACTGGAGGGTAGCTAATGTAACACCACTTTTTAAGAAAGGAGGGAGAGAGAAAACAGGGAATTATTAGCCTGACATCAGTAGTGGGGAAAATGTTGGAATCAATTATTAAAGATGAAATAGCAGTGCATTTGGAAAGCAGTGACAGGATCGGTCCAAGTCAGCATGGATTTATGAAGGGGAAATCATGCTTGACAAATTTTCTGGAATTTTTTGAGGATGTAACTAGTAGAGTGGAACCAGTGGATGTGGTGTATTTGGACAAGGTTCCACACAAGAGATTGGTGTGCAAAATCAAAGCACATGGTATTGGGGGTAATGTACTGACGTGGATAGAGAACTGGTTGGCAGACAGGAAGCAGAGAGTTGGGATAAACGGATCCTTTTCAGAATGACAGGCAGTGACTAGTGGGGTGCCGCAGGGTTCAGTGCTGGGACCCCAGCTATTTACAATATACAAAAATACATTAATGATTTAGATGAAGGAATTGAGTGTAATATCTCCAAGTTTGCAGATGACACTAAGCTGGGTGGCGGTGTGAGCTGTGCGAAGGACGCTAAGAGGTTGCAGGGTGACTTGGACAGGTTAGGTGAGTGGGCAAACGCATGGCAGATGCAGTTTAATGTGGATAAATGTGAGTTTATCCACTTTGGTGGCAAAAATACGAAGGCAGAATATTATCTGAATGGCGGCAGATTAGGAAAAGGGGAGGTGCAATGAGACTTGTGTGTCATGGTACATCAGTCATTGAAAGTTGGCATGCAGGTTCAGCAGGCGGTGAAGAAGACAAATTGTATGTTGGCCTTCATAGCTAGAGGATTTGAGTATAGGAGCAGGGAGGTCTTACTGCAGTTGTACAGGGCCTTAGTGAGGCCTCACCTGGAATATTGTGTTCAGGTTTGGTGTCCTAACCTGAGGAAGGACGTTCTTGCTATTGAGGGAGTGCAGCGAAGGTTCACCAGACTGATTCCCGGGATGGCAGGACTGACATATGAGGAGAGATTGGATCGACTGGGCCTGTATTCACTGGAGTTTAGAAGGATAAGAGGGGATCTCATAGAAACATATAAAATTCTGACGGGACTGGACAGGTTAGATGCTGGAAGAATGTTCCCTATGTTGGGGAAGTCCAGAACCAGGGGACACAGTCTAAGGATCAGGGGTAAGCCATTTCGGACTGAGATGAGGAGAAACTTCTTCACTCAGAGAGTTGTTAACCTGTGGAATTCCCTACCGCAGAGAGTTGTTGATGCCAGTTCGTTAGATATATTCAAGTGGGAGTTAGACATGCACATTAAATGGTAGCACACTGAGAAGTGTAGAGGAACAGAGGGTCCTTGGAGGGCATGTCCACAGATCCCTGAAGGCCGCAGGACAGGTAGATAAGGTGGTTAAGAAGGTATTCAGGATGCTTGCCTTTATTAGCTGAGGCATAAAATATAAGAGCAGGGAGGTTATGCTTCAATTGTATAAAACACTAGTTAGACCACAGCTAGAGTACTGCATACAGTTCTGGTCACCACATTACAGGAAAGATGTCATTGCACTGGAGAGGGTACAGTGGAGATTTACGAGGATGTTGTCTGGACTGGAGAATTTTAGCTATGAGGAAAGGTTGGACAGGCTGGGGTTGTTTTCTTTGGAACAGAGGAGTCTGAGGGGAGACCTAATTGGTGTATAAAATTATGAGGGGCCTAGATACAGTGGATAGGAAGGATCTGTTTCCCTTAGCAGAGGGGTCAATAACCAGGGGGCATAGATTTAAAGTAATTGGTAGAAGGTTCAGAGGGGTTTTGAGGAGAAATTTTTTTGCTCAGAGGGTGGTGGGGATTTGGAACTCACTGCCTGAAAGGGTGGCCGAGGCAGAAACCTTCACAGCATTTAAAAAGTACTTGGATATGCACTTGAATTACCCTAACCTACAAGGCTATGGATCAAGAGCTGAAAAGTGGGATTAGGCTGGATAGCTCTTTGTCGGCCGGCATGAACACAATATGCTGAATGGCCTCCTTCTGTGCTGTAAATTTCTATGATTCTATGATTCACTCAACCTTCTCTTCCTTCCCTCCTGCAGAAAATGAGAGCCCACAATAATTGGCCACCTTAACAGAGAAGAGGAGGTTGTCTTGGAAGTGTCTGGAGTCGCAGAGCAGATGGAAGTGGGAGATGGAGAGAGGAGGACATCTCAGCAACCTGGTGACATAATTACATCTCATACAGCCACATGGCATACAGCGGTCACTCATATGGGGACTGATGTCAACAGCCAGTGAATGTTCATCGTATGCATAATGGTATCTGTACCCATTCTTGATATAACATTTCTAAATCATCTCTTTACTCTCCCACAAGTCCATCAAGAACACCCCCTTCCCCCCACCTCACTGTCCAGAAGGAAGAGAAAGACGACTCCTCAGAGGAGCTTCCAGCCTCTGAGGGCACATCATCACCAGACATAAACGTACCCAGCACCAGCGCAGAGACGCACACCTCAGTGGATGCAACACGAGATAGTGTAGTGTTGTCACCTGGAGTCCATAACTCACAAGTGAGCAAGAGTAGATAATGGAGATAGGGACAGCAGTGGAGACTCCTCACCAGATGGCACAAGACGCTCCCAGTGCTGTCCAGCTGCATGCAGACGCTGAACCTCGGGAACCATCCAGAAAGAGAGCAATCCTAGAGGTGCAGCAAGAAGCGCGGGAGGCTTTGACAGGTTTTACGACCATGATGTCTGCAAATGTGCAGAGAATGGAGGAGTCCATCTCCAACACGAGCACCACCGTGTCACATAGAAACATAGAAACATAGAAAATAGGTGCAGGGGTAGGCCATTTGGCCCTTCGAGCTTGCACCGCCATTCAATGAGTTCATGGCTGAACATGCAACTTCAGTACCCCATTCCTGCTTTCTCGCCATACCCCTTGATCACCCTAGTAGTAAGGACTACATCTAACTCCTTTTTGAATATATTTAGTGAATTGGCCTCAACAACTTTCTGTGGTAGAGAATTCCACAGGTTCACCATTCTCTGGGTGAAGAAGTTTCTCCTCATCTCGGTCCTAAATGGCTTACCCCTTATCCTTAAACTGTGACCCCTGGTTCTGGACTTCCCCAACATTGGGAACATTCTTCCTGCATCTAACCTGTCTAAACCCGTCAGAATTTAAAATGTTTCTTTGAGATCTCTTCTCATTCTTCTGAACTCCAGTGAATACAAGCCCAGTTGATCCAATCTTTCTTGATATGTCAGTCCCGCCATCCCGGGAATCAGTCTGGTGAACCTTCGCTGCACTCCCTCAATAGCAAGAATGTCCTTCCTCAAGTTAGGAGACCAAACTGTACACAATACTCCAGATGTGGCCTCACCAAGGCCCTGTACAACTGTAGCAACACCTCCCTGCCCCTGTACTCAAATCCCCTCGCTATGAAGGCCAACATGCCATTTGCTTTCTTAACCGCCTGCTGTACCTGCATGCCAACCTTCAATGACTGATGTACCATGACACCCAGGTCTCGTTGCACCTCCCCTTTTCCTAATCTGTCACAGGCAATGGCGACTGTCGGCTCTTCCATGGAAAGGATGGTCACCTGCATGCAACAGCTAATGCGTCACTCACAGGAGAACATGCTATCTATGGAGAATAGATGCCTATCTATGGAGAATAGATGGAAGATGCTCATCGACCCCTCTAGAAGGGATATTAATGTAGAAATGGGTCCTCATGGCCCCACTGCTCTGTAGCAAAGTGCTCTCCAGCTCCTTGCTTGCAGGGAAGTGCGGGTGGCCCATGCGAGGGATGCTGGCGAGAGGGGACATGGAAGTGGGGGCTCCTCTCGAAGCACTCACACTTCTCTCCCCATTGACCCCGCTCAGTCAGAGCCCCAGATGGCTCTTTGGATCGCGATGGCCGAGTCTGCCCCTGCACAGTCACAAGAGGAGCAGACTTTGGAGGGGCCATCACAGGCTCCAAAACCCAAATGACGTCCACCAAAAGTGTCTATGCAGTCGCAGCAGGGAAGTGAGTAGGCTGCCTCTACCTCTGAAGCCACAGGGCTAGCACCTTGTAGAATCACGCGTAAGAGAAAGATGAAACATAAGTAGATGTACAAGGGTAGCCACTTGGTTGTTTCAATAAATGTTTCTGTAAAGTTTCCGTTAATGTGATGTGATGTATAAAACTATTTATTTTCACCCCTTTCCAGACAGCGACAAATTTGTGTGAAACTTTGGAAGTGGCTTCGTGAGTTGGAATGAATGGTGAGACATAGCCTCCAGCAATAGTGGTCAATGTGAAAAGAATAGCTTGGTCATCGTAGGCATCCTTTATGGTGTTGCTGTGGGGTAGTGCAAACCTGGCGCAGCATGTGGCAGCCATATGGGTGTAATGTGTGAAGTTAAGTAAATCTGGACATGATGAGACCAACCCTAATCTCCTGGGCAACAGTGTGCTCGGGTGCTGGTAGGATCTGGACCATGGATTCCTCCTGCTCCTCCTCCTCGTCTTCCAGCTGATGCTCCTCCTCCTCTTCCTCATCTTCCAGCAGATACTCCTCCTCCTTCTCCACCTCCTGTGCCTTCAGAGCCTTGCTCCTCATGCAGCGCTAATCCTTGCTGCTGCGCTATACTGTGCAGGGCGCAGCAGACCACGACGATTCTGGAGACCCTGGTTGGTGCATACTGACGGGCTCCTCCAGATATCAAAGCATCTAAAGCACATTTTCAGCATGCCTATTGTCTGCTCTATGACACATCTGGTGGACATGTGACTTTCACTATATCTCTCCTGGACCTCAGTACTTGAACTCCTCAAGGGTGTCGTTCCATTTGCCACGCGCTGCTTTTTTAGACCTAAATTTAAAAATCCAAGTTTCCCCAAAGATTGTGCGCCAGTGTAACTCAGTTAGTTACGATTTTTTTAGGTTAGTTTTTCTTACCTCATTGGGGGCATAACCTGCCAACCGGGCCAATTCTGGCCATTTAAGCAAATTTGGCCAGCTCTGGTTTACTGCAATTTTTTTTAGGACAGTGTATGTGACCTCTGTGGAAAAATCTTCTGGGCAGTTAAGAAAATCGGCGCAGGTAAGGAAATCAGCGCAGCAGATGCACTTCCAGGGGCCCGGACAGCAGCAGCAGAGAGGGAAGAGAGAGAGGGAGGCCTTTTGGCCAGAGTTAGGAGTGGATACTGGGAGGGGGGAAGCCCTTTGGCCTGGGATAGTAGCAGGTGCCGGCACGGGCACCGGGAGACCCTTTGGCCTGGGATAGTAGCCGGTACCAGCACCGGGAGGCCCTTTGGCCTGGGATAGTAGCAGGTACCAGCACCGGGAGGCCCTTTGGCCTGGGATAGTAGTGGGTACCGGCACTGGGAGGCCCTTTGGCCTGGGATAGTAGCAGGTACCAGCACCGGGAGGCCCTTTGGCCTGGGATAGTAGTGGGTACCGGCACTGGGAGGCCCTTTGGCCTGGGATAGTAGCAGGTACCAGCACCGGGAGGCCCTTTGGCCTGGGATAGTAGTGGGTACCGGCACTGGGAGACCTTTCGGCCTGGGATAGTAGCGGGTACCAGCACAGGCATCGGGCGGGGGGGTGGGGGGGAGAGATAGACTTTTGTCATAAACACTTTAATAATTTAATGGTGGTAAGTTGCTGCAATGTGTAATGTGCTTGTGCAGATTGCTGTGAGCTGGCTGTTGTATGTGTCACTTTCTAGCTTCAGCCTGCAGTGTGTCCCGGGTTACCGTGGCAACCCAATCTTTTTGGTGCAGATCCTAGGCTCGACCTTCAAAGCTGAAGGACAGGCTAGGCAGCGGCAAAATCAACAATTCAAATGGGAAACTTGGATGATTTTTTGGGGGCATAGTTGGGCCCCCAAAAAATGGGCGTAACTCTTCAAGCACACCAAAAAACAGCTTTGGGGAAAATTGAGCCCTATAACACTGGCTTCATCAATGGCAAAGTTGATATAACTGGCTGGCTTTTCAACGATGCATCTGTGGGCAGCCGACTGCGAGATGCCACAAATGTCTGCTGCAGGACCCCGGAAGGAGCCTGAGGCGAAGAAGTTGAGGGTGCTGGTGACTTTGACAGCCACTGGTAAGGCATGTCCATCGGCTCCTCTGGGTTGCAGGTCTTGCTCCAGCAATCTGCAAATGTCTGCAACAACCTGGCACGATAGCCTGAGCCTCCTTTGGCACTGCTGCTCCGTCATATTGAGGAAGCTCATTCTCTGCCTGTATACCCTGTGTTGGGGTAGTGATTAGCGATTTACAAATCAGCAAATGCAATCAGCTTGCATATCCTGAGGGTGCTGTAATTGTGAGTTATGCAGTGTGTGTCACAAACAGTTCATTTTTCATATTTCACTGATATTGTGGTATGTATTTGTTTAAAATATTACTTCTGCAAAACAGTACTGTAAATGGTTTCTGTGACTGACCGATTGTAAATTTTTTCCGGTATTAAATTGTATTGTAAAAACTTCCTCTTTTCTTGTCTTGAGGCCAAATAATGTTCAGTGGCTTTCGGTTACTGTACATTTAAAATATAAATGAATAAAACATCTTGCTAAGTCCTGTTGTCCAGGATTTTCCCCATACCCTTTTTCATTTTTATTTTTCAAATATTTACCCACTTCACCGCTTTTTGTTAGTCATTACCTAATAACCCTCTGCATAAAAAACATTCTCATAACCTCTTTCTTCATTATTTTGCTGATGATCTTAAATTGATGCTGTCTAGTTATTGACTCAGGTTCACTGGTCTTCTGTACAAAAAAATGAGTCAGAAGTGGTTCAGTTGGTAGTACCTTGTCTCTGAGTCAGAAGGTCGTGGGTTCAAGTCCCACCCCAATGACTTGGAGCCCAAAAATCTAAGCTGACACTCCAGTGCAGTACTGAGGGAGTATTGCACGGTTTTTCAAATGAGACATTAAACCAAGGCTCCGTTTGCTCTCTCAGGTGGACGTAAAAGATCCTATGGCACTATTTCGAAGAAGGACAGGGGAGTTATCCCTTGGGTCCTGGCCAATATTTATCCCTCAATCAACATCACTGAAACAGATTATCTGGAGCTTGCTGTGCACAAATTGGCTGCCCTGTTTCCTACATTCTTCTTAGTCAGTCCCCTGGAGTCAAGGATGACTTGCTTCCACACTAAAATGAGTTCGAAGGTGACTGATGAGACCAATGCAGGATCTTCAGTCCCTGTTACAGGTGGGGCAGATGGTGCTTGGAGGAACGGGTGGGCAGGGTGCCTGATTTGCCATGCGCTCCTTCTGCTCTTTGTAATTGGCTTCCGCATGCTCCGGACGAAGAGAGGCGAAGTGTTCATAATGCGATGATTTTCCCTGCAGCAGACAGCAGGGAAAGTCCTCTGTAATTACCGCAATCAGATTTGTCACCTTTTTTGAAGATGGTCACAATTACGGTGTCTCTAAGATCCCCTGGCATACTCTCCTCCTTCCAGATAAAAGAGATGACATCATGGATTCACGTCAAGAGTACTTCTCCACCATGCTTTAGTACTTCGGCGGGGATTTCATCTGCTCCTGAACTTTGTTGTTTTTCAAATGTCTGATGGCCTTTTCAAGCTCATACTGGGCTGGGATTGTGCCGAGGTGGTGGTGCTGTGGGATGGAGTCAAGGACACTCACATCAAAGACAGAGTTTTGGTTAAGGAGATCTTCGAAGTGCTCCTTCTAGCGGGCACTGACTGTTTCTTGATGAGCACCTCTCCGTTCTTGGCTCTCAGTGGAATAGAACCTTGAATGCTTGGGCCATAGGTGTCCTTGATGTCGCTAAAAAATCCACACGCATCGTGATTGTCGGCTAGTTGCTGGATCTCCTACGCTTTTTCCACCCACCATCTCTTCTTTAGACTAGGAGTTTTTTGTTGGACCTCAGCCTTAAGTTGTCTGTAGATTTGCTTTCTTTCACTCGAGCTATGGTGTTTTGTCAAGTTCAGAAATGCCTTGAGCTTGCGGTTTATTAGCTCCTGGCTCTCCTGGTCATTCTCATAGAATCAACCTTAATGTTTTCTGGTAGAGTAACCAAAAGTCTCTTCACAGATGCTAATTATGATGGACTTGAGGGAAGACCAGGCACTATGGACACCCTGCAGCTCCGGTTCATTGGAAGTCATCAAGTTAGCTGTGAGGTGATGGCTGAATAGGGCTTTACACCTCAAAAGTACTTTTTTTCTTCTTTTCTCTCTTTGTTTCTAATGGCAGCTGGTCATTACTCCACCATTCACACCCTATCCACATTAATCTTTTCCTAACTTCTGCCATTACCATTTCAATTCGGCCCATCATCCCTTTTGTCTCTCTAACCTCTCCTGCCTTTCACCCTATCACAGACCTTCCCTTTTATTCCTTCTTTCCCTCCCTCTTTCAGTGCTTAAGAATGTGTTCTTTTCAAAAATTCGTCAATTCTGACGAAGGGTCGTCGACCCGAAACGTTAACTTTGTTTTTCTCTCCACAGATGCTGCCTGACCCGCTGAGATTTCCAGCATTCTCTGTTTTTACCTCAAAAGTACTTAATTGGCTGTAAAGCACTTTGGGTCATCCGGTGAAAATGAAAGGTACTATATAATGAAGGACTGGTTCTGAGAGCTTGACGAGGAAAGGGGAAAGTAGGTTATGACACTGGGCAGTGATTTGCTTGTATATGGAAGCTATTTGGGAGAATCTGGAAATGACTAGCATGTCATCAATGGTCAAAAAGTGTACTTGCATACTACCCCGAAAACCAACACTGAATGACACTAAGAAGTGAGAAAATCATTCACTGCAAAGCACAGAAATATTATACATGCACAGTGGAGCCACAAACAGTGCAAAAGAAGGCTCGCCAACAGTAAAAGCAATGGAAATAGAAACAAACACAAGGCTCGGGCTTATAAAATGGGGAAGCTTAGTGATTTTGCCTGTAGAAATAGGGAAGTAGCAGACAGACTGAGGTTGAGTGTCAGTATTTGTGTAAAAGAAGTCCCTAAAATGACAGGAAAGAAAAATAATGAAAAATGTCAGAAATGGAAAACTGTACTGTCTAACCTTTTTTGAGGGTTGAGGCTGGTTTTGATTTAGGTGAACGAGAATTTTTTAAATGATGGTGAAAAGTATTGTGTGTTTTTGTGAGGGTTTGCATGTATTTTAATTGACTTAAAATCCATATTCATAGAAAAACAGCCAATTCTGTATGCTTAAGAATGAGAGGGGACCTCATAGAAACGTTTAAAATTCTGACGGGTTTAGACAGGTTAGATGCAGGAAGAATGTTCCCAATGTTGGGGAAGTCCAGAACCAGGGGTCACAGCCTAAGGATAAGGGGTAAGCCATTTAGGACCGAGATGAGGAGAAACTTCTTCACCCAGAGAGTGGTGAACCTGTGGAATTCTCTACCACAGAAAGTTGTTGAGGCCAATTCACTAAATATATTCAAAAAGGAGTTAGATGAAGTCCTTACTACTAGGGGAATCAAGGGGTATGGCGAAAAAGCAGGAATGGGGTACTAAAGTTGCATGTTCAGCCATGAACTCATTGAATGGCAGTACAGGCTCGAAGGGCCGAATGGCCTACTCCTGCACCTATTTTCTATGTTTCTATGTTTCTATGTTTCTATGTTTAACACCATATGAACACATTTTCACACACTAAAGATATGTAAGACAGTGGTAAATTATAATGTAAAGACAGAACTTGAAAAAAATGTTATTCATATTCATTAAAACAAACTTTTTTTTAGTCACTATAATTCTATGTTAACCGTCAAGGTATTTATTATTTTGATACATTTAAGAGGAAGCGAGATAAGTACATGAGGGAGAAAGGAATATGCTGATAGAATTAGATGGAATAGGGAGGGAGGAGGAACATTAACATCGGCATAGACCAGTTGGGCCGAATGGTCTGTTTCCATGCTGTCAATTCTATATAATTTTGTGTTTTGGTTTGCAACACTAGGGGCCCAAAATTCCACATTGCCTTTTTTTGGCACTATTTCAGATTAACGGCCGATTTTTTAAGCTGAAGTAGTGCCAAAGAAAAGTCTGAAGTTTTGCATTTAGGTTTCCAGGGTAACGTGTAATTTTAGAGCTTTACTCTGTAGCTAACCCATGCTGACTTTTCCCGTGCCGACCCAATGATTTCCAGCATTTTCTGTTTTTATTCCAGAATCCAGTATTTTGCTTTTGTATCTGTACTGTACCTGCCCTGGGAGTGTTTTGATGCTGAAACTCCCTGTCCCAGCCCACGGCTGACAAATTGCCCGCCATTGCCGCCCCTATCCCTGGCCAAATGGCCCCCCCATTGCTGCCACTTCTATCCCTGGCCGAAAGGCCTCCGCTGGCGCCTCTATCCTTGGCCGAAAGGCCCCCTGCTGCCGCCCCTTTCCCTGGCCGAATGGTCACCCGCTGCTGCCCGTCTTCACAGCTTGGCTTCCACCTCCCTTCCGGGCTTCTTTCGAAGCCAAGCGCCGAGCTCCAGGTGACCTGGAGTTTAGAAGGATGAGAGGGGATCGCATAGAAATGTATAAGATTCTGACGGAACTGGACAGGTTAGATGCGGGAAGAATGTTCCCGATGTTGGGGAAGTCCAGAATCAGGGCACATAGTCTTAGGATAAGGGGCAGGCCATTTAAGACAGAGATGAGGAGAAACTTCTTCACTCAGAGAATTGTTAACCTGTGGAATTCTCTGCCGCAGAGAGTTGTTGATGCCAGTTCATTGGATATATTCAAGAGGGAGTTAGATATGGCCCTTCCGGCTAAAGGGATCAAGGGGTATGGAGAGAAAGCAGGAAAGGGGTACTGAGGGAATGATCAGCCATGATCTTATTGAATGGCGGTGCAGGCTCGAAGGGCCGAATGACCTATTTTCTATGTTTCTATGACCTGTTCCCTTTATTATAAACAGCACTGGCTGCAGTGCCACAGGAGTCCACAGGTGGAGCTATATATATTATACTTCTCCCTCCTTAATGAAGAAGTAATTATAACAAAATAATCATCATACATAACTTGCATGGTTATACATAACAAAAGATATAGACTTATTTTGCCAGATTTAAAAATCAAGCTTAACCACTTGTTTTCTGATTCGAAGAAGATACCTTCGCTCTTGAACAGAACCTTCCAAACACGGTGCAGAACTTAACCTCATTCGAGACTGATCCTGAGGAAAGTTTTCCTCCAAGGGATGCCCTTGATTTCCATTTGAACTCTCTCTAACTTCAGACTGTTTGTCTGTCTGACTCAGACTCAGACTTAAATTCTAACTTTCTCTTGGATTTGTTTCCAGTACATTGGATGTAGGATCTGCTACTGGTGTATTAAAACTATCTGATGAGTCAGATATAATTGAATCATTCCCACCTTCAACTACTTCCACATCTGTAGATGGTTCCCTCCGAAGTTTCCCTCAGGATAGCTGGTGCTCATACACACGCAGTTTTATCTGGTAAAGCGAATGATTAGAGGTCTTGTGGCCGAAACGATCTCAACCGAATCTCAAACTTTAAATGGGCCCAAGTTTGCTGAGGAGTTGCTCCATTTTTTTTGGAGCAACTAGATTTTTTTGGAGTATCTTAAAAATTGCAATTCTGCCCATTTGATTTGCTCCAGTGTGAGTTAGTTAGGTTTTTTTATAGTTTCGTTTTTTTTTCAAATATGATCAATGTGAACAAACCTAACCTGTCCATGATCAAACATCTTTACCAAATATGTGTGAGGACCGCATATCTTCACCACTCTTCCTGGTAACCACTTTAATCATTTATGGTGATGGTTCTTCACTCTCACCTTCTGATTTAATTTCACACTTCTCTCTTTTAGTCTACCTCTATCATGATTCTCTTTCTGTCTTAATTGTGTCTCTTCTACGGACTGTGCCAAGTTTGTTTTTAACAATAAGAATCTGGTTCGTGGCTGTCGTTTGAGAAACAACTCTGCTGGTGTTCTACCAGTAGTTGTGTGAGGAGTATTACGACATGTAATTATAAAATTAGCCATTTTGTGGTCCAATGACAACTGCCATTTCTTTGGATTTGGATCCAACATCTGTTTGATGAGGGCACGTTTTACAATTTGTACAGTGCGCTCTGCTGCACTTTGAAGCAGGGTGGTATGGTGGAACCTTGGTATGTTTCACACCATTTTTGCTCGTGAACTGTGTAAATTCTTCGGAATGAAATTGTGGTCCATTATCAGAAACAATTTCTTCTGGGAGGCCAAATGAAGAGCATAATCTTCGTAAAATGTCTAATGTTTTACTTGTTGTTATTTTCCACATTGGAAACACCTCGACCCACTTCGAATGGCTATCAATCACAATGAACAACTGTTGTCCTTCTAACTCGGCAAAATCAATATGTAGTCTTTGCCACACCCTGGGAGGTCATTTCCATGGCTGTAATGGTATTGATGGTGGGATCTTGCTTACCGATTGATATGTCATACACTGACTGACGATGTACTCTGTGGGCCGAAGTTTGCCAAGGAGTTGCTCCATTTTTTTTGGAGCAACTTGATTTTTTTGGAGTATCTTAAAAATCGCAATTCTGCCCATTTGATTTGCTCCAGTGTAAGTGAGTTAGTTAGGTTTTTTATAGTTTCATTTTTTTTTTCAAAAGGGGGCGTTACCAGCCACTTATGCTTGTGTTGGCCATTTAAGCAAGTTTAGACAGATAAAAGTTACTCCAAACTAACTTAGGCCAGCGTATGTGGCCACTTGTGACCTGGCAACGCCCCCCACTGCTTGTGCTGCACCACAGCAAGGACCTGCGATGTTCCAGGAGCGAAGAGAATACCGAGTTAAGTTTTCGGTACGGTTTTTCTTCTACAAAGTCGCTGCACCTCACGGAGGTGCACAGTTTTAACCGGGGGGCGGGGGGCGGGGTGCAAACTTGGGTCTAAAATCTTTATCAAGACCTGACCACCATAAGTAACTGCGTATAAAACTCTTGGTCAAGCACATTCACAGCTGCTGGTCATGGAGGTCTCCTAATAATTTGGACCTGAATTTATTTGGTATAACAGCTCTTGCACCCCACATGATACAATCTTTATCGACTGATAATTCATTCCTACAAATGAACAATGGATGAATATCTTTGTTTGTTACCTGGTTTGGCCAGCCATTTGCAATATACTCATACACCTTTGACATAACTAGGTCATGTTTGGTTGCTCTACCAATCTCTTCAGCTGTAACTGGCAGTTCATCAATGTATGAAAAATAGAACACTTCTTCCCTATCGGGTGGAACTTGTGATGGGAAGGCAATCTCGACATAGCATCAACATTACTGTGATCAACTGATCGTCTGTATTCAATATCATATGTATATGCTGACAAAAATCAAAGCCCATCTCTGCATTCGGGCTGCAACTAATGTTGGAACTGGGGACTTTGGATGGAGGATTGCTGTCAGAGGCTTATGGTCCATAAAGATGGTAAACTTATGACCATACAAGTATTTGTGGAACTTCTTAACCCCAAAAATTAATGCCAAAGCTTCCCTTTCGATTTGCACATAATTACGCTCACTGGCACATGAGAGATCACTGCCCCAACTCCATACGGAGAGGCATCACATGCTAGCTTGATCTCCTTAAATATGTCATAGTGAACTAATATGGTGCTCTCTACCAATTTGTTTTTACACTCCTTGAATGCTGTATCACATTCTTCTGACCACTTCCAATGTATCTGATTTTTCAATAGTTCATTCAGTGGATTTAATACTGTAGCCAAATTTGGTAGGAACTTCCCATAATAGTTCAAAAGACCCAAAAATGATCGGAGTTCAGTGACATTCCTGGGAGTGGGTGCATTTCTGATTGCATCCAGCTTTCCCTTGGTTAGATGTAAACCATCTTTGTCTACTCTGTACCCTAAATACTCCACTGAGTTTTGAAATAACTCACACTTGCGAACAGACACTCATACTCTGTGCTTCTCTAGCCGTTTGAGGACTTCATTCAATATGTTATTATGAATTTGCCTATTTGGTGCTGAAATTAGTATGTCATCTAAATAACATACTACCCCTTCAATACCTTGCAAAATCTGGTTCATCACCCCTTGGAATATGGCAGGGGTGGAAGACACTCCAAATGGTGGCATATTAAATTGATCTAGGCCTAGATGAGTATTTATAGTCAAACATGACTTGGACTCCTCATCTAGTTCAAGCTGTAAGTAGGCATCCGTAAGATCCAACTTTGAGAATATCTGACCACCTGTCAGTGCTGTGAACAAATCTTCTACATTTTTAAAAGTAACTGAAACCCTCTCTACTAGCAAAACTATGGGAACAAGTTGCAGAAGAGTTCACTGCAGTGGCCATGATGCCGAGACGCAGGTCAAAAAGAAGTGGCAGGAGCTTGGCCAAGCAGTTACTATAAGCAATATTTTTATTTAGGCACTGCAATTACATTTGTAAATGTGACTAATATGTGTGTGTGTGTGTGTGGGGGCGGCGGAGGGGGGGGGGGGGCACCACAGCAGAAGGACCCTCTCTTAAAAAGTTCTATTTTCATCTTTGCAGAGGAAGGTCAACCGAGAAAGGTCAAAAACTGGAGGAGGTGCGCCAAGTGGGCTGTAACTAACATCCATGGAACAGAGGATCACTGATATGATTCAATCTCGCAAGAGAAGATCAACCACCAATGTGGATGCTGGGCCCAGGTTACCAAGTGAGGGTAAGCCCTGCAAATTGCACAGTCTGGGTTTGCATCATGGTCTTTGAAAAGAGCCTGTGCTATGTGACCTGCATACTCATGTCACCCTGCCCCCTCTGCCCCCTCCCCTGCTGCTAACCAAACATCTGCTCTGTTATGTTTTGCAGATGTTGTGCATCAGGAAGAGACAGAAGCTGAAGCAGAAGATCAGGAAGCCGTCAGTCCAGATATTCTTCATCAACATCAGGATGAGGATGATCTGGAGAATGAATAGCAGCAGGAAGACCCCAATAATGAGGAGGGTGGGCAGGAGAGCTCAACTTGAAATACATGATGGAGGGGACATAGGACAGCTCATGGAAATGAGTGGGGAGAGCATTGAGTTAACGAGATCGCTCCTGGACACCATGGTGGGGTGAGGGTAGAATTAGCGGGACTGTCAGTAGAAGTAGCAACGCTGTCTGATGGAATGGGAGCACTGCTGAGATAGATGAGGGAGAAGAATTCGGAGATTAGGAGGAGAATGTCGCAGGCAGCTGATGCAGTGTCGGGACAGATGAGGGAGGGGATGTTGGAGATTAGGGAGGGAATGTTGCAGATTAGGGAGGTATTGGTGAGGCCACATCTGGAATATTGCGTGCAGTTTTGATTTCCATATTTAGGAAAGGATATACTTGCTTTGGAGGCAGTTCAGAGAAGGTTCACTAGATTGATTTCAGGGATGAGGGGGTTGATTTATGAGGAGTGGTTGAGTAGGTTGGGCCTCTACTCATTGGAATTCAGAAAAATATGAGGTGATCTTATCAAAACGTATAAGATTATGAGGGGGCTTGGCAAGGTGGATGCAGAGAGGATGTTGCCACTGATAGGGGAGACTAGAATTGGAAGGCATGATCTTAGAATAAGGGGCCGCCCATTTAAAACAGATGAGGAGAAATTGCTTCTCTCAGAGGGTTGTAAATCTGTGAAATTCACTGCCTCAGAGAGCTGTGGAAGCTGGGACATTGAATAAATTTAAGACAGAAATAGACAGTTTCTTAAACGATAAGGGGATAAGGGGTTATGGGGAGCGGACAGGGAAGTGGAGCTGAGTCAGATCAGATCAGCCATGATATTGAATGGCAGAGCAGGCTCAAGGGGCCATATAGCCTAATCCTGTTCCTATTTCTTATGTTCTTATGTTCATATGAAAGCCGGACGCAGCTAATGCAGTGTCGGGACAGATTTGGGAGATAATGTCGAAGATAACTGCTGCAATAAGTGGGCACACCCAGGCTGTCATTGCCCAACAGCAAATGACAGCATCAACTGCTGACACTCACTTTTCAACCACCAGATGAACCTCAGGTAGTGTGCGATGAATTGATCCACAGGCTGAAGAAGAGTCCGAAGAGGAACACTGTTATATCTTTAATACTCTTATGAATGACTCCACGAGGTCTAGTATTGTACTTGAGCTGTTGTGACCTTAGTCCCATTTATTGTAACTCCTGAATGAGGCATAACCATGGTGGGCAGCCTTTTATACTGGGCCCTGCATGCCTATGCAGGTGACCCTCAGGTCTCCCACCACAGTGCCCTCTGGTGGCACACCTTTTGTGACTATACAGTTAGTATACATGTTCTACATACATGACATCACTCTCCCCTAAGTCTTTAATGCAAATTGACTCGTACATTGACGGTGACCTGGGCTTTGCTCTTCCTCGTTGACCATTGGAAGGTCGCTTCTAGCTTGGGTAGGTTTGGAGTAAGATTTGTTGCCAGTGGATGTCCCCATGGTTTCTGGTTGTGAGTCCATGACTACTCCATTCTCCCCCCACACAGAGATCATGCTAATGGCCCGTTACATGCAAGTTGCATTCAAGTTCATCACATGGGTTTTACATTTACATCTTGGTACATTTGTTGGGTGGATTACAGTTGGGTTTATTTTTGTGTGGTACATTTACATGATCAGTACAGGTATCTCAGTACAGGTACACAAGGACAGTCTAGTTTCAGCACGGCTGGATGAGATCCAGGTCGTCTGGTGGCGACGCAGCGCCCCATGCTAGTGGGTCTGTGAGCGAGGAGAGCTCATTTTGCTCGAGTTGCCAGAACTCAGGGCTCTTGCCGTTACTCCGAGGGTCGGGCAGGCCCAAAGATAGCTGATGTGTCTGTGACCTCCCTATTGTTTTCGTTTGCACAGTGTCGCTGCTGCTGCCTGGGAAGCGGTCTGAGCGACTGCGCATTTCGTCTAAGCGACGGTGGGATTGCCTTGTCTTGTCTAGCAGTTCGCAGGGGAATGCTGACTCGCTTTCCTTGAGGGCACCGTTGTGAGCGCTCTCTAGTTTGGGATCCTGGTTGATCCAGTTCCCGTTTGGAGGAGCCGTTGTGGGTGACTCTTCGCTCTTGGGCATTGCCATGGTGGCGAGTGGGTTTGTGGGCTGCGCCTTTTCCACCCGGGTGGTGGGCGACGGTAGCCGACTGCGAGCATAGGCGCAGTTTACTGTTTCTGGCCCGTGACGGTTCATGCCATCGGGTGCCTGCAGTGTTAAACTGATCTGAGGCAGGGTATCGCTACCGGTGCCTCTGCTCTCCAGGGGTCGGTTACTCTGCAGGGACAGAAGGCAAAAAAGAAGTAGAAAGAAATCGAAAGGTGACGTCACAGCCAAGGGGGTAAGTGATTGGCTGGTGATTGGTAAGTAGCTTTTCTTTTTCTTTTCTATTTCAGTAAGTAACCTTTAGCATTGTTGTTGCCAAATTAAGTTAATCTAGGAGTTAAGTCATGGCAGGAGAGCTCGGACACATGTTATGCTCCTCCTGTACCATGTGGGAAATCAGGGACACCTCCAGTATCCCTGACGACTACGTGTGTGGGAAGTGTATCCGCATCCAGCTCCTGACGAACCATGTTGCGGAACTGGAGCTGCGAGTGGATTCACTCTGGAGCATGCACGATGCTGAGAATGATGTGAATAGCACATTTAGTGAGTTGATCTTACCGCAGGTAAAGGGTCCACAGCCAGATAGGGAATGGAAGACCAATAGGAAGAGCAGTGCAAGGAAGGTAGTGAAGAGGTCCCCTGCGGTCATCCCCCTGCAAAACAGATACACCACTTTGGGTACTGTTGAGGGGGATGCCTCATCAGAGGAGAGCAGCAACAGCCAGATTCATGGCACCGTGGCTGGCTCTGCTGCACAGGAGGGCAGGAAAAAGAGTGGGAGAGCGATAGTGATAGGGGATTCGATTGTAAGGGGAATAGATAGGCGTTTCTGCGGCCGCAACTGAGACTCCAGGATGGTATGTTGCCTCCCTGGTGCAAGGGTCAAGGATGTCTCGGAGCGGGTGCAGGACATTCTGAAAAGGAAGGGTGAACAGCCTGTTGTCGTGGTGCATATAGGTACTAACGATATAGGTAAAAAACGGGATGAGGTCCTACGAGATGAATTTAGGGAGCTAGGAGTTAAATTAAAAAGTAGAACCTCAAAAGTAGTAATCTCAGGATTGCTACCAGTGCCACGTGCTAGTCAGAGTAGGAATCGCAGGATAGCTCAGATGAATACGTGGCTTGAGCAGTGGTGCAGCAGGGAGGGATTCCAATTCCTGGGACATTGGAACTGGTTCTGGGGGAGGTGGGACCAGTTCAAACCGGACGGTCTAAACCTGGGCAGGACCGGAGCCAATGTCCTCGGGGGAGTGTTTGCTAGTGCTGTTGGGGAGGAGTTAAACTAATATGGCAGGGAGATGGGAACCTATGCAGGGAGACAGAGGGAAGTAGAATGGAGGTAGAAGCGAAAGATAGAAAGGAGAATAATAAAAGTGGAGGGCAGAGAAACCCAAGGCAAAAAACAAAAAGGGCCTCTTTACAGCAGAATTATAAAGGGTCAAAGTGTGTTGAAAAGACAAGCCTGAAGGCTCTGTGCCTCAATGCGAGCAGTATTCGGAATAAGGAGGACGAATTAACTGTGCAGATAGTAGTTAGCGGGTATGACGTGATTGGCATCACGGAGACATGGCTCCAGAGTGACCAAGGCTGGGAACTCAACATCCAGGGATATTCAGCATTTAGGAAGGATAGACAGAAAAGAAAAGGAGGCGGGGTGGCGTTGCTGGTTAAAGAGGAAATTAATGCAATTGTAGGAAGGACATTAGCTTGGAGGATGTGGAATCGGTATGGGTGGAGCTACGGAATAACAAAGGGCAGAAAACGCTAGTGGGAGTTGTGTATAGGTCACCAAATAAGAGTAGTGAGGTTGGGGACAGCATCAAACAAGAAATAAGGGATGTGTGCAATAAAGGTACAGGAGTAATCATGGGCGACTTTAATCTACATATTGATTGGGCTAACCTAACTGGTCGCAATGCGGTGGAGGAGGATTTCCTGGAGTGTATTAGGGATGTTTCTGGAATAATATGTCGAGGAACCAACCAGAGAGCTGGCCATCCTAGACTGGGTGATGTGTAATGAGAAGGGACTAATTAGCAATCTTGTTGGGCGAGGCCCCTTGGGGAAGAGTGACCATAATATGGTAGAATTCTTTATTAAGATTGAGAGTGACAAAGTTAATTCAGAAACTCGGGTCCTGAACTTAAGGAAAGGTAACTTTGATGGTATGAGGCACGAATTGGCTAGATTAGACTGGCAAATGATACTTAAAGGGTTGACGGTGGATAGGCAATGGCAAACCTTTAACGATCATATGGATGAACTTCAACAACTGTACATCCCTGTCTGGAGTAAAAATAAACGGGGAAGGTGGCTCAACCGTGGCTAACAAGGGAAATTAAGGATAGTGTTAAATCCAAGGAAGAGGCATATAAATTAGCCAGAAAAAGTAGCAAGCCGGAGGACTGGGAGAAATTTAGAATATAGCAGAGGAGGACAAAGGGTTTAATTAAGAGGGGGAAAATAGAGTACGAGAGGAAGTTTGCCGGAACTATAAAAAAATGACTGCAAAAGCTTCTATAGATATGTGAAGAGAAAAAGATTAGCGAAGACAAACTTTGGACCCTTGCAGTCGGATTCAGGTGAATTTATAATGGGGAACAAAGAAATGGCAGACCAATTGAACAAGTACTTTGGTTCTATCTTCACAAAGGAAGACACAAATAACCTTCCGATTGTACTAGGGGTCCGAAGGTCTAGTGAGAAGGAGGAACTGAAGGATATCCTTAATGGCAGGAAATTGTGTTCGGGAAATTGACGGGATTGAAGGCCGATAAATCCCCAGGGCCTGATAGTCTACATCCCAGAGTAGTTAAGGAAGTGGCCCTAGAAATAGTGGATGCATTGATGATAATTTTCCAACAGTCTATCGACTCTGGATCAGTTCCTATGGACTGGAGGGTAGCTAATGTAACACCACTTTTTAAAAAAGGAGCGAGAGAGAAAACGGGTTATTATAGACCAGTTAGCCTGACATCAGTAGTGGGGAAAATGTTGGAATCAATCATTAAGGATGAAATAGCAGCACATTTGGAAAGCAGTGATAGGATTGGTCCAAGTCAGCATGGATTTATGAAGGAAAATCATACTTGACAAATTTTCTGGAATTTTTTGAGGATGTAACTAGTAGAGTGGACAGGGGAGAACCAGTGGATGTGGTGTATTTGGACTGTCAAAAGGCTTTTGACCAGGTCCCACACAAGAGATTGGTGTGCACATGGTATTGGGGGTAATGTACTGACGTGGATAGAGAACTGGTTGGCAGACAGGAAGCAGAGAGTTGGGATAATCGGGTCCTTTTCAGAATGGCAGGCAGTGACTAGTGGAGTGCCGCAGGGCTCAGTGCTGGGACCCCAGCTCTTTACAATATATATTAATGATTTGGATGATGGAATTGAGTGTAATATCTCCAAGTTTGCAGATGACACTAAGCTGGGTGGCGGTGTGAGCTGCGAGGAGGACACTCAGAGGCTGCAGGGTGGTTTGGACAGGTTAGGCGAGTGGGCAAATACATGGCAGATGCAGTATAATGTGGATAAATGTGAGGTTATCCATTTTGGGGGCAAAAACACGAAGGCAGAATATTATCTGAATGGCGGCAGATTAGGAAAAGGGGAGGTGCAGCGAGACCTGGGTGTCATGATTCATCAGTCATTGAAGGTTGGCATGCAGATACAGCAGGCGGTGAAGAAGGCAAATGGTATGTTGGCCTTCATAGCAACGGGTTTTGAGTATAGGAGCAGGGAAGTCTTACTGCAGTTGTACAGGGCCTTGGTGAGGCCCCACCTGGAATATTGTGTCCAGTTTTGGTCTCGTAATCTGAGGAAGGACGTTCTTGCTATTGAGGGAGTGCAGCGAAGGTTCACCAGACTGATTCCAGGGATGGTTGGGCTGACATATGAGGAGAGAGTGGATCGATTGGCCCTGTATTCACTGGAGTTTAGAAGGATGAGAGGGGAACTCATAGAAACATATAAAATTCTGACGGGACTGGACAGGTTAGATGCAGGAATAATGTTCCCGATGTTGGTGAAGTCCAGAATCAGGGGACATAGTCTTAGGATAAGGGGTAAGCCATTTAGGACTGAGATGAGGAGGAACTTCTTCACTCAGAGAGTTGTTAATCTATGGAATTCCCTACCGCAGAGAGTTGTTGATGCCAGTTCATTGGATATATTCAAGAGGGAGTTAGATATGGCCCTTGCGTCTAAAGGGATCAAGGGCTATGGAGAGAAAGCAGGAATGGGGTACTGAAGGAATGATCAGCCATGATCTTATTGAACGGTGGTGCAGGCTCGAAGAGCTGGATGGCCTACTCCTGCACCTATTTTCTTTTCTATGTTTCTATGTTTTGTCTACTTCTGTCAGCTGTGGGGACACTTTATGAAACATCGTTCTGGTCCCAGGGACGCAGGCTACAGCATTGGGTAGCCCACTGGACATGTATACGACCGTTAGGTGTTCGGCCACTACATCGGCTGATTGCAATTTGCATTATGTAGGGGAGGACGAAAACCCCCTCATTTTACCCAGAAGGAAAAGGGTTGTGGGATCAGTCTGTGCTGTGAATTGAAACCGATGGAAGGAAAACTTTGGGACACAAATGAATTTTATAGGGGCAGACTTTGTGTTGTGAGTATATGTGTTTAGGTAAGGCAGTGACGGTTGGGTACAGCATTTTTGTGTTTGGAACATGTTAAGTGGGCCGAGCCTGGAGAGGTCTCTCAAGGCAAGGCCATGTTCTTCTTGCCTTTCAGATGTCAACGCCTCCTTACTGGACGTTAGTGATGCTGGTATCGCTAAGGATCCGCACCGGGCACCGAGGGGACACCGAGGACTTCCTAGTTTTCGGATGTTCCGGGGGCAGAGCGCCGACAGTGACCACAGGAGAAGGGACTCCGGCGGCGGATGGCCGGGTCACTTACTCCCACGAGGGGAAATGGCCTGGGTGGTTGGGATCGAACTCCACCAAGTACTCCAACCATAAGGACTTTACCTACGGAGAGACCTCCATCCCCTGCCCGGAGATCACTGTGGCCACTTCCAGAGTGAGAGTGACAGAAGGCAGGAAGGTATGCCTAACTTGCCAAGAGGACATACCTCTGGGACGGTGGTGGTGGCTCAGAAAGCTCAAGAGGGACATGGGAGACCGACACTCGGACTGGGAACGTCTGGATAATGATACCTATCGAACCATCATGGGGTCATCTGGCGGGGTAACGGTGTGCTGGGAGAAATGGTGGGCGTACGACCAAGGAATTTATTTGTGTATGTGGGGATCCACTCGCGTGTGTTCAGAGGGGGTCTCCATTGCTTTTTATAGGTGGTGGCAGGATGTCGGGGATGGGGTGGTATGGGATCACAGCGGGGAGGAGTGTGTGATCCCCAATCCCCGGGTACCAGTAAATGCCACCAAACTTGTAGTTCGGGAAAGAAAACCCCCACCCATGGCCAAGCCCACCGTCCCACACGAGTGCCCGACAACAACCAGGGGGCCGGGGAATGGTTTAGTGTTGGTCCCTACCGAGAAACTATTTTATCAGGTGGTACACTATGCAGTGGCATCAGTGGTGCTTAATCTGACAGAAGTCCGCCTACCTATGTGGTGTCCCCGGGAAACCGAGCTGTTATACCAGGCTCTGCTGCGGGAGATATTCCGGAAGTTCTATGAACTGGACTTCGGGGATGTCAAAGTGACAGACTTGTATAAACAGTGGGATAGGGCCGAACCAGGCAGGCAGAGGCGTGGCACGTTAAATGACATTCTTACGGGGTTTAACACCGGGGCGTCCACCATAAACAGTTTGGATAACATGCAGCTGGCCCTCCAGATAAATGGGTGAAAGAATCAGCTGCGCAAAGTCCTGGGGGACGAGAATACCGTAGTGGGATCCGCGCTCTACGAAGAGGTGGCAATGACAGTTCACTTAAAGGAGATTATCTCTCAATTGGAGGCGCAGGCCAGGGCTGTAAACGCCTTGATCAAGCCGCCCAAAATGAGGTGTGCGTGCTCTATGGGGCCTGGTTGCTGGGAGAGGGACGGAGTAACCTCGAGGATCTGAGACAGGGACAGGTCCCCTCCTGGATCAGCAACCAGAACTTAGCAGCACTGCAACCTTATGATAATGTTTTGAGTCCTTGCCAACTTCGTGTAGCGTCGGAAGCCTACCCGGTACCGGTGGACTGTGGAAAGTCAAATCATACCACCATGGGTGTCGTGGTCAGGATGCCCATGATGGGGGCGTCCCCACGACCAGCAGCCCTGTACCGAGTGGAGAATGTGGGAGTCATTCGTGGAGGGGTGCATGTTTGATTCCAAGAGGTCCCACCTTATGTCACAATGTGGGAGCACACTGTGACAGGTACAGACCTCTCGGGTTGTCGGAGCAGGGGAGCACAGGTAATCCTGTGCCCCCAGCACTTGAACGCTTTTGCAAGGCCACAATGCGGGTTCAGCACTGCTGGGGCAGAGCCTATCAATTGCACAATGGAGGTAATGGCCCCTAACCACATGCCTCCACAGGTAGCATATGTAGGCGGTGGGACATATTGTGTCACCACAAGTGCCCAATGGTATGAACACGGTGGTGTCCAATACTGTACAGCAGCTTTTGCTTTAAACCCAGGGCAGAGGTTCAAGTGGCACACACCAGAATCACACCCATCCCTGAACCTTCCACGATTCACCTCACGGTACAAAACAACCTCAGCCATCTACAACAATATGTCGCCCAGTTTGGCTATCCCATTGCCCCACTACCTGAGAAACTTACAGCCCTCCTCCAGGCAGTGGATTTGTCTCAAAAACATTTTTACACCATGGAGCAGAAAATTGAAATTAAACCCCCAGCATGGTGGGATTTGGGAATACGGGCAGACATACCTACATGGATCCGGGTGGGTTCGCATGCCTTAGTAATCGGTCAACTCCTGATTGTAGCTTATCCGCTAGTTACAAGCTGTAAGCTCAGGAGAAAAAGAAAAAGAACGCAGTTCCTCAGGCTACTACACAGCCAGGAAAGCCGTTGCTAAACACTCAAGGTGTGTAAACAAAGCTTGACCGCGACACTTAGGCGGCTTTGTTATTTCCAGGGATGACTGCATTTTTCATACATGGCTCCTGGGGAGTTTGCAGGGCAGGTTTCTTTGTTTTACGTTTGAGACTGAAATGAGACTCAATGTACAATTACTGCTGTAACCTTAAGTACATATATGTATGTTGCTGTCGTATATTGTAACCTGTTGGATTTCTGTGTTTAGTACCGCGTTAAAAAGAATTACGATATATATCGACGGGATCAGTTTAGAGTTAAACTGGGGAAAGTTGGGCAATTTGGGAGACCTAGGGTTTTCTCACCACCCTGAACTTTGACACACTCGAATGGTGTCTGACTGTGTCAGATGGGGGATTATGTAGGGGAGGACGAAAACCCCCTCATTTTACCCAGAAGGAAAAGGGCTGTGGGATCAGTCTGTGCTGTGAATTGAAACCGATGGAAGGAAAACTTTGGGACACAAATGAACTTTAAAGGGGCAGACAAGGCCTGCAGGGGATAAAATGGGGTGCATTCATGGAGACCCCCCCCCCCCAGTGTTTGGACTCATAGGAAAGGGAATTTAATTTGGAACTATCTACCAGAAAGTTTGAAATCCTAAAGTGCACATGGAAGAAACTACGAACTTTAATCGAATTTGGGATTTTTAAAAGGTGTATGTTGGGTCTGCAAGAAAAGGGGTGGGGTCAATATCTAAAGGGCCAGTTTGGACATTTGGACATCAAATTGTCTGGGAACTATATACCCTCGAAACTTGCCCCTTGAAAACATTAGCATTTAAACAATACCACATACATATTCCAACACCTTTTTCATCAGGCATAGAAATATCTGGCTCAGGCCAGACTAGCACAATGGCTACAGGAGGCCAATGCAATCAACACCCACTCAAACCTTGAGTAGGTTAACATCAGTGGAAAAAAAAACCCCAATCTAAAACTGCTGCATTTTTCAAAATCAAAAAGTCCACCAATGAGAAGAATCGGCTTCAGCAGGAGAGGCGGACTGGATAATCTGGCTATAAAAAAGGGGTTTCTGACGTAGTGAAAAAGAAGTGATGATTTTCCCTGCCCTCATCATCCAACAACTACAACCAGCAAGCCTCTCGACACTGAAGGAAAACCGGTGTCCGAAGATACCGAAGATAGAAGAAACAAACCACCAGACTGTGGAAGGCACAGTAGTGAGTATAACCTCTGGTCCCCAGAACTCCCAACTCAGTTAGGCCAGGAAAGGTGTTGGTTGGGCATTGTACTGCTAAACTGGTGTAAAGATTTTTGTTGTGTCCGTTTAGTGGGATTTAGGGGGATTGTTTTGTTGGTGTATTGCTGTTTGTTGAGTTACACCTTGTCAAATAAATTGGAAGCCTAAAGTTCCTCTTGGAATCACCTTGTCTCAGTTCTATTGTATTGCATCTCCTGATTGTGAGTCTTATGTCAGAACCGTGTAAGGGAAGCTAGGAGCGCCTCGAAAATGCTCAACTGTGTGTCACAGGCTAGGGAAGAAGGGGTTAGGAGTGTTTGACACTCACAGGTGCCTCACAGGCAAGGCATAAGCTGTGGGGACGCACGAGTCTCAAAGCCCCCTTCATAAGCTGTGGACACAGTCTCTCCAGGGGTGCTCTTGCAGCACTCAGGGTACCTCACAGGCCAGGCATAAGCTGTGAGGGCAGAAGCCCAGAGAGAGACACCCAAGGCACAACAACCCTGTGAAAACCCCTTACAACCCGACATCGCTGAACAACATTTTGCTCGTTACAGCTGGACTTTTGCATTGGTTACCAATTTCAAGCAGTTCATTCAAAAATGGCGGGTTGCTGGCCTCCTTTAAAATGGCGTTACTACTTTTACCCCAAACGTCTTCCTTGCGTGGAACCATGTGTTGTTGCTCCATTAGCACTGCACCTCGTGGTTTGGAGGCCATCTTTTCCCTGTCCATGATGTCGACTGCCGCAATCTTCTTTCCCAGGGATTCTGCCACTGAAGCTGGGAAGGCGCCCTCGGATCAAATCTTCCTCCTCAGGAGTCCTGGCACTGAAACCGGGAAGGTGCGTTCGGGTTGTCTCGGGTCATTCAGCTTGATCGTTCCATAGCCTCTCAAAGGCATCCTGGCTGATTACTGACCCCGTGTCCACTTCCATGAAGACTGAAATGCATTTATCTCGACTTCCACTATCACTGGAGGACAATCTGTGGTGCAGGTATATACTCCATACACTTCGTCCTGGGACTGAGCTGCCTCTATAGCCATCTCCTCGTAATCCTCGCTGGATTCACAGCCATCTGCTGACTCCTCTTCCACGTGGTGAGTCACAGCTCTTTTGCACATTCACTGGAGGTGGCCCTTTGTGCTGCAGCATTTGCACACATAGTCGTGATGAGTGGTCTGTGCCTCGGGGGCTGCGCAGATCTGCTCTCCGGTGCCTGATCCAACTGAAGGTTGCACTGTCTCTGAGCACGGGGGACGTCGATCGCTGAAGGGATGAAGTCTTTCCAGTTCCAATGAATCTTCGCCATCTGTCTTCTTCCAAGTAGCATTGATCCATCACTTGAAACAATCCACGATGGTAAATTGTGCACAGCGCCATCATGAGATATATTCACATCTGCACTACCAGCAACTGATATCAGTTCGGTGCAGGTGCGCAGCTTTGCCTGAACCGGGACCAACTTGGGTCATTCAGCTTGATCGTTCCATAGCCTCTCAAAGGCATCCTGGCTGATTACTGACCCCGTGTCCACTTCCATGAAGACTGAAATGCATTTATCTCGACTTCCACTATCACTGGAGGACAATCTGTGGTGCAGGTATATACTCCATACACTTCGTCCTGGGACTGAGCTGCCTCTATAGCCATCTCCTCGTAATCCTCGCTGGATTCACAGCCATCTGCTGACTCCTCTTCCACGTGGTGAGTCACAGCTCTTTTGCACATTCACTGGAGGTGGCCCTTTGTGCTGCAGCATTTGCACACATAGTCTCTGAACCAACACTGATGAGCCCTGTGATTACCTCCGCAACACCAGCATGGTGCTACTCGACTTACGTTTGCACCCCTCGGCGGACTCTGAGTTAAAGGACAGAGGACCTGTATGCTCTGCACTGGGCAGATTCACGTTCAACAGCTCTGCCTGTGAGAGGCACCATTCTATTTACAGTACTTGCCGGGTTTGAGTCCTGAGAGTGAGTCATCATCTGCTTGGAGCTGCATGAATGCCTGGATGATGCTGATGGCCTTCTGCAGAGTGACGGTGGTTTCGGCAGACAGTAGCCTGTGAAGAAGGGCCTCATGCCCAATGCCAATTACAAAGACATCCCGCAATACATCGGCAAGGGATGCGCCGAATTCACACGGTCCTGCCAGCCTCCTGAGGTTGGCAGCATACTTCGCGATTTCCTGGTGCTCGGGGCAGCGGTGTGTATAAAATCGATGCCTGGCCATGAGGATGCACTCCGTCGGTTTGAGTTGGTCCCAGCTCCTCGTATGACTTGGTCATTGTTTTCTCTGGTGCAAGCAAGTCCCTGACGAGGCCGTAGACCGCGGGCCCACAACTGGTCAACAGGATAGCTCTGCGCTTATCTGCCAGCGTGGCTGGATCATCGTCTACCAGGTCGTTTGCTACAAAATATTGGTTGAGCCGCTCCGTAAAGGCTTCCCAATCTTCACTCTTTGAGAACTTTTCTAATACACCTACATTAGTCATTTTTGTGTTAAAATTTGTAATCTTGTCGCCAGTTGTTATGTCTTTAATACTCTTATGAATGACTCCACAAGATCTAGTATTGTAGTTGAGCTGTTAGTGAAAAGAAATTCACATAGACTCTGGTAAGGTAAGAGAGACAACTTTATTACTAACAGAGCTCTGGGAGAAGAGTTGAGGTCCCGCGAGTGCCTGGTGCCGTGGGGTTATAAGCAGTTTACAGAGGGCGGAATACAATCATTTAAATTCATTTACATACAACCAATCAATCCATATGGCAACGCAATTCATTTACATACAACCAATCATTCCATATGGCAATGCAATTCATTTGCATACAACCAATCATATTGTTGCACAACTTTTTAGTCCTAGTGAAACCTAATAGCATGGCGCGAGTTTGGGGGCCCTTCCTCTGTATCTTCTTTTGTGGTTAGTTATTCTGTTGCAAAGCTTTCTATGAAACAGTGGCCTGCACCTGGCCATGAGTCACTTGTTGCTGCAGAGTTCATATCAGGGACAGCATATAGGTTTCTTGGTACAAAGTTCATTTCGTGAAAATGCAGATAGTTGGCTTACCCCATCTTGCTTTGCTCTGTCCGAAAATCAACTCCAGCAGAGCTGTTGTGACCTTAGTCCCATTTATTGTAATTCCAGAGTGAGGTACAAGCATGGAGGACAGCCTTTTATACTGGGCTCTGCACACCTATGCAGGTGACTCTCAGGTCTCCCACCGCAGTGCCTTCTGGTGGCACACCTTATGTGACTATACAGTTAGTATACATGGTCTACATACATGACAAACCCGGGCCTTCCACAATGCTATCTGCTAGGTCTGTCCCTGTCCAACCCCACCAACAACAAATGCGCCTTCTGCAGAAAACAGAAAAAACCTTGCAATCGGGGTAAGGAAGCAGCGGACTGCGACAACGGGCATGGGTGGGGGTAAAGGCAACAACTGGGAACAGGGGCAAGAGGGGCGCACAGTGCTAAGGTCTTTGAATAAGGGGGAGTAGAGATGGCTGTAGCTAGAGTTTGTTTGTTTGTTTGTTGCTGATACTTGTTGTTTTCTACATTGAAAAGTATAAAATTTGATGCAAATTTTATTTATTAAAGTTAAATACAACTGTACAAATGTTTAATAAACCTAATTATTTTTTAAATTTAAGCAGAATCCTGCACATTATTTTTTGAATTAAAGCAACATAAACCAACACAACATTATGTACATTTATTTTTTCACACTAATAGGTGCAAAGAGTCAACACTTTCGAGCCGCTTAGCCTTCAGGTAGCAAAGCGATCATGGATTAGCTGCTGACGCAAGTCTCTAGCTATGGCTATAGGTGCAAGAGGCCACCTCCTCCGCCGTTGTCCTGCAGGTTGAGGTGGTGGCATGGGGTCGTCCTCCTCCTGCTGCTGCTGCTCCTCCTCCTCCTCCTCCTCGTCCTCATTGTCAGCCTCCTCCTCCTCCTCCTCCCCCTCCCCTTCTCCCCTCAGGAGGATCTTCAATGTCCAGTACCTGCCTCTTCATGATGGCGAAGTTGTGCAGCATGTAGCACAGTGAACTGACTGACGTGGTGAGGGGCGTATTGCAGGTAGCCTCCAGAGTCATCCAAGCATCGGGAATGCTGCTTCAGTATGCCAATTGTCCACTCTATGATGCTCTGCGTCGTTATGTGCGACATGTTGTACCGACGCTCTGGCTCAATGCGGCGATTGTGTAGGGAGGTCATAAGCCAGGTGGCGAGCCCGTACCCATTGTCCCCGAGCAACCAGCTGTGCCCTTCTGGCAGCTCCTGAAAACATCACAGATATAATGCTCTCACGTAAGATGAAAGCATCATGGATGCTACCTGGGTATTTGGCATCCACTGCTATGATCCAATGCATATCGTCACAGAAGAGCTGGACATTTAGGGACTGGAACTCTTTCCTGTTGCAATAAACCTCGGAGTCGTCCAAAGGTGCTCTCAAGACGAGGTGGGTACAGTCGATCACACCCGTATCTTTGGGAAGCCACCAATTCTAGAGAACCCCACAGCCCTGTATCGCATTGCCTGCATGGTCATAGGGAAATTGATGAACTAGTCCCTTTTGGCATACAGTGCAGCAGTCACCTGTCAAATGCAGCAATGTGTGGTGTGTTGCGAGATGCAGCATATATCCCCAGTTGCTGCTTGAAATAAGCCAGAAGCATAAAATGCAAGTGCTGCAGTGACCTTCACTTCCACAGGTAGGGCAGTCCTACTGACATTTCTTGGCTGTGTGCCTGCCCTTATTAGTTGGCAGATCTCAGTGATGACCTCCTTTCTAAATCGCAGCCTGCGAATGCAGTCTGCCTCACTCAGGTGTAGGTATGAGCGCCTGTCCCTGTAGATTCGATCAGGGTATGGCCTCCTCCCCATCAATGCCCGAACGATCTGGTTTCTGCGACGGTGACGTCGTATTATCCGTCGCTTCTGCATGGCATGCATGCAAATCAACCTTATTACATGAGGCATTGTAATAGTTGCACCCATAATTATTATTCTTAATTTTGTATTCTTGTTATTGTGAGACAGTACTTACTGAAGCACTCACGTCTTTGCTGGGTGACGCCCTAGTAGAACGGACCACACCCTGGTCTGCGCATGCGCAACACCAAGCTCTATCTCTATGGAGACACGACGCACAGTGATTTATGGCACTGTTTATAGCTTTTGCAGAAATGTGTATGCTTGCTGCTATGCTGTCTCCGAAGCACAGCTTGGAGTGCATGCCGGCAGGATCACTCCCTCGGCTGAACAGAAACACAGGAGATCGGCGCTCAGCTTGGAAAGAAGCCCGGTGGGTGGAATCCAAGCACCGAGCTGCTGTGCTTATGTCCGGCCGAGGGAGCGATCCTGCCGCCGGCTGGCCAGCACGCCACCGACCCGTGCTTGGAGCCCCATGAACAGAGATTCTGTTGTGGGGTGAAGTCGCAATTTGCCCATCTCAAAAACATTTCCTGAGTTCCCTCTGCAAAAATCATCATGAATTTGTGTTTTAAATTGTCTTCTTCCCTCGCTCCAAAAACTCAGAAATATACTCAGCGCGATTTCATTAAGTTAACTTAGGGTTTTTCTGATTGGTACGTAAGGCCAACCTGAAAAAAATCGTTGTTGGTGAAAATCAGTTAAACGGCCAAAAACGGCGCAGAAATCAGTTTTCAACCAGACCTGTGCCAAAAAATCTGGCGAAAAAAAATCCAGCGCTGACTGTCTCCGCCGGTGTACAAACTTTGAGGAAAGTTGCAAAATCAAGATTGCTCTAAAAAAATCAGCGGTCGCCAAAGAAACGGCGCCCAATGATGGCGAAAATTCAGCCCATAACAAGTAAATCAAGCTGACATAGTTCTGATGTACTTGAAAACTTGATTAGAATCTTGTACTTCAGGGCATGCAGCCATCCATATACCTGAACATTATTGATGGATCACTTATAGGGTACCCGGTACCTGTTCTACCACTGATTATGATCTTGAAACAATTACACGACAGGTTTGCAGAGTTTTTACAGATATTTACACATGTCCTCAAGGACATCAAATATAATGTTGCAATTACTGTGCTATGATTACTGAATATTGTTAAAGAATAATCATGGGACAAATTTTTACCACATTTTTAAAAAATTCTATAGAGTTTCATCATTTCAGTTAGGAAAGCAACTCAATCCAATTTGAATGTCACTTTTTTCATCTTGCATTGTCTGTGTGCAATATTCACTAGACTCATAGAGCGAGAAATTGCCCTTGGGTAGGAAAAATAGAAAAGCAGAGTATTTTTTAAATGGTGAGAAATTGGGAAATGTTGGTGTTCAGAGGGACCTGGGTGTCTTTGTACACAAGTCATTGAAAGTTAACATTAAGGTACAGCAAGCAATTAAGAAAGCAAATGGTATGTTGGGGCTAGAATTTCCTATCAATCTGCCAGCGCCCAATCGCCGCCCAAAAGACCGCTAAGACTGGGAAGATTATCGGCGGCGAAAACATCATCCCAAAAAATAAAAAAATCTGCCGAGCGAAAAACATGGGCCTTGCGCCCCCATTCTGGGTGAAAAAGTGCAATTAAGGGTCGATTGGGCGGTTCGTAAACAAAACGGGCAAAAAATTTAAAAAGCAATAAAAATTTACCCCAAGGCTGCAGGTTGGGCCGAACACTAGAAAAACAATAAAAATAATTTTTCAAAAATATCAACTAAAAATCAAAAAAACATTCCCAAGACACAATGGACTCAAGTTTTGGCCTGAGTTGCTCCTATTTTTTTGGAGCAACTAGCTTAGAATGGAGTATCTTAGAAATTGCAATTCTTGGCATTTAGTTTGTTCCAGTTCTAGTGAGTTAGAACAGTTTCATTTTAGAACAGATTTTTTTTTCAAAAGGGGGCGTGTCCGGCCACTTACGCCTGTTTTGCAAGTTTAGGCAGTAAAAACTTATTCCAAACTAATTTAGAATGGAGTAAGTGTAGATTTTTGTACGCTCAGAAAAACCTTGCCTACACTTACAAATCAGGCGTATGTTACAAATCAGGTGCAGGGAACGAGAGGGGGGGAAGCGGAAGTGAAGTAATTACATTTTAGAAGCATTCAACAGTCTCACTTATACAAATAAATAGCCACCCTGAATAAAAAATTATAAACAAAGCAAATAAAAAATACATTGAATTTTCCAACTGTGTGAAGCAGCAGCAGCCTTTGAGCTGTAGAGCTTCAGGTCTTTCATGCAGAAGACAGGGGCAGCGTCAGTCGAATAACGGCAGCCCAAGAGGTAGCAAGCAGCCTTCGAGCTGCGGAGCTTGAGGCCATTCGGCCAGGAGAAAGGGGAGGGACATGGTTGGGGCCACACACAGAGGCAACGCAGCAGCCTCCACAGCTGTGAAGTTATTTTTATAGCCTTCAGGCCGTTCGGCCAGGAGACAGGGGAGGCGTACAAAACACCGGGACGGAGAGCCAGCCAGCCAGCCAGCAAGTTTAAAAGTTAAATTTGTAATTCAAGTATGGGTGCTGCATTATCAACACCATGGATTATGCAATGGGTCGCCATCAATTCACTGCATAGGAGAGAATTGATTAGAGCTCACCTCACTAGGAACATCATAGCCCGTAGGCTGATGGGCAGGAGACCTTACCCACATCGGCAATATCGAGCCAGGCGCTCGTACCTGGACATGAGTGAGGCTGATTGTGTCAAAAGGCTGCACTTCTGCAGAGAAGTTGTCGTTGAGATCTGTGATATGCTGAGAGCAGATTTGCAGCCCAGAAGCAGAACGTCGACTGCCTTGTCTGTTGAAGTGAAGGTAACAGCTGCACTTGCCTTCTATGCCTCGGGATCGTTTCAGGCTACAACTGGAGATGTGTGCGCTATCTCTCAATGTGCAATACATGCCTGCGTTTACCAGGTCATGGCTGCACTGTATGCGCGGAGGAATGACTTCATCAAGTTCCCAATGACCGCACAAGCAATGCATGACAGAGCTGTGGGCTTCTTCAGCATTGCTAGCTTCCCAAAGGTACAGGGCTGCATTGATAGTATCCACATCGCCTTGCGAGCACCTGTGGAGGATTCTGAGCAGTACAGGAATAGAAAAGGTTTCCACTCCATCAATGTGCAGTTCGTGTGTGATGACAAGCAGTGCATCATGTCAGTCGATGCGAGATACCCTGGCAGCGCTTATGATGTGTTCATCCTACGTAACAGCGTTATATCTGACATGTTTGAGTGGCAGCCAGAAGGGCAGAGCTGGCTACTGGAGACAAAGAGTACGGCCTGGCCACCTGGCTCATGACGCCCCTACGCGTGACACAGATGGAAGCTGACCAACAATACAACATGGCGCACATTGCGACGCGCAGCATCATAGAGAGGACCATTGGCATATTGAAACAGCGTTTCCGATGCCTGGACCATTCCGGAGGCCACTTGCTGTACTCTCCTCAGATTGTCGGTCACTTCACTGTTGTGTACTGCATGCTGCATAACTTAGCCATCATGAGGCAGCAGGAGCTGGTAGTGGAACCAGAAGACCCACATGAGGGCCAGTGCTTGATGATAGTAATTTGGAAGAGCAGGATGAGGATGATGACGACGATCAGGAAAGCATGCAAGTGCCTGATGTCGGAGCAAGAGGTTGGAGGAGGGCCGTCCATCGTGCTCCCTTAACGATTGCTCGAGCCCTGCGCCAGCAGTTCATCCATGAACGCTTCAATTACTGATGCCTGAGGGCTCTGCGACCACTGTTGTGCATGGACATGTTTATTTTTTGGAGTTGTTCCTATGTTGTGTTGTGTTAATGGAACATGATTCAGTTTTAATTAAAAAATATTTTATTGAAAAGTTAACGTTAGTGTAATAAAATATTTGTTATATCAAACTTTACTTTTTAATATGACACTTTAAGATCACTTAAAAACTTTAAGATTGCTTATAAGTTGTAAAGTTACAAAACTTACAAACAATTTCAATTTGAAAAACGTTACTACAGTTACATCAAGAACAAGAACAAAAGCAGCAAAGAAAGGCTGCAACCATCTCTCATCCACATCTCAGTGAATGTTCACTTCATCATGGGGGTGTCATTTGATTGGCCGGGCTGTGTGCCCTTATTGCAGCAGCTACTTCACCCAGGCCCTCCCTGACGGCTTGTGCCATCACTTGCATGCCCTCCCTGACAGCCTATGCTGTCACTTGCATGCCCTCTCTGACGGCCTGTGCCATCACTTGCATACCCTCCTTGATGGCCTGTGCCATTGATTGCACTCCCTCGGACATTCCCTCCCTCATTCTCCCGTGTCATTACTGCTATTTCTCCCGTCAGTACCGTTACCTCTTCACCCACTGCACTGACGCTGCCGATGAGTGATCGGATAAGCTCATTGGTCTCCACACCCAATGCTACAACCTGTGCCGCATCTGTTGCACGCTGCATCTCAGAAGAGCATGTTTCCAATCTCCTTCTCCTCTGCCTGGGTCTGCCTCGCGGCACCACTACACTCGGAGGCGCGGGCTGGAACGGTGGGACGTTCGGTGTTCCAGACGGCACCACTACACTGGGAGGCACGAGCTGGGACAGTGGGACGCTCGGTGTTCCAAACGGCAGCACTAGAGTGGGAGCCGCGGGCTGGGATGGTGCGGCCCTGGGTCTTGCATCCGGCACCACTCGAGTGCGAGCCGTGGGCTGGGATGGTGGGTTAGTGGGTGTAAACTGTTCCATTATATCAGCAGCACCACTGGGACCCGCAACGTCGGAATCAAAACCATGGAAGGTGGAACCAGACCTATGCGAGTGGGAGGTGCAGGCTGGGAGGCTGGGGCACTGGCTGTAATCTGTTGGATTACACCAGCAGCACCACTGGGGCCCGCAACATCGGAATCAAAACCATGGAAGGTGGAACCAGAACCTATGCAAGGGGCTGAAACTCTGATGCCTGCTAATGTGGGCTCATAAATATTATTTTGGAAGGTCTCCCCTGAAGACATTTCAGTCATCGCCGCCTGCAGCCAGTCTGGATCGTCCACATCTGGTTCTACTGTTTCTTGTTCTGGATCTTCAGGATCTTCAGGGTTGGCATCATCATCATCATCTTCTGCAAAATATATCAGAACAGTCAAATTTTCAGCAGCAGAGGAGGGGGCAGGATGGGTGGCATGAGTACTCTCACACATAGCAGGACAGGCAGCAGGTTGATTTGAAGGGTACGATCCATTTTCTGGACTTACTCTCTTCCTCGCGTGCGGGCCCAGCTTGTGCAGTACTGATTGCTTTTCTCCACGTATGACTCTGTTCCAAGGGTGTCAGTGGATGCTGATTTGGTGGGCCTCCTCCTGTTCGAGTTGTTTCCCTTTTGTTGTGGGCCAATTCCTTCTGCAAAGATTAAAATATAACTTTTTACAGAGTGCGTCTTTCTGCAGGGTGGGACATACAGATAGCCACATGACAATTACGATTATATTAAAAAATTAAAATATTACTTACACTAACTACTTGACCAAGGTCGTGCCATTTCTTTTTACACTGGCTTCCAGATCTCCTGGTATGCACCACTGCGCAGTAATCTTCTGCAACTTGGTTCCAGCGTTTCTTCATTTCTTTGGGTGGCACTTTTATGCAACCTCTGTTGCCGGTATCCAGCTCCTGTCATCTCTGCTCAATGACGTTAACTAATATTTCCACTTCCTCATGCAAGTAATTCTTTGTTCTTGGTGGCGTTGTTCCATTGCTGCATTGAATTAACACTCTGATTTTTCAAAACACACAGTCCTTATTTTGCATGCACCTATGCAGCACGTGTTCTGGAGGTTTAGCAGCAAAAAGCAGCACTCACTGATATCAGCAGGTGACTTCTTCAACAGTGCTGCTAAAAGCACTCCTTCAGGCACAAAAAATCACCAAAATTCAACCCCAAACCTTTTCACAGCTCCACAAAACAAATCAGCATTTTTCCTCCTGTACCTTTAAAAATGGCTGAGTGCCAATGTTTGTAACGTACTGCACATGCGCTCCACCGCGCACGCGCAGGCTGCCGGCATGACGTCTTCGGCTGAGAGTTAGCCCCACCCCCCTGCACTTTCAAAATCGGCGCGACGCTGTGGCTCCGCCCCCCGCTGATCTCTGCCACCGCGCCAAGCTGCGAGGAAGTTGCTGGGAGGCTGAGAATTCCTCCGTGAGTTTTTGACGCGCTTTTGGGCGCAAAAAACAGGCGTGGATGTCGGGGCTGCGCCATTCTAGGTGCGCCCCGAAACTTTAGGCCATAAAAACTAAATCACCATAACACATTTTAAAAATAATTAGTAAAAAAACAATTACTAACCTTTTTCTTGAAGAGCTCCGCTGATCCTCGTGGGAGCTTTTAAAAAACGTACCTACAGGTCACCATATCGCTCCAGGGCGATCTGTGGATGGTGCGCCCCAGCGGTACCTCGAAAACACCAGCGTAACTCAGATAAAGAAATTTTCGCTCACTTGATTACCGCCCACAATGGCCATTGGAAATTCCAACCCTTTATTACAAGAGGATTTGAGTAAAAGAGTAAAGTACTGCAATTATATAGGTTGAGAACGTACCTGGAGTATTGCGTTCAGTTTTGGTCTCCTTACCTAAGGAAAGATAGGCTTACCATAGAGAGAGTGCAATGAAGGTTCACCAGACTAATTCCTGGGATGGGGGTATTGTCCTATGAGGAGAGATTGAGTAGACACGGGCCTATATTCTCTAGAGTTTCGAAGAATGAGAGATGATCTCATTGAAACATACAAATTTCTTACAGAACTTGACAGGGTAGATGCAGGGAGGATGGTTCCCCTGGCTGGGGAGTCTAGAAACAGGGGTCACAGACATAGAATAATGGGTTGGCCATTTAGGACTGAGATGAGGAGAAACTTCTTCACTCAGAGGGTGGTGAATCTTTGGAATTCTCTACCCCAGAGAGCTGTGGAAGCTCAGACTTTGCGTATATTCAAGACAGAGATCGATAGATTTTTGGATATTAAGGGATCAGGATTATGGGGATAAGTACAGGAAAGCAGCGTTGAGGTAGAAGATCAGTCATGATCTAATTGAATGGCAGACACAGGCTCAAGGAGCTGAATGGCCTACTCCTGCCCATTAGTGCCTCTGAGATTTCAGACCATTAGTACAAATTAATAATCAATGGATTAATATGACAATAGATACAGCGGCTGATTGCTCAATAATGAGTCAGGATGCGTATTACAAGAATTTCAGGGGCATACCATTAAATGCGAGCTCAGCAGAGCTGAAAACATATTCAGGGGAAAAACTGCAGATGCTTGCACAGATGGAGTGTGTAGTACAATAGCAGGGGCAACAAGCAAGATTACCTATTATTATAGCGGAATACGTCAATCGGCCGACACTTATGGGCAAAGATTGGCTAAGAGTGCTTTGTTTGGATTGGTACAGCGTCTGCAGTACAGAAATGGTTAAGTCTCGGCTAGATACTTACTCTACTGGAGAAATATGCTAACATATTTGAGGACTTTTACGAGGGCATCAAGGGATACAATGCACATATTCATATTAGGTTGGATGCCAAACCTATTTTTTGTAGACCATGCATTAAAATCACAGGTTGAGCTTGATAAGTTGGAGAAAAATTGAGTTTTAGTGAAGACTGATCGGAGTGACTAGGCCACCCAGTTAGTTATAGTTCCGAAGACAGACAAAATGGTACGGCTCTGTGGGGATTATAAAATTATCCTGAATCGAGCAGTTGATGCTGAACAGTACCCTTTACCAACTCGGCTGTCTGCAGAACTGGAGTGAGCCAAAGTCTTCACAAAACTGCATCTCCCCCACGCCTATGCTCAACTCAACGTTGACAAGGATAGTCAGCAGTATCTGTCAGTCATCACACACCAAGTTTTATATTCATACATTAAGTTGCCCTATTGTATTGTCCTCACCAAAAATATTTCAGGCTACCATTGATCAGATCTTACAAGGAACTGTGTGTGCAATCAAGTTGATAGCCACTGGCACAGAGAAAGAAAACCTGAAAATCTTAGAAGAAGTATTCAGACGGTTCAATTACCATAATCTGAAGTTGAAGAGGAGTAAATGTGCATTCATGCAGCGTGAGATGGTTTATCTAGGATTGCAGGTTGATGAAAATGGTCTTCAACCAGTTAAGGAGAAAGTGCAAGCCATCATGATTGCTCCGGAACCGAAAAACTTTACTAAATTACGATCCTTTTTAGGCATGGTCTAATATTCTACTTGTTTTCTTCCTGGATTAGTAATGGTGCTCGCACCACTCCATTATTTATTAAAGAAAGGAGTGCATTGGATATGGGACAAAGAGCAACAGAATGCATATGACACATGCAAGTGACGCTTGAGCAGTAGTGCTCTTCTTGTCCATTATAATCTGACTCGTATACAAAGACTAGCATGGGATGCCACTGGGTATGATGTGGGAGCAGTGATCAGCCATATTATGCATGATGGGCAGGACAAACTGTTTCCTTTGCATCGCATATGCTCAACAAAAGTGAACAAAATTATGCCCAGATAGTTAAAGAGGCTTTGGCAATTATATTTGGTATTAAAATGTTTCACCAGTTTCTTTTGGGACATCAATTCACGCTAGTAACTGATCACAAACCGTTACTAGCTATTCTAGGCCCAAAGGAGGCAATTCCATCTATGGCGGCTTCCAGGATGCAAAGATGGGCTATTTTATTATCTCAGTGTTGAGATTACAAAATCGAGTATCGTACATCGAAGCAGAATTTAGTGGTGGATGCCTTTTCAAGGTTGCCTCATGAAGATTCTGAAATTGGTCACAAACAATCAATCTTCACTCTAGGTGTCGTTGATGAGGAATTCCGGTCACCGCCTCTGTTATTGCAGAGCACACACAGAAAAATGCCACGTTACAGCGGGCCAATGAGCACACCCTGCGAGGGTGGTCTGGAGATCAGTGGCATTTAGATAAGGGGATAAAGCCCTTTTAGTATCGTCAGCACAAATTATCATGTGAGCATGGATGTCTAAAATGGGGCCTGAAATTAATCATTTACTGAAAGTCAAAAAGCAGGAAACTATAGACCAGTTAGCCTAACATCTGTGGTTGGGAAGATGTTGGAGTCCATTATTAAAGAAGCAGTAGCTGGACATTTGGAAAAGCAAAATTCGGTCAGGCAGAGTCAGCATGGATTTATGAAGGTGAAGTCATGTTTGACAAATTTGCTAGAATTCTTTGAGGATGTAATGAGCAGGATGGATAAAGGGGAACCAGTGGATGTGGTAGATTTGGACTTCCAGAAGGCATTTGACAAGGTGCCACATAAAAGGTTACTGCACAAGATAAAAGTTCACAGGATTGGGGGTAATATATTAACATGGATAGAGGATTGGCTAACGAACAGAAAACAGAGAGTCGGGATAAATGGTTCATTCTCGGGTTGGTAATCAATAACTAGTGGGGTGCCGCAGGGATCAGTGCTGGGACCCCAACTATTTACAATCCATATTAACAACTTGGAAGAAGGGACTAAGTGTAACGCAGCCAAGTTTTCCAATGATACAAAGATGAGAGGAAAAGCAATGTGTGAGGAGGACACACAAAATCTGCAAAAGGATATAGACAGGCTAATTGAGTGGGCAAAAATTTGGCAGATGGAGTATAATGTTGGAAAGTGTGAAGTCATGCATTTTGGCAGAAAAAAAATCAAAGAGCAAGTTATTATTTAAATGGAGAAAGATTGCAAAGTGCTGCAGTACAGCGGGACCTGGGGGTACGTGTGCATGAAACACAAAAGGTTAGTATGCAGTTACAGCAAGTGATCAGGAAAGCTAATGGACTCTTGGCTTTTATTGCAAAGGGGTTGGAGTATAAAAGCAGGGAAGTCTTGCTACAGTTGTACAGAGTATTGGTGAGGCCACACCTGGAATGCTGCATGCAGTTTTGGTTTCCATATTTACGAAAGGATATACTTGCTTTGGAGGCAGTTCAGAGAAGGTTCATAAGGTTAATTCCAGAGATGAGGGGGTTGACTTATGAGGAAAGGTTGAGTAGGTTGAGCCTCTACTCATTGGAATTCAGAAGAATGAGAGGTGATCTTATCGAAACGTATAAGATTATGAGGGGGCTTGACAAGGTGGATGCAGAGAGGATGTTTCCACTGATAGGGGAGACTAGAACTAGAGGGCATGATCTTAGAATAAGGGGCCGCCCATTTAAAACTGAGATGAGGAGAAATTTCTTCTCTCAGAGGGTTGTGGATCTGTGGAATTCGCTGCCTCAGAGAGCTGTGGAAGCTGGGACATTGAATAAGTTTAAGACAGAAATAGACAGTTTCTTAAACGATAAGGGAATAAGGGGTTATGGGGAGCGAGCAGGGAAGTGGACCTGAGTCCATGATCAGATGAGCCATGATCGTATTAAATGGCGGAGCAGGCTCGAGGGGCCGTATGGCCTTCTCCTGCTCCTATTTCTTATGTTCTTACTCCCAGTGCACTACAGGCCAAAGTCTTGACGGAACTTCATGGTGAGCATACTGGCATCGTAGGCATGAAAGCGGTGGCCCGAAGTTTTGTTTATTGGCCTGGGTAGGGAAAAGACTTCGAAGTATTAGTAAACAAGTCTACTATCTGGCATGACTGCAGGGCTATGCCAGCTAAAACTCCGCTGCAAACATGGACTTGGCCAACAAGACCATTACAAAGAATACATATTGATTTTTGCGAGAGGGACAGTGATCATTTTCTGGTATTAATCGATAGCCATTCGAAATGGCTGGAGATACGGCATATGGGGGCATCGACAACTATAGAGTGTACATTGGATGAATTGCGGGATATTATTGCATGCCATGGCCTGCCCGAAGAAATGGTGTCAGATAATGGGCCGCAATTTCGGTCCACGCAATTTGCAAATTTTGACAAACACAACGGTATCAAACACATGTTGGTAGCACCATATCATCCTACTTCGAATGGTGCAGCTGAAAGGTCAGTCAGGATTGTCAAGGAGGCTTTGCAGAAACATGTTCTACAGATTGGATCATCGGTGAGCATGACACACAGGTTAGCAAATTTCCTTTTCAAATACAGAACTACGCTCCATTCTACAACTGGGTACACACCTGATGAAGCAATTATTGATGAAGCATAGGCTGAGGACGCGTCTCTGTTTATTGCAATCAAACTTGCCTGATAAGGTAGAGAAGGCACAATCGGTGCAGAAACATCATTACCATTCCCGTATTAAAGAGTGGTGCTTTCAGAAAGGTGATCAGGTCAGAGTTCTCAGTCTGTCGAAAAGGGCAAGTCCATGCAAATGGGACATTGGTGCAATTATTTGAGTATGTGGCATCAAGCAGTACTTGGTCAAAATTGGTGAATACATCAGGAAGGTTCATGTGGATCAATTGTTTCCAGCGAGTGATGCACCTTCGGTACCACGAGTAGATAATTATGAGCCTAACTTGGACGATGATCAGAGTGAGTTGGCAAGTCCAAATATTTCAACGGACACAACGTCCATATCCTCACCAATTCAGATGCAGCCATGTGAAGGCGGTTCTGCAGGTATGGGACAATCTCGCAGAGCCTCTGTATATTCCAGGGGGGTGAGGTGGAGTTGGGCTTCAGTTGAGAAGATCAACGAGGAAACGCAAACCAACTAGACATGATATTGATAACTGTGAATCTCAAGATCTTAGGAAGACAGCTAACACTAGGACTGATGTAAGGGTTCCAAGGAAATTCAAGAGGACACAGGAAGATAGAGGTCAGGAATCCTGGACCACACACCCTGAAAACAAAAATTCCCCAAGACGGTCTCCGAAATTAAATAAGAATGTAGAAAATGGGCATATCCATCCAACTGCAAAGAAATGGAGGTCAGAGCAGCATGAAACTGAAAGCTTACAACAAGATACTCAGGCTCAGCAGTCAAATTTGTAAAATTGTAATCACAATAAGTAATCTTTTGAAATATTGTATAAATACCTTGCTTCTAAAAAAAAAGGGAAGCAGTGTAATGTATGCACCTGTGAGTATGCTCACAGATTTGTAGAGCTGATGAATTTACTCGGCCGCATCCTCCGCCAGGATCAACTGGGAGAAATGTTCCGGACTCTTTGTGGGTCAGTGGCAGGTGAACTCCCTGCCGGAGGAGCTCAGGCCTTTTGCCTGGAGCACAACCCATCTCCTCTATCTAGGAGCCTACCTTAGCCCCGACGAGGAAGCCTGGCCGGCGAACTGGCAAGAGCTGGAGGCCAAGGTCGCCGCTCGCCTAGGGCGCTGGACAGGACTGCTCCGAGTGCTGTCCTACAGGGGTCGAGCGCGAGTCATAAACCAGCTGGTGGCCGCTATGCTGTGGTACCGGCTGGTCACTTTGACCCCTCCCCCTGCGTTTGTCGCCAGGATACAGAAGAAGCTGATGGATTTCTTCTGGAACAACAGGAAGCACTGGGTCTCTGCCGCGGTCTTGAGTCTCCCGCTTAGGGAGGGCGGTCAGTCGTTGGTGTGTGTCAGCGCCCAGCTAGCGTCTTTATGTCTTCAGACCCTGCAGAGATACCTTTACGTCGAGCCCCCTCCTAAGTGGCGTGCGCTGGCAACGTATTTCTTCCGCCAGCAGCACAGCCTCAACTACGACACGCAGCTCCTGTTTGTGAGCTCGGGGGGCGTCAGGTCCGTCGTCCAGGAGCTGCCTGTCTTTTACAAGGAACTCACCAGGGTCTGGAACAAAGTCTCCACCAAGCGCAGCTCTCCACCGGCTGGAGTGGCGGCTGTCCTGCAGGAGCCGCTGCTCGGGAATCCGTACCTCCACGACCGAGGTTTTAGATGGCGGTCGGAAGAGAGGGCTGTGGCTGGTGAGGTGACCAGGGTCAGGGACCTGCTCGATGGCGGAGGAGCGGGCTGGATGGCGCCAGACATGCTGGCGCGGCGCCTAAATTCAGCCGACGTCCGCCGCGCGGCCAATGCCATCGAGTCGCTAAAAACAGCTCTGAGCCCTGACTCCATTAGGTGTGTCGAGGATGCTCAAGCACGTGGGGAGATCCCGTCCGAACTGACCCCCATCCGGACGGAATTCCTCATCGGCGCCAAACCTCGGAACCTCCCTCGGGATCCGGTGCCTCACAACTTGAGCCGCCTCGGGGAAATCCCCTCCGTGCCTTTCAGTTCTGCGCGGAGGTTATTTCCTGTACGGGCTGCTCCTGCACACTCTCCAACTTGCCATCCTCGTCTGCCGTCCGGACACGCCATGGCGTACCAGCTTGCCGTCCGGAGAAGGCCGGGGTCCCCGATGGAGTGCACTCTATGCGGGAGTCCTCCCACTATTTATCGGGGACTTGGCCTGGAGGGTGGTGCACGGAGCAATCCCGTGCAATAAATTTTTAAGTCAGTTCACGGGCTCCCAGGCCGCTTGCAATTTCTGCGGTCTGGAAGAGTCCATGTTCCATGTTTTTATGGAGTGTGCGAGGTTGCAGCCCCTGTTCCATTATTTAAAGGGGCTGCTCCTCAATTTCTGGTTGCACTTCAGTCCCACACTCGTGATCTTTGGGCACCCTGTGCGGAGGGGAGCAGGTAGGTCCGAGGGCCTCCTCGTAGGACTGCTCCTGGGCACGGCCAAGGGGGCCATCAGCCGGTCCAGGCAGCGGGCGGTCGAGGGGGTCGTTCAGCCTGACTGCCTGCCTCTCTTCCGTGCGTACATCCGCGCCAGGGTGTCCCTAGAGATGGAGCACGCGGTATCCACCGGTACGCTCACGGCCTTCCGTGAGAGGTGGGCGCCGGAGGGACTGGAGTGCATTATCACCCCCGGCAACCAAATTTTAATTTGATTTTACATGTTTTAAAGTTTAATTTGTTTATTGCTGGATTTTTAGTGTCCCCCTCCCCTTTTATAGGGGGCACTTGTAAAAATTTATGATTTTATTGCCCAAAAAAATCACCAAAAAAAAGGGCAGTTGAAAAATGTTTGGAGTGTCCCCCAGATTGGGGGGCACTTGACTTAACTTGACTTAATTTTGTCTCCTATTAAAAGAGTTGTAGAGCTGATGAATTTACTCGGCCGCATCCTCCGCCAGGATCAACTGGGAGAAATGTTCCGGACTCTTTGTGGGTCAGTGGCAGGTGGACTCCCTTCCGGAGGAGCTCAGGCCTTTTGCCTGGAGCATGACCCATCTCCTCTATCTGGAAGTCTACCTTAGCCCCGACGAGGAAGCCTGGCCGGCGAACTGGTAGGAGCTGGAGGCCAAAGTCGCCGCTCGCCTAGGGCGCTGGACAGGACTGCTCCGAGTGCTGTCCTACAGGGGTCGAGCGCTAGTCATAAACCAGCTGGTGGCCGCTGTGCTGTGGTACTGGCTGGTCACTTTGACCCCTCCCCCTGCGTTTGTCGCCAGGATACAGAAGAAGCTGGTGGACTTCTTCTGGAACAACAGGAAGCACTGCGTATCTGCCACGGTCTTGAGTCTCCCGCTTAGGGAGGGCGGTCAGTCATTGGTGTGCGTCAGCACCCAGCTCGCGACTTTCCGTCTTCAGACCCTGCAGAGATACCTTTACGTCGAGCCCCCTCCTAGGTGGTGTGCTCTGGCGACGCATTTCTTCCGCCAGCAACACGGCCTCAACTAGGACATGCAGCTCCTGTTTGTGAGCTTGGGGGGCATCAGGACAGCCGTCCAGGAGATGCCTGTCTTTTACAAGGAACTCATCAGGGTCTGGAACAAAGTCTCCACCAAGCGCAGCTCTCCACCGGCTGGAATGGTGGCTGTCCTGCAGGAGCCACTGCTCGGGAATCCGTACCTCCACGACCGAGGTTTTAGGTGGCAGTCGGACGAGAGGGCTGTGGCTGGTGAAGTGACCAGGCTCAAGGACCTGCCCGATGGTGGAGGAGCGGGCTGGATGGCGCCAGACACGCTGGCGCGGCGCCTAAATTCAGGCCAACGTCCGCCACGCAGCCGATGCCATCGAGTTGCTAAAAACAGCTCTGGGCCCTGACTCCGTTAGGTGCATCGAGGAGGCTCAAGCACGTGGGGAGATCCCGTCCGAACCGACCCCCGTCCGGACGGAATTCCTCATCGGCGGCAAACCCCGGAACCTCCCTCGGGAGCCGGCGCCTCACAACTTGAGCCGCCTCGGGGAAATCCCCTCCGTGCCTTTCAGTTCCGCGCGGAGGGGTTTCCTGTACGGGCTGCTCCTGCACACTCTCAACTTTGCCATCCTCGCCGGCCGTCCGGACACGCCATGGCGTACCATCTTGCCGTCTGGAGGAGGCTGGGGTCCCCGATGGAGTGCACTCTACGTGGGAGTCCTCCCACTATTTGGCGGGGATTTGGTCTGGAGGATGGTGCACGGAGCAATCCCGTGCAATAAATTTTTAAGTCGGTTCACGGGCTCCCAGGCCGCCTGCAATTTCTGCGGTCTGGAAGAGTCCGTGTTCAACGTTTTTATTGAATGTACGAGGTTGCAACCCCTGTTCCATTATTTAAAGGGGCTGCTCCTCAATTTCTGGTTGCACTTCAGTCCCACACTCCTGATCTTTGGGCACCCTGTGCGGAGGGGAGCAGGTAGGTCCGAAGTCCTCCTTGTAGGACTGCTCCTGGGCACGGCCAAGGGGGCCATCAGCCGGTCCAGGCAGCGGGCGGTCGAGGGGGTCGTTCAGCCTGACTGCCTGCCTCTCTTCCGTGCTTACATCCGGGCCAGGGTGTCCCTAGAGATGGAGGACGCGGTGTCCACCGGTACGCTCACGGCCTTCCGTGAGAGGTGGGCGCCAGAGGGACTGGAGTGCATCATTAGCCATGGCAACCAAATTTTAATTTGATTTTATATGTTTTAAAGTTTAATTTGTTTTAATTGCCGGTTTTAGTGTCCCCCTCCCCTTTTATAGGAGGCACTTGTAAAATGTATGGTTTTAATGCCCCCCAAAAAATCACAAAAAAAACCCACAAAAAAATAAACAAAATAAAAGAAAAAACATTAAAAAAAAAATAAAGGGGCAGTTAAAAGTGTCTGGAGTGTCCCCCAGATCGTGGGGCACTTGAACTAATGTTTATTTTGTTCCCCCCCAAAAAGAGTTGTAGAGCTGATGAATTTACTCGGCCGCATCCTCCACCAGGATCAACTGGGAGAAATGTTCCGGATTCTTTGTGGGTCAGTGGCAGGTGGACTCCCTGCCGGAGGAGCTCAGGCCTTTTGCCTGGAGCACAACCCATCTCCTCTATCTAGGAGTCTACCTTAGCCCCGACGAGGAAGCCTGGCCGGCGAACTTGCAAGAGCTGGAGGCCAAGGTCACCGCTCGCCTAGGGCGCTGGACAGGACTGCTCCGAGTGCTGTCCTACAGGGGTCGAGCGCTAGTCATAAACCAGCTGGTGGCCGCAATGCTGTGGTACCGGCTGGTCACTTTGACCCCTCCCCCTGCGTTTGTCGCCAAGATACAGAAGAAGTTGGTGGACTTCTTCTGGAACAACAGGAAGCACTGGGTCTCTGCCGCAGTCTTGAGTCTCCCGCTTAGGCAGGGCGGTCAGTCGTTCATGTGTGTCAGCGCCCAGCTAGCGACTTTCCGTCTTCAGATCCTGCAGAGATACCTTTACGTCGAGCCCCCTCCTAGGTGGCGTGCGCTGGCGACGCATTTCTTCCGCCAGCAGCATGGCCACAACTACGACACGCAGCTCCTGTTTGTGAGCTTGGGGGGGCGTCAGGACTGCCGTCCAGGGACTGCCTCTTTCATCAGGAACTCATCAGGGTCTGGCACAGAGTCACCACCAAGCGCAGCTCTCCACCGGCTGGAATGGCGGCTGTCCTGCAGAAGCCGCTGCTCAGGAATCCGTACCCCCACGACTGCGGTTTTAGGTGGCAGGCGAACGAGAGGGCTGTGGCTAGCGAGGTGACCAGGGTCAGGGACCTGCTCGATGGTGGAGGAGCGGGCTGGATGGCGCCAGACGCGCTGGCACGGCGCCTACATTCGGCCGACGTCCACTGCGCGGCCATTGCCATCGAGTCGCTAAAAACAGCTCTGGGCCCTGACTCCGTTAGGTGTGTCGAGGCGGCTCAAGCACGTGGGGAGATCCCGTCCAAACCGACCCCTGTCCGGATGGAATTCCTCATCGGCGCCAAGCCACGAAACCTCCCTCAGGAGCCAGCGCCTCACAACTTGAGCCGCCTCGGGGAAATCCCCTCCGTGCCTTTCAGTTCCGCGCGGAGGGGTTTCCTGTACGGGCTGCTCCTGCACACTCTCCACCTTGCCATCCTCATCTACCATCCGGACACGCCATGGCGCACCATCTTGCCGTCCAGAGGAGGCAGGGGTCCCCGATGGAGTGCACGCTACGCGGGAGTCCTCCCAGTATTTATTGGGGACTTGGCCTGGAGGGTGGTGCACGGAGCAGCCCCGTGCAACAAATTTTTAAGTCGGTTCACAGGCTCCCAGGCCGCCTGCAATTTTTGCGGTCTGGAAGAGTCCGTGTTCCATGTTTTTATAGAATGTGCGAGGTTGCAGCCCCTGTTCCATTATTTAAAGAGGCTGCTCCTCAAATTCTGGTTGCACTTCAGTCCCACACTCCTGATCTTTGGGCACCCTGTGCTGAGGGGCGCGGGTAGGTCCGATGGCCTCCTCATAGGACTGCTCCTGGGCACGGCCAAGGGGGCCATCAGCCGATCCAGGCAGCGGGCAGTTGAGGGTCGTTCAGCCCGACTGCCTGCCTCTCTTCCGCACTTACATCCGAGCCAGGGTGTCCCTGGAGATGGAGCATGCGGTGTCCACCTGTACGCTCACGGCCTTCCGCCGGAGGTGGGCGCCGGAGGGACTGGAGTGTATCATCACCCCCAGCAACCAAATTTGAATTTGATTTTATATGTTTTAAAGTTTAATTTGTTTTATTGCCGGGTTTTAGTGTTCCCGTCCCCTTTCATAGGGGGCACTTGTATAATTTGTGGTTTTAGTGCCAAAAACCCCCCCAAAAAAACACAAAAAAATACACAAAAAAAAACAAAAACAAAAGAAAAGGCACTTGTAAACTATTTGGAGTGTCCCCACCCCTATCTTTAATAAGGGGGCACTTGCTTTAATGTTTATTTATTGTTCTCTCTCAAAAGAGGTGTAGAGCTGTTGAATTTACTTGGCTGGATCCTCCGCCGGGATCAACTGGGAGAAATGTTCCGGACTCCTTGTGGGTCAGTGGCAGGTGGGCTCCCTGCCGGAGGAGCTCAGGCCTTTTGCTTGGAGCATGAGCCATCTCCTCTATCTGGGAATTTACGTTCACCCCGACGAGGAAGCCTGGCCGGCGAACCGGCAAGAGCTGGAGGCCAAGGTCGCCACTTGCCGAGGGCGCTGGACAGGACTGCTCCGAGAGCTGTCCTACAGGGGTCAAGCACTAGTCATAAACCAGCTGGTGGACTTCTTCTGGCCCAACAGGAAGCACTGGGTCTCTCTGTGGTCTTGAGTCTCAGGGAGGACGGTCAGGCATTGGTGTGCATCGGCACCCAGCTTGCGACTTTCCGTCTTCAGAGATACCTTTACGTTGAGCCCCCTCCTAGGTGGCGTGCGCTGGCGATGTATTTCTTCCGCCAGCAGTACAGCCTCAATTATGACACGCAGCTCCTGTTTGTAAACCTGGGGGGGCATCAGGACTGCCATGCGGGGGCTGCCTGGCTTTTACCAGGAACTCATCAGGGTCTGGAACAGAGTCGCCACCAAGCGCAGCTCTCCACCATCTGGAGTGGTGGCTGTTCTGCAGGAGCCGCTGCTCAGGAATCCGTACCTCCATGACTGCAGTTTTAGGTGGCAGGCAGACGAGAGAGCTGTGGCTGGCGAGGTGACCAGGGTCAGGGACCTGCTCGATGGTGGAGGAGACGTGCTGGCACGGCGCCTAAACTGGGCCGACGTCCAGCACACGGCCGTAACCATCGAGTCGCTAAAAACAGCACTGGGCCCTGACTCTATTAAGTGTGTCGGGAGGCTCAAGCACATGGGGAGATCCTGTCCAAACTAACCCCCGTCAGGACGGAATTCCTCATTGGCGCCAAGCCTCGAAACCTCTCTTGGGAGCCGGCACCTCACAACTTGAGCCGCCTCGGGGAAATCCCCTCCATGCCTTTCAGTTCTGCGCGGAGGGGTTTCCGAGAAACATAGAAACATAGAAAATAGGTGCAGGAGTAGGCCATTCGGCTCTTCAAGCCTGCACGGCCATTCAATAGATCATGGCTGATCATTCCTTCGGTTCCCCTTTCCTGCTTTCTCTCCATACCCCTTGATCCCCTTAACTGTAAGGGCCATATCTAACTCCCTCTTGAATATATCCAGTGAACTGGCATCAACAACTCTCTGCGGCAGGGAATTCCACAGGTTAACAACTCTCTGAGTGAAGAAGTTTCTCCTCATCTCAGTCCTAAATGGCCTACCCTTTATCCTAAGACTATGTCCCCTGGTTCTGGACTTCCCCAACATCGGGAACATTCTTCCCGCATCTATCCTGTCCAGTCCCCTCAGAATCTTATATGTTTCTATGAGATCCCCTCTCATCCTTCTAAACTCCAGTGAATAAAGGCCCAGTTGATCCAGTCTCTCCTCATATGACAGCCCAGCTATCCCCGGAATCAGTCTGATGAACCTTCGCTGCACTCCCTCAATATCAAGAACATCCTTCCTCAGACGAGGAGATCAAAACGGAACATAATATTCCAGGTGAGGCCTCACTAAGGCCCTGTACAGCTGCAATAAGACCTCCCTGCTTCTATATTCAAATCCCCCAGCTATGAAGGCCAACATGCCATTTGCCTTCTTTACCGCCTGCTATACCTGCGTGTCCACTTTCAGTGACTGGTAAACCATGACAACCAGGACTCGTTGCACCTCCCCTTTTCCTAATCTGCCGCCATTCAGATAATATTCTGCCTTCGTGTTTTTGCCCCCAAAATGGATAACCTCACATTTATCCACATTATACTGCATCTGTCATGCATTTGCCCACTCACCTAACCTGTCCAAGTCATCCTGCAGCCTCTTAGCATCCTCCTCACAGCTCACACTGCCACCCAGTTTAATGTCATCCGCAAACTTGGAGATATTACACTCTATTCCTTCATCGAAATCGTTAATGTACATTGAAAAGAGCTGGGGTCCCAGCACTGAGCCCTACGGCACTCCACTAGTCACTGCCTGCCATTCTGAAAAGGACCCGTTTAACAAGACTCTCTGCTTCCTGTCTGCCAACCAGTTCTCCATCCACGTCAGTGCATTACCCCCGATACCATGTGCTTTGATTTTGGACACCAATCTCTTGTGCGGGACCTTGTCAAAAGCCTTTTGAAAGTCCAAATACACCACATCCACTGATTCTCCCTTGTCCACTCTGCTAGTTATATCCTCAAAAAATTCCAGAAGATTTGTCAAGCATGATTTCCCTTTCATAAATTCATGCTGACTTGATCCGATCCTATCACTGCTTTCCAAATGTGCTGCTATTTCATCCTTAATGATTGATTCCAACATTTTCCCCACTACTGGTGTCAGGCTAACCAGTCTACAATTACCCGTTTTCTCTCTCCCTCCATTTTATAAAAAGTGGTGTTACATTAGCTAACCTGCAGTCCATACGAACTGATCCAGAGTCGAAAGACTGTTGCAAAATGATCACCAATGCATCCACTGTTTCTAGGGCCACTTCCTTGAGTACTCTGGGATGCAGACTATCAAGCCCCAGGGATTTATCGGCCTTCAATCCCATCAATTTCCCTAACACAATTTCCCGCCTAATAAGGATATCTTTCAGTTCCTCATTCTCACTAGACCCACTGTCCCCTAGTACCTTCGGAAGGTTATTTATATCTTCCTTCGTGAAGACAGAACCAAAGTATTGGTTCAATTGGTCTGCCAATTCTTTGTTCTCCATTATAAATTCACCCGAATCCGACTGCAAGGGACCTACGTTTGTCTTCGCTAATCTTTTTCTCTTCACATATTTTCTCTTCTCAGCTTTTGCAGTCAGTTTTTATATTTCCTGCAAGCTTCCTCATATACTCTATTTTCCCCCTCCTAATTAAACCCTTAGTCCTCCTCTGTTGAATTCGAAATTTCTCCCAGTCCTCAGGTTTGTTGCTTTTCCTAGCCAATTTATATGACTCTTCCTTGGCTTTAACACTATCCTTAATTTCCTTTGTTAGCCATGGTTGAGCTACCTTCCCAGTTTTATTTTTACTCCAGACAGGGATGAACAATTGCTGAAGTTCATCCATGTGATCTTTAAATATTTGCCACTGCTTATCCACCGTCAACCCTTTAAGTATCCTTTGCCAGTCTATTCTAGCCAATTCATGTCTCATACCGTCGAAGTTACCTTTCCTTAAGTTCAGGACCCTAGTTTCCGAATTAACTTTTTCACTCTCCATCTTAATAAGGAATTCTACCATATTATGGTCACTTTTCCCCAAGGGGCCTCGCACAACAAGATTGCTAATTAGCCCTTTCTCATTACACATCACCCAGTCTAGGATGGCCAGCTCCCTGGTTGGTTCCTCGATATATTGGTCCAGAAAACCATCCCTAATACACTCCAGGAAATCCTCCTCCACCACATTGCTACCAGTTAGGTTAGCCCAATCAATATGTAGATTAAAATCGCCCATGATTACTGCTGTACCTTTATTGCACCCATCCCTTATTTCTTGTTTGATGCTGTCTCCAACCTCACTACTACTATTTGCTGGTCTATACACAACTCCCACTAGTGTTTTCTGCCCTTTGGAATTCCGCAGCTCCACCCATACCGATTCCACATCATCCAAGCTAATGTCCTTCCTTACAATTGCATTGATTTCTTCTTTAACCAGCAACGCCACCCCGCCTCATTTTCCTTTCTGTCTATCCTTCCTAAATGCTGAATACCCTTGGATGTTGAGTTCCCAGCCTTGGTCACTCTGGAGCCATGTCTCCGTGATCCCAATCACATCGTATCCGTTAACTGCTATCTGCGCAGTTAATTCATCCACCTTATTCCGAATACTCCTCGCATTGAGGCACAGAGCCTTCAGGCTTGTTTTTTTAACACACTTTGCTCCTTTAGAATTTTGCTGTAAAGTGGCCCTTTTTGTTTTTTGCCTTGGTTTTCTCTGCCCTCCACTTTTACTATTCTCCTTTCTACCTTTTACTTCTGACTCCATTTTATTTCCCTCTGTCTCCCTGCATAGGTTCCCATCCCCCTGCCATATTAGTTTAAACCCTCCCCAACATCACTAACAAACACTTCCCCTAGGACATTGGTTCCGGTCCTGCCCAGGTGCAGATCGCCTGGTTTGTACTGGTCCCACCTCCCCCAGAACCGGTTCCAATGTCCCAGGAATTTGAATCCCTCCCTTCTGCACCACTCCTGAAGCCACGTATTCATCTGAGCTATTCTGCGATTCCTACTCTGACTAGCACGTGGCACTGGTAGCAATCCTGAGATTACTACTTTTGAGGTCCTACTTTTTAATTTAACTCCTAGCTCCCTAAATTCGACTCGTAGGACCTCATCCCGTTTTTTTACCTATGTCATTGGTACCTATATGCACCACAACAACTGGCTGTTCACCCTCCCTTTTCAGAATGTCCTGCACCTGCTCTGAGATATCATTGACCCTTGCACCAGGGAGGCAACATCCCATCCTGGAGTCTCGGTTGCGGCTGCAGAAACGCCTATCTATTCCCCTTACAATTGAATCCCCTATCACTATCGCTCTCCCACTCTTTTTCCTGCCCTCCTGTGCAGCAGAGCCAGCCATGGTGCCATGAACTTGGCTGCTGCTGCCCTCCTCTGATGAGTCATCCCCCTCAACAGTACCCAAAGCAGTGTACCTGTTTTGCAGGGGGATGACCACAGGGGACCCCTGCACTACCTTCCTTGCTCTACTCTTCCTGTTGGTCACCCATTCCCTACCTGGCTGTGTACCCTTTACCTGCGGTGTGACCAACTCACTAAACATGCTATTCACGTCATTCTCAGCATCGTGAATGCTCCAGAGTTCATCCACCCGCAGCTCCAGTGCCACAATGCGGTCTGTCAGGACCTGCAGGTGGATGCACTTCCTGCACACGTAATCATCAGGGACACCGGAAGCGTCCCTGACTTCCCACATAATACAGGAGGAGCATAACACGTGTCCGAGCTCTACTGCCATCACTTAACCCTTAGGTACACTTAAACTGGCAACAACAATTTTAAAAGGATACTTACTGATATAGAAAGAAAAAGAAAAACTACTTACCAATCACCAGCCAATCACTTACCCTCTTGGCTGTGACGTCACCTTTCATTTTCTCCCGCTGCCTCTCGCGGCCTTTTGTAGTCCTCCCACTATTTATTGGGGACTTGGCCTGAAGGATAGTGCACGGAGCAGTCCCATGCAATAAATTTTTAAGTCAGTTCACGGGCTCCCAGGCCGCCTGCAATTTCAGCGGTCTGGAAGAGTCTGTGTTCCATGTTTTTACGGAATGTGCGAGGTTGCAGCCCCTATTCCATTATTTAAGGAGGCTGCTCCTCAAATTCTGGTTGTACTTCAGTCCCACACTCCTGATCTTTGTGCACCCTGTGCGGATGGGAGCGGGTAGGTCTGAAGGCCTCCTCGTAGACCTGCTCCTGGACATGGCCAAGGGGGCCATCAGCAGGACCAGGCAACGGGCAGTCGAGGGGATCCTTCAGCCTGACTGCCTGCCTCTCTTCTGCGCTTACATCCGGGCCAGGGTGTCCCTGGAGATGGAGCAGGCGGTGTCCACTAGTAGGCTCGTGGCCTTCCATGAGAGGTGGGCGCCGGAGGGACTGGAGTGTATCATCACTCCCGGCAGCCAAAATTTAATTTGATTTTGTATGTTTTAAAGTTTCATTTGTTTTATTTCCGGGTTTTAGTGTCCCCTCCCCTTTTAGCCAGGGGGCACTTGTATAATTTGTGGTTTTAGTGCCCAAAAACCCCCCCCAAAAAAAACAAAAAAAAAAACAAAAAAACAAAAAAAAAACAATAAACAAAGTGCTTGGCATGTTCCCCCCATGCCCCATTCCCTGCCCCCCTTTATTCAGGGGGCACTTGATTTAATGTTTTTTTATTGCTCTCTCAAAAGAGTTGTAGAGCTGTGGAATTTACTCGGCTGCATCCTCTGCCAGGATCAACTGGGAGAAATATTCCGGACTCTTTGTGGGTCATTGGCGGGTGGACTCCTTGCCGAGGACTTCAGGCCTTTTGCCTGGAGCACGACCCATTTCCTCTATCTGGTCATAAACCAGCTGGTGGCCGCTATGCTGTGGTACCAGCTGGTCACTTTGACCCCTCCCCCTGTGTTTGTCGCCAAGATACAGAAGAAGCTGGTGGACTTCTTCTGGAACAACAGGAAGCACTGGGTCTCTGCTGCAGTTTTGAGTCTCCCGCTTAGGCAGGGCAGTCAAACGTTGGTGTGCTCCCAGCATGCGACTTTCCATCTTCAGACCCTGCAGAGATACTTCTACGTCGAGCCCCCTCCTAGATGGCGTGCGCTGGTGACGTATTTCTTCCGCCAGCAGTACAGCCTCAATTACGACATACAGCTCCTGTTTGTGAGCCTGGGAGGCATCAGGACCGCCATGCAGGGGCTGCCTGTCTTTTACCAGGAACTCATCAAGGTCTGGAACAGAGTCGCCACCAAACGCAGCTCTCCCCCGTCTGCAGTGGTGGCTGTTCTGCAGGAGCCGCTGCTCAGGAATCCGTACCTCCACGACCGTGGTTTTAGGTGGCAGGCAGACGAGAGGGTTGTGGCTGGCGAAGTGACCAGGGTCAGGGACCTGCTCGATGGTGAAGGAGCGGGCTGGATGGTGCCAGACATGCTGGCATGGCACCTAAACTGGGCTGACGTCCAGCACACGGCCGATGTCATTGAGTCGCTAAAAACAGCACTGGGCCCTGACTCCGTTCGGCATATCAAGGAGGGTCAAGCACGTGGGGAGATCCCGTCCGAACTGACCCCCGTCCGGCCGGAATTCCTCATCGGTGCCAAGCACCGGAACCTCCCTCGGGAGCCGGCGCCTCACAACTTGAGCATCCTCAGGGAAATCCCCTCCGTGCCTTTCAGTTCTGCGCGGAGGGGTTTCCTGTACGGGCTGCTCCTGCACACTCTCAACCTTGCCATCCTCGTCTGCTGTCCGGACACGCCATGGCGTACCATCTTGCCGTCCGGAGGAGGCGGAGGTCCCCAATGGAGTGCACTCTACGCGGGAGTCCTCCCTCTATTTATTGGGGACCTGGAGGGTGGTGCACGGAGCAGTCCCGTGCAATAAATTATAAAGTCGGTTCACGGGCTCCCAGGCCGCCTGCAATTTTTGCGGTCTGGAGTAGTCCGTGTTCCATGTTTTTATGGAGTGTGCGAGGTTGCAGCCCCTATTCCAGTATTTGAAGGGGCTGCTTCTCAAATTCTGGTTGCACTTCATCCCACACACCTGATCTTTGGGCACCCTGTGCGGATGGGAGCGGGCAGGTCGGAAGACCTCCTTGTAGAACTGCTCCCGGGCGTGGCCAAGGGGGCCATCAGCCGGTGCAGGCAGCGGGCGGTCAAGGGGGTCGTTCAGCCAGATTGCCTGCCTCTCTTCCGCGGTTACATCCGAGCCAGGGTGTCCCTGGAGATGGAGCATGCGGTGTCCACCGGTACGCTTGTGGCCTACCGCGAGAGGTGAGCGCCGGAGCGACTGGAGTGCATCATCACCCCCGGCAATCAAATTTGAATTTGATTTTATATGTTTTAAAGTTTAATTAGCTTTATTGCCGGGTTTTAGTACCCTTGCCCCCTTTTAGCCAGGGGGCACTTGTAAAATTTGTGTTTTTTAGTGCCCTAAAAAAAAAGCAAAAAAAAAGGGCTCTTGAAAAGTGTTTGGAATGCCCCTTTCCTTTAATCAGCGGGCACTTGAACTAACTGTTTAATTTGTTTCACAACAAAATAGTTGTAGAGCTGTTGAATTTACTCGGCCGCGTCCTCCGCCGGGATCAACTGGGAGAAATATTCCGGACTCCTGGTGGGTCAGTGGTGGGTGGACTCCCTGCCGGAGGAGCTCAGGCCTTTTGCCTGGAGCACGACCCATCTCCTCTTTCTGGAGTCTACCTTAGCCCCGATGAGGAAGCCTGGCCGGCAAACTGGCAGAAGCTGGAGGCCAAAGTCACTGCTCGCCTAGGGCACTGGACAGGACATCTCCGAGTGCTGTCCTACAGGGGTTGAGCACTGATCATAAACCAGCTGGTGGCTGCTATGCTGTGGTACCGGCTGGTCACTTTGACCCTCCCCGCCCCCCTGCACTTGCCGTCAAGATACAGAAGGAGCTGGTCAACTTCTTTCTGGAAAAACAGGAAGCACTGAGTCTCTGCTGTGCTTCTGAGTCTCTCGCTTAGGGAGGGCGGTCAGGTGTTGGTGTGCGTCAGTACCCAGCATGCGATTTTCTGTCTTCAGACCCTGCAGAGATACCTATACGTCGAGCCCCCTCCTAGAAGGTGTGCGCTGGCGACGCATTTCTTCCGCCAGCAGTACAGCCTCAATTATGACACGTAGCTGCAGTTTGTGAGCCTGGGGGGTGTCAGGACCGCCATGCAGGGGCTGCCTGTCTTTTACCAGGAACTCATCAGGGTCTGGAACAGAGTCACCACCAAATGCAGTTCTCCCCTGTCTGGAGTGGCGGCTATCCTTCGGGAGCCGCTGCTCAGGAATCCGTACCTCCACGACCGCAGTTTTAGGTGGCAGGCGGACGAGAGGGCTGCGTCTGGCGAGGTGACCAGGGTCAGGGACCTGTTTGATGGTGGAGGAGCGGACTGGATGGCGCCAGACAAGCTGGCACGGCGCCTATCCTGGGCCGAAGTCCGACGCTTGGCTAATGCCATCGAGTCGCTAAAAACAGCACTGGGCCCTGACTCCGTTAGGTGTGTCAAGGAGGCTCAAGCACGTGGGGAGGTCCCATCCGAACTGACCTCTGTCTGGACAGAATTCCTCATCGGCGCCATGCCCCGAAACCTCCCTCGGGAGCCGGCGCGTCACAACTTGAGCCTCCTCCGAGAAATCCCCTCCATGCCTTCCAGTTCTGCGCGGAGGGGATTCCTGTACGGGCTGCTCCTTGCACAGTCTCCACGTTGCCATCCTCGTCTGCCATCCAGACATGCCATGGCGCACCATCTTGCCGTTCGCAGGAGGCGGGGGTTTCCAATGGAGTGCTCTCTACGCGGGAGTCCTCCCCCTATTTATTGGGGACTTGGCCTGGAGGCTGTTGCACGGAGCAGTTCCGTGCAACAAATTTTTAAGTTGGTTCACGGGCTCCCAGGCCGCCTGTAATTTTTGCGGTCTAGAGGAGTCCGTGTTCCATGTGTATGTTGAATGTGCGAGGTTGCAGCCCCTCTTCCCATATCTGAAGCGGCTGCTCCTCAAATTCTGGTTGCACTTCAGTCCCACATTCCTGATCTTTGGGCACCCAGTGCGGAGGGGAGCGGGCAGGTCGGAAGGCCGCCTCGTAGGACTGTTCCTGGGCATGGCCAAGGGGGCCATCAGCCTGTCCAGGCAGCGGGCGGTCGAGGGGGTCGTTCAGCCCGACTGCCTGCCTCTCTTCCGCGGTTACATCTGAGCCAGGGTGTCCCTGGAGATGGAGCACGCAATATCCACCGGTACGCTTGTAGCCTTCCGCGAGAGGTGGGCGACGGAGGGACTGGAATGCATCACCCCCGACAACCAAATTTTAATTTGAACCACGTATATCGTTTAATTTGTTTAAGTTTGTCGGTTTTAGTGCCCCCCCACCCCTTTTAGCCAGGGGGCACCGGTATAATTTGTGGTTTTGGTGCCCTCAAAAAACCCCAAAAAATCCCCACAAGAAAACAAGGGGGCACTTGAAAAGGTTTTTTTTGGAGTGTGACCCCCCCCCCCCCCTTTAACCAGGGTGCACTTTTTAATGTTCACAACTAAAATAGTTGTATAATTTGTGTTTTTGCTGCCCTCAAAAAAAAAGCAAAATAAAAACAAGGGGGCACTTGAAAAGGTTTTTTTTGGAATATGACCCCACCTTTAATTAGGGGGCACTTGATTACTATGTCTACACAAAATAGTTGTAGAGCTGTTGAATTGTGAGTGGCTTACAGGATGTTCACAAAACTCAATAAAACCCCAGCCAGTTGGGTTTAGGGGATCCTCAATGAGGCATGTGGTTGTGAGCCTTGTGGATGAACTAATAATGTGTAGTATGATTGTTAAACCTTTGCTAATAAATCTACTAGTTCTTAATAGCAATGTGTTGCAATGAATTCTTAAGCAAAGAACCCATGAAGCAAATACGTTACACCCAGGAGTTTGCGGAGGTGCTGCCATGACAGCACCGTGTCCCGAGGGTAGTGTCCCGGGCCACCGTGCAACCGCGATGGTGTCATTGCCGTGCACAGCGATCCCTCAGAGCTGCGCACCGACCCGTTTCCGTCCCGCGGGGGAAATTGCTCCGCAGCCCGTGAGATTGGCCGATATCCGCTCACAGGGCGGAAGTTGAAGAGGGGGTCAACAGCAACCCATGCCACCATCTTAATTGTTTTGCCGACTCTCGGGTCAGCTCGAGGAACTGCTCCCTAGATTGGTGCTGGCCGCCATCATTCAACCCGGCCCTCTGTTTTGGGTGCCGGGCTGCATGTCCGGTCCCACGCTGCCCTGGTGGCCTAGTGGAGGCCATCAGAGGCCTTGCATTGTGTTGTGTATGTTTAACATAAGTATTTATCCTGTTACTCAATGTACAGTTACATAAGACCACTGGATGTATCTTCACACTGTATACACTATGCCTGTACCATCAGAGCGTGCAACTGGTGGAGACCTAGGGGTCACCTGTACACTACAGGTAATCAAGTATAAAAGGGAGCTCACCATACTAGATCCTCACTCAGGAGCTGTAATAAATGGACTAAGGTCACCACAGTTCAAGTACAATACCTTGCCTCGTGGAGTCATTACTAGAGTGCTTATAGACGCAATAACTGGCGACAAGATTACGAATTTCCAAGCGAAAAATGGCTAACCTTGGCAACTTTCAACAATTCGCCAAAGGGGAAGACTGGGAGGCCTTTGTGGAAAGGCTCGAATAACTCTTTATTGTGAATGACCTGGCGGGAGACACACCGACCTCGCTGGCTGATAAGCGCAGAGCTATCCTGCTCAGCAGTTGTGGGCCCACTGTCTGTGGCTTCGTCAGGGACTTGCTAGCCCCAGAGAAGACAACAACCAAAACATATGCAGAGCTTGTAATGATGAAACAGGAACAGCTCAAACCTAAGAGAGCATCCTCACAGCCAGACACCGGTTCTACACACAACGGCAGCCCGAACGCCAAGAAATCACAAAATATGCTGCAGACCTCAGACGATTGGCTGCGCTGTGCGATTTTGGCGACCACCTCACCGAAGCCCTGAGGGACATCTTCATTATTGGAATCAGCCACGAGGGCCTTCTCCACAGGCTGCTTTCGGCGGACACCACGGTCACCCTGCAGAAGGCAAGTAACGTGAGCCAGGCATTCATGGCCTCGGCCTGCAATTCCAAGCAGATGACTCACCCCCAGGACTCTAACCCAGCAAGTACTGTGAACCGACTGGTGCCTTTTAGAGGCAAGTCTGCTGCAAACGGTCTCTCTCAGGATAGAGAGAGCAGAACTCCGAGTCCCGCAACCCTGAGTCCGCCACATGGGGCCAACCTGCCAACCCCATGCTGGTGCTGTGGAAGAAATCACAGGGCCCACCAGTGCCGCTACAAAGACTATACTTGCAAAGCCTGTAACACAAAGGGCCACCTACAGAGAATGTGCAAAAGAAATTTTACTCACCGAGTCGCTGAAGAGTTGGTCGATCATCCGGACTCCTGCGATGATGAAGAGAGAGTCCATAAGGCAGCTCAGCCCCAGGAAGAGGTATACGGAGTGTTTACCTGTTCCACCGAGAGCTCTCCGTTGAGAATAGAAGTTGAAATCAACGGTGTTCCAGTCTTGATGGAGGTGGGCACAGGAACGAGCCAATCACTGATGAATCAGGCGGCCTTTGAGAAACTCTGCGACAGTCCAACCGAACGATCTAAAATGATCCAATCCAGGTGAAGCTGCTCACCTACACGAACAACACCATCCCAGTTGTTGGCAGCGTGGATGTCCCGGTGCCCCATGGCGGCGTGATGCACAAGCTACCTTTGTGGATCATTGCTGGTGATGGTCCAACGCTGCTAGGAAGAAGATGGATGAAACAAATCCGTTGAAGTTGGGAAAACGTCCAATGCCCGGCGATCGATGTCCTATGCGGCCCAAAATTTGGATCCAGCACAACAACTGAAAATCCAACCATCCAACTTATCTGCGTGGAGACGACACAGACCGCTGAACCCAACTGTGAGATGATCCAGCCCAAACGACCCAATCTCACCTTCCAGGCTCTAGTGGCAGGACTCCGGAGGAAGCAGAGCGGCGCAGAGGTAATTTCCCTGTTTCCGTGGCACAACCTGGGGAGAAAAGAATCACCGCAGCCTACCTCGTGGAGAGAAAGAAGATGGCACCCGCACCACAAGGTGAAGTGCCTGAATTAAAGATGGCGGTGACCAGACCACGAGGGGCAGCATTGAGGGAGCAACACGTGATGCCGAGCAGCGAACCGGATTGGGGTAAAGATTGCAAGGCCCTCTTAAAGGAGACCGGCAACTCATCACAATTAAAGGGACAGTTCAACTCTTTGTACAGCGATGCTGGTAATACACATGGAAAAGATGTAATTGACAAATGCAAGAATGTAAATGTAACTTTGAACAGTGATGCCGGTAGTACACATGGAAAAGATGTAATTGACAAATGCGAATATGTAAAGGCAACTAACAGTGTTGAGTCGGGCGATTGCGGTCGGAGCCAATGTATTATGACTGTAAATGAAGAAATGATGTGCGATGCTGGGTTCTGCATGTACGCTGACAAAACCAAGGGCAACCCCCTGTCGGAAGCACCCAGGTCCAGCAGGTTACCCGATCATGTAGCCTGCGCCTCTGGGACCAATGTGATGCCCCAGGGAGCGTGGCCACACACAGAGGGAGCACACCAACCGCAGGGCCAGTGATCAGCGGACGGCAAAAGCACCACTACTGGCACCCTGCCCCAGATCGGCTCTACCTTTCTGGCCACCAGGGCCAGTACTGGGAGCAAGAGGCTAGCACCCTCCAGCCCTCCCAGCGAGACCTGGGATGGCCAGGCTCCCACTACCTCTAAAGGGCAGCAGGGAGACACTACAGCCCTTAAAGGAGGACAGGGAGGCCACATATTCCTGTGGCTCTGCCCACCACTAGGCAACGGCAAAGGCCCTGAGACTCAGCCAGGTGAGCAATCCGAGCCCACCCAGCTGGCAGGGGGCGCAGCGCCGCCATCAGACAACCTGGACACAAACTGGTTACTGTGGAACTAGTGTCCTCACCCATCTGCACCTACACCCCGGGGCAAGACTGTGATACCATGTATGTACCTTCCCTGTAATATATACTTGTTCCACTACTGCAGAACCCAACCAGTGATGTAATTAATCCCATTCTTTTTTTTTGGTTCATTCCTTCTGTATATGTATGCACATGCAGGTGTTGAGCCACACACATGGTCTATGTATGGGGGGGGAGGGGAAATGGATGTATGTAGCCATGGACACACATGGATCACACCCAGAACCCACTCAACCCCGACTGCAACCTCCAACCATCCACTGCTGACCATTTCCCAATGTTGTGGCAATAAGGACTTGGGGGTCTACAGGGAGAGAGCCAAGCCAAAGCATAAACAAGGTGCAAGGGCTTTGGGCACTCAAGTCTAGGGCCAGAGCACACAATGCAAAGGCCAGTGGCACAAGACTTAGGGGGGAGTGATGTTGTGTATGTATAACATAAGTATATATCCTGTATACTCAATGTACAGTTACATAAGACCACTGGATGTATCTTCACACTGTATACACTATGCCTGTACCACCAGAGGGTGCAACTGGTGGAAACCTAGAGGTCACCTGTACACTACAGGTAACCAGGTATAAAAGGGAGCTCACCATACTAGACCCTCACTCAGGAGCTGTAATAAATGGACTAAGGTCACCACAGTTCAAGTACAATACCTTGCCTCATGCAGCCATTACTAGAGTGCTTATAGACACAATACATTGTGCGCAGCGGCCCTCGCCTTTAAGCGAAGGGAAGTGGCATTGAAGCATATCAGCGCTAGGTGGAGCATCCAAGTAGTGCTCTCGACCCAGCATCGCCCCAGGACCCACCCCTAAAAGAAGTGGAGTGCACGAGATTGTGCTCCACTTCCTTTGAGGGGCGGTAAGCCCAGTTCACTGGCAGGGGTGGGACTTCTGCGCTCGGCGCAGGAAGTCTTGGCCTCAACAGGTTACCGCCCCCAATCGGAGTGCAGGGCAATTTCGCCCCTATAGAACATTACACACAGAAGAGGACATTTTGCCTAATCTGTGTGCACCAACTCCCTGAAAACATTATTCATTTCCTCCTATTCCAACAAAGATTGGAGACCAGAAGATGGAGCATCTGGGACAAAGAATTAGTACAAAATCTTTGGCTATATATTTAAAAATTGTTTTGGAAATTCATAATTTTGAGAGTACGCGTGTCAACAGCTCCTTTTTTCTTCCATGACTATAGCCAGTGGAAGGTGGGTTCTTAAATCTCTTGCATTGTGCAAAGCCATTACTCTTCACTGCTATTGTATCTTTCCAACACTGCTGAGGGAATTATAATACTTGGATTTATATAAAACCCTATGAAATTGAAACAACTGACAGCAATTTACTCACAATGGGGTAAAAATTGGTTTGTATTGCACCGACAGATAATTAACAGCTACTTTACAAGCAAAGCAAAGTTTGGCCATATTGCACTGCTCATCTTTAGCAGATACTGCAGTGCCATTTTGCGTGTTTACAAGGCTATGGTTTCCAGATGGTGACTGACAAGTACCTTTTCACTTTGCAATGGGATCTTAAACAACAATGTTGATTTTCTGCCGTACATGGCCGCACAAATCCTGATTGCATTGGCAACAATAATATTTTCATCTGGCAATAACATTAGTGGTATTAGTTGATTTCCATCCACCAACCTTCTCAATCTTCAACCTATAGTTATGAAGGGAGATTCACTGAATTGAATTGGTTTTCATTGGGGCAACAAGACAGATCTTTAAAATGCCGATTCAAAGAGGACATCATCCAGGTCATTAAAATGCTGATTGTGAAGGGACATGAGTCGGGTCGTTAAAATGCTCAGACCATGGATGCAAGATGGAAGCAATCTATTTAACTTAGGTTAAAAGTGCAGAACTAAAGGAAACAAATAATAAACAAGTCTGAAACAAGACTAAAGATTTTTCCCACAGAATGTTGAACATGTGAAAGGGTGAAAGAAAGAAAAAAAAAATTCTTGCATTTATTTCCTCAGGACATCCCAAAGTGCTTCTTCGCCAATTAGTTATTTTGAATAGTAGTTGCTATTGTTTTGTAGGCAAGCGAGGAAGTCATTTGCATACAACAAGATTGCATAGGCAGCAATGAGTAATCAGTTCATCTGTTTCAGTGATGTTGCTTGACTACGTTGATGAATACCAGGCAGGATACCAGGAAATCTTCTTGTTCTTCTTCAAAAAAATGCCATGGCATCTTTTATATCCACCTGAATGTGCTGCTGGAACCTTGGTTTAACACCTCATTCATAAATGTGGCACCTCCAAAAAGCAGCACTCCTTCACAAAAATGTCAGCCTTAACTGTGTTCTTATAAGCTGCAGCAAACCTACAATCTTCTAATTCAGAGTTAAAATACTACCATTGAGCCAAACTGACACTGTGAAACACAATAGCAGTAGTTAATGCTGTGTTGATCAACTATTTTTAATTAAGTAGTTAGGAGAAAGTTGGACGGGTAATAAATAGGGCGGGAGAAGAAACTACAGAGACTCTAATCACCGGGATCGCCCTCCCCATCCCTTCCCCACTACCACCCTCTTCATTCTGGGAATTAACTCCACGCCACTGCTGGCAAAGCAAGTAACTTTTGTGCAGGCAGAATGGGCGAGCTACATGTACAGGTGCAACAGGTGTCAGCAGCTCAATGAAATGAAGCAAATGAGGCCCAATTTCAGACAAGCCTCAGGCTTCCTGGTTGGGCTGTATTCTCCCTGCCACTGTTGATTATGTGCCCAAAGTTGGGCTATAACCAATTTCTACCCCTATGTCCCCCTTCTACACTAGTTGTGAATACCTTGATCTTTCATTTATTATTTAACATGTCACTGCCAAATTCCAATTGTTACACAGATTTGGCAGCATTTCACCCAATTCTTATCTTGCCTCTACGTTATACATTTTCACTGATGTGAGCAGCCTCTCCATTTATTTGTTTATACATTTTTATAAGGCACAGTCTTCCTGGTTCAATGCATTTAACTGAGTATCATAATAAGAGGGCTGAAAGATCATACTTTCTCCACAAAAAGGAGAGGTCTTATTGCTTTGATGGTAGATTCCTAGCTAACATGTTAGATTTCTAACTATGATATCAAGGGCTGTATTAACCCTTTTTATGCTCCAGTTGTAAATCGGCAGCTTTCAAATGAAAACAAATATGTAATTTAGAAAGGTTTTTTTTGTTACACTTAATTTAGGTCAGATTTAAAACTAGCTCAAGACAAAGCATGAGAAAAGTGATTTTTGATCGATTTGGTAAGAATGGAGCATTTAAAATTCCAGCATTTCCCAACCCAATGTGTTGGCGAACATGATTCACAGTCCATTCTGTGTCCTACTTTATAGGAAATATGTGGTTTGCACACTGAGCGAAAACTAATTCAGATCAGATCCGTGCAATCCAAATTGGAAACTAAATTCAATAATTAATCATTTTATTTTGGGGGGAAAATAATGACATTAATAGTAAGCTTATGGACCTTTCATTTTGCACACGGGTTAGATATTGTATTTAAACTAATGGGAATGTAAGGAAGAAGGAACTGATGGGTATGCAAGCAGAAGAAATAGGATCTGTATTTTGAGATTTGTTTAATGAAGCATACCCCATAGCTACATGTAAATTGTGTCACATCTGCAGAGTCTCTCGTAAAGCAGTGTCTGAAACTAGGTCACCTTGATCCGTGAGCTTCAAGCTCCTTCTGAGGCTGACAAGTTGCTTGACCTTAAATATACATGGATAATAATTTATACTATTCTCCAAGATGAAACGGGTCAGTGGAGGCAATGTCCTTCAAAGTTTCTTTTTACCTCCCAGTAATAGCGAAGAGAAGTGGTGAACAGTATAGGGAAAGGCAGCAACGAGAAGCAATCCTGACTCGCACTGGCTAGTTGAATCCCAAATTTCTCAAGTGTGACAAACTGAACCTGAATCCTCAACAAACAGCGAAGCAATTTTGTCCTATTGCTAGTGATATTTATTAATTCGGGACCAAGAAAATTGTGGGGAAAAGACATGTGTACTAATTAAGTTCAGTAATGAATACAAATTCTGGTTGCTATGGAGATTCTAACCCTGCTGGATATACATATGGATACTTTGCCAAATGGGTTTGGGGCACCCTTGTTGAATCTAGGAAAAAGCCTTTTCCTTTGGAGCTTCTGTATTCAACCTTTAGTATTAATAAATGTGTATTCAACCATCTTATTTTAAGGGCAGTATCAGTTACCAGGTATATTTGCAGCAAATGTCGGAAAAGTTTAATTTGTTTGAGACTGCTAAGCTAAAAACGGATGTGGAAATAAGCAGAAGCTTGGAGAATTATAGACCTCAAGTTTCGGGTCGCGCCTAGAACAGCGCAGCCCCGACATCCACGTCCGTTTTCTGCGCCCAAAAGCACGTCAAAACCTCACGGAGGAATTCTCGGCCTCCCAGCAGCTTGCTTGCAGCTCGGCGTGGCGCGCAGAGATCAGCGAGGGGGCAGGACCAAAGCGTCGCGCCGATTTTGAAAGTGCAGGGGGGGGGGGGGGGGCGAGGCTAACTCACAGCCGAAGACGTCGTGCCGGCAATCCTGCGCGTGCACGGTGGAGCACGCACGCACGCGCAGTACGTTACAAACATTGGCACTCGGCCATTTTTAAATATACAGGAGGAAAAGTGCTGATTTGTTTTGTGGAGCTGTGGAAAGGCTTGGGATTGAATTTTGGTGATTTTTTGTGCCTGAAGGAGTACTTTTAGCAGCACTGTTGAAGAAATCACCTGCTGATATCAGTGAGTGCTGCTTTTTGCTGCTAAACTTCCAGAACAAGTGCTGCATAGGTGCATGTAAAATAAGGACTTTGTGTTTTGAAAAATAAGAGTGTTAATTCAATACAGCAATATAACAATGTCCACCAAGAACCAAAGAATTTCTTGCATGAGGAAGTGGAGATATTAGTAAACGTCATTGAGCAGAGATGACAGGAGCTGGATACCAGCAACAGAGGTCACATAAAAGTGCCACCCAAAGAAATGAAGAAACGCTGGAACCAAGTTGCAGAAGATTACTGCGCAGTGGTGCATACCATTAGATCTGGAAGCCAGTGTAAAAATAATTGGCATGACCTTGGTCAAGTAGTTAGTGTAAGTAATATTTTCATTTTTTAATGTAATCATAATTGTCATGTGACTATCTGTATGTCCCACCCTGCAGAAAAACGCACTCTGTAAAAAGTTATATTTTAATCTTTGCAGAAGAAATTGGCCCACAACAAAAGGGAAACAACTCGAACAGGAGGAGGCCCACCAAATCAGCATCCACTGACACCCTTGGAACAGAGGGCAGCTGCTATGAGTCGTACATGGAGAAAAGCAATTAGTACAGCACAAGCTGGGCCCGCACCCGAGGAAGAGAGTAAGTCCTGAAAATGGATCGTGCCCTTCAAATCAACCTGCTGCCTGTCCTGCTATGTGTGAGAGTACTCATGCCACCCATTCTGTCCCCTCCTCTGCTGCTGAACATTTGACTGTTCTGATATATTTTGCAGAAGATGATGATGTTGATGCCAACCCTGAAGATCCTGAAGATCCAGAACAAGAACCAGTAGAACCAGATGTGGACGATCCAGACTGGCTGCAGGCGGCGATGACTGAAATGTCTTCAGGGGAGACCTTCCAAATTAATATTTATGAGCCCACATTAGCAGGCATCAGAGTTTTAACCCCTTGCATAGGTTCTGGTTCCACCTTCCATGGTTTTGATTCCGACGTTGCGGGTCCCAGTGGTGCTGCTGATATAATGGAACAGTTTACACCCACTGACCCACCATCCCAGCCCACGGCTCGCACTCGAGTGGTGCCGGATGCAAGACCCAGGGCCGCACCATTCCAACCCGCGCCTCCCACTCTAGTGCTGCCGTCTGGAACACCGAGCATCCCACCGTCCCAGCCCGCGCCGCCCACTCTAGTGCTGCCGTCTGGAGCACCGAGCATCCCACTGTCCCAGCCCGTGCCTCCCAGTGTAGTGGTGCCGCGAGGCAGACCCAGGCAGAGGAGAAGGAAATTGGAGACACGCTCCCCTGAGATGCAGCGTGCAACAGATGCGGCTCAGGTTGTGGCATTGGGTGTGGAGACCAATGAGCTTACCCGATCACTCGTTGGCAGCGTTGGTGAAGAGGTGACGGTACTAATGGGAGAAATAGCAGTAATGACATGGCAGAATGAGGGAGGGAATGTCCAAGGGAGTGCAATCGACGGCACAGGCCGTCAGGGAGGGCATGCAAGTGATGGCACAGGCCACCAGGGAGGGCCTGGGTGAGGTAGCTGCTGCAATAATAAGGGCACACAGCCCGGCCAATCAAATGACACCCCCATGAAGAAATGAACATTCACTGAGATGTGGATGAGAGACGGTTGCAGCCTTTCTTTGCTGCTTTTGTTCTTGTTCTTGATGTAGTAACGTTTTTCAAATTGAAATTGTTTTGGAAGTTTTGTAACTTTACAACTTATAAGTGACCTTAGGGTTTTTAAGTGGTCTTATAGTGTAAATGCTCTCACATTTTGTATCTTATTTAATTTTGCACCTAAAAAGTGATCTTGAAGTTTAAGTGATCTTAAGAGTGTAAGATTTTTCATATTGAAATTGTTTTTTAAGTTTTGTAACTTTACAACTTTTGGGTTTTTAAGTGATCTTATAATGTAAATAAGATGTAAATGGGTCCTTGGACAAGGAGATTGATGCAAGGATCTATAAAGCCAGCCAGGCACTTGGTCGCTTGCGCACTAAGGTGATGAGTCACTACCACATCCGACTGTCAACTAAACTGTTGGTGTATAGAGAGTCGTTCTCTCATCTCTCCTTTATGGATGTGAGACCTGGACACCCTACAGGTGTCACATCAAAAAGTTGGAAGCTTTCCATATGCGCAATCTTAGATCTATACTCCACATACGCTGGCAAGACCGGGTGTCAAATTTTGAGGTTCTGGAGAGAGCACAATCAACTAGCATCGAGGTGATGATCATGCGAGCCCAGTTCCGGTGGGCTGGACATGTCATCCACATGGATGAGTCAAGGATCCCTCATCAGCTTCTTCACGGCGAGCTCTGTGAAGGTCGAAGACAACAGGGCGCCCCCGCAAGCGCTACAAAGATTGCATCAAGGCTGACCTCCAGTACTGTGGCATCCAACCAAAGGACCTCGAGAGTACAGCAGCTAATAAAATCCAGTGGCGAACCCTCACGAGGACTGCCTGCCAGACCTTCGAAGAAAGCCGATGTCAACGCCTGCGGGACACTAGAGATAGACGACATCAGGTGGCAGTACTGTCAGCATCAGGCACATCGAACTTCCCTTTTCCGATGTGCAAGAGACTATGTGCATCCATTGGGGTGGGGTGGGGGAGGAGGGGGGTGGAGTGGGGGAGGGAGGGGTAGGGGTGGGGGTGGGGGAGGAGAAGGGAGGGGTGGGGGTGGGGGAGAAGGAGGGAGGGGTGGGGGAGGAGGAGGGGTGGTGGGGGAGGGGGGGGTGGGGGGGAGGAGGGGGGAGGAGGGAGGAGAAGGGGGGTAGAGGGGGAGATGGGAGAGAGGATGGAGGGAGGGAAGGAGAGAGGATGGAGGGAGGGAAGGAGAGAGGAGGGAGGGAGGGAAGGAGAGAGGAGGGAAGGAGGGAGGGAGGGAAGGAGAGAGGAGGGAGGAAGGGAAGGAGAGAGGAGGGAGGGAGGGAAGGAGGGAGGGAGGAAGGGAAGGAGAGAGGAGGGAGGGCAGGAGAGAGGAGGGAGGGAAGGAGAGAGGTGGGAATGAGAGAGGAGGGAGGGAGGGAAGGAGAGAGGATGGAGGGAGGGAAGGAGAGGGGGGGGAGGGAGAGGCTGAACGGTGGTGCCCAAGACGTCGGGCTGGATTTACAGGTAGGTGGCGTCGGGTCTCGGGGGGGGGTGGGGGGGGTTCGTGGAGGTCCGAGGGGCGGGGGGGGAAGAGTCGCGGAGGGGGGGAGTTGCGGAGGTCCGGGGGGGGGGAAGAGTCGCAGAGGTCGGGGGGGGGAGAGAGATTTCCGGGGGTCCGGGGGGGGGGGGGGAGCGTAAGTCGGGTCGCCGGGGGGGGCGGAGGTCGGGTCGCCGGGGGGGGGGGGCGGGGGTGGGGGTGGGGTCGCCGGGGGGGGGAGAGCGGGGGTCGGTTCGGGTCCGGTCGGGTGGGAGGAGCCTTATCGACGCAGCCCCAGTGAGGCCATTCGGCCAGAGCTAGGGGCTGCGTGCTTTGGGCCCCTCCCACAGTTTTGGGCACCTGGAGCTACTGCACATGCGCGGCCACTGTAGCGCGCATGTGCAGAGGTCCCGGCACTGTTTTCAGCACAGGGACCTGGCTCCGTCCCCCACAGCTCGTGCTGCGCCACGCCCAGCTGCAGAGGACCTGCAGGGAGCCGGAGAATAGGTAAGTTTTTTTTTCGGCGGACTTTCTGAAGCGAAAAACGGCCGTCCAGGTCCGGCTGTGCCGTTTTAGGCGCGGCCCGAAACTTGGGCCCAAAGATGCTGCGCGTCGCAATGTGCACCATGTTGTATTGACGGTCAGCTTCCGTCCGTGTCATGCGTAGGGGCGTCATGAGCCAGGTGGCCAGGCCGTACCCTTTGTCTCCCAGTAGCCAGCTCTGCCCTTCTGGCTGCTGCTCAAACATGTCAGATATAACGCTGTCGCGTAGGATGAACGCATCATGGGTGCTGCCAGGGTATCTCGCATCAACTGACATGATGCGCTGCTTGTCATCACACACGAGCTGCACATTGATGGAGTGGAAACCTTTTCTATTCCTGTACTGCTCGGAATCCTCCACAGTTGCTCGCAAGGCGATGTGGATACAATCAATGCAGCCCTGTACCTTTGGGAAGCCAGCAATCCTGAAGAAGCCTACAGCCCTGTCATGCATTGCTTGTGCGGTCATTGGGAACTTGAAGAAGTCATACCTCCGCGCATACAGTGCAGCCGTGACCTGGTAAACGCAGGCATGTATTGCACGTTGAGAGATAGCGCACACATCTCCAATTGTAGCCTGAAACGATCCCGAGGCATAGAAGGCAAGTGCAGCTGTTACCTTCACTTCAACAGACAAGGCAGTCGACGTTCTGCTTCTGGGCTGCAAATCTGCTCTCAGCATATCACAGATCTCAACGACAACTTCTCTGCAGAAACGCAGCCTTTTGACACAATCAGCCTCGCTCATGTCCAGGTATGAGCGCCTGGCTCGATATTGCCGACGTGGGTAAGGTCTCCTGCCCATTAGCCTACGGGCTATGACGTTCCTGGTGCGGTGAGCTCTAATCAATTCTCTCCTATGCAGTGAATTGATGGCAAATCATTGGGCTGCCGTCTTGGACTGCCACCATGCAACTGACGCCGCCCCTGTCTCCTGCATGAAAGGCCTGAAGCTCTGCTGCTCGTAGGCTGCTGCTGCTTCACACAAGTAGGAAAATTCAATGTATTTTTTATTTGCTTTATTTATAATTTTTTATTCAGGATGGCTCTTTATTTGTAGAAGTGAGACTGTTGAATGCTTGTAAAGTTTAATTAGTTCCCTTCCCCCCCACCCCGTTCCCTAAGCCTCATTTGTAAGTGCAGGCAAGGTTTTTCTGCGCGTACAAAAATCTACACTTACTCCATTCTAAGTTAGTTTGGAGTAATTTTTTAACGCCTAAACTTGCAAAACAGGAGTAAGTGGCCGGACATGCCCCCTTTCGACAAAAAAAATCTGTTCTAAAATGAAACTGTTCTAACTCAGTAGAACTGGAGCAAAATAAATGCTGAGAATTGCAATTTCTAAGATACTCCATTCTAAACTAGTTGCTCCAAAAAAATAGGAGCAACTCAGGCCGAAACTTGACCCCATATTGTGGACACAATTTTATAAAACATTTATGAGTTGATATTAAAATATAAGCAGTAGTCCAAATATATTTCCATGGTACTTTGCATCATGTGCAAACTACTTCAAAGTTTATTGTCACAAAATTGGGATCGGTAGCACCCATTGTTTTGACGTTGCGGATAACATTTGGGTACTTGTGGGTCAAATCGTGCCAGACACTATATTAGTGAGGATGTTAGCACGTGTGCAACTAACGTCCACCGGAACTTTGTAGAGCAGGCAGTTCATGAGGTCATCAGCGTGCAAGCTGATCTGACGCCAGTTGTGCCATTTTGGACCTCAACGCTCTAGCCAACTCCATCTCTGAAGCTCTCACAGCTAAACATGCATTCAGCAGCTGGAACGACCCCTCACCAGTGCGATTTAAAAGGATCATCAACTACTTACAAGTTAGTTGCAGGTTGATTTCTGCTGGCTGTTGCTATGCATCAACAAGTGTTTGGTGCTTCCTATGGTTATTTAAAGTTGCTAAAGTCTACAGGGAGTGGTGTGGCAGGTGCTGTCGGATTTATGCTGACTTCAAAGCTTCTGCACAAACCACTTGCTGCCAGGCATGGGCGCACTCGGAGAAATTCTCCTTAGAATACAGCATGACTGGGAGAATGAGCAGAGAGAATGCAGAGCAGGACAAACTGCTGGAAGAGGCAGGAGGAGAGGGAGAAAGGCTCTCAACAGAAGGCCATATCCACACAGGGTATTCAGGGAGCAATTCTCCTACCTGAACTTCAGCGTGGAACAAACTGTGAGATGTTTGCGCTTCAGTAAGGATGTCCTCACTGGAATCTGCCACCTGTTGCAGTCACAACTGCAATCTCAGAGCAGGGCGGGGGTCACATTGCTGGTGGTTATGAAGGTAACAGTGCCAATTAACTTTTATGCATCAGGCTCCTTCCAGGCTGGTGTTGGAGATATTTGCAAACTCTCACAGTTTGCCATCCACTGTTGCAAAGGGAGGTCACTGAGGCTCTCCATTCAAAGAGAGGTGACGATATTTCATTCTCTCTTGCCAGAGACAAGTAGGCAGAGCTAGCACACAGCTTCGCTAGGATTGCATGCTTCCCCATGGTGCAGGGTGCCATTGATTGCCCGCACTTTGCATGTCAACTCTGCCCTTTACCAGAATCGAAACGGATTCCAGTCCCTCAACTGGTGTGTGACTATAGGCAGCGCATCCTGAAGGTCAATGCCCGGTATTCTGGAAGCAGTCATGATGCCTTCATTCTGCGTTGTGCCAGCTGCATTTCAGCTATCACGGCAAGCCAAAGGGTGGCTACTGGGTGACAAGGGCTATCTGCTGACGACATGACTCTGGAGAGCAACCCAAGCTCAGCTGCACAGAATGCATACAATGAAAGACATGCTGTCACATAAAATGTGATAGAGCAGACCATTGGTAAGCTGAAACAATGCTTCCACTACTTGGATCGCTCTGGAGGAGCCCTGCAGTCCTTGGCAGAGCGTGTGTCAAGATTCATGGTGGTCTGCTGCATGCTGCACAACCTCGCCATTATGAGAGCACAGCCCTTGCCACCAGCTATATGGTGAGCAGCTGAGGAGCAGGATTATGAGGAGGAGGAGGAGAGGGAATGAGGTGAAGAATGAAGAGAAGGAAAAGGAAGAGAGGAAGCAATCTAGACAGCCCTTTTCTGCCTGGGCTGTCTGTGAAGAACTGATCTGTGTGCGATACCAGTAACCGCAACTCCAATTCCACAGTCACCAACAATCCCACACCGTACCTTCCCTCTGTCACTGACCATCACAGTTTTGGTCACCTCACCTTAGGGAGTCAGGTTTCGGCCTGAGTTGCTCCTATGTTTTTGGAGCAACTAGTTTAGAATGGAGTATCTTAGAAATTGCAATTCTCGGCATTTAGTTTGCTTCAGTTCTAGTGAGTTAGAACAGTTTCATTTTGGAACAGATTTTTTTGTTTCAAAAGGGGACGTGTCCGGCCACTTACTCCTGTTTTGCAAGTTTAGGCAGCGAAAACTTACTCCAAACTAACTAGAATGGAGTAAGTGTAGATTTTTGTATGCTCAGAAAAACCTTGCCTACATTTTAGAAATCAGGCGTAGGATACAAATCAGGCATAGGGAATGGGGGGGGGGGGGCAGGGTGGGGGATGGGGGGAAGGGAAGCAATTAAATTTTACAAGCATTCAACAGTCTCACTTATACAAATAAAGAGCCATCCTGAATAAAAAATGATAAATAAAGCAAATAAAAAATATTGAATATTCCTACCTGTGTGAAGCAGCAGCAGACTTCGAGCTGTGGTGCTTCAGGCAGGCCTTTCATGTAGGAGACAGGGGCGGTGTCAGTGGTTCAACGGCAGCCGAAGAGGCAGCAAGCAGCCTTCGAGCTGAGGAGGACGCTGAGGCCATTCGGCCAGGGGACAGGGGAGGGACATTGTTGGGGCCAGACACAGAGGCAACGGAGCAGCCTCCACAGCTGTGAATTTATTTTTAGAGGCTGCAGGCCGTTTGGCCAAGAGACAGGGTAGGCATGCAAAGCACCAAATGGGAGAGCCAGCCAGCCAGCCAGCCAGTTTAAAAGTTAAATTTGTAATTCAAGTATGGGTGCTGCATTATCAACACCATGGATTATGCAATGGGTCGCCAGCAATTCACTGCACAGGAGAGAATTGATTAGAGCTCACCACACCAGGAACGTCATAGCCCATAGGCTGATGGGCAGGAGACCTTACTCACATCGGCAATATCGAGCCAGGCGCTCATACGTGGACATGAGTGAGGCTGATTATGTCAAAAGGCTGCGTTTCTGTAGAGAAGTTGTCGTTGAGATCTGTGATATGCTGAGAGCAGATTTGCAGCCCAGAAGCAGAACGCCAACTGCCTTGTCTGTTGAAGTGAAGGTAACAGCTGCACTTGCCTTCTATGTCTCGGGATCGTTTCAGGCTACAACTGGAGATGTGTGCGCCATCTCTCAATGTGCAATACATGCCTGCGTTTACCAGGTCACGGCTGCACTGTACGCGCGGAGGAATCACTTCATCAAGTTCCCAATGACCGCATAAGCGATCCATGACATGGCTGTGGGCTTCTTCAGGATTGCTGGCTTCCCAAATGTACAGGGCTGCATTGATTGTATCCACATCGCCTTGCGAGCACCTGTGGAGGATTCCGAGTGGTACAGGAATAGAAAAGGTTTCCACTCCCATCAATGTGCAGCTCGTGTGTGACGACAAGCAGCGCATCATGTCAGTTGATGCGAGATACGAGAGAGCAGAATGAGGATGATGATGATGATCAGGAAAGCATGCAAGTGCCTGATGCCGGAGCAAGAGGTCGGAGGAGGGCCGTCCATCGTGCTCCTTTAATGATTGCTCGAGCCTTGCGCCAGCAGCTCATCCGTGAACGCTTCAATTACTGATGCCTGAGGGCTCTGCGACAATTGTTGCGCATGGATGTTTATTTTTTGGAGTTGTTCCTATGTTGTGTTGTGTTAATGGAACATGATTCAGTTGTAATGAAAAAATATTTTATTGAAAAGTTAATGTTACTGTAATAAAATATTTGTTGCATCAAACTTTATTTTTTAACATGACTCTTGAAGATCACTTAAAAACTTTAAGATCAGTTATAAACTTGTGAAGTTACAAAAGTTACAAAACAATTTCAATGTGAAAAATCTTACACTCTTAAAATCACTTAAACTTCAGGATCACTTTTTAGGTGCAAAATTAAATAAGATACAAAATGTGAGAGCATTTACACTATAAGACCACTTAAAACCCTAAGATCACTTATAAGTTGTAAAGTTACAAAACTTAAAAAACAATTTCAATTTGAAAAACGCGAATACAGCTACATCAAGAACAAGAACAAAAGCAGCAAAGAAAGGCTGCAACCGTCTCTCATCCACATCTCAGTGAATGTTCACTTCTTCATGGGCGTGTCATTTGATTGACGGGGCTGTGTGCCCTTATTGCAGCAGCTATCTCCATGAGGGCCTGTGCCGTCAATTGCATGCCCTCCCTGACGGCCTGTGCCGTCGATTGCACTCCCTCGGACATTCCCTCCTTAATTTCCCGTGTCATTACTGTTATTTCTCCCGTCAGTGCTGTCACCTCTTCACCCACTGCACTGACACTACCGATGAGTGATCGGGTAAGCTCATTGGTCTCCACACTCAATGCCACAACCTGAGCCACATCTGTTGCACGCTGCATCTCAGGAGAGGGTGTCTCCAATCTCCTTCTCCTCTGCCTGGGTCTGCCTCGCGACACCACTACACTGGGAGGCGCGGGCTGGAAAGGTGGGGTGCTCAGTGCTCCAGACGGCACCACTAGAGTGGGAGGCGCGGGCTGGGACGGTGGGACGCTCGGTGCTCCAGACGGCAGCACTAGAGTGGGAGGCGCTGGTTGGGATGGTGGGTTAGTGGGTGTAAACTGCTCCATTATATCAGCAGCACCACTGGGACCTGCAACGTCAGAATCTAAACCATGGAAGGTGGAACCAGACCTATGCGAGTGGGAGGTGCAGGCTGGGAGGCTGGGGCACTGGCTGTAATCTGCTGCATTACACCAGCAGCACCACTGGGGCCTGCAACATCGGAATCAAAACCGTGGAAGGTGGAACCAGAACCTATGCAAGGGATTGAAACTCTGATGCCCCTTAATGGGGCTCATAAACAATTTGGAAGGTCTCCACTGTAGACATTTCAGTCATCGCAGCCAGCATCCAGTCTGGATCGTCCGCATCTGGTTCTACTGGTTCTTGTTCTGGATCTTCAGGTCTTCAGGGTTGTCTTCAGAACAGTCAAATGTTTAACAGCAAAGGAGGGGGCATGAGTACTCTCACACATAGCAGGCCAGGCAGCAGGTTGATTTGAAGGGCCACGATGCATTTTCAGGACTTACCCTCTTCCTTGCTTGTGGGCCCAGCTTGTGCTGTACTGATTGCTTTTCTCCATGTACGACTCATCATAGCAGCTACCCTCTGTTCCAAGGGTGTCAGTGGATGCAGATTTGGCGGGCTTCCTCCTGGTCGAGTTGCTTCCCTTTTGTTGTGGGCCAATTGCTTCTGCAAAGAGTAAAATATAACTTTTTACAAAGTGCGCCTTTCTGCAGGGTGGGACATACAGATAGTCACATGACAATTACGATGACATTAAAATGAAAATATTACTTACACTAACTACTTGACCAAGGTCGTGTCATTTCTTTTTACACTGGCTTCCAGATCTCATGGTATGCACCACTGCGCAGTAATCTTCTGCAACTTGGTTCCAGCGTTTCTTCATTTCTTTGGGTGGCACTTTTATGCGACCTCTGTTGCTGGTATCCAGCTCCTGTCATCTCTGCTCAATGATGTTTACTAATATTTCCACTCCTCATGCAAGAAATTCTTTGTTCTTGGTGGCGTTGTTCCATTGCTGTATTGAATTAACACTCTGATTTTTCAAAGTACACAGTCCTTGTTTTGCATGCACCTATGCAGCACTTGTTCTGGAAGTTTAGCAGCAAAAAGCAGCACTCACTGATTTCAGCAGGTGATTTCTTCAACAGTGCTGCTAAAAGCACTCCTTCAGGCACAAAAAATCACCAAGATTCAATCCCAAGCCTTTCCAGAGGTCCACAAAACAAATCAGCACTTTTCTTCAAGTTCCTTTAAAAATGGCCGAGTGCCAATGCTTGTGACCTACTGTACGTGTGCACGCGCTCCAACGCGCACGCACAGGGCTGCCGGCACGACGTCCTCGGATCTAAGTTAGCCCCGCCCCCTGCACTTCCAGAATTGGTGCGATGCTGTGGCTCCGCCCCCCGCTGATCTCTGCGCGCCGCGCCGACCTCCGAGGGATCTGCAGGGAGGCCGAGAATTCCTAGGTAAGTTTTTGTCGCGCTTTTGGGTATGGAAAATGGCCGTCGATGTCGGGGCTGCGCCTTTCTAGGCGTGGCCCGAAACTTGACTCCAATATATCTTTCTCGGGCTCAGTTTTTAAATTTTTTTCGTTACTGTGAAATGGTTTAGGACATTTTTTTGTGTAAAAGTGCTTTATAAGTTATTATTGTTGAATGACTTATTTCCTGCTGAAAGTTAGCATAAAGAAAACAAACAACATGGCGGCAGTGGGAGTGTTAACATTGATATAGCTGGGATATGGTGATGATTGGTTGTTGATGTTCAACAAAATAAATACCTGAACGCTGTATTGTTCAGTATTATAAATTGACACAATAATCTCCAAGAATGGTATTTATATACATTACCAATATTTTTGTTGAAAAACTGCCTCATGCAATGACCAAGATAGGTAAAGGGAAAAACATTATTTGGAAGGGAAGTTTCCGCTACAGGAGGACAACAGTCATTACTTCAGGTTGGTGTGTTGAGCTCAGTGTCTGTTTACTGACAAGGACTGTGAACTGGACTAGGTCTCGGGCCCGGTCCAAACCAACCTGGTGTCTTGGTGGAGGCTCGAATTCTCAAATGGATTTTAGATTTGCTCGGATTAATAACAAAATCCAGCATATATTTTTAACAATAAATAAGGTGTGAACTGAGGTTCCCCTCTCGTGAAATGAGCTAGAGCAATGATTTCACTTATCAATTTGATTTACAATGGTTATTGTTCTGAATTCAATCCTTTCTTTATGCGTAAAAGGACAAACATGGAGATTGCCTTCTACCTTTATGATTTTATGATTGTATTTTAGGTGAAATATCCATGTTGGTACGATTGTTAAAGGTGAACTATAATTAAAATATAGTTTTGATGGTGAAGTACTGCTTTTCTCTGACCCCCAAAAATCAGACCTCTACCAAGTAATTCATTCGCACTCACAGTGAATTAACATTATCTCAACGTCAATCCAACATAAGGAACTGACACAATGGCCAAGATTTTCTTCCCTGGAGAATGGCAGAAAATGTGGGCAATAAGACCTACTGGCATCTCACTACCTCATTGAGATTTCCACAAATTGATTGCTGTGTTAACCGATATAACACTGATTGCACTACAAAAGTAATTCACAAGTTGTAAATTACTTTGGGATATCTTGAAGATGTGATAAGGCATGATATAAATGTAAGTTTTTCTTTTACTTGATAGCAATATTATTTCCACATCTGCAAGTAGGGCATTTCCAATCAGTGGCAAAAGAAGCAATGGTTTTCGGTAAAACTAAAAGAAAAATAAATATTTTCATTTATACAGAGTCTTTCATAACCTCAAGACGTCTTAAGGCATTTTACAGCCAATGAAGTACTTTTTGAAGGGTAGTCACTGTTGTAAGGTAGGAAACACGGCAGCCAATTTACACATAGCAAGATCCCACAAACAGAAATGTAATAATGACCAGCTAATCTGTTTTAGTTATGATGTTTGAGGGATAAATATTAGCCAGGACATCAGAGAGAACTGCCCTGCTCTTTACCGAGTAGAGCCACGGTGTCTTTTACATTCACCGGAGAGGGCAGACAGGACATCGGCTTAACGTTTCATTCGAAAGATGGAACTGCTGGCACTTCCCCAGTACAGCACTGGAGTGTCAGCCTAGATTTTGTGCTCAAGTTTCTGGAGTAGGACTCAAAGCCATGGCCTTCTAACTCCAAGGTGAGAGTGCCACCAACTGTGCCGTGGTTGACACCTGATTAGAGATTCGAGAAGGCACTGTGGGTTGATTTTAATTCTGTTTGCCTGGCGTTCATGGCCACTAAATGGATTTGGTAGCCTTATCGCCCCATTAACACAGGTGATATGAACGACGCCATTTTAAAAAGGGCCTATGTCTGGGTGTCCAAAGCACCTGCCTGATTAAGCCGATAGGAGAGCATCTCCTGGGCCTACAAAAATAATCTGGACCACTGCCATCACTGAACCTCAGCCCTCCTTGATCATGACGCCCCCCCCCCCCCGACTTATCTTCCTCGAGGTAGGTCTGGCCCAGTTTTCTTTGCAGAACCTGGCGAGCTGCATTGGGATGCCTGTTTGGTGCCCTGCAGTTCACCTGGCAAATGTAATTGAGGTCGGGCTGCCAAATCACGGGGGTCTCTTCGCCTCTCGACTGTGCGGCTGACCAGCTTGCTCTACTGGTCTGCCGCCCAAAAGTCAAAATAGGACTCAGTATCTGCTAACAGTGAGCAAATAAATCTAATTTGCTGAATCATCCTTCCATCACCCCACTGGCAACACAAGAATGCTATTTGTAATTTAATTAATACATGGCCTGTTACACAAACACCATTAGTGCATGAATTGTGCTAGCACAGTGATTTACAAAAATTCTTAAAATTGGTCCTTAAGCGCCCAGTTTTCCCCTCATGTATTTTACATGAAGAGAAATTGGACCCTAGTGTCTGTAATTATATTAAAAAAACAAGTGGATTATAACAGTGCTCTTTTCAAACTGCCATATGAGCAAGGGATGATACTTGGAGAATCAGCATGTCCTTAGGTACCCCAGAGTTTGCCCTTCTGTCATCGGAAGTGAAGTGTCAAACATTGAATTAAGTTGATAACTGAAAAGAAGCGTGAACCATCACAGGAAAAACAGATTCCTCTTTTAGTTAACGAGCAATAAATACAAATATCTGCCGGGATCTTCCTCAGAACTGCTCTCGCTCTGCTAGCATGACTTCGGCAGAGGTCCGGCGGAAACCTCATTCCTGCACATAAATAGGGAATGCGCCGCACTTCCGACAAAGTAACATTGCCAGAGCGGGAGCAGCCCCACCTAATCTCCCAGCCATGAAGTTCGGATTTAATATCCATATCCAGAGTCAAACTCTTCTTTACAGATATTGACTCATTTAAAGTAAAATTAGAGTGATGTTTGCAAAGATAATCTCGGCTAATAATATCGCCTACAATATAATCAAGATTTTTTTTTACATGAAGTAGATTCTGATCAATCGTTATTGAAAATGAATTGCATTCACCGAATGCATTAGTAATTTGTAACTAATTTTATCAAATCTTAAGCAGCTTACAGTACTCATTATGCAATGAATAGTTTATGAGTCCTGCTGATATGATGTAAACCCAATACATTGGCAAATGGCTCTGCTGATCCTGATCACAGATTTTAAAAATTGTAAATATTTGGATTTTAAATGCATATTTAATGTTCTAAATAGTAAAACTAAGGGTTTTTGCTTTACATTGTGCGCTGCATATATGGACACCTCTCAACTGCATGACAATCCCGTGTGGGATCTAATGTGTACCAAATAACTAGTATCTGTTTCATGAAGCATGGAGACAAATTCCTTATGGATTTGGCTGCACGCCTCATGAAAAATGTTGTAAACAGTTCCTTCTTCTCAGGTATTATCCTCCTACCTTCAAAGCTGCCATCATCAACCCCTCCTCGAAAAAGCCACCCTACACCCTTCTGTCCATGGTAACTATCGCCAACCCCCATCCTCCCTTTGCTCTCCAAAGCCCTTGAATGGTTTGTAACCTTACAAATCTGTGTCGATCTTTCCTGCAACTGCATGTTTGAATCTCTCCAATTAGGTTTCTACCCCTGCCACAACACTATTATGGCCCTCATTAAAGTCACAAATGGCACCCTCTTGAGCCTCCTTGACCTCTCTGCAGCATTTGTCATGGTTGATCACACCAGTCTCCTCCCAAACAAATGTAGGAACATTAGGATCAGGTGTAGGCCATTCAGCCCCTTGAGCCTGCTCCACCATTCAATTAGATCATGACTGATCTGCATTTCAACTCCATGCCTCTCCTCTGTCATTCAGCTGAGTGGCACTACTCAAGGCCAAATCTTTCTGTTGCCCAGTGTTCTGTGCAAGTATAGCACACTATGGACTAGACGTTCCACTTCACATCGCCCATCTATTGTCCAAAATGGACCTCTATTGTCCATTTTGAGCAAAAAGTGGAAACTCGGCCCAAAACATCGCCTGAAAAACAGGTGCCTAAGTTTCCACTTTGATCGCCGAGATGATCGCCCAAATGCTTGCCCACACAAGGCCCACCCCAAGTTTCAGCACCTAGCATGCACTTCGCTGGGCCGATGCAAGGCCCAGAAGAGTGCTGAAAAATAGTTGCTTTTTCAGGGCCTAAGAGAAGGAAATGGACACTACGGACGCCATTTTTAACTTCGGAGGAAGGGTGGAGAATTAGTTGTGAGTTATTTAGAGAGTAAAATTGAAGAAAATTGTACTCTGAAATTTGGGACAGGGAATATAAATAGGTATTATCAACGTATTTATGCTAAATAGATCTCATATATTGGAATCATTTCGTAAATAACTTTTACATACTGAAGTTATTTAATGATATTGTTGGGGCCTATCAAACTGACTGGTATACAGCTTAGAGAGTACAGAGAGGGCAGACTACTGTGATTAGAGAGTATAGAGTAGAGAGATTATTAAAATTAGTGAAAGTAATTATCGATAGTGATGGGGCCCATGCTTTCCCTGCCTTTAATTGCAACTGCTCACACCCTGGTTACTGAAAGGATCAATCGAAGAGGCAGCAGAGTAATGCGTAGACGGAGACGAAGACAGAGGAGGAGACTGTACAGCCAACGAAGGTACTTGGAAAAGCAATCCTACCGGAACTTGTCTGAAAATGCTTGTCTTAGGAGACTGCGATTCCGGAAGGAGGTCATCGATGAGACATGTCAACTCGTCAAAGATGATCTGCAGCCTTCCAGCACCATCAGAACCGCACTGTCTGTTGAGGTGAAGGTTACTGCTGCCCTAGCCTTTTATGCATCGGGATCTTTTCAGGCTTCAGCTGGCGACATCTGCCATATCTCTCAGCACGCTACACACTGCTGCATTCGACAGGTGACTGAAGCCCTTTACGTTCGCAGGATGGACTTCATAAGCTTCCCAATGACCAGGGAGGCACAGACCAAGAGGATTTTGGGTTTCTCGGGAATAGCAGACTTCCCCAAGGTGCAGGGAGCAATAGACTGCACGCACATTGCCCTGAAAGCACCCTTAAAGAACGCGGAGGTGTTTTGTAACAGAAAGGGGTTCCACTCACTAAATGTGCAGCTTGTTGTCGACCACAATCAAACAATTTTAACAGTAAATGCTACGTTTCCTGCCAGCATCCATGATGTGCACATCCTACGTGAAAGTGCTATCTCTGATCTGTTTGCCAATCAGCCAGAAGGTCACAGTTGGATGCTGGGGGATAAAGGATATGGCCTTGCCAGTTGGCTCATGACCCCTCTGGGTAATCCTGTCACTGAAGCACAGAAATAGAAACATAGAAACATAGAAAATAGATGCAGGGGTAGGCCATTCGGCCCTTCTAGCCTGCACCGCCATTCAATGAGTTCATGGCTGAACATGCAACTTCAGTACCCCATTCCTGCTTTCTCGCCATACCCCTTGATCCCCCTGGTATAATGAAAGTCGCATAGCGACTCGCAACATCGTTGAAAAGACAATTGGAGTCCTACAGCAGCACTTCAGGTGCCTGGATCATTCCGGAGGCAGTCTCCAGTACCACCCTGACCAGGTCGCAGAGTTTATCGTGGTGTGTTGCATGCTGCATAACCTAGCTATAAAGAGAGGACAAATAATGCCAGACCATGCTGCAGGTCCACCTCCAGAAGGAGGTGAGACAGAAGAGGCAGCCGGCGAGGATGAAGAGGAGGAACAGGTGGGAGAGGACGCGGGCGAGGACATAGGGGAGCTTAATCAGCCTGGTGATCTAGCACCAGTACCACCACACCTCTCCCAAAGACCAGTAGTCAGTGGCAGTTACACGGCCGCTAAGCTTTTGAGTCAGCAGCTCATTAATGAACGCTTCGCATGAACTATTAATTGTGGATATTCAAATGTTCAATTACAGTTAGGGTTAATCGAAAGTTTCATTTCTGTGGGGAAACAGAATAAACAAACAAATATGCATGAAAAACTGTACGTTGTAAGTAACTTGAGAGAAGCTACAAAAGTTGTAGAAAATTTTTTTTTTATTAAGAAACAAATTTTTTTTAAGAACTAATGAACAACACCATCCCTCCAACCCTCCACCCACCCGCACCAACCCACCCTTCCCTCAAAATCCCCAAAACGTTAGAAGAAGAAGAAATTGATCATTTAAGTATTAATAACAAGTGACCATTTAAGTGATGATAACAAGTGATCATTTCAATGATGATAACAAGTGACCATTTAGGCAATAATAACAAGTGACCATTTCAGTAAGAATGGAAAGTGAACAGTTAAGTAATGATAACAAGTGACCATTTAAGTATTGAATACAAGTGTCCAATTTAGTAACAATAACAAGAGAATAATAAAGTGAAAATAACAAGTGAACATTTTTGAAACAAGTGAACTATTGAAAAGCACTCCCCCCTCCCTACCTGCCACCACGTTTCCCTCCAGATCCTGTCCCACCCCGTTTTCAAACCCCACCCACCCGTTTTGGTCTATGCAGACCGACACCAAGACGTCGTGCAGAGTGGGACGGCAAGACTTCCTGCCGTGGTGGAGGTGACGGAGCGGAAGCATAAAGCCTCAGGCTCTACTTCCGAGTCAGGAGGAACTGTGTCCTCCGTACTCACTTGTGTGCTTGGAGTCTCGCTGCGAGTGGACACAACACCTTGGGGTGCAGTGCCGTGTCCAGCCAGCAATGCATGCCGTAGGGCATTTGTTTCGGCTGTCTGCTTCCTGCGACTGCTCAGAAGATCAGCTGGAGAAGTGCAAGCAGAACTTGCTCCAGGTTGTGGAGAATTGGCTCCAATTGGCTAAGAAACCCGCGAACCCCTGGATAAGGTCGCGACCGATCGCGACCGTCTCCCTGCACAGAGATAGTAAGCTCTCCGTCTGGTCCTCCGTGGCAGGCGATTTCATATCACGCTGACCGGACCGCCGTGGGGTCGGCGTCTGCAATGTCACACGCCTTGGCGTCACCACCTGCACACCGCTTGGTCCCGGTGCCTCATCTGTCTCAAAAGAGATGGCCGCAGGTTGTTTCCCCTACAAAAAAAATCTCCTGTTCTTCCTCCTTCTCCTCCTCCTCCTCCTGCTCATGCACAGCAGCAGTAGGAGTCTGCTCTGGCTCTTCCTCCTGGGAGGTTCCTGAACGTTCAGTAGACGTGTCCACTGACTCCAGTAATACTTGTTGACCTTTGAAAGACAAATGGAAGTTATAAACAACGTTTAACAATTCAAATCAATTCATCTCAATTTTTCAAGAACTCAAAACATTACCATTAGCCCATATGCACAAGCGCTCACCATGCCTAACATGACCTCATTTGAAGATCAATAGTACATCTCAATAGTATAACTCAATTATATAGCAAAATAAAGTATCATTGCATAGGATTACCCGCGTAACAAATATTTACTATTGATTCACACATTGCACAATGCACAGTTCTCATTACTGTCGAAATCTCGACCTCCGAAAAGAATGACTCCGACATTTACAGCTCCGGTAGAAGTTTCCTTTTTAATTTACTTGCTCGCAAGGGGTAGGTCACACTCAGTCAAGGGCTAAGTGAACACCTCCGAAATGGTTCAGTTTAACAAGATATTTATACAGTAAAACCAAAGTTCTGGCCTCTCCCTGTGTATTGCTCTGTCTCACAGTCAGTGAATACAGATAAAGAGTTAATTACTATATCCTGGTCCTGACATGGTTTACAGATATTTCCTTTTGTCAGGGTAATCAGGAAGCCAAACGGCCATTACTCCATGAGTCATAGGTAATGGGCTATCACCTGTCTTGTATTGTGTCAGGATTGTTCCAATTTCCTGGTCAGTTTATCTGTTTGCATCAAATGGATGAGGTCTCGGAAAGAGATAATGGCTAGAAGATAAGGGTGGGGTGACATGGAACTCCTGTAGTGTAGACAATAGGAGAGCACCATGGGGGGTTACTTGTCTCAGCATGACTTGTCTCCTAGCTGTCTGATGGCCATCAGCCATCTAACAGCAGGTTTAGCTGTTTATGCAAGCTGACTGCTAAAATGCAGAAAGTTCTGGAAGGGCCAGGACTCCATTTTAATCAAAAGGCACACAAATACCGTATGGTATCAGCTTAGATAAAAATACTTTCCACATTACTCACGTGACTCTAGGGTGGGTTCGGCCACACCACGGGTTGTGACCGAATGGCTTTCTGGCCCCACCAAGGCCACTGCAAGCTCTTCGTAGGTGGTGAGTGACTGTAGCATGGCACAGCCCCTGCCCATCCTGCGTTGCTCTCGCTGGTTGATGGATATCTTCTTTTGTAATAGATAAGGTAACATTGCACGGCATAAGCAGATGGATTTGGCAATAAACATTTATGACTGACAGATTTATAAGTTCAATTACAAGTTTGCACTACATTGCATAGGAATAAGATATTTCATACTGCAACATTCAAATTTATGTTGCGGTGCATAAGTGTAATCATAATTTAATCCTAATTTAGTTATTTCGTCATGCTTAAAGATTACGAGATAACATTGCAGATTCTAATTAGAATTTCCATACATCATTAAATAATAAATATGGATGATTTCAAATATAAATTTCAACTTACTCTTGCAGCCGCCAGTAGACTGTTCCATCTTTTGCGGCACTGGTCCGGTGTCCGGGCTTCATTAGATGCCGACGTGACTACGTCGGCAATCTCTGCCCAAATCCTCCGATATGTACGGGGTGGAGGTATCCCATGCTGGGGATGGTGAGTTCAGCTTCGTGGTCAACTGTGATTTTGGTTGCCACTTGTGTGTGTGTTGGAGGGTCGAAGTTGGTGGTGTCCTCTTTGGGTTGCTCGTAACTGTTAGTGAACCGCAATTTGGTTTGGTCCAAATGCTTTCTGCACATTAGTCCATTGGCTAATTTGACCGGAAACACCCGACTCCCTTCTTTGGCTATGACTGTGCCAACAAGCCATTTGGGACCATGTCCATAATTGAGTACAAACACAGGGTCATTGACCTCAATATCGCATGACAAGTTTGTGCGATCATGGTACATTCTTTGTTGATGCCGCCTGTCCTCAACGTGATTATGGAGGTCAGTGTGGACAAGAGAGAGCCTTGTTTTGAGCGCCTTTTTCATGAGCAGCTGAGCTGGGGGAACCCTGGTGAGCGAGTGAGGTCTGGTGTGTTAGCTGAGCAGGACTCAGGACAGTCGGGTCTGCAGGGAGCCTTCCAACACGCGTTTCAAATTTTGCTTGATGGTTTAAACTGCCCGTTCTGCCTGGCCGTTGGATGCGGGCTTGAACGGGCAGATGTGATGTACTTGATCCCATTGCGGGTCATGAATTCCTTGAATTCAGCACTGGTGAAACACGGCCCATTGTCGTTGATTAGGACATTAGGCAGGCAATGTGTGGCAAACATAGAAACAGAAAAAACATAGAAAATAGGTGCAGGAGTAGGCCATTCGGCCCTTCGAGCCTGCACCACCATTCAATAAGATCATGGCTGATCATTCACCTCAGTACCCCTTTCCTGCTTTCTCTCCATACCTATTGATACCTTTAGCCGTAAGGGCCATATCTAACTCCCTCTTGAATATATCCAATGAACTGGCATCAACAACTCTCTAGCTCGTAGGCTTTCGATGGTGGCGGTGGACATGCTTACGGAAATTATTACACATTCAATCCATTTTGAATAGGCATCCACAACAACCAAGAACATTTTGCCTAGAAGTGGGCCCGCATAGTCAACGTGGATCCTAGATCATGGTTTGCAGGCCATGACCACAAACTTAACGGTGCCTCTCTGGGTGCGTTGCTCAGTTGAGAGCAAGTGTTGCACTGGTGCATGCATGACTCTAAATCGGATTTGATGCCGGGTCACCACACATGGGATCTGGCTAAGGCTTTCATCATTACAATGCCTGGGTGGGTGCTGTGTAGGTCGCATACGAACGTTTCTCTGCCTTTCTTGGGCATGAGCCCACAAAAGACAGTCCACCTGTAAGGACATTTCGTCTTTGTGCCTGTGGAATGGCTTAATCTCTTCCTGCATCTCCGCTGGGAGGCTGGACCAGCTCCCATGGAGGACACATTTTTTTTACCAGGGACAGTAAAGGATCCTGCCTGGTCTAGGTCCTGATCTGGTGAGCTGTAACATGTGACTTTTCATTTTCGAATGCATCCATGACCATGAGCAAGTCTGCAGGCTGTGCCAGTTCCACCCCGGTGGTGGGCAATGGTAGCCGACTGAGAGCATCAGCGCAGTTCTCTGTGCCCGGTCTGTGGCGGATTACATAGTTGTATGCCGACAGCGTGAGCGTCCATCTTTGGATGCAGGCAGAGGCATTGGTGTTAATCCCTTTGCTCTCTGAGAATAGCGATATGAGCGGCTTATGGTCAGTTTCTAACTCAAACTTAAGACCAACCAAATACTGGTGCATTTTTTTCACCCGTAAACACACGCCAGAACTTCTTTTTCAATCATGCTGTAGGCCCTTTCGGCCTTGGACAGACTCCTGGATGCATAGGCGACTGGTTGCAAAATCCCCGATTCGTTAGCCTGTTGTAACACACACCCGACCCCGTATGACGACGCATCGCAAGCTAGCACTAAACGTTTACATGGATTATACAGAACAAACAGTTTGTTTGAATATAACAGATTTCTGGCTTTCTCAAAGGCAGCCTCTTGGGAATTCCCCCATACCCAGTTGTCTCCCTTGTGCAGTAGCACATGTAGGGGTTCTAGCAAGGTGCTTAACCCGGGTAGGAAAATACCGAAATAGTTAAGGAGTTCCAGGAACAACCTCAGCTCCGTCACGTTTTGTGGTCTCAGCACGTTCTTGATGGCCTCTGTCTTGGCGTCGGTGGGTCTGATGCTGTTTGCTGTGATTCCTCTTCCCACGAACTCGACCGCTGGTGTCAGGAAAACATACTTTGAGCATTTCAACCTCAGTCCCACGCGATCTAGCCGACTTAGAACCTATTCCAGATTCTTCAAGTGTTCGATGGTGTCCCGACCTGTAACCAGTATGTCATCCTGGAAAACCACGGTGCGTGGAACCGACTTTAGCAGGCTCTCCATGTTCCATTCAAAAATTGCCGTGGTCGAATGAATCCCCAACGGGCATCTGTTATAGATGAACAGACCTTTGTGCGTGTTGATACAGGTGACGCTTTTCAAAGATTCCTCCAGCTCCTGCGTCATGGAGGCCAAAGTCAGGTCCAACTTGGTGAATGTCTTTCCTCCAGCCAGGGTCCCAAATAAGTTGTCTGCCTTGGGTAGCGGGTACTGGTCCGGCAGCGAAAAACGGTTAATCGTTACTTATAGTCCCCACAAATTCTGACCGTGACATCACCTTTAAGTACCGGGACAATCGGACTGGCCCACTCATTGAATTCCACCGGCGCGATGATGCCTTCTCGCTGCAGCCTGTCCAGCTCAATTTCCACTTTCTCTCGCATCATATACGGTACTGTTTGTGCCTTGTGGTGGATGGGTCGTGTACCAGGAACCAAGTGGATCTGCAGCTTCGCCCCCGAGAAACTTCCAATGCCTGGCTCAAACAACGATGGGAATCTGCTCAGAACCTGGGCACATGAGGCGTCGTCGACGGACAAAAGCGCTCGGATGTCCTCCCAGTTCTAGCGGATTTTTCCCAGCCAGCTTCTGCCGAACAGTGTGGGGCCATCCTCTGGCACGATCCATAGTGTGAGTTCGTGCACTGCTCCATCATAGGAGACTTTGACTTCTGCGCTGCCAATTACAGGGATCAGCTCTTTGGTGTAAGTTCTTAGCTTGGTGTGAATGGGGCTGAGCTTGGGCCTGTGTGCCTTGTTGCACCACAGCCTGTCGAAGACCTTTTTGCCAATGATGGACTGACTCACACCCGTGTCCAGTTCCATGGATACTGGAATTCCGTTCAATTCAACTTTTAACACAATCGGTGGATATTTCGTGGTGAAGATGTATGCCCCGTGACACTTCTGCCTCCTCGGTTCGAGTCTCTCATTCAGCCTGATCCACCATGGATCGATCTTCCTCTGCAACGTGGTGGTTTGCAGGGTTTGCAGCTCGCCTGCACATTCGCTGGAGGTGTCCCATTGTTCTGCAGCCGTTGCATGCATAGTGCTTGAAGTGGCATTGATGATCACCTCCACGACGCCAACAAGGTATTAACTGCATCGCATTAACGATTGGTGGCGAACTCTGGGTCATCTGAGGTCGTGCATTAGCCGGCAAGTACGTTCTGCCATGTATATTCCTGCTTGAACATGACGTTACTTTGTGCACAGTACTAGCCGAAACCTCTTTGGTGTTATTGCTGGTGGACATAAATGCCTGGGCTATCGTTATGGCTTTGCTCAGATTCGGTGTTTCAACAGTCAATAGTTTGCGAAGGATTACCTCATGGCCAATGCCAAGTACAAAAAAGTCTCTTAGCATTTGTTCAAGGAATCCATCAAATTCGCAATGTCCTGCAAGGCGCCTTAGTTCGATGATGTAGCTCGCCACTTCCTGGCCCTCCGACCGTTGACACATGTAGAACTGATACCTCACCATCAAAATGCTTTCCTTCGGATTTAGGTGCTCCAGGGCCAGCATACACAATTCTTCATAGGATTTGGTTGCTGGTTTTACCAGAGCTAGAAGATTCTTCATGAGGCCATAAGTTGCTGCCCCATAGATGATAAGGAGGATCATCCTTCGTTTGGCAACATTCTTGTCCCCTTCCAGCTCATTGGCCATGAAGTATTGGTCGAGTCTCTCCACGAAGGCCTCCCAATCATCCCCTTCTGAGAACTTCTCCAGAATACCAACAGTTCTTTGCATTTTCGCGCGGTTGTTCATTACCTCGTCGCCAATTATTATGCTCATAATAAAGGATGAAACTGATTACTATATGCAATGAGTAAGAGTGCAGGTACAGTGTGGGAGGCCTGCTTATATACAGTGCTCCCAAGAGATGCTGGGATCGCTTGGGACTCCAACAGGTGGTGGTGTGATACAGGTTGCCAAGCGTTACATACATAACATCCTATATAGCACCTTTCACAACTACCAGACATCTCAAACAATGAAGTACTTTTTGGAGCATAGTCACTGTTGTAATGTGGGAAATGTGGCAGCCAATTTGCACGCATGCAAGCTCCCACAAGCAGCATTGTGATAATGACCAGATGATCTGTTTCTGTTATGTTGATTGAGGGATAAATATTGGCCAGGATAACTCTCCTGTTTTTTTTCGAAATAGTCCATGGGATCTTTTACCTCCACCTGAGAGAGCAGGTGGTTTAACGTCTCATTTGAAAGACAGTACCTCTGACAGTACAGCACTCCCTCAGTACTGCACTGGAGTGTCGGCCTAGATTTTTGTGCTCCAGTCTCTGGGATGGGACTTGAACCCAAAACCTTCTGATTCAGAGGCGAGTGTGCTACACATTGAGCCACAGCTGACATCTGGTTGACAAACTGCTACAAAGAAGTACTGCAATGGTTCAAAAAGGCGACTCACCACCACCTTCACGAGGGTAATTAGGGTCAGGCAATAAATGCTGGCCTTGCCAGCGACGCACACATCCTGTGAAGGAATAAAAAAAAACAATGATGATTGATCGTTCACCGCCCCTACCCCCGCACCCGTCCGCAACCCCTTAACCAGAGCCTAATGTGATGAGTTAGTTGTGTAAGTGTTGCTTTAAGAAAGTGAAGAGTGTGCTGGTCTCAAGCAAGAAAAGGTAAAGTGCATTATCTTACCTACTCTGGTGAGGTTTTCTGATGATTTTGTGGCATTGTTCTGCAGTCCAGTGAGAGAGGGGGGAGCAATGGAGTTGGCACTCATTACAAGTACCACCTCTTCCAGGGGATGTGAGTGATAGTCCTAGCTGGCTTGAATGGCTTGCGAGCAAGCACACCAACAATCTGTGCTTCCTGATTTCAATTTCCCCGAGGAGGGTTTGGAGATCTGAGTTGATAAACATACAAACATAAGAACATAAGAAATAGGAGCAGGAGTAGGCCATACGGCCCCTCGAGCCTGCTCCGCCATGCAATAAGATCATGGCTGATCTGATCATGGACTCAGCTCCACTTCCCTGCCCGCTCCCCATAACCCCTTATCCCCTTATTGTTTAAGAAACTGTCTATTTTAGTCTTAAATTTATTTAATGTCCCAGCTTCCAGAGCTCTCTGGGGCAGTGAATTCCACAGATTTACAACCCTGTGAGAAAAGAAACTTCTCCTCAACTCAGCTCTAAATGGGCGGCCCCTTATTCTAAGATCATGCCCTCTAGTTCTAGTCTACCCCCCAAGTGGAAACATCCTCTCTGCATCTACTTGTCAAGCCCCCTCATAATCTTACACGTTTCAAGAAGATCACCTCTCATTCTTCTGAATTCCAATGAGTAGAGGCCCAACCTACTCAACCTTTCCTCAGAAGTCAACCCCCTCATCCCCGAAATCAACCTAATGAACCTTCTCTGAACTGCCTCCAAAGCAAGTGTATCCTTTCATAAATATGGAAACCAAAACTGCATGCAGTATTCCAGGTGTGGCCTCACCAATACGCTGTACAGCTGTAACAAGACTTACCCGCTTTTATACTCCATCCCCTTTGAAAAAAGGGCCAAGATTCCATTGGCCTTCCTGATCACTTGCTGTACCTGCATACTATCCTTTTGTGTTTCATGCACAAGTACCCCCAGATCCCGCTGTACTACAGCACTTTGCAATCTTTCTCCATTTAAATAATAACTTGCTCTTTGATTTTTTTTCTGCCAAAGTGCATGACCTCACACTTTCCAACATTATATTCCATCTGCCAAATTTTTGCCCACTCACTTAGCCTATCTATGTCCTTTTGCAGCTTGTTTATGTCCTCCTCACACATTGCTTTTCCTCCCATCTTTGTATCATCAGCAAACTTGGCTACGTTACACTCAGTCCCTTCTTCCAAGTCGTTAATATAGATTGTAAATAGTTGGGATCCCAGCACTAATCCCTGCGACACCCCACTTGTTACTGATTGCCAACCAGAGAATGAACCATTTATCCCGACTCTCTGTTTTCTGCTCGTTAGCCAATCTTCTATCCATGCTAATATATTACACCCAACCCCGTGATTTTTTTCTTGTGCAGTAACCTTTTGTGTGGCACCTTGTCAAATGCCTTCTGGAAGTCCATATACAACACATCCACTGGTTCCCCTTTATCCACCCTGTTCGTTATTTCCTCAAAGAATTCCTGCAAATTTGTAAAACTTGACTTCTGTTATGTATTTAACCCCTTGTACCCTGCATCACACCTGTCCACCAGAGGGCCTACCTGTTGGAGTCCCAAGGGGTCCCAACATCCCTTTGGAGCACAGTATATAAGCAGGCCACCCACGAGGTACCTGCACTCTGGAACTATAATAAAGGAGCTAAGGTCACACTTGCTCATTAAACACAGTACTCGGTTTGACCATTTATTATGAGTACAACAATTGGCGATGAGGTAACGAATAACCACACGAAAATGCAAAGAACAGTCGGCATCCTGGAGAAGTTCTCAGAGGGGGACGATTGGGAGGCCCTCGTGGAGGGGCTTGACCAATACTTCGTGGCTAACGAGCTGGAAGGGGATGAGAACACGGCCAAACAAAGGGCGATCCTCCTAACTGTCTTTGGGGCAACAACCTATGGCCTCATGAAGAATCTCCTGGCCCCGGCTAAACCAACAGAGAAATCCTACGAAGAACTGTGTACACTGGTCCAGGAGCACCTAAATCCTCAGGAAAGCGTTTTGATGGCGAGATATCGATTATACACATGTCAACGATCAGAGGGCTAGGAAGTGGCGAGCTACGTCGCCGAACGAACGCGCCTTGCAGGACATTGTGAGTTTGAGGGATTCCTAGAACAAATGCTCAGAGACTTTGTACTGGGCATCGGACATGAGACAATCCTTTGCAAACTGTTGACTGTAGAAACTCTGAAACTGAGTACAGCCATAACGATAGCCCAGGCATTTATGTCCACCAGCGCCAACACCAAACAGGTTTCGCAGAACAAAGAAGTTTCGGCCAGTACTGTGCATAAAGTAACGTCGGTTTTGAGCAGAAATGTACAGGGCAGAACGTACACGCCGGCTGCTGTGGCCCGACCTCAATTGACCCTGAGTCCGCCATCATCTGTTAGTGCTGCGGGGGTGATCATGGCCCCATCAATGCTGCTTTAAGCACTATGCGTGCAATGGCTGCAGAACAATGGGACACCTCCAAAGAATGTGCAGGCGAGCTGCAAACCCTGCAAACCACCACGTTACAGAGGAAGATCGATCCACAGTGGATCAGACGGAATTGGGAACTCATACGGAGGAGGCAGAGGTGTATGGGGTACACACATTCACGATGAAATGCCCACCAATAATGTTGAAAGTTGAACTGAACGGTATTCCAGTGTCTATGGAAGTCAGTCCATAATGAGTAAAACGGCCTTCGACAGGCTGTGGGGAAAGAAGGCACAGAGGCCCAAGCTCAGCCCCATTCACACTAAACTAAGGACTTACACAAAGGAACTAATCCCTGTAACTGGCAGTGCAGAAGTCAAAGTCTCCTATGGTGGAGCAGTACATGAACTCCCGCTGTGGATTGTGCCAGGGGATGGCCCCACATTGTTTGGCAGAAGATGGCTGGGGAAAATCCACTGGAACTGGGACGACATCCGAGCGCTTTCGTCCGTCAATGACACCGCATGTACCCAGGTTCTAAGCAAATTCCCTTCGTTATTTGAGCCAGGCATTGGAAGCTTCTCAGGGGTGAAAGTGCAGATCCATTTGGTTCCCGGTATGCGACCCATCCACCAGAAGGTTCGGGCGGTACCGTACATGATGCGTGAAAAAGTGGAAATTGAGCTGACCAGGCTGCAACGTGAAGGCATCATCGCGCCGGTGGAATTCAATGACTGGGCCAGTCTGATTGTTCTGGTACTCAAGGAGGACGGTACGGTTAGAATTTGCGGGGACTATAAAGTAACAATTAACCGTTTTTCGCTGCAGGACCAGTACCCACTACCCAAGACAGACGACCTATTGGCTGGAGGAAAGACGTTCACCAAGCTGGACCTGAGCTCGGCCTACATGACGCAGGAGCTGGAGGAATCTTCGAAAGGCCTCACTTGCTTCAACACGCACAAAGGTCTGTTTATCTACAACCGGTGCCCATTCGGGATTCGGTCGGCTGCAGCGATCTTCCAGTGGAACATGGAGAGCCTACTAAAGTCGGTTCCTTGCACAGTGGTCTTCCACGACGACATATTGGTTACAGGTCGGAACACCATGGAGCACTTGAAGAAACTGGAGGAGGTTCTTAGTCGGTTGGATCGTGTGGGGCTCAGGTTGAAACGCTCGAAGTGTGTTTTCCTGGCACTGGACGTCGAATTCTTAGGAAGGAGAATCGCAGCAGACGACATCAGACCCACCGACACCAAGATGGAGGCCATCAAGAACGCGCTGCGAGCACAGAACGTGACGGAGCTGCGGTCGTTCCTGGGGCTCCTTAACTATTTCGGTAATTTCCTACCTGGGTTAAGCACCCCTACTTGCGCTACTGCTCAAGGGAGACGACTGGGTATGGGGGAATTCACAAGAGGCTGCCTTTAAGAAAGTCAGAAATTTATTGCGTTCTAACAAACTGCTTGTCCTGTATAACCCATGTAAACGATTGGTGTTAGCTTGCGATGTGGTGTCATAGAGGGTCGGGTGTGTGTTACAACAGGCTAATGAATCGGGAATTTTGCAACCAGTTGTTTATGCATCCAGGAGTTTGTCCAAGGCCGAAAGGGCCTGCAGCATGGTTAAAAAAGAGACTCTGGCGTGCACTTACGGGGTAAAAGAAAAATGCACCAGTACTTATTTGGCCTCAAGTTCGAGCTTGAAACTGACCACAAGCCGCTCATATCGCTATTCTCAGACTGCAAAGGGATTAATACTAATGCCTCTGCCCACATCCAAAGATGGGCGCTCACGCTGTCGGCATACAACTATGTAATCCGCCACAGACCGGGCACAGGGAACTGCGCAGATGCTCTCAGTCGGCTACCATCGCCCACCAGCGGGGTGGAAATGGCACAGCCAGCGGACTTGCTCATGGTTATGGAGGCATTTGAGAATGAGAAATACCCCGTTACGGCCTGCCAGATCAGGACCTGGACCAGCCAGGATCTATTACTGTCCTTGGTTAAAAAAAAACTGTGTCCTCCATGGGAGCTGGTCCAGTGTCCCAGTGGAGGTGCAGGAAGCGATTAAGCCATTCCACAGATGCAAAGATGAGCTGTCCCTGCAAGCAGACTGTCTTTTGTGGGGCAATCGCGAGGTCTTGCCCAAGAAAGGCAGAGACACATTCATTTGCGAACTGCACAGCACCCACCTAGGCATCGTGATGATGAAAGCCATAGCTAGATCCCATGTGTGGTGGCCTGGCATCGACTCAGATTTAGAGTCATGTGTGCGCCAGTGCAACACTTGCCCTCAGTTGAGCAATGCACCCAGCGAGGCACTGCCAAGTTTGTGGTCCTGGTCATCCAAACTGCGGTCGAGGATCCATGTAGACTCTGTGGGCCCATTCCTAGGCAAAATGTTTTTGGTTGTCGTGGACGCTGACTCAAAGTGGATTGAATGTGCAATAATATCTGTAAGCATGTCCACGGCCACCATTGAAAGTCTACGAGTTATGTTTGTCACGCACGGCTTGCCTGATGTCCTAGTCAGCGACAATGGGCCATGCTTCACCAGTGCTGAATTCAAAGAACAGGATCAAACATGTCATATCTGCGCCGTTCAAGCCCACATCCAACGGCCAGGCAGAATGGACAGTACAGACCATCAAGCAAAGCTTGAAACGCGTGTCGGAAGGCTCCCTGCAGACCCGGTTGTCCCGAGTACTGCTCAGCTAGACCCCACTCACTCACTGGGATTCCCCCAGCCGAGCTGCTCATGAAAAGGGCGCTTAAAACATGGCTCTCTCTGTCCACCCGATAAAACTTGTCACGCGATATTGAAATCAATGATCCCGTGTTTGTGCTCAATTATGGACATGGTTGCAAATGGCTCGCTGGCACGGTCACAGCCAAAGAGGGGAGTAGGATATTTCAGGTCAAACTGACCAATGGACAAACGCACAGAAAACAGTTGGACCAAATTAAACTGCGGTTCACCAACAGCTACATACAACCTGAAGAGGACACCACCAACTTTGACCTTCCAACACACACACACAAGTGGCAACTGACATCACAGTTGACCACGAAACAGAACTCACCATCCCCAGCAGCCCGGCAAGGCCGGCTACCCAACAGCCCAATGAAGAACTGACCAACCCACCCACACCAGCATTTGTACCGAGACAATCGACAAGGGAGCGCAAAGCCCCAGATCGTCTCACCTTGTAAGTAAGTGCATTGTTGACTTCACGGGAGAATGATGTTATGTATTTAACCCCTTGTACCCTGCATCACACCTGTCCACCAGAGAGCCTACCTGTTGGAGTCCCAAAGGATCCCAGCATCCCTTGGGAGCGCAGTATATAAACAGACCACCCAACGAGGTACCTGCATTCTGGAGTCTTATTAAAGGAGCTAAGGTCGCACTTGCTCATTACACACAGTACTCAGTCTGACCATTTATTATGAGTACAACAACTTCCCCTTCATAAATCCATGCTGACTCTGCCTGACCAAATTTTGCTTTTCCAAATGTCCTGCTACTGCTTCTTTATAATAAAGGACTCCAACATTTTCCCAACCACAGATGTTAGGCTAACTGGTCTATCGTTTCTGCTTTTTGTCTGCCTCCTTTTTTTGAATAGGGGTGTTACATTTGCAGTTTTCCAATCTGCTGGGAACTCCCCAGAATCCAGGGAATGTTGGTAAATTACAACCAATGCATCCACAATCCCTGCCGCTACTTCTCTTAAGACCCTAGGATGCAAACCATCAGGTCTAAGGATTTATCTGCCTTTAGTCCCATTATCTAACTGTATACCACCTCCTTAGTGATTGCGATTGTGTTAAGTTCCTCCCCCCCCCATAGCCCCTTGACTATTCACTATTGGAATATTGTTAATGTCCTCTACCATAAAAACTGATACAAAATACTTGTTTAGAGTTTCTGCCATCTCCATGTTCCCCATTACTAATTCCCCGGTCTTGTCCTCTAAGGGACCAACATTTAGCCACTCTTTTCCTTTTTATATACCTATAGAAACTCTTGCTATCTGTTTTTATATTTTGTGCTAGTTTACTTTCATAGTCTATCTTCCCTTTCTTAATCATTTTTTTAGTCCTGTTATTCTTGGTGTAATGCTCTTCTGTCCTTGCTTGCTGCTTAGTGCAGATGTACGTGCTGCAGATAATATGATTAAAAGATTGATGAGATATGCAGTGAAGTAATCTGAGGATCAAGTGAATGAGCCAAGCCCTGTTCCTTCCTTATCTTGTCTCCAAGTCTGCTGCTGAAATCTGCAGGCTGACTGTCTTTTTAAAGGATGAACACTATGCACTTACAATTACAGCAGAGCTTGGTCTCCAGTCGTCTTGGTTAACCCTTGCTACTGGATCAAGACCTAGCTCTGTCAAGCCCTTGTGGTGGCTGGTGTGCAACGGCCACCCCACGTTAAAAAATCCATGCAGAGGCATCTTCCACCCTTCAGTATGTAGTTCGGGACCTAGAATGTCAGGTCCCTCATTGAAACACCTGTTCATCCCAAAAAGGGATGAACTCATCCCTTTTTGATGTGGAAGCAGGTGATCCGCGATACGAGGGACTGCCTAATACTATACTAACACAATTACACCTGCTTTACAATTGATTTACACCAATGACTATTCCAATGGTTCACCCTCAGCTGATGAATCAGTACTTCTCCATGTTGAACATCACTTGGAAGCAGCACTGATGGTAGCAAGGACACAGAATGTACTCTGGGTGGGGGTCCTCAATGTCCATTACTAATTGTGGCTCAGTAGCCCCACTACTGACCGAGCTAGCCGAGTCCTGAAGAAAGTAACTGCCAGACTAGACCTGGGACAGGTGGTGAGAGAAACAAGAGGGAAAAACCCACTTGACCTTGTCCTCACCAATCTATCTGTTGCAGATGCATCTTGTTGTGTCCTTAGATGCTCTAGTAATGGCTCCACGAGGCAATGTGTTGTACTTGAACTGTAGTGACCTTAGTCCTTTATTTGTTAACTCCAGAGTGAGGAACACACCTGGTGGCCTGCCTTTTATACTAGGCCAGGCACACCTGTACAGGTAACCCACAAGTCTACCACTGCTGTGCCCTCTGGTGGCACACCTTGTGATAGTACAAACAGTAGCCATGTAGGATACATGACATCACTCTCCCCTGAGCCTTTAGTGCAAATCGCCTCTGCATTGACTGTGCTCTGGGCTGAGCTCTATGTGGGCTCTACCTGGTTGACCCTTGGCAGGTCGTTTCAATCTAGGGTGAGTGGTTGGTGTAGTAGAGTGCTGGTGATTGCTGTTTGTGTGCGTGTCTCTGACCACTCTATTCTCCCCCCTGCCCCCCACATATAGATTATGCTGGAGGCTCATTGCATTCATATACATTCAAGTTCAGGAAAACAGGTTTGCATTACATTCCTGGTACCAGACTCTGCAGAGTCAGCGCTCAGTCAGCAGTTTAGCTAACTTGGCTAACCGAGCCCCCATCATGCTTTGCGAAGCCCCCTGGCAGCCATTTTAAATCTGGCTAACATTTTTAAACGTACATACATGTATACATATATTCAGCAGGTGTCTTTGCCTTTGAAAGTGCCCTACAACAGGGACCTTGTCAAAAGCCTTTTGAAAGTCCATCCACTGGTTCTCCCTTGTCCACTCTACTAGTTACATCCTCAAAAAATTCCAGAAGATTTGTCAAGCTTGATTTCCCTTTCATAAATCCATGCTGACTTGGACCAATCCTATCACTGCTTTCCAAATGCGCTGCAATTTCATCCTTAATAATTGATTCCAACATTTTCCCCACTACTGATGTCAGGCTAACCGGTCTATAATTACCCGTTTTCTCTCTCCCTCCCTTTTTTAAAAAGTGGTGTTACATTAGCAACCCTCCAGTCCATAGGAACTGATCCAGAGTCGATAGACTGTTGGAAAATTATCACCAATGCATCCACTATTTCTCGGGCCACTTCCTTAAGTACTCTGGAATATAGACTATCAGGCCCTGAGGATTTATCGGCCTTCAATCCCGTCAATTTCCCGAACACAATTTCCCGCCTAATAAGGATATCCTTCAGTTCCTTCTTCTCACTAGACCCTCGGTCCCCTAGTACATCCGGAAGGTTATTTGTGTCTTCCTTTGTGAAGACAGAACCGAAGTACTTGTTCAATTGGTCTGCCATTTCTTTGTTCCCCATTATAAATTCACCTGAATCTGACTGCAAGGAACCTACATTTGTCTTCACTAATCTGTTTTCTCTTCAAATATCTATAGAAGCTTTGGCAGTCAGTTTTTATGTTTCTGGCAAGCTTCTTCACGTACTCTATTTTCTCCCTCTTAATTAAACCCTTTGTCCTCCTCTGCTGAATTCTAAATTTCTCCCAGTCCTCCGGTTTGCTGCTTTTTCTGGCTAATTTGTATGCCTCTTCCTTGCATTTAACACTATCCTTAATTTCCCTTGTTGGCCACGGTTGAGCCACCTTCCCAGTTTTATTTTTACTCCAGACAGGGATGTACAATTGTTGAAGTTCGTCCGTATGATCTTTAAATGTTTGCCATTGCCTATCCACCATCAACCTTTTAAGTAGCATTTGCCAGTCTAATCTAGCCAATTCGCGCCTCATACCATCGAAGTTACCTTTCCTTAAGTTCAGGACCCGAGTTTCTGAATTAACTTTGTCACTCTCCATCTTAATAAAGAATTCTACCATATTATGGTCACTCTTCCCCAAGGGGCCTCGCACAATAAGATTGCAAATTAGTCCATTCTTATTACACATCACCCGGTCTAGGATGGCCAGCTCTCTGGTTGGTTCCTCGACATATTGGTCTCGAAAACCATCCCTAATACACTCCAGGAAATCCTCCTCCACCGCATTGCTACCAGTTAGGTTAGCCCAATCAATATGTAGATTAAAGTCACGCATGGTTACTGCTGTACATTTATTGCACACGTCCCTTATTTCTTGTTTGATGCTGGCCCCAACCTCACTACTACTATTTGGTGGCCTGTACACAACTCCCACTAGCGTTTTCTGCCCCTTGGTATTCTGTAGCTCCACCCATACTGATTCCACATTATCCAAGCTAATGTCCTTCCTTACAATTGCATTGAGTTCCTCTTTAACCAGCAACACCACCCATCTCCTTTTCCTTTCTGTCTATCCTTCCTAAATGCTGAAAATCCTTGGATGTTGAGTTCCCAGCCTTGGTCACCCTGGAGCCATGTCTCCGTGATGCCAATCGCATCATATCTGCGCAGTTAATTCGTCCACCTTATTCCGAATACTCCTCACATTGAGGCACAGAGACTTCAGGCTTGTCTTTTTAACACACTTTGACCCTTTAGAATTTTGCTGTACGGTGGCCCGTTTTGTTTTTTGCCTTGGGTTTCTCTGCCCTCCACTTTTGCTATTCCCCTTTCTATCTTTTGCTTCTGTCTCCATTTTATTTCCCTCTGTCTCCCTGCATAGGTTCCCATCCCCCTGCCATATTAGTTTAACTCCTCCCCAACAGCACTAGCAAACACTCCCCCGAGGACATTGGTTCCGGTCCTGCCCAGGTGCAGACCATCCAGTTTGTACTGGTCCTACCTCCCCCAGAACCGGTTCCAATGCCCCAGGAATTGGAATCCCTCCCTGCTGCACCACTGCTCAAGCCACGTATTCATCTGAGCTATCCTACGATTTCTACTCTGACTAGCATGTGGCACTGGTGGCAATCCTGAGATTACTACTTTTGACGTCCTACTTTTTAATTTAACTCCAAGCTCCCTAAATTCGTCTCGTAGGACCTCATTCCGTTTTTTACCTATATCGTTGATACCTATATGTAGCACGACAACTGGCTGTTCACCCTTCCTTTTTAGAATGTCCTGCACCTGCTCTGAGACATCCTTGACCCTTGCACCAGGGAGGCAACATACCATCCTGGAGTATTGATTGCGGCCGCAGAAACATCTATCTATTCCCCTTACAATTGAATCCCCTATCACTATCGCTCTCCCACTCTTTTTCCTTCCCTCCTGTGCAGCAGAGCCAGCCACGGTGCCATGAACTTGGCTGCTGCTGCTCCACACTGATGAGTCATCCCCCTCAACAGTACCCAAAGCGGTGTATCTGTTTTGCAGGGGAATGTCCGCAGGGGACCCCTGCACTACCTTCCTTACACTGCTCTTCCCGTTGGTCTTCCATTCCCTATCTGGCTGTGTACCCTTTTCCTGCGATAAGACCAACTCACTAAACGTGTTATTCACGTCATTCTCAGCATCGTGGATGCTCCAGAGTTCATCCACCCGCAGCTCCAGTGCCGCAATACGGTCCGTCAGAAGCTGCAGGCGGATGCACTTCATGCACACATAGTCGTCAGGGACACCGGAAGCATCCCTGACTTCCCACATAATACAGGAGGAGCATAACACATGTCTGAGCTCTCCTGCCATGACTTAACCCTTAGATAAACTTAATTTGGCAACAATAATGCTAAAGGTTACTTACTGATAAAGAAAAGAAAAAGAAAAGCTACTTACCAATCACCAGCCAATCACTTACCCCCTTGACTGTGACGTCACCTTTCGATTTCTTTCTACTTCTTTTTTGCCTCCCTGATGCAGCTGCACCGGCTGGGCCTCCAACGCTGCTGCTCCGCCTCCCGCCTCTCACCGACGCACCTCGCCAGTCCCCGAACTGCTGGACCTTTTATAGGCCGCTGCCGCTCCGACTCCCACCTCTCCTTCGCACATGGACAAAAGAGCTGAATTCCAGAGGTTAGGTGAGAGTGACTGCTCTTGACATCAAGGCAGGATTTGACTGTGTGTGGCATCAAGTAGCCCTAATAAAATTGAAGTCAATGAGAATCAGGGGGAAAAACTCTCCATTGGTTAGAGTCATACCTCGCAGAAAAGGAAGATGATCAGTTCCATTCGCAAGTCCCCAGATAATGAAGCAGTCCATGCCCACATGCAGTAAGACCTGGACAATATTCAGGCTTGGGCTGATAAGTGGCAAGTAACATTCACGCCACACAAGTGCCAGCAAAAGAGAGTCTAACCACCGCCCTTGACATTCAATGACATTACCATCGCCGAATTACCTAACATCAACATCTTGGGGGTCATGATTGACCAGAATCTAAACGGGACCAGCCACATAAATACTATGGCTACTTGAGCAGGTCAGAGGCTGGGTGTTCTGTGGCAAGTGTCTCACCTCCTGACTCCCCAACTCCTTTCCACCATCTACAAGGTACAAGTCACCACCATGATCTTTTTTTTGCAGATCTGGGACACTATCAGGGCAGGTAGGTCGAATTTTGGGCTTTGTCCACTTCTGCCAGATCGCCACCCCATTTGGTATAGGTTGAGGTTTCCTCAAGCAATGGGATCAGCTTTGTGCATCCACCTCTTTGCTCACAATGTCAAAGGAAAGTGGTGGAATGATGAACAGATTTCTCATGTCACCTGGTCATGTTGTAAGGATACTAGCTGCTTTTGAAAAGGGCAATTATTTTTTAAAAGAATCATCTTGATCCAGCCTACTGTCATTCTGCCCCAGGTCCTTGAAGACAGCGGACGGAGTGGGACTCATGGGCCAACAGAACCATTGCATGCAGAAAGAAAATGCCAGCACAGAATGGATCATACTGGAAATACTACACATTTTATAGGAAACAGTCACAGGTTCATGACTATAAGCAGCAACTTCATGAATCATTTCTAGGTCCTTGTTTGTGCTGGAGCTCGACAGAATGATTGAAAGGAAGAAGTTTCTCAACAAACTGATGAGGAGTGACCTTGAAAGCATCATTTTAGACACTACCTGGTTGATGGCTATGTACACAGTGACTGTGTGTAGCCAGGGAAACAAAGTAAAATTACTGCAGGCAATGTTTAATATTGAGAGGTATTACGTAGGTGTAATCTTGGGAGATTTTGGCTGCTACTAATGGCAACAATGTTTGATTTATATCAAAGTCTCGCTAACGCTTGTTTACATTCCCTGCTGACACCACTACTGCCTCTAGAGAGGCCTTGGCTCCTGATGTTGTTCTTGATTCTCCAAAATCTATAGCGCTGCCATTCATACTACAACACTGCTGCCAAAGTCAGCGGCAGCAGTGCAATACACAAAGACTATCAGTCACACTAATTAAATATGGTTGGGTCAGCAGTTTCTGGTCATTGACCCGCTAAATTTGTATTATTGTATTTTATATTCCTTAACTTACCATTAGTGCCAAACCCGGGCCACATTTAAATTTTTTTTAATAATGGTAAATGACCATCTGTTGGAGCTGCAGAGAGCGCTGAAGAATCTGGCTTTTGATACGTTTATCACTATCCAATTTCCCAGAGGGGGCCTAAAACAAGTTCACAGCTCCTCATTTAAATATCTAAGGGGTCTGATACCAGTTATGTCTGAAAAATGGCCCGACACAATACTGGGTCTGACGCCTTTCAGATGTCTTTAGGTGCAGGATACTGGTCCCTCAAATTGGATCCTATTGGGCTCATTTTATGCTCATAAAATGGACCCAACAAAGCCAATTTCAAAATCAAAGCTTCCAAAAAGAACTGACTGAAGACAATACTGGTGGCGCAATTAAGACATTTTTAGATTTCTGTGTGACATGTTTGTTAAAATGAGACTCTGCTGGTTGTTAGCCGCTTTCAATTCAGTTCAGAGAATTATTGTATTTGCAGCATCTGCCCCTCTCCCAACTCCCACGGGCACTAGGGGTTCAGCTACAGACAGGGATGGATTAACCATGGGGCAGATAGGGCTGCAGCCCCAGGCCCACTAAAGAACATAGGCCCACTAAATAAAGGTAGGAAATATATATAAGGTCTCTCAAATATGTTGAACAGAATAGACAATAAGAGAGGACAAACTATAGGTTTATACCTATAGTTATATAGGTATACCTATATACACTAATGTACCTATATACAGAACAGAATATGTACTAGACTGTTTTATTGCACATGTTATTGAGAAAAATTTGCATATATGTATAGGAATCTAGTATTGCAATGTTACCAGAACCAGAATATATACCCACTTGATACAGAATATATGCTTTTATTGTTGAATATACTGGCCTATGTTTTCATACCGAGAATCAGAATCATATACATAATGTACTGATGAACAAAGATAATTATAGGCCCATTTGGATCAGTTTGCCCCAGGCCCATCAGGCCCTTAATCTAGCCTTGGCTATAGATATTCATGGAGATTTCATTCAAAATAATAAATGATTAAATTAGAGATTAGATAGCAACACACTATAGCACATATTGTCTGCTTTTGTGGAATCCAGGCATATGTTTGTTGTGTCATGGGATCCATCCACGACAATGGTACATCTCTGAGCTCAGCCGATTAACCAGGGTCAGGGCACTTTGCAGATTTTAGTTGTCCTCACCAGCCTCCACCAGTTGTCCACCAGAGAGTGTTGGAGAATGGCTGCTACAGACCTGGGTCACCTACTGCAATGTTATATTTTGCACCCAGTGGTCTTGGGATTGGATGCAAAGTGAAAAACAGAGTTTTATTTTTATTTTTAAAAAGTATCCTAGCATATGCAATCAATTACATAGGCTTTTTGAGGCTCTTGAAAATTTAAGAAGCCACCTCTGCTGCTATTGCAATGCTAGATGGCTTGAACATGTCAAATACCAAAATATGCTGTAATGTAAATGATGAAAAATACATTGGATGATGAATTTCCATTATCTACATAGCATTACAATATGCCCACCCATATGCATGCGGACATATTGTATGTTCCCTGTCATTTCTGCCAGAACATTCCAGAAGTAGCAGAGGATAGTGGGCGGACCTTGAGGAGCGACCCCTGAAGACATTCTCCATCTCAATGTACTAGACTGGAGCAGAAATTCTAGCCTACTTAACATTCACTGGTACTTTAATTGGTTAAAATCCATCTTCCTGACCTACTTTTAGGTCACCCCCCCCTAATTTCTCTCTTCCTGGTTTGGTGTTAATTTGCAAATTTGGGACATTAAAAGAATCATATAAGTGCAAGTTGTTATTGTTTGCAGCGTGCAGCAGAACAAATGATTATTGAGATTCACAGTCCTTTTCCAGAATTCGAGTAACTGTATTTTGGAAATACATTATTAAGAGCACTTCAGGCTCCATGGAGTCCTGCTTTGCACAATGTCTTGGGCATATGGTAGTGGAGAATGAACTCTGCAAATTGAACTAAGTAACGAGTGAAAGCTTGTCACATTTATTCCCACGTTCAGGGAGTTTCTGGCTGCAGAACTATCAATCTGAATCAGAACAAAGACACAATGGTAGCACACCATGTTAATGAGCAACTGTATTCAGAGCCAGCTATACACAGGAAATGCTAATGCTGACACATACAAATATGGTGCTTCTTATTTTGTCAATGACCATATTACGCAATTTAGCTTGCTTTCATACAGAAAAGCTGACCCAGTTCTCAGCTGGAGGTTTCGAGAGAAAAGACAGCTTTCACTTTAACACTAGCACATGCCGATAGATAATCAAAGGATAAAGGAATAAATACATAATGTTGTAGAAGCATAGCACAGAAGGAGGCCAACGGTTTATTATGTCTGTGTTGGCTCTTTGCTAAAGCAATCTAAAACTAGTATCCTACTTTTTCCTCAAAGTATTGTATCTTTCTCTGCTTCAAATATTTACCCAATTTTTCCTGAAAGAAGCAATGATTTCTGCCTTAATACTCTCTGCAGCAAATCATTCCATTCTCCAACAACCTGCTGTGTGAAGAAATATTTCTTAATCTCTTTCCTCAGTGATAATTTTAAATTGATGGCCCCTCAACATTGATTCCCCAACTAGGAGCAAATGGTCTTTCACTCTTCATTCCATTAAAAAGCTTCATAATTTAAAAAATGTCCCAGTATGTCAAGTCCTTTCTCATAACTATATTTCCATTCCCATTATCACTCTTGTGAATCTATGATGTACTCTATGGCCCCGATATTGGTGGCCTTACAGCCCATTGCCACCTGCTGTCGTCAACTGCCCCCGAGTTTTGCTGCCATTTTCCTCTCCTCGCCATTTTCCACTTGGGCTGGAGTGGGCGGGAGGGGAGTACCGCTGGGAACCGCCTGCTGACATGCTCTGGTGGCCAAGTCGCATAAGTGGCCTCCCGCCCACCGAGATGCCAGATTGGTGCGGGCGGGAGTCGGCGCCAGCAGGGGGAAGGACGGCTGCGTGGAGGCTGTTCTAACCCTGACAGTAGGTATGAAGACCTGCAAGAAAAGGTTAGTGAACATCTTTAAAAACAAAATTTTACAGCGACTTCCCTGGATGGGGTCCCCTGAAGGTGTTCTGGTGGGGTTTTTTTGGAATGTTTTTTACTTTTCAGGTCTCCCACCCTCCCTGGGACTGACTCCATCCTCGGCGGCACTTGGGCAGCAAGCTCATTTGCCGCCAAGATTGAGAGCTCCCGCCCGCTGCCGCCCAGATTGATGGCGTAAGCCGTTATTTGGCCGCCGGGCGGTACTACCACCTCTTTTAGAGGAATCTTTCAGGCAAAGTACCGCCCGGCCTCTCGGCGGTCATCGGTGGTCCTTTGGGCAACAAATGGGCGGGCCTTGCAGCTCATGAAAACCGGGGCCTATGACTTTCATGTTCTTTCTACTAAACGTTTGTTGGCTCACTGATAGCACTTTCACCTCTGAGTTAGTGAGTCATGAGTTTAAAGCCCTTTTCGAGAAATTGAGCACATAATCTAAGCTGATACATCATTACAATGATGTGGGAGTGCTACAATCAATACCAATCTGAATGTTTACATGGGTGTAACAGATCCTATGACAACATTTGAAGAAGAACAAGATAATTCTCCTTGTGTCTTGGCCAATATTTATTCCTTAAACAATGTCTCCAAAAATAAATTAACCAGTCAGTTATCTCTTCACCATTTGTGAATGATGCTTTGCAGAAATTTGCTTCTGCATTAGCCTATAAAATTACACTTCACAAGTAATTTATTAGCTATGAAGCCCTTTCAGAAGCCCTTAGAATGTGAAAGGCACTATGTAAATGCCAGTTTTTTCTTTCTTATAAAGGGGCACCTAAAACTGCATATAGTGAACTAACAAATGTTTTTTTAATAAATTAATTATTACTCTTTACTCTTCTACTGACTACCTTATTTATAAAACCTTAAATCCTATTAGACAATGTATTTGTTCTTGGGATGTGGACAATGCGGGCTAGACAATATTTATTGCTAATCCCTAGTTGCCTTCAGAAAATGGTGATGGATTTCCTCCTTAAATCATTACAGTCCTTGTGGTGATGGTGCTCCACAATTGTGTTAGGTAGGGAATTCCAGGATATTGACCCAGTTATGTTAAATAAACAGCAATGGGTGGTGTGAAAGTTGGTGGTGATTGTCAATGGTGATCATGTTTCCACAGCATTGGTGCTTTTGTCCTTCTCTGCAGTGGAGGGAAGTGCTATCAAAGTAACCATAGAGATTTGCCACAGTGCATCCTGTAGATCATGGAACTAATTCCTTTTTGTATAAGTATATAGATTAAAACAAAACTGAAAATTTAAATGGAGGCATAGTATAAAGTTGGGCTTAAAAATACTGACAAATAGTCACAAACTATTAATAAAGTGCATTAGTGAGAAACGATATTGGCTCAGAAGATCAAGATGTTGAATCAGTTTGGGTGGAGATAAGGAAAATTAAGGGAAAAAAGTCCCTGGTGAGCAAAGTCTACAGGCCCCCTAGCAGTAGTTATACTGTTGGATGGAGTATAAATCAAGAAATAATGGAGGCTTGTAAAAAAGGAACAGTAATAATCATGGGCGAGTTTAACCTTCATATTGATTGGATAAAGCAAACTGGCCAGGGTAGCCTTGAGGAAGAGTTCATAGAGTGTATCCGGGATAGTACGTTGAACAGTATGTTGTGGAACCAATCAGGGAGCAGGCTATCTTAGATCTGGTACTGTGTAATGGGACAGGATTTATAAACAATCTTCTAGTAAAGGATCTTTTACAATTGAGTGACCATAACATGGTTGAATTTTAAATTCAGTTGGAGGGTGAGAAAGTTGAATCTCAAATCAGTGTCCTAAGCTTAAGTAAAGGAGACTACAAAGGTATGAAGGCAGAGTTGGCTAAAGTGGACTGAGAAAATAGATTACAGCGTGGGACGGTAATCAGTGGCAGACATTTAAGGAGATATTTCATAACTCTCAACAAAAATATATTCCAATGAGAAGGTAAGAGAAGCGATAACCATCTGTGGCTACCTAAGGAAATAAGGGATGGTATCAAATTGGAAACAAGGGCATACAAAGTGGCCAATACTAGTGGGAGGTCAGAGGATTGGGAAACTTTTAAAAGCTGGCAAAGAACGATTAAAAAAATAATAAAGAGAGTGAAGATGGATTATAAAAGTAAATTAGCACGAAATATAAAATCAGATAGTAAGAGTTTCTATCGGTACATAAAAAGGAAAAAAGTGGCTAAAGTAAATGTCGGTCCCTTAGAGGATGAGACTGGGGAATTAATAATGGGGAACAGGGAAATGACAGAGACTTTGAACATATATTTTGTGTCGGTCTTCATGGTGGAAGACACTAAAAACATCCCAATAGTGGATAATCAAGGGCTGAAGGAACGGAGGAACTTAATACAATCACTATCACTAGAGAAAAAGTACTAGGTAAATTAATGGGACTAAAGGCGGACAAGTCCCCTGGACCTGATGGCCTGCACCTGACCTAGGCTCTTTAAAAAAGTATCTGCAGAGACAGTGGATGCATTGGTTTTTATCTACTAAAAAGGAAAATCATGTTTGACAAATTTGCTGGAGTTCTTTGAGGATGTAACAAGCAGGATGGATAAGGGGGAACCAGTTGATGTAGTGTATTTCGATTTCCAGAAGGCATTCGATAAGGTGCCACATAAAAGGTTACTGCACAAGATAAAAGTTCATGGGGCTGGGGTTAATATATTAGCATGGATAGAGGATTAGCTAACTTACAGAAAACAGAGAGTTGGGATAAATGGGTCATTTTCCGGTTGGCAAACAGTAACTAGTGTGGTGCCACAGGGATCAGTGCTGGGGCCTCAGCTATTGACAATCTATATTAATGACTTGGATGAAGGGACCGAGTGTAATGTAGCCAAGTTTACTGAGGATACAAAGATGGGTGGGAAAGCAAATTGTGAGGTGGACACTAAAAATCTGCAACGTGATATAGACAGGCTAAGTGAGTGGGCATAAATTTGGCAGATGGAGTATAATGTGGGAAAATGTAAGGTTATCCACTTTGGCAGAAAAAATAGAAAAGCAAATTATAATTTAAATGGAGAAAAATTGCAAAGTGCTGCAGTACAGAGGGACCTGGGCTTCCTTGTGCATGAAACACAAAAAGTTAGTATGCAGGTACAGCAAATAATCAGGAAGGCAAATGGAATGTTGGCTTTTATTGCAAGGGAGTATAAAAGCAGAGAAGTCCTGCTACAACTGTACATGGTATTGGTGAGGCCACACCTAGAGTACTGCATACTGTTTTGGTCTCCGTATGTATGGAAGGATATACTTGCATTTGAGGCTGTTCAAAGAAGGTTCACTAGGTTGATTCCAGAGATGAGGGGGTTGACTTATGAAGATACATTGAATAGTTTGGGCCTATACTCATTGAAGTTCCAAAGAATGAGAGGTGATCTTATTGAAACATATAAGATAAGGAGGGGGCTCGACAAGGTGGATGCAGAGGGGATATTTCCACTCATAGGAGAAACTAAAACTAGGGGGCATAGTCTCAGAATAAGGGGCCAACCATTTAAAACTGAGATGAGGAGGAATTTCTTCTCTCAGAGGGGTGTAAAAAAGTGGAATTCTCTGCCCCAGAGAGCTGTGGAGATTGGGTCATATATCCAATGAACTGGCATCTACAACTCTTTGCGGGAGGGAATTCCATAGGTTAACAACTCTCTGGGTGAAGAAATTTCTCCTCATCTCAGTAATAAATGGCTTACCGCATATCCTTAGACTATGTCTCCTGGCTCTGGACTTCCCAACATCGGGAACATTCTTCCTGCATCTAACCTGTCCAGTCCCGTCAGAATTTTATATGTTTCTATGAGATCCCCTCTCATCCTTCTAAACTCCAGTGAATACAGGCCCAGTCAATCCAGTCTCTCCTCATATGTCAGTCCTGCCATCCCGGGAATCAGTCTGATGAACCTTCGCTGCACTCCCTCAATAGCAAGAACGTCCTTCCTCAGATTAGGAGACCAAAACTGAACACAATTTTCCAGGTGAGGCTTCACTAAGGCCCTGTACAACTGCAGTAAGACCTCCCTCCTCCTATACTCAAATCCACTAGCTATGAAGGCCAACATACCATTTGCCTTCTTCACCGCCTGCTGAACCTGCATGCCAATTTTCATTGACTGATGTACCATGACACCCAGGTCTCGCTGCACCTCCCGTTTTCCTAATCTGCCGCCATTCAGATAATATTCTGCCTTCGTGTTTTTGCCCCCAAAGTGGATAATCTCACATTTATCCACATTATACTGCATCTGCCACGCGTTTTCCCACTCACCTAACCTGTTCAAGTCACCCTGCAGCCTTTTAGCATCCTTCTCACAGCTCACACTGCCACCCAGCTTAGTGTCATCTGCAAACTTGAAGATATTACACTCAATTCCCTCGTCCAAATCATTAATGCATATTGTAAATAGCTGGGGTCCCAGCACGGTACCTCACCAGTCACTGCCTGCCATTCTAAAAAGGACTGGTTTATCCCGACTCTCTGCTTCCTGTCTGCCAACCAGTTCTCTATCCACGTCAGTACATTACCCCCAATACCATGTGCTTTGATTTTGCACACCAATCTCTTGTGTGGGACCTTGTCAAAAGCCTTTTGAAAGTCCAAATACACCACATCCACTGGTTCTCCCTTGTCCACTCTACCAGTTACATCCACAAAAAATTCTAGAAGATTTGTCAAGCAGGATTTCCCTTTCATAAATCCATGCTGACTTGGACCGATCCTGTCACTGCTTTCCAAATGTGCTGCTATTTCATCTTTAATAATTGATATCAACATTTTTCCCACTACTGATGTTAGGCTAACTGGTCTATAATTACCCGTTTTCTCTCTCCCTCCTTTCTTAAAAAGTGGTGTTGCATTAGCTACCCTCCAGTCCATAGGAACCGATCCAGAGTCGATAGACTGTTGGAAAATGATCACCAATGCATCCACTATTTCTAGGGCTACCTCCTTAAGTACTCAGGGATGCAGACTATCAGGCCCCGGAAATTTATCGGCCTTCAATCCCATCAATTTCCCTAACACAATTTCCTCCCTAATAAGGATATCCTTCAGTTCCTCCTTCTCACTAGATCCTCGGTTCCTAGTATTTCCAGAAGGTTATTTGTGTCTTCCTTCGTGAAGACAGAACCAAAGTATTTGTTTAACTGGTCCGCCATTTCTTTGTTCCCCATTATAAATTCACCTGAATCTGACTGCAAGGGACCTACGTTTGTTTTCATTTATCTTTTTCTCTTCACATATCTATAGAAGCTTTTGCAGTCAGTTTTTATGTTCCTAGCAAGCTTCCTCTCATACTCTATTTTCCCCCTCCTAATTAAACCCTTTGCCCTCCTCTGCTGTATTACAAAATTCTCGCAGTCCTCAGGTTTGCTGCTTTTTCTAGCCAATTTATATGTCTCTTCCTTGGATTTAACACTATCCTTAATTTCCCTTGTTAGCCACGGTTGAGCCACCTTCCCCGTTTTAATTTTACTCCAGACAGGGATGTACAATTGTTGAAGTTCATCCATGTGATCTTTAAATGTTTGCCATTACCTATCCACCGTCAACCCTTTAAGTATCATTTGCCAGTCCTGTCTAGCCAATTCACATCTCATACCATTCCTTAAGTTCAGGACCCTAGTCTCTGAATTAACTGTGTCACTCTCCATCTTAATAAAGAATTCTGCCATATTATGGTCACTCTTCCCCAAGGGGCCTCGCACAACAAGATTACTAATTAGTCCTTTCTCATTACAAATCACCCAGTCTAGGATGGCCAGCCCTCTAGTTGGTTCCTCGATATATTGGTCTAGAAAACCATCCCTAATACACCCCAGGAAATCCTCCTCCACCGCATTGCTACCAGTTTGGTTAGCCCAATCAATATTAGATTAAAGTCGCCTATGATAACTGCTGTACCTTTATTGCATGCATCCCAATTTCTTGTTTGATGCTGTCCCCACCCTCACTACTACTATTTGGTAGTCTGTACACAACTCCCACTCGCGTTTTCTGCCCTTTGGTATTCTGTAGCTCCACTAATACTGATTCCACATCATCAAGGCTAATGTTCTTCCTAACTATTACATTAATTTCCTCTTTAACCAGCAACGCTACCCCACCTCCTTTTTCTTTCTGTCTATCCTTCCTAAATCAACCATGGTTCAGTGGTAGCACTCGTGCTCTCAGTCAGAAGATTGTAGGTTCAAGTCCCATTCCAGAGATTTGAGCATAAAATCTAGGCTGACAATCAATTGTAGTACCAAGGGATTGCTGCACTGTTGGAGGTGCAATCTTTCAGATGAGATGTTAAACCGAGGCCCTGTCTGCACTCTTAGGTGGATGTAAAAGATCTTATGGCACTGTTTTGAAGAGCAGGAGAGTTATCCTTGGTTTTCTGAACAACATTTATCCCTCAGCATCACATTGCTGTATGTAGGTCTTAGCTGTGTGCAAATTGGCTGCCGCGTTTCCTGCATTACAATAGTGACTACACTTCAAAAAGTACTTAATTGGCCATCAAGTGCTTTGGGATGTCCTGATGTCATAAAAGGCTCTATATAAATGCCTTTCTTTCTTTTTCTATTTCTCACATCAACAAACAACAAAAACAACAACTTGCATTTTTATAGCACTTTTAACATAGTAAAACTTCCCAAGGTGCTTCCCAGGAGCGTTATCAAACAAAATTTATCAAACCATCCCAATTGCCAATTACTGCCATGTTTGGAGCACTGTTATACCTTGTACTCGTGCCCACTAGAAACAGGGTTAGAGTTTACATTTTTAAAACCACTTACATCTGTGAACTCTGTGATTCCACAGATATTTTTCATTTTTACATTATGACACTGTGCACTAATATTTAAACATATTAATATCATACAAAAGATTTGAGCATAAAATCTAGGCTGCCAATCCATTGTAGTACCGAGGGAGTGCTGCACTGTTGGAGGTGCCGTCTTTCAAATGACATGTTAAACCGAGGCCCTGTCTGCACTCTCAGTTGCTATTAAATTGCTAAGAACACTCAGGGTTAATAAGAATATTTAGTGAACACCAAGTTCATATGAAATGCCAGTATGTGTGTTTACAAATATATCCTGTTTTTCAAACTTCATTTTGATAATGAGCCAAACAAAATGATCACAACAGGCACAAAGGACCAAATGAAATTGCTGACTATTTGGTTTGTAAACCTTTTACAGTACATTCTAAACATACACTGAGGGTTATAAATTACTCTTAGTTAATGAAAAATGTACTATATCCATTACCAACTAATCTATAAATTGAGATAAAATTAGTGAATATTTAGAAAGATTTAGTTAATCAAATCTTTTGTAGAAGTGACTGAATGATAGAAAAAGGGAATGCATTAAATATATTGCATGTGGATTTTCAGAAAACTTTTGATAAGATGTGTCTCACAAGAGACTTATGAGAAAAATTCAGGCGCAGGGATTAAGAGGAAATGTAACAGCATAGATAGAATGTTGGCTGGCTGAGCGGAACGTCTGACTCAAGCCCTCCCTTCACCTTGTCACTGCTGTTTTGGTACCACCTGTGTTCAGTTCTTCTCATTAGTGTTGAGTGCTTCACGAGGTGATCCCTACTGACTCTCTCTATCTGTCACCTACTCTCCCCACCCTTCCTTGAGGTAGAGGCTAATGTCTGTGTGCTGAGGATTACTTGATGGGTGCAGAGAGAGAATTTAGAGGCAAGTGAAAGTTGCAGTTAAGGAATATAAAACTCCTCGGTGCACAGCCTCTCTGTTGTGTGGGCAAGTGATTGATACCCCATTAAGCCAGCCCTCAGATGGGAAATCAGTAAGCAAAAGACTTCAAGGAGATCTTTTGAGACTGCATGGTCTTCAAGAGTTGTTGAAGAATGTGCAGCAATGCATCTCTAACCTCTTAACAGTGCCATCTTATGACTCAGCACCCAAAGGTATAACAGCCCTTCATTCCTTAAGACATAGAGGGCTAGAAATTCGTGGCTTTAGTGCCACTCTGTAGCACCATTAAATGGCGCTAAAATGGCGGCCGTTGTTCTTTCGCCAGCTGCTGGTGGTTCCTGTGGCGGGTGCCATTTTCGTGCTTACTTTTGTGCTGCCGGTTAATCTGGTGTGCAAGCAGGTTGACAGTGGCGATGTCTACTTATCCTAAAGGTGATAAGCACATCATTCAGGTAAGTTTGGTTTTAAGGTTTTGGACTGGATCTTTTTGATTTTATTGAAGTGGTGGTTTGCTGCAATAGATGAGCAAAGTGTTTTTAAGTGTGTAGGGAGTCTTGCTGGATGCTTTCAAGGTCTTGGATGGTAAATAAAGGCCTTTGAGAAGACAGAACATGCTGCAAATACTCAGCAGATCATGCAGCATCTGTGGAGAGAAAATCAGATTTCAAGTCTCAGGTCGAGATGCTTCCTGACCAGCTGAGTATTTCCATAATTTTATGCTATCATTTTACATTTGCAGCATCCACTTGCAGAGTGATGTGGAAGACACAGAAGAGGAGGAAGCCATAGAGGAGAAAGCAGACGGAAATTTGCATCTCAGACAGCCCCTTCCTGGCTGGGATATCAGGGATGGAATCATCTGGCTGTGCTCACAGTGAACACAACCCCAATTCCCCTTTCAACATTAGCCCCACACCTTACCTTCCCTCTGTTACTGACCATCACAACATCCTCTTGGCCACGATGTTGAAATAAAAGCAAACTTTCCAATCCACCAATATGTGTTTATCCATCCAATGTGACATTAAGAAATCAACTCATCACCCGTGTGCATTCTCTTAGTGGCTGTCTTGTGTGTGCCTTTGCCTAGCCTACTGATGTCACGCAGTGCTACCCCAGTGGCTGCAGCATGGCTGGTGGAAGGCTGCTGACTTTCAGTGAGGGACACTGCAAATGGCCTTGGTGGTTGAACTTGTGGAGCTGGTGGCTGGGAGTGTAAAATCAATCTTCTTCTTCTTGTCCTTCTTCAGTCTCCTCTTCCTCTTCGTGCCACCCACTGCATTTCTTGGGTGTGTGAAATCAAGAAGGCACAAGGGAGGAGTTGTGGTGATGGGAGGACGGGATTGCATGAGGTACATGCCAGAAGGAGGATAACATATGAGGATACTAGCATCTTGTATCCTTTGAGCCCTGACACTGACCAAGCTATAACCATGCCAAGAATGGCCAGCACCATCTCCTCTCAGGGGTGAAGTGAGGCTAGGAATGGGAGATGTGCCTTGTGATTGTTTCATATTGTTGGTAGGTGAGTGACTGTGGGGGGGGGGGGGGGGGGCGGGGTCGTGCATTAAGCAGCATGTGAGGCTAGTGGTGCAGTTGGTAGGAGATGGCTTTTGAAGATGCATTGAGCAGTGTGTGAGGCTAGTGCTCCAATTGGTTGGAGATGGCTTTTGAAGCTCTAATCACTGACTTTGACCAGTGGTCTGAAGTCATGAAGCCTCTTTGGGCCCTGCAGCCAGGTGATGGGGGTGACACTGCTGGCACTGACGGCCTCGGTGATCTGATCCCACATCGCTCTTTCTTAATTTGCCTCGTGGCCCTTGTAGGGTGTTTGTTTTTCACTCTACTCTGATTCTTAGACCTCAGAACTTATAGCGGGAAAGGACAACACATGGCACCAAATTTAGGCTTAACCCAGTGTCAGTTTTATTACGCAACAAAAACTGACTAAAACTACAGGACTAGACTGCTGAGAGACATTTGACTTTAGACATACAATCACTAGAGATACGTGGTCCTTGATTCCGTAACCTGCTGTTTCTTCTTCCGGCTGTTCTCTGAAGCTTCTGTTCCTTTTCAGCTGCTTCTGTCTTCTTGTCCTTCTTGTGTTTCCTGACCTTCTGCTGAGCTACTTTTTGCTCGCATATTTATCCAGGTTTTGAATGTTTCCCCGCTGGGCCGAGATTGAATTATCGATGTGGTGATATGTTTAACTGGTTGTGGTGATGAGTTTGAATGACTACTAATTTGCTCACGGAGTCGACAACGCAAAAGATATTTCCTTATGCTGAATGCTGTTATCCAAAAATTTGCATTCCGTGGGGTCCTTTGTTGTCCGGTCTTTTTACAGACTTGCTGTCTCCAGTGGCTGTTTTCCCCACCCTGGTCAATCAAGTTCAAAGCCTCACTTAACAACTCCATTGTTGTTATGCATGAAGTCAGTTTTGTTTCTTGATCATAGAATGTCCTGAATTGTCCAGCCTAATTCAAAAAGCTTGGATCAATCAATTTTTAGTTCATAGTCTGCGTTTTTCTGAAGAGTAGTAACCTTACACCCTCATGGGTAGAGGGCCTGTCTTGCAGTGTTGATGTCCTGCACAAAGCTGGAGTGCTGCGTGTGAGACCCTGGATGCCCCTTCCCTGGATTGCTATGGCATTTGTATTAATGCTGAGGCATTTTTCCCATTTTCTGAGGCTAGAAAGGGAATTCAGCTTTAAGAGCTGAATATTCACATTTGGGACTTCTTTTTAATGTTTAATATTTTTTAAAAGGCAGAAGGGACTGGAAACTATATTGTTTCACTTCATTTTAATTTGTATTGCTTCAGTGAGCATGATCCCTTTAATTCTAAGAACTCTTCATTATCCACAATCCCTTGTGAGCTCCACAGCCTCGCTTCCAGGGAATTCTGATATTCCCATTTACACCTCTTCTAGACTCATCTTTTGTTTCATTACTTATCCCAGTACTACCTCCTTTCATCTTGCACTATCATCCCTTTTGTCATTCTCTCTCTCTCCTGCCTTCCACCCTATCACGGACCTTCCCTTTTGGTTCTTTCCTCCTCCTCCCCGCTTTCTCTGCCTCTGTACTTGCTTAAAACCTGTTATATCTCAAACCTTGTCTGTGTCCCATCTTGGAGAGTTGGGACATTGACTATAATATTTAAATGTAACCGTTGCCGGCCGGGTTTCCCAGGGCTCAGGAAGCTCGGCAGCTAAATGGAGATGGGGGCAGCTGACTGCAGAAGATGTGCTTTTTAGAGCAGTCCTTGTGAGCCAGGAGGAGCAGGAGTGCTTCTCTCCAGCCCTTCAAGCAAACCTTCTGCTGATCGTGGCCTCTTCTCGCTGCCCCGGTCGTCCAACACCCCCCTCCCCCAACCCCCAATGCTATCAGCCGACCCCCTGAAACCCCCGATCCCGAGCCCCCTGCCCCCTCGACCTACCAACAACCCTTGATCTTTCCCTCCTTCCCTCCCTCCAGATTGCTGAGCTCGACTCTATCTCCCCTCCCCCCCCCCCTCCACCTCCCTCATCCCCGCAATCCCTAATCGTACATGATTGCCTGGGACAGTCCCCATCAGTCACCGGCTGTTGTCTACTTCCGCTAGCTTCCCCACCCGACAGCAGTCCAGCCTGTCCATCTGGTGGCCGGCCTGATGGGAAACGGAATTAAAAAAATGATAATGAGGTCCTGCAGTTAAATTCAGTGGGACCTCCCGTCCCCGGCAATTACAGGTTCCCCGCTGCAACCATGCTCCTCGTTCGCTCCCCGCCTCCATGTAAATATCAGGGCCTAGATATCAGTTTAAGCATTCTGCTCTGGTTGTTTACTTGTAGTTGCAAGGGATTAGCTAAGCCCCTGCCAGAATAATCTACATGGAACATTTTTCTTTAGGTATACTGTGGAAATAATTAGAGAACAGTGATGATAATGTTTCAAGAGGATTTTGACATTACTACATTCTTCCAGCAAAATGAAAGGAGATTTATGCGATAATTATTAGCTTCTATAGAAAAACGAGATGTGCAGAATAATAACGTAATGCTGTTGCAAGACCTAACTCTGGAAATTATTCTTTTGTCTTGCATTGTCTGAATGCATCTTTGGATGAGTATAAATGACAGTGCTAATTATTGCAAAGATAAGAATATTAAAAAATTAACAATGATTTCATAGTAAGAACACAGCAGCTTCTTTCAGAAATTCTAATTCTTGTTTAGAAGGCTTTTGGCAGCAATGTGACTGTATCAACAGGCTGGCCAGTTCTGTTTCACAACAGGACTGGAAGCCCCATACAATAAACAGATGGGAATATGCTGTCAGCTTACTTATTAACATGACATTAATGAGGATGTCACAAAAATCAGAGCCAAAAAAAACAAACTATTTATATTTCCAATTCACCAAAGCTTCTGGAAGCAGAGTATTTACAATATATGATGAGGCTGCCTATCCGTTTACATCCTCTTTGAATGTTGACTTACCACCTCATTCATTCAGTCAGAAACTAAGGGGCCGAACTTGCACCATTTTTGCACCCCATTAACACCGCCGACAGGCACTAATGGGTAGCAGTTGCCTTTTCACCTGGGGATGGGCGCAGTGGTGCCTGGGGTGAAATTGGCCACTAGATTTTGGGGGTGATTGGAGTTTGCGACGACCCCTTTGCGCACCACGGGCGAAATTGCCCTGCGGGGCGTGAGACTGGAGCGGACTGATGTCAGCGCCAGTTTCACCCGGGGTGCCCTTTAAAGGGGATGCCATGTGCGCCCTGTGCCGCCTTTTCTTTTGTTGGCCGACTTTTCCGTCAGCCCAACAGTGGTGTCCCTTATCTCGACTGGGTTGCCATCGCGCACTCCTCTTTGCCGAGATTCTCCCTGGTGGCCCAGTGGTGGCCACCAAAGGGCCATGCAGAGTCCTCAGTGGCCCTCCGCTTTAAATGAAGGGGAGGGCCGTGGTGGCGTGTCAGCGCTGACCTGTTCAGTGCCGCGCTGATGCCTCAGGAGCGCCCTCTAACGAGGTGGAACACTTGAGACAGCGTTCCGCCTCGTTTGAGGGGCACAAAGGGCAATTCCACAAAGGGGTCAGGAATCCGCCCCGGGAGTTAACTGACCCGGGCCCAGAAGGTTACTGCCCCCAGATGGGCCGCGGGGCAATTTCAGCCATTTAAGACTGAGATGAGGAGGAATTTCTTCACTCAGAGGGTTGTGAATCTTTGCACTTCTCTAAGCCAGAGAGCTGTGGCTGCTGAGTCATTGGGTATATTCAAGGCTGAGACAGATGGATTTTTGGACTCCAGGGGAGTCAAGGGATGTAGGGATTGGGCTGGAAAGTGGAGTTGTGTTCGAAGATCAGATATAATCTCATTGAACGGCGGAGCAATCTCGAGAGGCTGTATGGCCTACTCCTACGCCTAATTCTTATGTTCTTATGAGCAGGGGAGTGGGACTAATTGGATAGCTCTTTCACATAAGCGGCATTGGCAAAATGGGCCAAATAGCTGCATTCTGTGCTGTATGATTCTTTGTAAAAGACCCAAAGGCACTGTTTGACAAAGAGTAGGGGAGGGGAGGTGCCCTAGCCAACATTTATCCCTCAACCAACACCATTTTACAATCAGATTACCTGCTCATTTATCTCATTGCTGTGTGTGAGACCCTGTGGTGTTCAAGTTGACTGAGTGTTTACCTTTATTAGAACTAAGTGCTTTGGGTCAATCTGAGCACATGAAATGTGCTATATAAATGCAGGTTTGGCCATTCTCTCTATAATTATTTGACTGCTTGATCAGACTGTGATTGGGCTGATGACATTTCCCTGAGGAATTCTGGCAAAAATGTTGTAGAGCTGTGATAATTATTAATTTTAAAATCCACTAACTTCAGTTGTCAGTCCTGAGTAAGAGGAAACGCTTCCTGTAATTCTGAGATCACCATAAGGAGCCTACATAAAGCGGAAGTGAATACAGTCTGTTTTGTTTGTGCTCTATACAATACTTATATCTATTTCAGGACACAAGTCACTCCAAGGATACCTGAAAAACTGCCAAACATTACATGGAACTAACAATATGGGGACTGAAAACTCCGAATGAGGGCATTCATGGAATTCAGATACTTTTCTTTAGAGTTTTATGGCATGAAATATATGGGGTACTAAAGTTGCATGTTCAGCCATGAACTCATTGAATGATGGTGCAGGCTCGAAGTGCCCAATGGCTTACTCCTGCACCTATTTTCTATGTTTCTATGTTTCTATGTAATGAATGTAGTATGCCATTTCTCTGTATACTATTTAACCCACCTAAGTAAATAGGTTAATTAATGCATCAAAATAGTGTTTACATGGGGGACTCATTAATATATTCAAATAGGGGTCCAAAGACATCATTTGGACCCAATGCGATTTTTACCGGGCTAGTCAGAAGTTTTCCCCAGCGGCAACATAATAAGAGTTAGAGCATTGGCTTCACCAACTAACTGACATGACTGGAAGCTGAATTTAAAGGGGCACTCACCTGCAGACACGATGGGGGCGAATACATTAGGTGTTGAAGAGGTATTTTGGCTGCACAGCATTTCAGTGGCTAGCACTTCAACTAACACCCTCTCCTAACAGCGACCAGCTGTTTGGGTCTAAACAAGGCATTGATGTTGATTTCACGCGGTGTCCACCGGTACGCTCGCGGCCTTCCACGAGAGGTGGGCGCCGGAGGGACTGGAGTGCATCATCACCCCCGGCAAGCAAATTTTAATTTGATTTTATATTTTAAAGTTTAATTTGTTTTAATTGCCGGGTTTTAGTGTCCCCCTCCCCTTTTATAGGGGGCACTTGTAAATTATGTTTTTAGAGCCCAAAAAAACCCCAAAAAAATCTACAAAAAATATTTTAAAAAACAACAAAAAAAACAAAAAAAAGGGCCTTGCGAAATGTTTGGAGTGTCCCCCAGATCGGGGGTCACTTGACCTAATGTTTATTTGTCTCCTCTAAAAGAGTTGATGTTGATTTCAGGTGCTACTTAAAAGGGATACTCATCACTTAAAGGGCTACTCATCATTTCATGATCATTGCTGCTAGAGCTGTGAAGAGGACCTCTAAAACACATCGGGAGACTTTCTGAGACATTTTGTCAAAACTTCAACAACATTCGAGCAACATTTATTCTGGAAATTCACTGAGGATTTTACCAAAAAAGAGTAAGTGCTCTGCTACTCCATATTGGACACCTTATAGGAGTCACCAGGAGAAAGGGAGTGGTTGATCATAGGCATCTTGCTAGGGGTCCCCCTTGGTCTGGAAGAATGGGAGGAGGAGATGAGGAGGTCAGGCAGGGCAGCACCAGCTGCTGCAGGAGAGAGAGACAGGAGGGCAAAGTGGCCTCCTTCCCCACTGCGGGTACAGGGCATCTGGTCATCTGTACAGGCCCCTCTGTGTAATATATATATATATATAGCTCCACCTAGTGGACTACAGTGATAATGCAGCCATTGCTGTTTTCACAATAAAGCATCAGGGACAGGTCACCTGACAAGTTCTTGAAGTTAACAGCCATCTTGGAGTCTGTGCATCTTTGTAAGGTTGTAAGAATATATAACATTGGCAATGAAGGATGGGATGATCGGATTCCCTAGCTGAATTTTTCTTGGTGGATGATTTCAGCCAAACAACAGAGAGACTAGAGAGGTCCTTTGTTTGCTGAACAGCTAAATATCCAAGGTACATTACAAGCACACTTGGCTGAACTGCCAGAGTCCAGATGGCTGTGCCTATGGGAATAATAGGGCGCTTGGGTGAACTACATCGTGACTGTGAGACTTTTGGAGTGTATGTCGAGCGGCTAGAAATGTTTTTCACCACGAATTGTATCTTCGAAGTCCCCGATGATGAAAACTGTAACCGAGTGGTGTTGGAAAGAAATTGGGCTATTTTCTTGACTGAAGCAGGCCCCGAGGTGTATGCAACCCTGAAAAATCTGCTTGTTCCCGTCAAGCCAAAGGATACATCACTTATGGAGATTCTAAGCAAGTTAGAACAACACTACAGTCCTGAGTCCCTGGAAATTGCTGGAAGTTATCATTTCGGAATACGAGATCAGTTAACCGACGAAAGTATCAGTGAGTACATTGTAGCATTAAAGAAGCTGTCATTTAAGAGAATTTCAGGACCGAGCATTGCATGACCGTTTTGTTTGTAGAATGAAAAATGAATCAATCGGAAGAAAGTTATTGACAACCCCTAATTTGACTTTTGATTTAGCTTGTCAGACAGCTATGTCAATGGATATGGCCGACCAATATACCCAAGAATTTTGTACCATTTCCAGTCGTTAGACAACCGAGCTGAATCAAGTAAAAGGCAGTTGGGCCCCAAGGTCTCAGCAACTGGCCATGGTAACAGAGCATTGAAGTCATGTTATCAGTGTCTGGGACAACACATTGCTCAAAGTTGTCCATATATGAAGGCAGAGTGTTTCTTCTGCAGGAAAACTAGGCATCTTGCGAAGGTATGCCGAAGGTATAAGTAGAAATCCTCAGACAGTACATAGCATGGAAGAAAAACAACATGATGAAGAGATACATGTCATCAGGAGCACGAGGGTATTGTAAGTGGTTTTGCCCTTGGTGGGTTTTGAATCACCCCCCTTACAACAGTTCTAAACCCCGGGAATTATAGAAGTGAATAGAATACTCTGTTATAGACAGATCTTTCAGCCTCAACCATCATAATGCTTTTATTCAAGTTAAAGCACACACCTGCTTCCAGTAAAACACATCCTGGTGGCGTAAAACAAACACAGTACAACACACAACACTGGCCCATCTGAACAGGCCCCTATTTCGAAGTACCCACGACTAAAACACCCCTGCTCGGCTCAATAGGGCACCACCGAGTCTGCCCAACAGACTATGCGTACGCCTATGACCCGTGCAGAAACCTCCCCACTAAACCCCTAAGGTTTCGTTGGGACACACGATACCCCTTCACACTTGCGGTGGTCTAAAGGATGTGTGGGCTGGAATAATGCTCACCAATTACCCATCTGGCTTACTGTTTCTCCCATGAGGCGTATCTTCTGGTTTCTGCACCAATCTGTGGTTTCTAAATCCAGTCAAAAGGTCAGCTTCCCAGTCGAAATAGCGAGGCTCTCTTTGCTCGTAGATGGTTTCTTCTCTCAATCCCAGATGGAGTGCTCAGTCCTTGAATGCATTGAACGAAGCGAGCAAGCGAAGAAGAGGAGAGAGAGAGAGAGATGGCAGCAAACTGCCTCTCTTATACCTGAAAAATGCTTCTGAATTCTTGCACCAAAAACCATCCTTTGCCTGAGGTAGTCCAACTAAAGAGCAATGAATCACATCTTCGGCCTGTGCCTTTGTTACTGGGCTGCTCCTGGGGATAAAGGCTCTAACAAGTCTGGGTGGCAAATAACTTCCTTTGTCCTGAGGTTCCCGCGTTCCGCGGCTCTCAGTCATTTTGATGGCTTGAGCACTGACCAGCTTACCTGATCTTTCACAGATGGGTTCCCATTACATGACAAAAGGGTCCTTCACCTGCTTTCAGCCATCCCAGACTATCACCGCCCACCTGATATGTATTCCTCTGGAACATGCCTGGATCTGTCCCAGTTATGTCAGCTCTTCTGAAAAATGAAAAAGCAATGTCCAAAACTTAAAGTCCAAAATGTTTACCCCGAATCTATCGATATTTGCGCTGATGCTGTCGATGTTTACGCCAATGCTTATAGTATCTAACAGCGATTCAAAAAGTATCATCATCCATGTAGATATTGCAGGAACCAAGATACCCATGAAAATTGACACTGGTGCATCCGTGAGCATAGTACTGGAATCGTTATATCTCGACAAATTGTGTGATTTTCCATTGGAGAAATCCAATTTGGAGCTTGGAGGCTACTCAGGAGAGAACATTCCTGTGGTAGGTCATATCACTAAGGATCAATTTCAAAGCTTGCCTCTCTTAGTAGTGGCAGGAGACAAGCCTGCCTTACTAGGTAGAAATTGATTTTTCGTGTTGAAACGAGATTTGCATCAAATGATGATGTCATTAAGAAGTATCCGAAGGTGTTCTGTGAAACAGGCAGTCCGATCCAAGGCTTCAAGGCGAGTGTCAGGATGCAGAAGAATGCTAGACCAGTTTACTGCAAGCCACGTCCTGTACCATATGCACTCAAGGAGAGAACTGAGAAAGAACTCAAAAGACTAGAGACTGAGAACATTATCACGAAGATAGATCTATGTAATTGGGCTACACCCATTGTTGTATCGAAGTCTGATGGTAAAGTAAGGGTGTGTGGTAATTATTAAGTAACCATAAACCAGGTTCTAGAGGGTAATTTTCCCAATACATTGCCAAATATAGAAGATTTGTTCACAATGCTGACAGGTAGTCAGATCTTCTCAAAGTTGGATCTTACAAATGCCTACTTACAACTTGAACTCGATGAGGAGTCCAAATAATGCTTGACTATAAATACTCATCTAGGCCTATATCAATTTAATAGGCTACCATTTGGAGTGTCTTCCGTCCCCGCCATATTCCAAGGGGTGATGAACCAGATTTTGCAAGGCATTGAAGGGGTAGTATGTTATTTCGACGACATACTAATTTCAGCAACAAACAGGCAAATCCATAATAACAAATTGAATGAAGTGCTCAAATGGCTAAAGAAGCACAGAGTATGAGTGACTGCTTGCAAGTGTGAGTTATTTCAAAACTTGATGGAGTACTTAGGGCACAGAGTAGACAAATATGGTTTACATCCAACCAAGGGGAAGCTGGATGCAATCAGAAATGCACCCACTCCCAAGAATGTCACTGAACTTTGATCATTTTTGGGTCTTTTGAATTATTATGGGAAGTACCTACCAAATTTGGCTACAGTATTACATCTACTGAATGAGCTGTTGAAAAAACAGGTCCATTGGAAGTGGTCAGAAGAGTGCGACGCAGCATTCAAGGAATGTAAAAATCAATTGTTAGAGAGCACCATGTTCACTATGATGTATCTAAGGAGATCAAGCTAGCATGTGACGCCTCTCCATATGGAGTAGGGGCAGTGATCTCTTATGTACTACATAGTGGGGAGGAGAGACCAATTGCTTTTGCTTCACACACACTCAGTGTCAGTGAGCGTAATTATGCGCAACTCGAAAGAGAAGCTTTGGCATTAATTTTTGGCGTCAAGAAGTTCCACAAATACTCGTATGGCCATAAGTTTACCATCGTTACGGACCATAAGCCCCTGACAGCAATCCTCCATCCAAAGTCCCCAGCTCCAACATTAGCTGCAGCCCGAATGCAGAGATGGGCTTTGATTTTGTCAGCGTATACGTATGATATTGAGTAAAGACGATCAGCTGATCACCGTAATGCTGATGCTATGTCTAGGTTGCCTTCCCCATCACAAGTTACACCCGATAGGAAAGAAGTGTTCTATTTTTCATACATTGATAAACTGACAGTCACAGCTGAAGAGATTGGTAGAGCAACCAAACGTGACCCAGTTATGTCAAAGGTGTATGATTATATTGCAAATGACTGGCCAAAACAGTTATCAAAGAAAGATATTCATCTATTCTTCATTCATTGGAATGAATTATCAGTCAATAAATATTTTATCATGTTGGGTGCAAGAATGGTTATACCAAATAAATTCAGGTCCAAATTATTAGGCGACCTTCATGACCAGCACCTGAGAATGTGCTTGATCAAGAGTTTTGCACGCAGTTACTTATGGTGGCCAGGTCTAGATAAAGATATAGGGCTAGACTTTCCACTTTGCTTGCTAGCGCCCCAAAAATGGGTGATGTTCCAGCCTTAGCGATGTTTCAGCCTTCATGATCGCTGGACCATCGGCTATTTTTTGGATTGCGACTTTCAGCTCGGCGATAGCCCAGCGATGTGAAATGGGTGAAGCGAGAGCCCAACAATGTGACATCGCCCAGCGATAGCGCAGCGATGGCGAAGGCAAAAGCTTCCTTAGCAACGGGCTTCTGCGCATGCATTTTTTTTTGATGGACATGTTTTCCCGTGTTTTGGGAGGTCAGGGGTCATCCACACATGTGCAGAAAGGGGAGAGAGATTGAGAGAGGATAGAGAGAGAGAGATAGAAAGAGAGGAGGAAGGCAAGAGACAGAGAGGAGAGAGAAAAGAGAGAGAGAGATAAGAGAGAGGTAAAGAATATGTCTGAGAGTGATGAAAGTGTTAAAGATGTGGAGACGGGGAGGAAGAGATCCAAACCCTTTTCGGATGAGGCCAACGAGGCCCTCGTCACAGAGGTCCACTCCCAGTGGGCCCAATTGACCGGGGATGTGCATGGTGTGCATGGCTGCTGTCGCTTACACAGGGACCCAGCATGGACTGGGGGAGAGCTGCCTTTGCTCACTGTCTGGCCTGGGACAATTTTGGACATTAGCTACTATCATTGCTGAGTTCAATGTAGATTGTATTTGAGAGAGATGTTTCTGTCAAGCATTAGCTTCGAAACACACTGATCTTTATGATAACCGTGCATCAATTGTGGACACAAACCCTATTAGCATATAACGTTGGAAACTGTTGTCTATACATTATATAATCTAGTCAAGTGGCTTATGCCATGCTCTTTTCATGTTTGCGAGGAAGATATCTCATAATCAGGCGCAGCAGAGGTGCACCGGAGGACGCCCTCCTGTAATACAGACACTCACCAACATTGAGGAATGTGCTGCAGCACTAGTAGGGGCCCACAGTCGCGCGGTCACCACCCGTGGTGTTGCCGGACCCTCCCATGCATCACGTGAGTAATGTGTCAAGCAGTGTTAAAGTAATGTAACATCATTTCATTATAAAAGAATAGATGAATGATGTAATGTTATGCATGCAGCCTCTGTGCTACTCTGTGCTACTCTCAGGTTGACAACATAAGAACATAAGAACATAAGAGCAGGCCATCTACCCATCTGTCCCCTTCCCTGTCTGCACCCAATAAACCCTCACTCCCTTATCATTCTGTCTATCTGTGACTGATCCAGCCTCCACAGCTCTCTGGCGCTGTGAATTCCACATCGATGTACCACCATATGATGCATTAATATGTAACATAAGAACATAATAACATAAGAAATAGGAGCAGGAGAAGGCCATATGGCCACTCGAGCCTGCTCGCCATTCAATACAATCATGGACTCAGGTCCACTTCCCTGCCCACTCCCCATAACCCCTTCTTCCCTTATCGTTTAAGAAACTGTCTATTTCTGTCTTAAATTTATTCAATGTCCCAGCATCCACAGTTCTCTGAGGCAGCGAATTCCACAGATCCACAACCCTCTGAGAGAAGAAATTTCTCCTCATCTCTATTTTAAATGGGCGGCCCCTTATTCTAAGATTATGCCTTCTAGTTCTAGTCTCCCCCATCAGTGGAATCATCTTCTTTGCATCCACCTTGTCAAGCCCCCTCATAATCTTATACATCTCCATAAGATCACCTCTCATTCTTCTGAATTCCAATGAGTAGAGGCCCAACCTAATCAACCTTTCGTCATAAGTCATCTCCGGAATCAATCTTGTGAGCCTTCTCTGAACTGCCTCCAAAGCAAGCATATCCTTTCGTAAATATGGAAACCAAAACTGCACGCAGTATTCCAGGTGTGGCCTCACCAATACCCTGTACAACTGGAGCAAGACTTCCTTGCTTTTATAATCCATCCTCTTTGCAATAAAGGCCAAGATTCCAATGGCCTTCCTGATCACTTGCTGTACCTGCACACTATCCTTTTGTGTTTCATGCACAAGTACCCCCAGGTCCCGCTGTACTGCGGCACTTTGCAATCTTTCTCCATTTAAATAATAACTTGCTCTTTGATTTTTTTCTGCCAAAGTGCATGACCTCACACTTTCCAACATGATACTCCATCTGCCAAATCTTTGCCCACTCACTTAGCCTGTCTATGTCCTTTGTAGATTTTGTGTGTCCTCCTCACACATTGCTTTTCCTCCCATCTTTATATCGTCAGCAAACTTGGCTACGTCACACTCAGTCCCTTCCGCCCAGTCGTTAATATAGATTGTAAATAGTTGGGATCCCAGCACTGATCCCTGCGGCACCCCACTAGTTACTGATTGCCAACCTGAGAATGAACCATTTATCCCGACTCTCTGTTTTCTGTTCGTTAGCCAATCCTCTATCCATGCTAATATATTACCCCCAACCCAGTGAACTTTTATCTTGTGCAGTAACCTTTTATGTGGCACCTTGTCAAATGCTCAAATTTATTGGAATAGTGCTGTTCCTCCTACATATGCCAGTGCAGCGCAACAATCCCTTCTGTTCTAATAAGTTCAATTGTGTTTTGCAGGACTCCCAGCTCCAGAGGACACACCCTCACATGCACCTGCTCCACTGCATGTGTCATTCACAACGGGTGGTGAAGAGGAGACCACTGAGCCAGAGGAGGAGGAATACTTGGAGATAGAGTAGGGTGCCCCTTGTATCCCTCTGTCTGTTGAACCTGCGGCCATGACGTTGATTTCCACCGAAGAGGTACCGGCAACAAGCGGCTTGCAGTTGGCGATGCCAATACGCACATTGGTGCTGTCGCAGACCCCACGGAGGCCGGGTCAGTGGCTTGAGCAAAGGCCTACCCTGGACGATCGTGTAGACAGCCTGGCATGACTGTGCGAGGAGTCTGTCGCGATCAATCGCGAACAGCTCCAGCTGTTTGTGGGATTCACGGAGGAATTCTCCCGGGTGTCTGCTCGGCAAGCGGAGGTGACGCAGCAGGTGATTCACGAGATGCATTAAAACACCGCCTCCTCCCATGCACTGTGGCATGCGTTCTTGGCGGCACATGGCGCTGTACCCCAAGGTCCCATAATCACAAGCACCAGCACACAGGCGGGTCCAGAGGAAGCACCACCTCCTGACTCGGAAGGCGATCCCCCTGTTTTGGCTTCCCCTCCAACAGCCCCCCAACAGGCGATCATGTCACCAAATCCCCCACCACGACAGGAAGTCTTGCCGTTGCCCACTGCATGCCAGCTTCGTAGCAGTACCCGGGGACCAAAACAGGTGGGTGAGGTAAGGAGACGATTAGGTCTAGGATCTGGTCAAGATGTTTGATTATGGAAAGCTTAGGTTTGTTCACATTGAACATATTTTACCTACAGATGTGAAAGGAGTAATAAGTTCGAATGATTCGATTATTTCTGACTCATCAGATAGTCTTATTACAAGTCCAGTACCAGTAGCAAATCCTACATCAAACGTACTCGAAACAAGTCCAAGAGAAAGTCAGAATTTTAGTCTAAGTCAGAGTCAGGCAGACACACAGTCTGAAGTTAGAGAGAGTTCAAATGGAAATCAAGGGCATCCCTTTGAGGAAAACTTTCCTCAGGATCAGCCTCGAATGAGTTTAAATTCGATACCATGTTTGGAAGGTTCTGTTCAAGAGCGAAGGTATCCTCTTCGAAACAGAAAACAAGTGGTTAAGCTTGATTTGCAAAATAAGTCCATATCTTTTGTTATGCATAACCATGCAAGTTATGCATGATGATTGTTTGTTATAATTACTTCTTCATTAAGGGGGGAGAAGTGTAATACATATAGCTCCACCTCGTGGACTTCTGTGGTAATGCAGCCATTGCTGTTTTCACAATAAAGCATTAGGGACAGGTCACCTGACAAGTTTCTGAAATTAACAGCCATCTTGGAGTCTGTTTGTGTTTGTGATGTCGTAAGAATGTATCACACTCTGAACCTTCTCCACCAGGACCTCCACTGCTGCATCCAAGAACCTGTACACCCTCTCCCTTGATCCCTGAGCCATCCTGCGACGTGCTGCTGTGTGCCAGCCAGAGCACTCCACACCTTCAGTGGAAGTGAGTATGAGGAGCCCACATATACTGCACCACAAAAATTATGTCTAATCAGCACTTGAGTGCTAAACCTACAGGATTCTGGTTAGCATGCTGAGGCAAGTTCAAATTATGGTAATCAGCAATTAGGACAACATTGTGTGCTAAATCCAGACTTTCAAATGGGCATGTCTTATTAGCACTGCACACATTTAGTGCCTGTATTCACTCTTTGGCCAAAATAACCCTCTTAGATTATTAGGATCTGTGTGGCATAAGGCAAGTGCCTTTACAAGATAGTTCTGAACAAGATAGCAGCACTTTCAGTGACCTCCTCGGTCTCCTAACCTGAAAAGTCAGAAAAAAAACCTCAGAATTACCAATGCTTGATTTTGCATTAAAGAACAATGAAACCATTCAGTCAACCTTAATGTCAATGATTCTGACAATGCAGACTAAGAAACTGTAATGAGAATAAGGTATAAACCAAGCTACAAATGCAATAAAGGTATTGATTTTAATTCCAAACACAATGACCCAGAATCTGCAGTCAGCAAGCGAAGCGAAGGCATTCACTGCTGGCCCCAAAGTGTGTCGAAAACATTGGCTTTTCCGACCTTTAATTCAAATCAACTTCTGTTGCCGGGAATCCCCTTGTGCGAGCTGCTATGACGTCAACTAGCTGTTTCAGCAGCCAATCAAAATGCAGAACTCTCACAGACAACGAACCAGGAAGTGAGTAATTCCTTAAATTTCTAAATTTTAAAAAATATTGAAGAGAGAAAAACAAAGATTGGGACTCTCATATGGGGAAAATGCAAACCTGAAATAACATTTTTTTTTAAATTAAAAACATGTTTTTCAAAAGTTTCTTAAAAATGTTAAGTTTTATTAAAAAGGACAAAATTCACACTGCACAAAATTAAAATTAGTTTTCCAGGCCCTTAACATTTGGTTAGCAGTAGTCATATGTCAAATTAAGATGGATAGTGACACAGTTAATTCAGAGACTCGGGTCCTGAACTTAAGTAAAGGTAGCTTCGATGGTATGAGACATGAATTGGTTAGAATAGACTGGCGAATGATACTTAAAGGATTGACGGTGGATAGGCAATGGAAAGATTTAAAGATCACATGGATGAACTGCAACAATTGTACATCCCTGTCCGGAGTAAAAATAAAACGGGGAAGGTGTCTCAACCGTGGCTAACAAGGAAAATTAAGGATAGTATCCAAGGAAGAGGCATATAAATTGGCTCGAAAAAGCAGCAAACCTGAGGACTGGGAGAAATTTAGAATTCAGCAGAGTAGGACAAAGGGTTTAATTAGCAGGGGGAAAATAGAGTATGAGAGGAAGCTTGCTGGGAACATAAAAACTGTGCAAAAGCTTCTATAGATATGTGAAGAGAAAAAGATTAGTGAAGACAAATGTAGGTCCCTTGCAGTCAGTTTCAAGTGAATTTATAATGGGGAACAAAGAAATGGCAGACCAATTGAACAAATACTTTGGTTCTGTCTTCACGAACGAAGACACAATGAAACCTTCCGGAAATATTAGGGGATCGAGGGTCTAGAGAGTAGGAGGAACTGAAGGAAATCCTTATTAGGCGGGAAATTGTGTTAGGAAAATTGAGGGATTGAAGGCCGATAAATCCCTGGGGCCTGATCGTTTCCATCCGAGAGTACTTAAGGAAGTGGCCCTAAAAATAGTGGATGCATTGGTGATCATTTTCCAACAGTCTATCGACTCCGGATCAGTTCCTATGAACTGGAGGGTAGCTAATGTAACACCACTTTTTAAAAAAGGAGGGAGAGAGAAAACAGGTAATTATAGACTGGTTAGCCTGATATCAGTAGTAGGGAAAATGTTGGAATCAATTATTAAAGATGAAAGAGCAGCACATTTGGAAAGCAATGACAGGATCAGTCCAAGTCAGTATAGATTTATGAAAGGGAAATCCTGCTTGACAAATCTTCTAGAATTTTTTGAGGATGTAACTGGTAGAGTGGACAAGGGAGAACCAGTGGATGTGGTGTATTTGGACTTTCAAAAGGCTTTTGACAAGGTCCCACACAAGAGATTGGTGAGCAAAATTAAAACACATGACACTGGGGGTAATGTACTGACGTGGATAGAGAACTGGTTGGCAGACAGGAAGTAGAGAGTCGGGATAAACGGGTCCTTTTCGGAATGGCAGGCAGCGACTAGTGGGGTGCCGCAGGGCTCAGTGCTGGGACCCCAGCTATTTACAATATACATCAATGATTTAGATGAAGGAATTGAGCATAATATCTCCAAGTTTGCAGATGACACTAAGCTGGGTGGTGGTGTGAGCTGTGAGGAGGATGCTAAGAGGCTGCAGGCTGATTTAGAAAGGTTAGGTGAGTGGGCAAATGCATGGCAGATGTAGTATAATGTGGATAAATGTGAGGTTTATCCACTTTGGTGGCAAAAACTCAAAGGCAGAATATTATCTGAATGGCGGCAGATTAGGAAAAGGGGAGGTGCAACGAGACCTGGGTGTCATGGTACATCAGTCATTGAAGGTTGACATGCACGTACAGCAGGCGGTGAAGAAGGCAAATGGTTTGTTGGCCTTCATAGCTAGGGGATTTGAGTATAAGAGCAGGGAGGTCTTACTGCAGCTGTACAGGGCCTTGGTGAGGCCTCACCTGGAATATTGTGTTCAGTTTTGGTCTCCTAATCTGTGGAAGGACGTTCTTGCTATTGAGGAAGTGCAGCAAAGGTTCACCAGACTGATTCCCGGGATGGTATGACTGACATATGAGGAGAGACTGGATCTGTCATCTAACTGTAACCTTCATGTAACTGTAACCTTCATAACACTGCATATTGTATACACCTAAGAAATGCACACCTTGACCACAGTGGGTGAACTTGTGGGAGGCCATCCTCACCTGGTCATCCAGGTATATAAAGGGAGGTCCCACGCAGGGTCATCACTTCTTGGTCCTGTGAATAAAGGTTCAGGTCACAGAGTGACCTTGTCTGCAGAATGTGCCTCGTGTGAATTTATAGTAGTGTGTAAGGACATTATATTTGGCGGCGAGAAACGGGAATCAACGACTCACGAGAATGGCCACCGATAGCACAGAGGAATGGTACTGTGTTGGTGAGGACTGGGATGATTTAATTGAGAGGCTCCAGCAGAGCTTTGTCACGAAGGACTGGCTGGGAGTGGCAGCGGCTGACAAGCGAAGGGCGCATCTACTGACCAGCTGTGGACCTAAGACGTACACGCTGATGAACGACCTGCTCGCACCTGAGAAGCCGGCGGACAAAACCTTTGAAGAGCTCAGAAAACTGATCGGTGAGCACCTCAAACCAGTGATCAGTATACACATGGCCAATTCTATACACACCGACGTCGGGAAGGACAGAGCATACCGGACTTCGTTGCGGACCTTCGGCGCTTGGCCAGCCTCTGTAAGTTCACAGACGCCTGCAGGGGGGAGATGTTAAGGGATTTCTTTATTGAGGGCATTGGTCATGCTGGGATTTTCACAAAGCTAATTGAGACCAAGGACTTGACCTTGGAAGCGGCGACGTTGATGGCTCAGACCTTCACGGCGGGGGAGGAGGAAACCAAGATAATATACGCACGCAACTCTGCTTCCAACGTGGCGATGGATCAGGGAGTTAACATTGTAAATGCAATTCAGAGCCCTGCAGGCAGGCAAGGGCAATTTGACACCACCCAGGCAGCAACATACTATAGAGTGGGTCCTCAACAGAGACAATGGCAGGTTGAACGGACATTTATGCCATCACGGTGGACAATGCGTCCCGGGATGGTTCCATTGACGCCCATTCACAGAGTGCTCAAGAGTAATCAAAGAGACAATCAGAAAGGAATGCCTGGTAACAGCCCTTTTGTTCACAACGATCTCAGCTCATGCTGGAGGTGCGGGGGCAGACATGCTGCAAAAACCTATAGGTTTCAACAATTTATCTGTAGAAATTGTAACTTCAGGGGACATTTAGCCAGAATGTGCAGGAAGCCCGCAGCGAAGCTAATTTACGAGGCAGATGAACCAGAAGAGGGGTCTGCAAGGCAGGTTGATGCTTGAGACAAAGCAATGGACGCTGAAGTTCAACGGGTTCATGTGGCAAAAATCCACAGCTCATATACCAAAACGCCACCGATGATGATGAAAGTCATATTAAACGGCATCCCGGTACGCATGGAGCTGGACACAGGGGCCAGCCAGTCACTTATGAGTGCTCAACAATTCGAGAAACTATGGCCACTCAGAGCTAGCAGACCCAAACTAGAACGCATTGACACGCAACTACGGACATATACCAAAGAGATCATCCCAGTTCTAGACAGTGCAATGTTGATGGTCACACATAATGGATCAGAGAACCGGCTGCCACTCTGGATTGTCCCGGGAAATGGTCCCGCGCTTTTGGGGAGGAGCTGGCTAGCTGAGATGAACTGGAAATGGGGTGATGTGCACGCCATTTCATCTGTGGGGCGAAGTTCATGCTCACAGGTCCTACAGAAATTTGAGTCACTATTTCAACCTGGTGTCAGGACTTTCAAAGGTACCAAAGTAGTGATACAGATCACCAGTGCACCACAAAGCCAGAGCTATGCCGTATGTGATGCAGGAGAAAATTGAGAGTGAGTTGGACAGGTTGCTAAGAGAGGGCATAATTTCGCCCATTGAATTCAGTGACTGGGCAAGCCCCATCGTCCCTGTCCTAAAAACGGATGGCTCGGTCAGGATCTATGGCGACTACAAGGCCACTATCAACCGAGTGTCACTACAAGACCAATACCCGCTTCCGAGAGCGGAGCATCTCTTTGCCACGCTGGCAGGCGGCAAGCTGTTCACCAAGTTGGACCTCACTTCGGCCTACATGACCCAGGAACTGGCCAAAGAATCCAAGCTACTGACCACCATCACCACGCACAAGGGGCTGTTTGTCTACAACAGGTGTCCGTTTGGCATTCAATCAGCGGCCGCTATCTTTCAAAGGAACATGGAAAGCCTGCTCAAATCCATCCCTGGAATAATCGTATTTCAGGACGACATCCTTATCACGGGTCGAGACACCGAGGAACACCTCCACATCCTGGAGGAGGTGCTACGCCGACTGGACTGGGTAGGACTGCGACTAATGAAGTCCAAGTGTGTGCTTTTGGCCCCAGGCCTCGAGTTTTTGGGCAGGAGGGTTGCCGCAGATGGGATCCGGCCTTCCGAATCCAAAACAGAGGCGGTTCATCGTGCGCCCAGGCCCGGCAACACATCGGAACTGCATTCATTTCTGGGACTCTTGAACTATTTCAGGAACTTTCTGCCGAACTTAAGCACATTGTTGGGGCCGCTACATGTGCTCCTGCGTAAGGGTTGCGATTGGTTTTGGGGGGACGGGCTTTCAATCGGGTGTGGATCTTGCTTTGTTCTAATAAGCTGTTGACTCTGCACAACCCCAGTAAGAAATTGGTTTTAACATGTGATGCATCATCCTATGGGGTTGGGTGCTTGTTGCAGCAGAGTAATTATGAGGGCCAATTCCAACCTGTGGTTATGCCTCCAGGTTGCTGTCCCAAGCAGAACGGGGATATGGGATGGTTGAAAAGGGAACAATACGGTGGAGGAGGATTTCCTGGACTGCATAAGGGATGGTTTTCTAGACCAATATGTCGAGGAACCAACTAGGGGGGAGGCTATCTTAGACAGGGTGTTGTGTAATGAGAGAGGATTAATTAGCAATCTCGTTGTGCGAGGCCCCTTGGGGAAGAGTGACCATAATATGGTGGAATTCTGCATTAGGATGGAGAATGAAACAGTTAATTCAGAGACCATGGTCCAGAACTTAAAGAAGGGTAACTTTGAAGGTATGAGGCGTGAATTGGCAAGGATAGATTGGCGAATGATACTTAAGGAGTTGACAGTGGATGGGCAATGGCAGACATTTAGAGACCGCATGGATGAACCACAACAATTGTACATCCCTGTCTGGCGTAAAAATAAAAAAGGGAAGGTGGTTCAATCGTGGCTTTCAAGGGAAATCAGGGATAGTATGAAAGCCAAGGAAGTGGCATACAAATTGGCCAGAAATAGCAGGGAACCTGGGGACTGGGAGAAATTTAGAACTCAGCAGAGGAGGACAAAGGGTTTGATTAGGGCAGGGAAAATAGAGTACGAGAGGAAGCTTGCAGGGAACATTAAGACAGACTGCAAAAGCTTCTATAGATATGTAAAGAGAAAAAGGTTAGTAAAGACAAACGTAGGTCCCCTGCAATCAGAATCAGGGAAGTTATAACGGGGAACAAAGAAATGGCAGACCAATTGAACAAGTACTTTGGTTCGGTATTCACTAAGGAGGACACAAACAACCTTCTGGATATAAAAGGGGTCAGAGGGTCTAGTAAGAAGGAGGAACTGAGGGAAATCCTTATTAGTCGGGAAATTGTGTTGGGGAAATTGATGGGATTTAAGGTCGATGAATCCCCAGGGCCTGATGGACTGCATCCCATAGTACTTAAGGAGGTAGCCTTGGAAATAGTGGATGCAATGACAGTCATTTTCCAACATTCCATTGACTCTGGATCAGTTCCTATGGAGTGGAGGGTAGCCAATGTAACCCCACTTTTTAAAAAATGAGGGAGAGAGAAAACAGGGAATTATAGACCGGTCAGCCTGACATCGGTAGTGGGTAAAATGATGGAATCAATTATTAAGGATGTCATAGCAGCGCATTTGGAAAGAGGTGACATGATAGGTCCAAGTCAGCATGGATTTGTGAAAGGGAAATCATGTTTGCCAAATCTTCTGGAATTTTTTGAGGATGTTTCTAGTCGAGTGGACAAGGGAGAACCAGTTGATGTGGTGTATTTGGACTTTCAGAAGGCTTTCGACAAGGTCCCACACAAGAGATTAATGTGCAAAGTTAAAGCACATGGGATTGGGGGTAGTGTGCTGACGTGGATTGAGAACTGGTTGGCAGACAGGAAGCAAAGAGTAGGAGTAAATGGATACTTTTCAGAATAGCAGGCAGTGACTAGTGGGGTACCGCAAGGCTCTGTGCTGGGACCGCAGCTGTTTACATTGTACATTAATGATTTAGACGAGGGGATTAAATGTTGTATCTCCAAATTTGCGGATGACACTAAGTTGGGTGGCAGTGTGAGCTGCGAGGAGGATGCTATGAGGCTGCAGAGTGACTTGGACAGGTTACGTGAGTTGGCAAATGCATGGCAGATGAAGTATAATGTGGATAAATGTGAGGTTATCCACTTTGGTGGTAAAAACAGAGAGACAGACTATTATCTGAATGGTGACAGATTAGGAAAAGGGGAGGTGCAACGAGACCTGAGTGTCATGGTACATCAGTCATTGAAGGTTGGCATGCAGGTACAGCAGGCGGTTAAGAAATCAAATGGCATTTTAGCCTTCATAACGAGGGGATTTGAGTACAGGGGCAGGGAGGTGTCAAGACAGTTGTACAGGGCCTTGGTGAGGCCACACCTGGAGTATTGTGTACAGTTTTGGCCTCCTAACTTGAGGAAGGACATTCTTGCTATTGAGGGAGTGCAGTGAAGGTTCACCCGACTGATTCCCGGGATGGCGGGACTGACATATCAAGAAAGACTGGATTAACTGGGCTTGTATTCACTGGATTTCAGAAGAATGAGAGGGGATCTCATAGAAACATTTAAAATTCTGATGGGTTTCGACAGGTTAGATGCAGGAAGAATGTTGCCAATGTTGGGAAGTCCAGAACCAGGGGGTCACAGTGTAAGGATAAGGGGTAAGCCATTTAGGACCGAGATGAGGAGAAACTTCTTCACCCAGAGAGTGGTGAACCTGTGGAATTCTCTACCACAGAAAGTTGTTGAGGCCAATTCACTAAATATATTCAAAATGGAATTACATGGAACATAGAAACATAGAAAATAGGTGCAGGCGTAGGCCATTCGGCCCTTCAAGCCTTCACTGCCATTCAGTAAGATCATGGCTGATCATTCTCTCAGTACCCATTTCCTGCTTTCTCTCCATGGCCCTTGATCCCCTTAGCTGTAAGAACATAATAAGAACATAAGAATTAGGAACAGGAGTAGGCCATCTCGCCCCTCAAGCCTGCTCCTCCATTCAACAAGATCATGGCTGATTTGGCCGTGTACTCAGCTCCACTTACCCGCCCGCTCCCCGTAACCCTTAATTCTCTTGTTGGTTAAAAATCTATCTATCTGTGACTTGAATTCATTCAATGAGCTAGCCTCAACTGCTTCCTTGGGCAGAGAATTCCATAGATTCACAACCCTCTGGGAGAAGAAATTTCTTCTCAACTCGGTTTTAAATTGGCACCCCCGTATTTTGAGGCTGTGTCCCCTAGTTCTCGTCTCCCCGACCAGTGGAAACAACCTCTCTGCCTCTAATTTGTCTATCCCTTTCATTATTTTAAATGTTTCTATAAGATCACCCCTCATCCTTCTGAACTCCAACGAGTAAAGACCCAGTCTACTCAATCTATCATCATAAGGGAACCCCCTCATCTCTGGAATCAGCCTAGTGAATCGTCTCTGTACCCCCTCCAAAGCTAGTATATCCTTCCTTAAGAAGGAAGTACTCCAGGTGTGGCCTGACCAATACCCTGTACAGTTTCAGCAGGACCTCCCTGCTTTTGTATTCCATCCCTCTCGCAATGAAGGCCAACATTCCATTCGCCTTCCTGATTACCTGCTGCACCTGCAAACTAACTTTTTGGGATTCATGCACAAGGACCCCCAGGTCCCTCTGCACCGCAGCATGTTGTAATTTCTCCCCATTCAAATAATATTCCCTTTTAATGTTATTTTTTCCAAGGTGGATGACCTCACATGTTCTGACATTGTATTCCATCTGCCAAACCTTAGCCCATTCGCTTAACCTATCGAAATATCTTTGCAGCCTCTCTGTGTCCTCTACACAACCCGCTTACCCAGTAATCTTTGTGCCATCTGCAAATTTTGTTACATTACACTCTGTCCCCTCTTCCAGGTCATCTATGTATATTGTAAACAGTTGTGGTCCCTGCACCGATCCCTGTGGCACACCACTAACCACCGATTTCCAACCCGAAAAGGACCCATTTATCCCGACTCTCTGCTTTCTGTTAGCCAGCCAATTCTCTATCCATGCTAATACATTTCCTCTGACTCCGCATACCTTTATCTTCTGCAGTAACCTTTTGTGTGGCACCTTATCGAATGCCTTTTGGAAATCTAAATACACCACATCCATTGGTACACCTCTATCCACCATGCTTGTTATATCCTCAAAGAATTTCAGTAAATTAGTTCCACATAATTTCCCCTTCATGAATCCATGTTAGATGTAGTCCTTACTACTAGGGGGATCAAGGGGTATGACGAGAAAACAGGAATAGGGTACTGAAGTTGCATGTTCAGCCATTAACTCATTGAATGGCTGTGCAGGCTTGAAGGGCCGAATGGCCTACTCCTGCACTATTTTCTAAGTTTCTATGTTTCTATGAAGCACTCGCATGTGTCTCCGGGATGAAAAAGATTCACCAGTACCTTTTTGGCAGAAGGTTCGAGTTAGAAATGGACCACAAGCCATTAACATCCCTGTTGTCAGACAGCAAAGCTGTCAATGCCAATGCGTCAGCTCGTATACATCGATGGGCTCTCACGCTGGCTGCGTATGACTACACCATACAGCAGCGGCCAGGCACCAAAAATTGCGCTGACGTGCTCAGCAGGCTTCCTCTGGCCACCACTAAGGGGGCAGCGGAGCAAAGCGCTGAGATGGTGATGGCCGTTGAAGCCCTTGACAGCGCAGGCTCCCCCATCACAGCCGCCAGATCAAAATTTGGACCAACAGAGATCCCCTCCTATCGTTGATTAAGAAATGTGACCTGACTGGGGATTGGGCGCCCGCACACAGAGCATGCCCCGAGGAGGTCAGACCATTTCACAGACGGATGGATGAGCTCTCCATCCAAGCCGACTGCCTACTATGGGGCAGCCGGGTAGTCATGCCCCAGAAGGGAAGGGAAGCATTCATCAGGGAACTCCACAACGAGCACCCAGGCAGTGTGCTAATGAAGGCAATTGCCTGGTCACATGTATGGTGCCGGGAATTGACTCAGACCAGGAACACTGTGTTCGCAGGTGCACGACGTGTGCCCAGCTGGGCAATGCCCCCAGGGAGGCCCCACTCAGCCCGTGGCCCTGGCCCACCAGGCCATGGCCACGTATTCACGTAGACTACGTGGGCCCATTCATGGGAAAAATGTTCCTCATTGTTGTTGATGCGTACTCGAAATGGATCGAGTGCATCATTTTGAATTCGTGCACGACATCCACCACTGTGGAGAGTCTGCGTGTGGTTTTTGCGACCCACGGCTTGCCGGATATCCTGGTTGGTGACAACGGTCCATGTTTCACTAGTTATGAATTCCGGGAGTTCATGTCGGGTAATGGCATCAAACATGTCAGGACAGCACCGTTCAAGCCGGCTTCCAATGGCCAGGCGGAACGTGCGGTTCAAATCATAAAACAGGGCATGCTCTGGATTCAAGGACCCTCCCTTCAATGTCACCTATCGCACCTCCTGCTGGCCTATAGGTCCCGACCGCATTTGCTCACGAGAGTCCCGCCCGCGGAATCACTCATGAAACGTACACTTAAAACTCGTCTATTCCTCATTCATCCTGTCCTGTCAGATATTGTTGAGGGCAAGCGCCAGTCCCAAAATGAGTGCCATGACCATAACTCAAAGGGGAGATGTATAGAAATCGATGACCTTGTATTTGTTCTTAATCACGCTTTGGGGCCCAAATGGCTTGAGGGTACTGCAATTGGCAAAAAGGGGAACAGGGTCATAGTGGTCAGACTTAACAATGGACAGATATGCCGCTAGCATCTGGACCAAGTAAAAAAAAAGGTTCAGCATGGACACTGAGGAACCTGAGGAAGATCATGAGATGTTGCCCGCACCACCACCAGTGAACGAGCAACAAGAACATTCAGCAGCATGCACAGTCCCTGCGGCCAGCCTGGACAGGCCAGAATCACCACAGGTGACAGAGATGCATGCCAAGGCTCAACAACCAGAGCCCCAACTGCTGCGCTCCACGAGAGAGCGTCGACCGCCTGAAAGACTCAATCTTTGACCCAAAGACGTTGGGGGGAGGTGATGTCATGTATGTAACCTTCATGTAACTGTAACCTTCATAACAACACTGCATACTGTATACACGTAAGAAATGCACACCTTGACCGCAGGGGGTCAACTTGTGGGAGACACTCCTCATCTGGTCATCCAGGTATATAAAGGGAGGTCCCACGCAGGGTCATCACCTCTTGGTCCTGTGAATAAAGGTACAGGTCACAGAGTGACCTTGTCTGCAGAATGTGTCTCGTGTGAATTTATAGTAGTGTGTAAGGACATTACAGGATCGACTGGGCCTGTATTCACTGGAGTTTCAAAGGATGAGAGGGGATCTCATAGAAACATATAAAATTCTGACGGGACTGGACAGGTTCGATGCAGGAAGAATGTTCCCGATGTTGGGGAAGTCCAGAACCAGGGGACACAGTCTAAGGATAAGGGGTAAGCCATTTAGGACCGAGATGAGGAGAAGCTTCTTCACTTAGAGAGTTGTTAACCTGTGGAATTCTGTACCGCAGAGAGTTGTTGATGCCAGCTCATTGGATATATTCAAGAGGGAGTTAGATATGGCCCTTACGACTAAAGGGATCAAGGGATATGGAGAGAAAGCAGGAAAGGGGTACTGAGGTGAATGATCAGCCATGATCTTATTGAGTGGTGGTGCAGGCTCGAAGGGCCGAATGGCCTACTCCTGCACCTATTTTCTATATTTCTATGTTTCTAAATCCCTAGTTACACCTAATATGCCTCCACTTATCTGTAGAATAACTCCACGTGGCCTAGTGCTGTGCTTGAACTGCTGTGACAGTCTCTTTATTGTAACTCCAGAGTGAGGTAGCAACATGGTGACCAGTCTTTTATACAGCTCCTGCCTGGGCCTCCCACAGTTGCACCCTCTAGTGGTACCAGCATAATATATACAGAGTATACATATATGACAACATTCCCCCCCCCTAAAGTCTTTGATGCGAGTTAATTACAGGTTGAGGCGATCCCGAATTCTGCGTTTCCTGGTTGATCGTCTGAGTGCCACTTCTGGCATGGTGGAGTTGGTCGGGCCACTGCTGTCTTGCAGCGCTGTTAGTCTGACTGGACTGTTGGAGATGGTGGGATCATCCTCGTGGTTGGCAGCTAGGTCTGTTGCTGATTGGGTATGTGTAAGTGGATCGCTGAAGGCAAGGTCTCTATTGGTAGTTCCTGGTTACCTGTAAATCGCAATTTGGTTTGGTCCAAATGCTTTCTGCACGTTTGTCCGTTAAACAGTTTGACGCCAATCATTCTATTTCCCTCCTTGGGGCGAAAACAGTGCCAGCTACCCATTTGGGGCCATGACCGTGATTCAGCACAAACACAGCGTCGTTTATAGTGATGTCACGTGATACAGCCGCGCGATCATGGTACATGTTTTGCCGATAACGCCTGGTTTCCACCTGATCATTGAGGTCAGGGTGGACTAAGGAGAGCCTGGTTTTGAGTGCCCGTTTCATTAATAACTCCGCAGGGGGGACCCTGGTAAGCGAGTGGGGCTGTGTCCTGTAATTGATCAGTACCCGGGATAGGCCGGTTTGTAAGGAGCCTTCCGTGACGCATTTCAAGCTCTGCTTTATGGTTTGGACTGCCCCTTCTGCTTGGCTGTTGGATGTGGGCTTGAACGGGACAGACCTGATATGCTTGATGACACTGCGGGTCATGAATTCATTGAATTCCGAGCTGGTGAAACACGTACCATTGTCGCTGACCAGAATGTCGGGCAAGCCATGGGTGGCGACCATGGCCCTGAGGATTTCAATGGTGGCGGTGGATGTGCTGGATGCTATTATTACACATTCGATCCACTTAGAGTAGGCGTCCACTACAATGAAGAATATTTTTCCTAGAAAGGGGCCCGCATAATCTACGTGGATCCTGGACCATGGTTTTGTGGGCCAGGACCAGAGACTAAGTGGAGGCTCCCTGGGGGCATTGCTCAACTGTCCGAGTCAATGCCAGGCCACCAGCCGTGGGACCTGGCGATAGCCTTCATCACGACTATGCCTGGGTGGGCACTGTGTAGGTAGCATATGAAGGTTGCCCTGCCTTTTTTTGGCAGGACGACGCGGTTGCCCCATAAGAGGCAATCCAATTGGTTGGACATTTCGTCTTTACGACAGTGAAATGGCTTTATCTAGTATTGCATTTCTCTTGGGACCACTGACTAGCCCCCATTGAGGACGCAACTTTTTACAAGAGATAACACGGGGTCTTGGTTGGTCCAGGTCCTGATCTGGAAGCTGTTACGGGTGACCCTTCGCTTTCGAAGATGTCCATGACCAGGCACAGGTCTGCGGGCTGCGCCATTTCCACCCCAATGGTGGGCAACAGTGGCCAGCTGAGGGCATCGCGCAGTTCTCAGTGCCTGGCCTGTGGCGGATCGTATAATCGTAGGCCGACTGTATTAGTGCCCATCTTTGGATTTGCGATGAAGCATTGGTGTTTATGCCTTTGCTTTCCAAAAACAGTGAGATTAGGGGCTTGTAGTCGGTTTCTAACTTGAACCTGAGTCCGATCTAATACTGGTGCATTTTTTTTACCCCATAGACACAGGCCAAAGCCTCCTTCTCGACCGTACAGTAGGTTCTTTCGGCCTTGGATGGACTTCTAGACGCATATGCAACCGATTGGAGTTTGCCCGCTACATTTGCTTGCTTTAAAACACACCCGACACCATACGACGACGCGTCACATGCTAAAACTAGACGTTTGCCTGGGTCATACAATACAAGCAACTTGTTCGAACACAGCAAGTTTCTGGCCTTTTTGAAGGTGGCCTCTTGATTTTGACCCCAAACCCAGTTGTCTCCCTTGCGTAGCAACTTATCCAACGGTTCAAGCAAGGTGCTCAACCTTGGAAGAAAGTTACCAAAATAGTTGAGGAGTCCCAGGAACGAGCGCAGCTCCGTTACATTTCGTGTTTTGGGTGCATTCTTGATGTCCTCTGTCTGCGAGTCCATGGGCCTGATGCCGTCTGCCGCAATCTTCCTCCCCAGGAATTCTACCTCTTGCACCAGGAAGACACACTTGGATCGTTTCAGCTGGAGTCCAACTCTGTTTAGTCGACTTAAAACCTCTTACAGGTTGTGCAGGTGTTCGGTGGTGTCGCGACCAGTGATTAGGATGTCATCCTGAAATAAAACGGTGCGTGGAATTGATTTCAACAGACTCTCCATGTTCCTTTGGAAGATGGCTACAGCTGAGCAGATCCCGAAGGGGCACCTGTGATACAAAAACAGACCCTTGTATGCGTTAATGCATGTTAATTTTTTCGACGACTCAGCCAGCTCCTGGGTCATGTAAGCGGTGGTTAGATCCTGCTTGGCGAACGCCGTTCCCTCTGCTAATGTCACAAAGAGATCATCGGCTTTGGGTAGCGGGTACTGGTCCTGTAATGAAACTCGGTTGATCGTTACCTTGTAGTCGCCGCAGATTCTGACCGTGCCATCGCTCTTAAGTACCAGAACAATTCGGCTGGTGATATGATTCCCTCGCGTTGAAGCCTGTCCAATTCGATCTCCACTTTCTCCCTCAAGCCTTGTGATGAACAGGCCATGCCTCGGGGACTAAGTGGATCTGTACTTTGGCGCCTGTGAAGTTGCCGATGCCTGGTTCAAATAAGGATGGGAACTTGCTCAGCACTTGAGCACAGGAAGCATCGTCCACTGAAGATAGTGCTTTGATGTCTTCCCAGTTCCACCAAATCTTCCCCATCCAGCTTCTGCCAAGCAGCGTTGGCCCATCGTCTGGTACAACCCACAGTGGCAATTCGTGTATCTCTCCATCATAGGATACCTTTACGTTCGCATTGCCGATAACTGGGATCAGTTCCTTGGCGTGAGTGCGCAGCTTTGTCTGAATTGGGCTCAGCTTGGGTCTTTGTTCTTTGTTGCCCCACAGCCTCTCAAATGCCTTCAGGGTCATAAGTGACTGACTCGCCCCCGTGTCCAACTCCATGGAAACAGGAATACCATTTATCTTGACTTTCATCATCATGGGGGGACTTTTGGTAGTGAAGGTGTGCACCCATGCACTGCTTCCTCGGGCTCCTCTCTAGCTTGTACTTTATGATCCTTGCTGGATCGGAAACTCCTGCCGACTCCTCTGCCACGTTTTGAGTCACAGTTCTTCTACACATTCGTTGTGGGTGGCCCTTTTGGCCGTATTCTTTGCACACATAGTATCTGAACCTACACAGACGGGCCCGATGGTTACCCACGCAATGCCAGCATGTTAAAAGATTCCCATTTACACTCCTTGGCGGACTCTGAGTCGGACTAATTCTTTGATCAACAGTTATTTTCTGCACAGTACTTGCCAGTGAGTTTTGATTCTGGGAGAATCTCAATGTTGAGGTCGAGAATGCCTGGCTTATGGTGATGCTCTGCTTCACGTCCCATCCTGTCGCAAAAACGTCCCACAACGCAGTGTTGAGGAGTTCGCCAAATTTGCACGGTTTCACGAGCCTTCGTAAGTCTGCGACATATTCCGCTAAATCCTGGCCCTCGGTGCGGCGGTGTGTGTAGAAGCGATACCTGGCCAGCGAAACCCGAGTAAAGGCTTCACCCTCTGTGAACTTTTCTAAACTACCAACGGCAGCCATCTCTGTGTGTAAGTCCGTGATCTGTTCTCGTCGCCAGTTAATATGTCTCTACTTATCTGTAGAATAACTCCACGAGGCCTAGTGTTGTGTGTGAACTGCTGTGACCTTAGTCTCTTTATTGTAACTGCAGAGTGAGGCAGCAACGTGGTGACCAGCCTTTTATACAGCTCCTGCCTGGGCCTCCCTCGAGTGCTACCAGCATAGTATATACACAGAGTATACATATATGACAACACCAAATCCCTTTTTTTCTAACTTCTAGTGGGGAACTTAACACCGTAATTACTGCAGAAGAGCCAAAGTTTCCATCAATTTCAATGATGTACTGGGGTCAGTTTCAAAGGCGGAATGATGGTGAACTCTGCCAGTTTACCGTTATGCAGACCGCAAATTCCGGGCCAATATTGCAGTGAATTCTTTTGTTATCAAAATGATCAACCAATAGTGATTTACTGAAAAGAAGGTTTACTTCATGAGAATGAGAAGTTGTATAATGTAACCATGTGATGGGTGGTGAAGGATGTGGTGGAGGGGAGAAAATTAATTGTTGGGAGTGGTAGAAGAGAGGGATGGATTTGGTGTTGAGAGATGGAGAAATGAAGAGCTGTACTCACCCGTGCTATTCTTGAGAGGTCATCGAAGCAATTTGTACACTGGATCCAGCTCCTGGGTATTGTCTCTCCATGTCTGGTGGACTTGTTTTTTTGGGATCCTTCTACCAGTGTCAGCTGTGGCTCAGTGGGTAGCACACTCGCCGCTGAGTCAGATGGTTATGGGTTTAACGCCCACTCCAGGAACATGAGCACATAAAAAAAACCTAAGCTGACACTCCATTGCAGTGCTGAGGGAGTGCTACACTGTCGGAGGTGCCATCTTTCGGATGAGACCTGAAACCGTGGCCTCGTCTGCTCGCTCAGGTGGACGTAAAAGATCCCTTGGCACTATTTCGAAGAAGAGCAGCAGGAGTTATCCCCTGTGTCCTGGCCAATATTTATCCCTCAATCAATTAAACAAAAACAGATGATCTGGTCATTATCACATTGCTGTTTTTGTGAGTTTGCTGTGCACAAGTTGGCTGCCATGTTTCCCACATTGCAACAGTGACTACACTTCAAAAGTATTTCAGTGGCTGGAAAGTACTTTGTGACATCCGGTGGTCACATAAGGTGCTAATATAAATGCAAATCTTTCTTATGGAAAGAAAATATTATGTCTGTGATGTACTTATGAATGACTCCACGAGGCAATGTGTTGTACTCAAACTGTAGTGACCTTGGTCCTTTATTCCAAACTCCAGAGTGAGGCACAAGCATGGTGGGCAGCCTTTTATACTGGGCCCTGCCACCAGGGCAGGAAACACCTGCTCTCCACCAGTTGCACTCTCTAGTGATGCCAGCATGTATATACACAGTGTAAACCTTATTGACAGTACATCAGGTAAACAAGTCTCCATCTTATGCAACCACACAGTGACTACACAGAGAGTATATCCATAGTCTGCATATACAACATCAATCTCCCCCAAGTCCTTTGTGCCAATTACCTTTGCACTATGTGCTCTGGGTTAGCTCTCCCCAGACTTAAATGCCAATAGCCCTTGCATCTTGGCTGTGCTTTGGCTTGACTCTCTCCCTGTTAACCCCCAAGTCCTTTTGCCATAACGTTGGGTGGTGGTTACCAGTTTGGGTGGTTTGATGATGCAGTGGAGGTTCCAGTGGGTTCTGAGTGTGATCCATGTGTGTGTCCATGGCTACGTACATCCATTTCCCCCCCTCCGCCCCCCCACAGCGAGATCATGCAGCTGGCTTGTTACATTAACATACAGGATCAGACACAGTGCAAGTACAAAGAAAGGAAGAAAAAAATTGTTTTTACAGTTTGTATCGTGACACCTTGGTTCAGGGACTTACATTCGTTACGTTTTATGGTCGTGCGCCAGGATTGGGTAGATGGCATTCATGGTTCAGTCATGATCAGTACTGAAGTAGTAGCAGTACAGGTATGTGAGGATGCTAGTTCCAGAACAACCGGAAGGGGTCCTAGTCGCCTGATGGCGACATTGCGCCCCCTGCTAGTGGGGTGGGCTTGGTTCGCTCAGCAAGCCAGGACTCAGGGTCTTTGCCGTTGCCTAGTGGTGGGCAGTGTCACAGATGTGTGTGGCCTCCCTGTCCTCCTTTGAGAGCTACAGAGTCTTCTGCCTGTTCTCTAATGGTGTTGGGAACCTGGCTGTTCCAGGTCCCGTTTGGGGAACTCGTTGGTTCTGACCTTTCGCTCCCGGACATGGCCGAGGTAGCGACTGGGTCTGGGGGCTGTGCCGTCTCCACCCAGGTGGTGGGCAACAGCGGCCGACTGCGCGTATTGGCGCCGTTTTCGTTTCTGGGTCCATGGCGAATAGTGCCATCGGGTGCCTGCAGCATGGGATAGACCTGGGGCAGGGTATCAGGATCAGTGCCTTCACCCTCCTGAGGTTGCTCGCTTGCTACGTTTGGGGACAAACTATTCCCGACATCTCGCAACATTTTTTCTTTACATTAGGAATAGTACCGACTATTCGCAAAAATATTTTGTTCACAATCTTAATCGGTTCGTTACCTTGATTGCCATGCATACAATGTCTCTTTAAGTTCAGTTGGTTGCAGATCTCCTTTAAGAGAACCCTGCTGGCTTTACATCAGTCATTTGTTAGACACCACGTGTTGGTCCCTCAGCGTTGCACCTCGTGATATTGCCTCGGCCATCTTTTTTTTCAGCCACGCTGCACCTCGCTGCAGCAGGGACGCCATCTTGCCTCTGTCCTCGAGGTCGACTGCCTTGATCCTTCTCTCCCACGATTCTGCCACAAAAGCTGGAACAGTGCTTGTGAATTCGCTCTTCCTTCCCAGGAGTCCTGCCACTGGAGCCGAGAAGGTACTTTTAGTTCGTTCCGGTCGGATCATTGCCACGCAGTCGTAATGGACGGTCTGTGCCTCAGGTGCTGCGCTGGTCTGTTCTCTGGTGCCTGACCCAAGCAAAGGCGAGGTTTTGCTCTGCCTCTGAGCATGGGGGACATCGATTGCTGGAGTGGAGAGGTCTTCCCATTTCCACTGGATCTTCCCCATCCACTTTCTTCTGAGTAGCTTTGAACCATCACCTGCAACAATCCATAGAGTTAACTTGTGCCCCACGCCATTATGGATTACACTTACATCCGCACTACCAAGGACTGGGATCAGCCCTTTGATGCAGGTGTGCAACTTTTCCTGCACTGGAACCAGCTCGGGTCGTTTTTCGTTCCATAGCCTCTCGAAGGCATCCTGGCTCATTACTGACTGGCTCACGCCCGTGTCCACTTCCATGAATACTAGAACACCGATTATCTCGACTTCCATCTTCACTGGAGGACAATCAGTGGTGCAGGTATACACTCCATAGACTTCTTCTTCAGACTGAGCTGCCTCTCTGGCCAAATCATCATACTCCCCGCTGGATTCAAAGTCATCTACTGACTACACTGCGAGACGGTGAGTCGTATTTCTTTTACACATACGCTGGAGGTGGCCTTTCGTTTTACAGGCTTTACATACGTACTCAGCAAACTGACACTGGTGAGCCCTATGGTTTCCTCCACAATGCCAGCATCTTGCTACTCGATTAGCACCCCTCGGCAGACTCTGAGTTCTGGAACCCTGAGGTCTGTGCTCTCTGCCCTGGGCAGAGCCACGTTCTACAGTCTTGCCTGTGAAAGGCACCATTCTGTGCACAGTACTTGCCGGGTTTGAGACCACAGGATGAATGATTTGCTTGGTGCTGCAGGTCGAGGTCATGAACGCCTGACTGATGCTGATGGCCTTCTGCAGGTTGACTGTGGTATCAACAGAAAATAGCTTGTGAAGGAGGCCCTCATGACCGATTCCCATAACGAAGATGTCTCGCAATGCTTCGTTGAGGTGCATGCGAAAATCACATGGTACCGCAAGTCTCCTGAGGTCGGCAGCATATTTTACAATCTCATGGCCCTCAGGTCTGCAGTGAATGTAGAATCTGTACCTGGCCGTGAGGGTGCTCTCTTTTGGTTTTAGTTGGTCGTGAATTAGTTCAGTCAACTCATTGTATGTCTTATCCTTAGCCTTCGTGGGTGCCAGCAAGTCCCTGATGAGGTGGTAGACCTCGGGCCCACAACTGGTCAGCAGTATAGCCTTGCACTTCTCCGCAAATGTGTCCGTCTCCCCTGCCAGGTCATTTGCCACAAAATATTGCTCGAGCCTTTCCGTGAAGGCATCCCAATCATCACCCTCTGCAAAGTCTTTTAGTGTGCCAAAGGTAGCCATGATCACGTGAAAGTCCTTATTCTCGTCGCCAGTTATTATGTCTGTGATGTACTTATGAATGACTCCACGGGGCAATGTTTTGTACTCAAACTGTACTGACCTTGGTCCTTGATTCCAAACTCCAGAGTGAGGCACAAGCATGGTGTGCAGCCTTTTATACTGGGCCCTGCCACCAGGGCAGGAAACCCCCGGTCTCCACTAGTTGCACCCTCTAGTGGTGCCAGCATGTATATACACAGTGTAAACCTTATTGACAGTACATCAGGTAAATAAGTCTCTATCTTATGCAATCACACAGTGACTACACAGAGAGTACATCTATAGTCTCCATATACAAAAGAAAGGACCTCCAGGGAGGCTACATAGAACTTGGAAGCTTGTTTCCTCGACATCTGTGAAGTTCGCCTTTCCTTCAGCAAAACTATCCAGGAGCCAGAAGGCAATGCAACCTTGCTTTAAGAGGTGTATTGCCATTTTAAATTGGCCTCTGGCTGACCCATTGGAAATTGCCTTCCGGAAATGGACAGGTTTCCCAGTGTGTCAGCGAATCAGGTAGGAATCCTACACATGAGACTCTAATGAGGCCTGGTAGTTAAAATACCCCTGTCCTGTTTACTGGGACAGTGGGAGAGTTTCAAACTCACACTGCTACCCACCCACCCAAAATCAACCCAAAGATAAAATTGGGGCCTATATATTTTTGAATTTATATGTATTTCAATAAGACCATTTTGGCTCAGAGTGATGTCTCAGAAAAATATTTTGGATAAATATCAAAAATCATTCTCTTCATCTGTACAAATTTAAGAAGCAAAGCGAGCAATCAATGCACGAGCAAAGCTGGCTGCTTGGCATGGTCATGACTGACTTATTTAAGCATAGCAGACTATTATAGACATAAGCCCACTGACAACACTGAAGGCTCTGTGCCTCAATGCGAGGAGTATTCGTAATAAGGTGGACAAATTAACTGTGCAGGCAGTTATTAATGAATATGATATAATTGGGATTACGGAGACATGGTTCCAGGATGACCAAGGCTGGGAACTCAAGATCCAGGGTTATTCAACATTCAGGAAGGATAGACAGAAATGAAAAGGAGGTGAGGTAGCATTATTCGTTAAAGAGTAAATTAACGCAACAGTAAGAAAGGACATTAGCTTGGATGATGTGGAATCTGTATGGGTAGAGCTGCGGAATAGCAAAGGGCAGAAAGCGCTAGTGGGAGTTGTGTACAGACCACCAAACAGTAGTAGTGAGGTTGGGGACAGCATCAAACAGGAAATGAGGGATGCATGCAATAAAGGTACTGTAAAGTCCTGTCCCCTCAGTACAGATTCACACGAGGCATGTAGTGAAGTCAAGGTCACTCTGGACCTGCACCTTTATTTCACAGCTCTGGAATGCTGCACTTGCCTGAGACCTGTCCTTATATACCTGTCTCTTGCAAGTGCACCCCTGGTGGTAAGGTATGCTGGTGGTTACAGGTCATATCTTATCACAGTCATGTATAGCATGTTAGTATATAGTTATATATAATAATGTAAGATACATGACAGGTACAGCAGTTACCATGGCTGACTTTAATCTACATATAGATTGGGCTAACCAAACTGGTAGCAATACGGTGGAGGAGGATTTCCTGCAGTGTAGTAGGGATGGTTTTCTCAACCAATATATCGAAGAACCTACTAGAAGGCTGGCCATCCTAGACTGGGTGATGTGTAATGAGAAAAGACTAATTAGCAATCTTGTTATGCGAGGCCCCTTGGGGAAAAGTGACTATAATATGGTAGAATTCTTTATTAAGATGGAGAGTGACACAGTTAATTCAGAGACTAGGGTCCTGAACGTAAGAAAAAGTAACTTCGATGGTATGAGACGTGAATTGGCTAGAATAGACTGGCGAATGATACTTAAAAGGTTGACGGTGGATAGGCAATGGCAAACATTTAAAGATGACATGAATGAACTTCAACAATTGTCCATCCCTGTCTGGAGTAAAAATAAATTGGGGAAGTTGGCTCAACCGTGGCTAACAGGGGAAATTAGGGATAATGTTAAATCCAAGGAAGATAAATTGTCCAGAAAAAGCAGCAAACCTGAGGACTGGGAGAAACTTAGAATGCAGCAGAGGAGGACAAAGGGTTTAATTAGGAGGGGGAAAATAGAGTATGAGAGGAAGCTTGCAGGGAACATAAAAACTGAGGTCTAAATTTCTTCCAGTCCTCAGTTTTGCTGCTTTTTCTGGCCAATTTACATGCCTCTTCCTTGGATTTAACATTATCCATAATTTCCCCTGTTAGCCACGGTTGAGACACCTTCCCCTTTTTATTTTTACATAAAAACTGACTGCAAAAGCTTCTGTAGATATGTGAAGAGAAAAAGATTAGTGAAGACAAACGTAGGTCCCTTGCAGTCAGAATCAGGTGAATTTATAATGGGGAACAAAGAAATGGCAGACCAATTGACCAAATACTTTGGTTCTGTCTTCACGAAGGAAATACTAGGGGATCGAGGATCTAGAGAGAAGGAGGAACTGAAGGAAATCCTTATATCAGGAAATTGTGTTAAGGAAATTGATGGGATTGAAGGCCGATAAATCCCCAGGGCCTGATAGTCTGCATCCCAGAGTACTTAAGGAAGTGGCCCTAGAAATGGTGGATGCATTGGTGATCATTTTCCAACAGTCTATCAACTCTGGATCAGTTCCTATGGACTGGAGGGTAGCTAATATAATCCCACTTTTTAAAAAAGGAGGGAGAGAGAAAACAGGGAATTATAGACTAGTTAGCTTGACATCGGTAATGGGGAAAATGTTGGGATCAATTATTAAAGATGAAATAGCAGTGCATTTGGAAAGCAGTGACAGGATCGGTCCAAGTCAGCATGGATTTATGAAAGGGAAATCATGCTTGACAAATTTTCTGGAATTTTTTGAGGATGTAACTAGTAGAGTGGACAGGGGAAAACCAGTGGATGTGATGTATTTGAACTTTCAAAAGGCTTTTGACAAGGTCCCACACAAGAGATTGGTGTGCAAAATTAAAGCACATGGTATTGGGGGTAATGTATTGATGTGGATAGAGAACTGGTTGACAGACAGGAAGCAGAGAGTCGGGATAAACAGATCCTTTTCAGAGTGGCAGGCAGTGACTAGTGGGGTGCCGCAGGGCTCAGTGCTGGGACCCCAGCTATTTATAATATACATCAATGATTTAGATGAAGAAATTGAGTGTAATATCTCCAAGTTAGCAGATGACACTAAGCTGGGTGGCGGTGTGAGCTGTGAGGTGGATGCTAAGAAGCTGCAGGGTGACTTGGACAGGTTAGGTGAGTGGGCAAGTGCATGGCAGATGCAGTATAATATGGATAAATGTGAGGTTATCCACTTTGGTGAACATGAAGGCAGAATATTATCTGAATGGTGGCAGATTAGGAAAAGGGGAGGTGCAACGAGACCTGGGTGTCATGGTACATCAGTCATTGAAAGTTGGCATGCAGGTACAGCAGGCGGTGAAGAAGGCAAATGGCATGTTGGCCTTCATAGCTCGTGGATTTGAGTATAGGAGCAGGGAAGTCTTACTGCAGTTGTACAGGGCCTTAGTGAGGCCTCACCTGGAATATTGTGTTCCATTTTGGCTCCTAATCTGAGGGAGGAAGTTCTTGCTATTGAGGGAGTGCAGCGAAGGTTCACCAGACTGATTCCTGGGTTGGCAGGACTGACATATCAGGAGAGACTGGATCGACTGGGCCTGTATTCACTGGAGTTTCGAAGAATGAGAGGGGATCTCATGGAAACATATAAAATTCTGATGGACTGGACAGGTTAGATGCAGGAAGAATGTTCCCAATGTTGGGGAAGTCCAGAACCAGGGGTCACAGTCTTAGGATAAGTGGTAAGCCATTTAGGACCAAGATGAGGAGAAACTTCTTCACTCAGAGAATTGTGAATCTGTGGAATTCTCTACCGCAGAGAGTTGTTGATGCCAGTTCGTGAGATATATTCAAGAGAGAGTTGGATATGACCCTTACGGCTAAAGGGATCAAGGGCTATGGAAAGAAAGCAGGAAAGGGGTACTGAGGTGAATGATCAGCCATGATCTTATTGAATGGTGGTGCAGGCTCGAAGGGCCGAACGGCCGACTCCTGCACCTATTTTCTATGTTTCTATGTTTCTATGTTTCTATGATTCCCTCCTCCCTTCCTCCTCTAGTCCCCACTTCTTGCGTTTCCATTCAGAAAAGTTTGGGATCCTTTGCTATCTCACGGTACTTGAGCCAAAATGTATACAAAAAGAAACGGTCCTGCATTATCTTCCCAGCTGTTTAGGGCTATGAGATGCTACAGTAAATGAACTAAGGTCAGTTTTCAAATTATTTCAAAGAACAGAAACTCAATAAATTGTTCGAATTTGAGAGGATTTATTCAAAGATTTTGCTTCTAATTTACATGGCACATCAACAAATTAATTTGTCCAGAAGGACAGTGAATCTATTTTTACAAAATAATGGTGTATCTTTCATTGAAGTCAAAATCCTATTAAACTAAATCTAACTGACAGCAGTTCCTAAGAGATTAATGTTCCTTAATTATAGACAGAGCAAGTTTTTCATGAACTTTCCAGTAATTAAGATATTCTGGCTCTTGAAAGGTTAGTTTTATCTTGAGAAAGGAATAAACAACAGCTCCAATGAAGTAATCAAAATAATCTGTCTGTGAACTACAAAACTGTAATCTAATCAAGCAGTTCAGATGATTTTAGAAACCATGAGAGTGGATCTTGCGTAGTTAATAGAAATCATCTCATATAATCTAAACCCTGACACTAGACTGCACCCTTAAGCACTTATGGCACATGCCAATCTATCGATTTTGATAAGTGGGCAAAAAGTTATCTTTAGAACAATGGTAAAACTATAGCAATGAAAATATATTGTGTGAAATTGGATATCAATATGCCCATTTTGTGGGATTGAAATAGGTGAAACATGTTCAAATTGACTCCAGAAAGGACTGTTCGAGGCTCCTGAGCCAAGCCATTTAGGAGTGAAACCAGGAAGTACTCCCTCAGACAAAGGTTAGTAGAAATCTGGAACTGTGAGGTAAGGGTATCAAGGGCTATGGAGCAAAGGCGGGTAAATGGAACTAAGGTACAGATCAGCCATAATCTAAGTGAATGGCTGAACAGCCTGGAGAGGCTGAACGGCTTACTCCTGGTCCTACATTTCCATTTGCTGGCAGCTTGGAGACTGCATGATTTACACATCCCAAGGTTAAATTGGCGTCAAGGTCCGAATGATGTAATACGACTATGTTATTTCAATATTTATAGACCCTTGCCTGTCTGCAGCAGTTGATCGCCACACTCCCAGAATCCCTGGATGTAAAATGGTGAGTTTGTGAGAACGCTGCAGAAACACAGGGGCTTCCTTCCCAGCTGCCATTTTAACTCCTTACGTGCACCGCTGGGTGAGCAAGTATCAAATCGTGGCTATATATATAAAAACACAATTGCATTCACATTTATAAACAACAGACTACCAAATATGAAGTATATGATGTGTAGTGTAAAGCCAGAAGTCAATTACTTGCGAGGTGGAGATTATCATTTATGCATGGAGGAATGGACAGTACAGCAGGACATGCTATATAACATTTTAAAATATATTTGCTCTCAGGATGTGGATAACACTGGTATATTTATTGCTCATCCCTATTTGCCCTTAGGACATCAAGAGCCAACCATGTAGTGTGCAACTGGTGTCACATGTAGGCCAGACAAAGTAGATGTGGCAGGTTCGCTTCCCTACAACAACAACTTGTATTTACATAGCACCTTTAATGTCGTAAAATGTCCAAAGGCGCTTCTCAGGAGCATTAGAAAACATAAATTGACACCAAACCACATAAGGAAATATTAGGCCAGATTGAGGTAGGTTTTAAGTATATAAGGAATAGGAGCAGGAGTACAGCAAAATTCTAAAAAGACAAGCCTGAAGGCTCTGTGCCTCAATGTGAGGGGTATTCGGAATAAGGTGGACGAATTAACTGCGCAGACAGCAGTTAACTGGTGTGATGTAATTGGCATCACGGAGACATGGCTCCAGGGTGACCAAAGCTGGGAACTCAACATCCAGGGGTATTCAACATTTAGGAAGGATAGGCAGAGAGGAAAAGGAGGCGGGGTGGTGATGCTGGTTAAAGAGGAAATTAATTCAAAAGTAAGGAGGAACATTAGCCTGGACGATGTAGAATTGGTATGGGTAGAGCTATGGAATACTAAAGGGCAGAAAACGCTAGTGGGAGTTGTGTACAGACCACCAAACAGTAGTAGTGAGGTTGGGGACAGCATCAAACAAGAAAATAGGGATGTGTGCAATAAAGGTACAGCAGTTATCATGGGCGACTTTAATCTATATATTGATTGGGCTAACCAAACTGGTAGCAATGCAGTGGAGGAGGATTTCCTGGAGTGTATTAGGGATGGTTTTCTAGACTAATATGTTGAGGAACCAACTAGAGAGCTGGCCATCCTAGACTGGGTGATGTGTAATGAGAAAGGACTAATTAGCAATCTTGTTGTGTGAGGCTCCTTGGGGAAGAGTGACCATAATATGGTAGAATGCTTCATTAAGATGGAGAGTGACACAGTTAATTCAGAAACTAGGGTCCTGTACTTAAGGAAAGGTAACTTCGACGGTATGAGGCGTGAATTGGCTAGAATAGACTGGCGAATGATACTTAAAGGGTTGATGGTGGATAAGCAATGGCAAACATTTAAAGATCACATGGATGAATTTCAGCAATTGTACATTCCTGTCTGGAGTAAAAATAAAACGGGGACGGTGGCTCAACCGTGGCTAACAAGGGAAATTAAGGATAGTGTTAAAATCAAGGATGAGGCATATAAATTGGCTAGAAAAAACCACAAACCTGAGGACTGGGAGAAATTTAGAATTCAACAGAGGAGGACTAAGGGTTTAATTAAGAGGGAGAAAATAGAGTACGAGAGGAAGCTTGCAGGGAACATAAAAATTGACTGCAAAAGCTTCTATAAATATGTGAAGAGAAAAAGATTAGTGAAGACAAACATAGGTCCCTTGCAGTCGGATTCAGTTTGAATTTATAATAGGGAACAAAGAAATGGCAAACCAATTGAACAAGTACTTCGGTTCTGTCTTCACGAAGCAAGACACAAATAACCTTCCGAATGTACTAGGGGACAGTGGGTCGAGTGAAAAGGAGGAACTGAAGGATATCCTTATTAGGCGGGAAATTGTGTTACGGAAATTGATAGGATTGAAGGCTGATAAATACCCGGGGCCTGGTAGTCTGCATCCCAGAGTACTTAAGGAAGTGGCCCTAGAAATAGTGAATGCATTGGTGATCATTTTCCAACAGTCTATCAACTCTGGATCAGTTCCTATGGACTGGAGGGTAGCTAATGTAACATCACTTTTTAAAAAGGGAGGGAGAGAGAAAATGGGTAATTATAGACCGGCTAGCCTGACATCAGTAATGAGGAAAATGTTGGAATCAATCATTAAGGTTGAAATAGCAGCGCATTTGGAAAGCAGTGACAGGATCAGTCCAAGTCAGCATGGATTTATGAAAGGGAAATCCTGCTTGACGAATCTTCTGGAAATTTTTAAGGATGTAACTAGTAGAGTGGACAAGGGAGAACCAGTGGATGTGGTGTATTTGGACTTTCAAAAGGCTTTTGACAAGGTCCCACACAAGAGATTGGTGTGCAAAATCAAAGCACATGGTATTGGGGGTAATGTACTGACGTGGATAGAGAACTGGTTGGCAGACAGGAAGCAGAGAGTCGGGATAAATGGGTCCTTTTCAGAATGGCAGGCAGTGACTAGAGGAGTGCCGCAGGGCTCAGTGCTGGGACCCCAGCTCTTTACAATATACATTAACGATTTAGATGAAAAAATTGAGTGTAATATCTCCAAGTTTGCAGATGACACTAAACTGGGTGGCGGTGTGAGCTGTGAGGAGGATGCTAAGAGGCTGCAGGTTGACTTGGACAGGTTAGGTGAGTAGGCAAATGCATGGCAGATGCAGTATAATGTGGATAAATGTGAGGTTATCCACTTTGGTGAACATGAAGGCAGAATATTATCTGAATGGTGGCAGATTAGGAAAAGGGGAGGTGCAACGAGACCTGGGTGTCATGGTTCAACAGTCATTGAAAATTGGCATGCAGGTATAACAGGCGATGAAGAAGGCAAATGGTACGTTGGCCTTCATAGTTAGGGAATTTGAGTATCAGAGCAGGGAGGTCTTACTGCAGTTGTACAGGGCCTTAGTGAGGCCTCACCTGGAATATTGCGTTCAGTTTTGGCCTCCTAATCTGAGGAAGGACATTCTTGCTGTTGAGGGAGTGCAGCGAAGGTTCACCAGACTGATTCCAGGGATGGCTGTACTGTCATATAAGGAGAGATTGGATCAACTGGGCCCTAATTCACTGGAGTTTAGAAGGATGTGAGGGCATCTCATAGAAATGTATAAGATTCTGACGGGACTGGACAGGTTAGATGTGGGAAGAATATTCCCGATGTTGGGGAAGTCCAGAACCAGGGGACACAGTCTTAGGAAAAGAGGTAATCCATTTAGGACTGAGATGAGGAGAAACTTCTTCACTCAGAGAGTTGTTAACCTGTGGAATTCCCTGCCACAGATAGTTGTTGATGCCAGTTCATTGGATATATTCAAGAGGGTGTTAGATATGGCCCTTACGGCTAAGGGGATCAAGGGGTATGGAGAGAAAGCAGGAAAGGGGTACTGAGGGAATGATCAGCCATGATCTTATTGAATGGTGGTGCAGGCTCAAAGGGCCAAATGGCCTCCTCCTGCACCTATTTTCTATGTTACTATGTTTCTAGGAGTAGGCCATTTGACCCCTTGAGCCTGCTCCGCCATTCAATAAGATCATGGCTGATCTTCTACCTCGACTCCACTTTCCTGCACTAACCCCATATCCCATGCTTCCCTTAATATCCAAAACTCTATTGATCTCTGTCTTGAATATACTCAACGACTAAGGCTCCACAGCCCTCTGGAGTAGAGAATTCCAAAGATTCACCACCTCTGAGTGAAGAAATTTCTCCTCATCTCAGTCCTAAACGGCCGACCCCTTATTCTGAGACTGGACAAGAGGCCAGAATTAGAGGGACGCAGCCACTTTGAAAGGTTGTGCGGCTGGAGGAGATCACAGTGATCATGGGGCGAGATCATGCAGGTATTTGAAAACAAGGATGAGAATTTTGAAATTAAGATGCTGCATAACCAGGAGCCTATGTAGGTCAGCAAGCACAGGGGTGATGGGGAATGTTCCCTGTAAGCTGTGTTTTGTTCTACATGACCTGTTTCTTTAATGGAAAAGCTGGTGAACGGCCTGCAAAGGACCTTGCAGATGACTGTGCGACCATGCACACACGCAGCTTAGCAGGAACAGTGGTGATCGATGAAGGGGACTTGGTGCGAGTTCGAACACGGGCAACAGAGTTTTGATAATCTCAAGTTTACGGCTGGTAGAACATGGGATGCCAGCCAGGAGAGCATTGGAATAGTCAAGTCTCACGGTAACAAAGGCATTCATGAGAGTTTCAGTAGCAGATGGGGTGCCGCAGGGATCAGTGCTGGGACCCCAACTATTTACAATCTATATTAACGACTTGGAAGAAGGGACTGAGTGTAACGTAGCCAAGTTTGCTGACGATACAAAGATGGGAGGGAAAGCAATGTGTTTCCTATCTCTAGCTAAGTTAGACTCTAAGGCAACAGGGATAATGCTCATTAATCCTTCTTTTGAGAGTTAGGGCTGTTTCGCGGTTTCGGGGTTCGCTGGATTTTGTAGGTTCTGCTTGCCATACCCCGAACGTAGTAGAGGACTTCTTGCTGCGTTTTCTTCAGTTGGCTTATCATAGCCCTAAGCTGTTGGGTGGTGTAGGGAACCACGAAGTGACTTTCGAGGGGCCCCTGACCCCCACCACCGCTGCGTTTTCTTCAGTTGGGATGTGACCGCTGATGCAGTAGAGCGAGTTTTGTATCTATGGGGTAAGTACCCACTTTTCTCCTGCAGAGGTAGGGTTTTGGATTACTCTAGCTAAAGTTTTACCCATTAGTAGGTCAGGAACAGATTGTAGAGTGGAAAACCTTTGAATCTCCATTTTTTTTCCGAGTTGGTTCTGGTCGAAATCTGTCGGTCGTGGTGGCTCAATATTACCAAGTTGGTTGTTGGTAATGGTTTGTTGATAGTTTCGTGAGGCTCTTGTTGCCACGATGTGCCCGATGATGTCCGGGATCACTGAAGACTGACTTCTTCTGCCTTGGCTGTGATGATCTGTGGTAACCTACTGACTGTAAAACTGGGCCTCAATTATACTTTGAGAGGCCTCCTAATCTATACTCCAAATCAAGCCCAATTCTTTGTTTAAGTTTTGGCAGGCTCGTTAATTTTAACTCGATTAAAAATGTGTCAATTGTTGAAATTATCTTTTGGTTTCGAGTCGCAATTGTTAAAGTTAGTTTCTGGTGTCGAGTTGTCTGCCTGGGTCCGAGCTTTCTATGCAGGCCGGAAAGGTGATTAGCATTATGCATGTGTTGGATGGGTTCTGTGCTTGGACTGAAACTGTACTTCCTTGGGTCGATTGTTGAAATGTTAATGTCTTCTAGGGGCAGGTTTGAGGGTAAACAGTTCCCCGGACAACTTGATTAGCTCCAATATCCCCAGACAGCTTGATTTGCTCCAATATCCAAACTGACTTTACAGCGGTTGAACCCACCCTGGTCTTGCAGCCTTTTCCTCACAGACCCAACATGCAACTTTTAAAATCCCAAAGTTTGTTTTAATGATCCTTTCTAGGGTTTCTTCAAGCAGGGGGAATCTTTGACTTTTGAGAAAACTTACAAATAGTCAAGTCCAGAGGTAACAAAGGCATTCAAGAGAGTTTCAGTAGCAGATCGGGTGCTGCAGGGATCAGTGCTGGGACCCCAACTATTTACAATCTATATTAACGACTTGGAAGAAGGGACTGAGTGTAACGTAGCCAAGTTTGCTGATGATACAAAGATGGGAGGAAAAGCAATGTGTGAGGAGGACGCAAAAAATCTGCAAAATCACTAAGTGAGTGGGCAAAAATTTGGCAGATGGCAGAGTATAATGTTGGAAAGTGTGAGGTCTTGCACTTTGGCAGAAAAAAAATCAAAGAGCTAGTTATTATTTAAATGGAGAACGATTGCAAAGTGCTGCAGTACAGCGGGACCTGGGGGTACTTGTGCATGAAACACAAAAGAATAGTGTGCAGGTACAGCAAATGATCAGGAAGACAAATGGTTTTTTGGCCTTTATTGCAAAGGGGATGGAGTATAAAAGCAGGGAAGTATTGCTAAAGCTATACAATGTATTGGTGAGGACACAACTGGAATACTGCGTGCAGTTTTGGTTTCCATATTTACGAAAGGATATACTTGCTTTGGAGGCTGCTCAGAGAAGGTTCACTAGGCTGATTCCGGGGATGAGGGGGTTGACTTATGAGGAAAGGTTGAGTAGATTAGGCCTCTACTCACTGGAATTCAGAAGAATGAGAGGTAATCTTATCGAAACGTATAATGTTATGAGGGGGCTTGAAAGGTGGATGCAGAGAGGATGTTTCCACTGATGGGGGAGACTAGAACTAGAGGACATGATCTTAGAATAAGGGGCTGCCCATTTAAAACGGAGATGAGGAGAAATTTCTTCTCTCGGAGGGTTGTAAATCTATGGAATTCACTGCCTCAGAGAGCTGTGGAAACTGGGACTTTGAATAATTTTAAGACAGATATAGACAGTTTCTTAAATGATAAGGGGATAAGGGGTTATGGGGAGCGGGCTGGGAAGTGGACCTGAGTCCATGATCAGATCAACCATGATCTGATTGAATGGCGGAGCATGCTCGAGGGACCATATGGCCTACTCCTGTTCCTATTTCTTATGTTCTTATGTTCTTATGACGTGAGGCGGGACGGAGACGAGCGATGTTCCGTAGATGGAAATAGGTGGTCTTAGTGATGGCACATATATGTGGTTAGAGAGAGTTGTAGTCGGTGGCTAAAGAACAAAGTTTGTAGCAGGGACCAAAGACAATGGCTTCGGTCTTACCAATATTTAGTTGGAGAAAATTTATGCTCATCCATTACTGGATATCGGACAAGCAGTCTGACAATTTAGAGACAGTGTAGGGGTCGAGAGAAGAGATGGTGAGGTAGAGGTGGATGTCGTCAGTGTAGATGTGGTTACTGAGGTTGTGTTTTCAGATGATGTTATCGAAGGGCATAAGAACATAAGAAATAGGAGCAGGAGTAGGCCATTTGGTCCCTCGAGCCTGCTCCACCATTTAATAAGATCATGGCTGATCTGATCTTGGGCTCAGCTCCACTTCCCTGCCCGCTCCCCATAACCCTTCACTCCCTTATCGTTCAAAAATCTGTCCATCTCCGCCTTAAATAAATTCAATGACTCAGCCTCCACAGCTCTCTGGGGCAGAGAATTCTACAGATTTACGACCCTCTTGAGAGAAGATATTCCTCCTCACCTCAGTTCTAAATGGGCGGCCCCTTATTCTTAAACTATGCCCTCTAGTTCTAGATTCCCCCACGGGTGGAAACATCCTCTCTGTATCTACCTTGTCAACCCATCTCAGTATCTTATACATTTCAATAAGATCACCTCTCATTCTTCTCAACTCCAAACTTTCTTCATAAGTCAACACCGTCATCTCAGGAATCAACCGAGTGAACCTTCTCTGAACTGCCTCCAATGCAAGTATATCCCTCCTTAAATAAGGAGACCAAAACTGTACGCAGTACTCTGGGTGTGGCTTCCTCAATACCCTGTACAGTAGTAGCAGGACTTCTCTGCTTTTATACTCCATCCCCCTTGCAATAAAGGCCAACGTTCTATTTGCCTTCCTGATTACTTGCTGTACCTGAATACCAACTTTTTGGTGTTTCATGCACAAGGACCCCCAGGTCCCTCTGTACTGTAGCATTTTATAATCTCTTTCTATTTAAGTAATAATTTGCTTTTTTATTTTTCCTGCCAAAGTGGATAACCTCACACTTTCCCACATTATACTTATACTCCATCTGCCAAATATTTACCCACTCACTTATACTGTCTATATCTCTTTGCAGATTCTTTGTATCCTCCTCACAACTTGCTCTCCCACCCATCTTTGTATCATAAGAACATAAGAACATAATCAGCAAACTTGGCTACGTTACACTCGGTCCCTTCATTCAAGTCATTAATATATATTGTAAATAATTGAGGCCCCAGCACTGATCCTTGTGGCACCCCACTAGTTACCGTTTGCCAATCAGAAAATGACCTGTCCTGACTCTCTGAGAGGGCTAGAAATTCGCCAGCCTGTCATTTTTGTGAAAAAATAAGAATAAATATCACCTTTTTTTGATGGGGTAAATTCGTCCAAAAAATACGCCTGTTCCTGCTATGCTGCGTGTGTGTGCAGCCACACAGTCATCTGCAGGGTCCCATGCAGGCCACTCATCAGCTTTTCCATTGAAGAAACAGGCCGCATAGAACAAAATACAGCTTACAGGGACAGGCGAGAGGGGTTTCAGAAGACGGTTTGCAGTAGAGAAAAGAAGTCAGGGGTTATATTTGCATTCCAGGATGATCCTGGAATAGTGAGCAGTTTTGGCAGATGAGAGCAGGAGCCAATAGTACTTTATGTAGTCTGACAGTGAATGCTAAACCAGTTGTGCGCCATATCCGTTCAAGTCTGAATCCCTTGGACTTAAGGGAGTGGAAATTAGGTCCATACCAGGAGAACAGCCAGGGTGGGAGAGTGCAATGGTTTTAATGAGGACTAGGGCATCAAAAGTGGAGTTGAGAGTGCGGGTGAGCAGATACCGGTCGCTGCAGAAATGTCATGGTGAATGGAGGGCCACAGGCTGAACAGTTGTAATTTTGAAAGTGCAGTTTTAAGTGAATTAGGAGAGAGTTTTTTCCAGGGCCGGACACAGATGGAAGTAGGATTGGGAGGGGGAAGGGGGTTATGGCTGGAGAGCGATACGAGGAAGTGATCAGAGATTATCTTATCTGTGATTGACACGATGTGAGTAGTGAGGCCACGAGAGATGGCAAGGTCAAGAGGGTGGCCATGAATATGGATTGGAGAGTTTACATGGAGGGAGAGATTAAGGGAGAGAGGATAGGAGGGCACTGAACTCACAGGAGAGAGAGCATGATGAATTGAGGCATTATTGGACAAATTGGGATTTAATGACAATCTAGCAGCTTCTATGGCTACTTTTTTATGCTGGCAGCCCAAAAATCACCAAATCTTTATGAATTCAATTTCCCAACTGGCCAGGATTAGATTTGAACTCACAACCAGTACAATAACTGCTAGGTCATTGTCTTCTTCTTCTTAAGCGGTCCCTCAAAACGAGGATGACTTGCTTCCACACCAAAAAGGGATGAGTTCACAGGTGTTTCAATGAAGGACCTAATATTCCAGGTCCTGAACTACATATTGAAGAGTGGAAGATGCCTATACGTGGATTTTTTTAGTGTGTGGTGGCCATTGCACACCAGCCACCACATTGGCTTGACAGAGCTAGTCTTGGTCCAGTGGCAAGGATTAACCAAGACGACTGGAGACCTGCTCTGCTGTACGGACCTAGTACACACACATGTCGCAGTGTGGGCTGGCCCGTGCTGTAGTGGGCCCACTCCTCTTCTGGGCCCCGAACTCACGCCTCACCTGGGCCCCAATCACATCGCTCTACAATCTCTCGCCGCTCCTTCGCCCCGACCTCATCGTTCCTGCTGTACCTGCCCACACTCCAATCACTGACCTGGGTTATCATGGCATCCGGTCCAGTTACCCTCTTCACAGCCATCGCCCTCCCAGACCAGCTCGCGCTGTACCTTGCAGTGGTATGCTCCTTTCATGGCCCCAACCTGCCACTGATAGTCTCTCGCACGTTAGGGCCGCCACGCTGTCCATTTTTCACTATCAAAATGTTCCTTGGGTTAATTAGGTCCAAAATCTTCTTTCTGCAAGGTGGAAATAGCCAAAAGTCTGATGACATTAGTTCTTAGAATGACAGGAAATAAAGAGAGAACTTTGCAGTTAGAATTTTAAAGCAACTTGCTCTGATGCCTAAATGTAACCTTGGGTCCTGATAACAATATTTACAGTTAGATCAGGCTGCTGTTTGTGTCTGAGTCCCGAACAGATGCAATATCTGTAAAGAGCCAATAAGAAAAGTGCTGGAGGCATGTTGTTCTGTTTTTTGTGGAAACATTAATCGGCTACACTGCAGCACGTAACCTTGAATAACACTCCATGCTACATTTTGGGTCATGTAATTGCTTTCTTAGTGATTGTTCTGAATCTGCAGTAGTGCAATGGTAAATCAACAGAGGTTACATTTTGGGATGTTCTGGAAGGATGTTTGAAAGTGAAAAATGCAGGTGATACAAATGATCAAAATTATCGAACAAAATATCACAAGGGGTAGAAGTTCCACAGGAATTCTCCTAATTGCCTGCTACAATTTCAGCAAAATGTCATCCCTGGAGAAACGGAACAAATGACCGTTTCCGCCCTTTACGGTGGGACATTATAAGTCCTCTGTGAAAATTCTACCTCAAGGTGAATCTGGCTTTTAGATTGCAATCTCATAGGTTCTCGATTTTGGCTCCATTGAACTCAAAACTGAATTTTACCAGTGCAACAAGCAAGGTCACAAATTTCGATAGATTCCAGACATATACACCAACCTAGACAACTAGCTGATCAACAGCCTCAAAAAGATAAGAATTGTCTAGCCTCTGTATGTAGAAACAATTGTTAAATAGTGGGGTATTTTAACCTCTCCCTCCCCCCATGATGGGTGGGACAGGATTCGGTGGGGAGGGGGGTTTAAAGTCTTAAATATGTGAAACCCAGCCCTAACTCACTGTGAAAGCGCCTACTTCTGGTTTAATGGAGGAGTGTTTGGGGGCTTCCGAGTAATGCACTCTGGAGAACTGTGTCAGTAATGTTAATATGCTAATGAGGCCAGGTTGCTCAGATTTTGGTAGGTTTTTGAATTTAATGGCTACGGACCGGGTTTCCCAGGGCTCGGGAAACCCGGCAGCTAAAGGGAAGCGGGAGCCGAGGGATCCAGCAGGTACGTGCTTTTCCAGCACTGCTTGTGGACCAGGAGGAGCAGGAGTGCTTCCCCAGCCCCTCGAGCAAATCTTCTGCTGGGATCTCTCTCCCCACTGTGATCGCTATCTTTCCCGCCTGCAGTTCCCAGACCCCTGTGATCTCTCCTACAAAAAATTTCTCGCCCACAATCTCTCGCCCACAATGTCTCCCCCACAATCTCTCCACCCTGCAATCTCTCCTCCGTGATCTCTCCCCCCCATCCTCGCTGCCGTTCCCGCAGCAGCTCCGTCTCCCCCGCCCCCCTCCACTGACCGCCGATTTTCTTGATTGCGAGAGACCGCTGGAGACGATGCTGTCTTTGCTCTCAAATCTGTATCCCCCCCTTCCCTTCACTCCCTTCATCATCCATCCTGCTCCGCTCCCACCATCAATTCTTCCTCTCCACTTTCCCCGCTATCTATTCTGCTCCATACATGTGCACCCCTACCCTTTTCTCCCCTTGGTATTCATTCTGCCCCCATGCCACTCCTTTTCATTCATTTCTCCTCTCCCTTCCCCATGCTATCTATTCTGCATCCTCTCCTTACCATCCATTCCCCCCACTCCTATCTGATTGTACTGCCTAATGCACCAGACAGGTCCTACTCATCCTCGGTGTGACCATTAGTGCTGGGAGCATGCTGTGCAGATGGTTGGGATCTGTTCTGAGACAAACTTAATTCAGACCAATTTGGATTTACATTTGCCACCAATTTATGGGCAGAATATCTGTAAATGACATTTGAAATGAGTATTTGTAAGACATGGGCTGCGATTTTACTAACCTCGGCGCATCTGTGACGGGCGATGTTGGTGGCAGGTCGCGGCCCCGCTGCTGGCTCCATCCTGCTCTGTGAAATTACTTTCTGTTGATTGGGCCGGTTAAGTCTGCCCAGCGTGTTTCACGGCTAATTAGAGGAAGCGGGTCTGGTGGCATCAGTCATGATGTGTCATCGGCCAGTTTCCTTAAAGGGACCATGCGCAAATTTACTTTGACATTTGTGCTGCCAGTGTTCTACAGCATTGAGGGGTTGCAAACACTGAAACTGACTGCACAGATACACAGAGCTGCACCCAGGTTCTCCATGACTCCCTCCATATTCTTATGGAGGGAGTCTCAGCAAACAGGGAGGCCCTCTTCCCTTTTGATGGGTGGAAGAGACCACACCAGGAGACCTAAACAGCCTGTTTGCACATTGCACAGGAGGGCACAAGTAGGGATGTGCTCAGGAGGACCAGGCTGCAGTGTGGCAAACCTTTCAATAGATCATGAAACATTACTATAAAGCCACACTCAACCTCACCCTGCTGTGCCACTCATCACATCTCCATCACTCTGTCTTCCCTACCCTACTCCTGCACATCCTTACTCACACCAACTTGCAGGTGATTTGGGAGATACTGCCAAAGAAGCCTTGGCAAGTTGCTACAGTGCATCTTGTAGATGGTACACACAGCAGCCACGGTGCGCCAGTGGTTGAGGGAGTGAATGTTTAAGGTGGTGGTTAGAGTGCTGATCATGTGGGCTGCTTTGTCCTGGATGGTGTCGAGCTTCTTGAGTGTTGTTGGAGCTGCACTCATCCAGGCAAGTGGAGAGTATTCCATCACACTCCTGACTTGTGCCTTGTAGATGGTGGAAATGCTTTGCGGAGTCAGGAGGTGAGATACTCGCCACAGAATACCCAGCCCTGAGCTGCTTGTGTTGCCACAGTATTTATGTGGCTGGTCCAGTTACGTCAATGGTGACCCCCAAGATGTTGATTGTGGGGGATTCGGTGATGGTAATGCTGTTGAATGACAAGAGGTAGTGGTTAAGCTCTCGCTTATTGGAGAGAGTCATTGCCTGGCACTTGTGTGGCGCAAATGTTACTTGCCACTTATCAGGCAAAGCCTAAATGTCGTCCAGGTCTTGCTGCATGGTGGCATGGACTGCTTCATTATCTGAGCAGTTGCGAATGGAACTTTACACTGTGCAGTCATCAGCGAACATCCCCACTTCTGACCTTATGATGGAGGGAAGGTCATTTAAGAAGCAGCAGATGGTTGGGCCTGGGACACTGCCCAGAGGAAATCCAACAGCTATGTCCTGGGGCTGGGAAGATTGACCTCCAACAACACAACCATCTTCCTTTGTGCTGGGTATGACTCCGGCCAGTGGTGAGTTTTCCCCCTGATTCCCATTGACTTGAGTTTTACTTGGGCCCTTTGGTGCCAAACTTAATCAAATGCTGTCTTGATGTCAAGGGCAGTCACTCTCACCTCACCTCTGGATTCAGCTCTTCTGTCCATGTTTGGACCAAGGCTGTAATGAGATCTGGAGCTTTAGGGTGTTGGTGTGTGGTAGTGTCAACCTGGCGCATCATATGGCAGGCAGGGTGTACAGTGTAAAGTGTAAAGCTAACTAAATCTGGCCATGATGAGGTCATCGCTGGCAGGTGATTGCGGAGAAGTTCGGTGTTGTTGTTGGTGCTGCTGATGTGCCTGATGCTGCTGGGGTTGGGAATGATCGTGGTGAGATTCTGAGGATTAAGGTGAGTGAGTATAAAGGGCACCCATGTTGATGGAATAGATGACAGGTGAATAGAGTTGACAGAAGCATTCTCTCAATTGTGAGAGAGTTCTTCCAATGGGGTGATAGTAGATGGAGAGTGGAAAGTGAAAAGCCTGCAGAATCTGTGCTGGATATGGACTGAGAAACAGCCTGTGGCTGAGGAAAGTGATGATCTGTCAGGTGAGAGCTTTTACTGTATATTTGAAGCTGTCAAGTAATCAGCTGGAACAATGGCCACTGAACTCCCGCTTCAGGTTGACAGCCATGGTCCTCAGACAACATGGTCCCCGTGGCCATGAAGCTAAAGTGAAAAGGTAAATTTAAAAAGCCTGTTAATGACATGTCAACTATATGTTAATGAAATTAGTTGGGTCCCCAGCAGCTGCCTGTCGGGTCTGCTCAGCGCTGACAGACCCGACATTGGGAAAGGCGCGTGGCGGCAGGTTGACAGCGGGGTCTCAACCCACTGTGCAAAAAAATGACTTCTCACCCAACCCACCACCAATCCCGCTGACCCCTGGAAAATTCCAGCCATGGAATTTCACAAACAAAACATTGTTGTGAGATTACTCATTCAAGATAAGAAAAAATCCCATTTAGCTCATACCAGATTTCAGAAGAGCAAACTATTCCAAAATAGCAGGCAGGGGTGGTAGAGAGTCCAAGACTAAGTGCAGCAGGCGGTGTTACACTAAGGGAGATGAGAGATGGGTGCAGCCTTTCTTTGCTGCTGCTGTTGTTGTTATTGTTATTATTATTGTTGCTGTTGTAACGGTTCTCAAATTAAACGTTTTTTGTAAGTTAAGTAAATTTACAAGTTTATAAGTGATCTTAAAGTTTTTAAGTGATCTTAAAGAGTGATAGTAAAGTAAAGTTTGATACAAGAATAATTTTATTAAAGTTAAGTTAAGTACATTGTAAACTTTTGAATAAAATATATTTTACATTAAAACTGGCTCATGTTCCATTAACACCACACAACATTTCGGAACAGCTCCTAACAGTAAACATGTCCATGTGGAATGCCTGTCTTGATATACCCGAGGTGGGTAAGGCCACCTGCCCAGTAGCCTATGGGGTCCGATGATCCTGATGCAATGAAGTTGAATCAATTGTCTCCTATGTAGCATCAAACAAGAAAGTAGGGATGCATGCCATAAAGGTACAGCAGTTTACCATGGGCGACTTTAATCTACATATAGATTGGGCGAACCAAACTGGTAGCAATGCGGTGGAGGAAGATTTCCTGGAGTGAATTAAAACATAGAAACATAGAAAATAGGTGCAGGAGTAGGCCATTCGGTCCTTCGAGCCTGCACCGCCATTCAATGACTTCATGGCAGAACATGCAACTTCAGTACCCCATTTTTGCTTTCTCGCCATACCCCTTGATCCCCCGAGTAGTAAGGACTATTAGGGATGGTTTTCTAGACCAATATGTCAAGGAACCAATTAGAGGGCTGGCCGTCCTAGACTGGGTGTTGTGCAATGAGAAAGGACTCATTAGCAATCTTGCTGCGCGAGGCCCCTTGGGAAAGAGTGACCATAATATGGTAGAATTCTTTATTAAGATTGAGAGTGACACAATTCATTCAAAGACTCGGGTCCTGAACTTAGGGAAAGGTAACTTCGATGGTATGAGACGTGAATTGGCTAGAATAGACTGGCGAATGATACTTAAAGGGTTGACGGTGGATAGGCAATGGCAAACATTTAAAGATCACATGGATAAACTTCAACAATTGTACATCCCGGTTTAGAGTAAAAATAAAATGGGGAAGGTGGCTCAACCGTGGCTAACAAGGGAAATTAAGGATAGTGTTAAATCCAAGGAACAGGCACATAAATTGGCCAGAAAAAGCAGCAAACTTGAGGACTGGGAGAAATTTAGAATTCAGCAGAGGAGGACAAAGGGTTTAATTAGGAGGGGGAAAATAGAGTATGAGAGGAAGCTTGCTGGGAAACTGACTGCCAAAGCTTCTATAGATATGTGAAGAGAAAAAGATTAGTGAAGCCAAATATAGATCCCTTGCAGGTGAATTTATAATGGGGAACAAAGAAATGTCAGACCAATTGAACAAATACTTTGGTTCTGTCTTCACAAAGGAAGACACAAATAACCTTCCGGAAATATTAGGGGACAGAGGGTCTAGTGAGAAGAAGGAACTGAAGGAAATCCTTATTAGTCAGGAAATTGTGTTCAGGAAATTGATGGGATTGAAGGCCGATAAATCCCCAGGGCCTGATAGTCTGCATCCCAGAGTACTTAAGGAAGTGGCCCTAGAAATAGTGGATGTATTGGTGATCATTTTCCAGCAGTCTATCGACTCTGGATCAGTTCCTATGGACTGGAGGGTAGCTAATGTAACACCACTTTTTAAAAAAGGAGGGAGAGAGAAAGTGGGTTAGACCGGTTAGCCTGACATCAGTAGTGGGGAAAATGTTGGAATCAATTATTAAGGATGAAATAGCAGCGCATTTGGAAAGCAGTGACAGGATCGGTCCAAGTCAACATGGATTTATGAAAGGGAAATCCTGCTTGACAAATCTTCTGGAATTTTTTGAGGATGTAACTAGTAGAGTGGACAAGGGAGAACCAGTGGATATGGTGTATTTGGACTTTCAAAAGACTGGTGTGCAAAATTAAAGTCAGAGGCGGAAGTTCGTGGCGTTGCTGAGGCCTACAAAAGGCCCAGCGGCAGTCAGAGGCGGGAGTTTGTGGCGTTGGAGAGGCCTACAACAGGCGTGCTTGTACAGCTCCAGCCGGGAGAAAAAGCAAAAAAGAAGTAGAAAGAAAGCAAAAGGTGATGTCACAGCCAAAGGGATAAGTGATTTGCTGGTGATTGGTGAGTAGCTTTTCTTTTTCTTTTTTATATCAGTAAGTAACCTATTAACAGTGTTGTCGCCAAATTAAGTGTATCTAAGAGTTAAGTCATGGCAGGAGATCTCGGTCACGTGACATGCTCCTCCTGTACCATGTGGGAACTCAGGGACACTTCCGGTGTCGCTGATGACTACGTGTGCGGGAAGTGTATCCGCCTCCAGCTCCTGACGGACCGCGTTGCGGAATTGGAGCTGAGGGTGGATTCACTCTAGAGCATCCACGATGCTGAGAATGACGTGAGTAGCACATGTAGTGAGTTGGTCTTACCGCAGGTAAAAGGTCCACAGCCAGATAGGGAATGGAAGACCAGCAGGAAGAGCAGTGCAAGGGAGGTAGTGCAGGGGTCCCATGCGGTCAACCCCCTGCAAAACAGATACACTGCTTTGAGTACTGTGAAGGGGATGACTCAACAGGGGAGGGCAGCAGCAGCCAAGTTCATGGCACCGTAGCTGGCTCTGCTGCACAGGAGGGCAGGAACAAGAGTGGGAGAGCGATAGAGATAGGGGATTCAATTGTAAGGGGAATAGATAGGCGTTTCTGCAGCCTCAACCGAGACTCCAGGATGGTATGTTGCCTCCCTGGTGCAAGGGTCAAGGATGTCTCGAAGCGGGAGCAGGACATTCTGAAAAAGGAGGGTGAACAGCCAGTTGTCGTGGTGCACATTGGTATCAACGATATCGGTAAAAAAAGGGATGAGGTCCAATGAGATGAATTTAAGGAGCTAGGAGTTAAATTAAAAAGTAGGACCTCAAAAGTAGTAATCTCGGGATTGCTACCAGTGCCACGTGCTAGTCAGAGTAGGAATCGCAGGATAGCTCAGATGAATACGTGGCTTGAGCAGTAGTGCAGCAGGGAGGGATTCAAATTCCTGGGGCATTGTGTTCTGGGGGAGATGGGACCAGTACAAACCGGACGGTCTGCACCTAGGCAGGACCGGAACCAATGTCCTCGGGGGAGTGTTTGCTAGTGCTGTTGGGGAGGAGTTAAACTAATATGGCAGGGGGATGGGAACCAATGCAGGGAGACAGAGGGAAACAAAATGGAGACAAAAGCAAAAGACAGAAAGGAGATGAGTAAAAGTGGAGGTCAGAGAAACCCAAGGCAAAAAACAAAAAGGGCCACTGTACAGCAAAATTCTAAAAGGTCAAAGTGTAATAAAAAGGCAAGCCTGAAAGCTCTGTGCCTCAACGCGAGGAGTATTCGGAACCCAGGAGAAGGCTCTGAGCTAGTTAGAGTGGGTGAGAGCTCAGATGAATAGGACTCCAAGAAGGAATGCAAAAGGCAGGAGGCAACAGAGCAGAGTAGCACTGGGTTAAGGGTAAACCACGAGGTGATAGGAAGGGATAATATGTATGAATATAAAGGGGCTGCAGGAGGGGTCAAAACTAAAAATCATGGTTTAAAAACTAGGATTAAAACACTCTACCTAAACGCACACAGCATTCAAAATAAATTAAATGAGTTGACGACACAAATCATTACAAATGGGTATGACTTGGTGGCCATTACAGAAACGTGGCTGCAGGGTGGCCAAGACTGGGAATTAAACATACAGGGGTATCTGACAATTCGGAAAGATAGACAAGAAGGGAAAGGAGGCGGGGTAGCTCTGTTAATAAAGGATGATATCAGGGCAGTTGTAAGAGACGATATTGGCTCTAATGAACAAAATGTTGAATCATTGTGGGTGGAGATTAGAGATGGTAAGGGGAAAAAGTCACTGGTGGGCATAGTTTATAGGCCCCCAAATAATAACTTCACAGTGGGGCGGACAATTATAAAGGGAATAATGGAGGGAAGTGAAAAAGGAATGGCAGTAATCATGGGGGATTTTAACCTACATATCGATTGGTCAAATCAAATCGCACGGGGTAGCCTTGAGGAGGAATTCATAGAATGCATACGGGATTGTTTCTTAGAACAGTATGTTACAGAACCTACAAGGAAGCAAGCTATCTTAGATTTGGTCCTGTGTAATGAGACAGGAATAATAAATGATCTCCTCGTAAAAGATCCTCTCGGAATGAGTGATCACAGTATGGTTGAATTTGTAATACAGATTGAGGGTGAGGAAGTAGTGTCTCAAACGAGCGTTCTATGCTTAAACAAAGGGGATGAGGGCAGAGTTGGCTAAAGTAGACTGGGAACACAGACTAAACAGTGGCACAATTGGGAACAGTGCAGGACTTTTAAGGAGCTCTTTCATAGTGCACAACAAAAATATATTCCAGTGAAAAAGAAGAGAAGGGATAACCAGCCGTGGATAATCAAGGAAATAAAGGAGAGTATCAAATTAAAAACCAATGCGTATAAGGTGGCCAAGTTTAGTGGGAAACTAGAAGATTGGGAAAATTTTAAACGACAGCAAAGAATGACTAAGAAAGCAATAAAGAAAGGAAAGATAGATTACGAAAGTAAACTTGCGCAAAACATAAAAACAGATAGTAAAAGCTTTTACCGATATATAAAACGGAAAAGATTGACTAAAGTAAATGTTGGTCCCTTCGAAGATGAGAAGGGGGATTTAATAATGGGAAATGTGGAAATGGCTGAGACCTGAAACAATTATTTTGCTTCGGTCTTCACAGTGGAAGACACATAAACCATGCCAAAAATTGCTGGTCACAGGAATGTGGGAAGGAAGGACCTTGAGATAATCACTATCACTAGGGGGGTAGTACTGAACAGGCTAATGGGACTCAAGGTAGACAAGTCCCCTGGTCCTGATGAAATGCAACCCAGGGTATTAAAAGAGATGGCGAAAGTTATAGCAGATGCATTCGTTATAATCTACCAAAATTCTCTGGACTCTGGGGAGGTACCAACGGATTGGAAAGCAGCTAATGTAACTCCTCTGTTTAAAAAAGGGGGCAGACAAAAGGCCGGTTAGTTTAACATCTGTAGTGGGGAAAATACTTGAAGCTATCATTAAGGAAGAAATAGCGGGACATCTAGATAGGAATAGTGCAATCAAGCAGAAGCAACATGGATTCATGAAGGGGAAATCATGTTTAACTAATTTACTGGAATTCTTTGAGGATATAACGAGCATGGTGGATAGAGATGTACCGATGGATGTGGTGTATTTCGGTTTCCAAAAGGCATTCGATAAGGTGCCACACAAAAGGTTACTGCAGAAGATAAAGGTACGCGGAGTCAGAGGAAATGTATTAGCATGGATTGAGAATTGGCTGGCTAACAGAAAGCAGAGAATCGGGATAAATGGGTCCTTTTCGGGTTGGAAATCGGCGGTTAGTGGAATGCCACAGGGATTGGTGCTGGGACCACAACTGTTTACAATATACATAGATGACCTGGAAGAGGGGACAGAGTGTAGTGTAACAAAATTTGCAGATGACACAAAGATTAGTGGGAAAGCGGGTTGTGTAGAGGACACAGAGAGGCTGCAAAGAGATTTAGATAGGTTAAGCGAATGGGCTAAGGTTTGGCAGATGGAATACAATGTCGGAAAATGTGAGGTCATCCACCTTGAAAAAGAAAACAGTAAAAGGGAATATTATTTGAATGGGGAGAAATTGCAACATGCTGCGGTGCAGAGGGACCTGGGGGTCCTTGTGCATGAATCCCAAAAAATTAGTTTGCAGGTGCAGCAGGTAATCAGGAAGGCGAATGGAATGTTGGTCTTTATTGCGTGAGGGATGGAGTACAAAAGCAGGGAGGTCCTGCTGCAACTGTACAGGGTATTGTTGAGGCCGCTCCTGGAGTACTGTGTGCAGTTTTGGTCACCTTACTTAAGGAAGGATATACTAGCTTTGGAGGGGGTACAGAGACGATTCACTCAGCTGATAACGGATATGAGGGGGTTACCTTATGATGATAGATTGAGTAGACTGGGTCTTTACTCATTGGAGTTCAGAAGGATGAGGGGTGATCTTATAGAAACATTTAAAATAATGAAAGGGATAGACAAGATAGAGGCAGAGAGGTTGTTTCCACTGGTCGGGGAGACTAGAACTAGGGGTCACAGCCTCAAAATATGGGGGAGCCAATTTAAAACCGAGTTGAGAAGGAATTTCTTCTCCCAGAGGGTTGTGAATGTGTGGAATTCTCTGCCCAAGGGAGCAGTTGAGGCTAGCTCATTGAATGTATGAAAATCACAGATGGATAGATTTTTAACCAATAAGGGAATTAAGGGTTATGGGGAGCAGGCGGGTAAGTGGAGCTGAGTCCACGGCCAGATCAGCCATGATCTTGTTGAATGGTGGAGCAGGCTCGAGGGGCTAGATGGCCTACTCCTGTTCCTAATTTTTATGTTCTTATGTTCTTAAAGCATGGTATTGGGGGTAATGTATTGACGATGATAGAGAACTGGTTGGCAGACAGGAAGCAGAGAGTCGGGATAAACGGGTCCTTTTCAGAATGGCAGGCAGTGACTAGTGGGGTGCCGCAGGGCTCAGTGCTAGGACCCCAGCTATTTACAATATACATCAATGATTTAGACGAATGAATTGATTGTAATATCTCCAAATTTGCAGATGACACTAAGCTGAGTGGTGGTGTGAGCTGCGAGGAGGATGCTAAGAGGCTGCAGGGTGACTTGGACAGGTTAGGTGAGTGGGCAAATGCATGGCAGATGCAGTGTAATGTGGATAAATGTGAGGTTATCGACTTTGGTGGCAAAAAAAGGAAGGCAGAATATTATCTGAATGGTGACATATTAGGAAAAGGAGAGGTGCAACGAGACCTGGGTGTCATGGTGCATCATTCATTGAAAGTTGGCGTGCAGGTACAGCAGGCAGTGAAGAAGGCAAATAGCATGTTGGACTTCATAGCTAGGGGATTTGAGTATCGGAGCAGGGAGGTCTTACTACAGTTGTGCAGGGTCTTGGTGAGACCACACCTGGAATATTGTGTTCAGTTTTGGAATCCTAATCTGAGGAAGGACGTTCTTGCAGCGAAGGTTCACCAGACTGATTCCTGGGATGGCAGGACTGACATATGATGAGAGACTGGATCGACTGGGCCTGTATTCACTGGAGTTTAGAAGAATGAGAGGGGATCTCATGGAAACATATAAAATACTGACGGGAGTGGACAGGCTAGATACAGGAAGAATGTTCCCGATGTAGGGGAAGTCCAGAACCAAGGGACACAGTCTAAGGATAAGGGGTAAGCCATTTAGGACCGAGATGAGGAGAAACTTCTTCACTCAGAGAGTTGTTAACCTGTGGAATTATCTGCCGCAGAGAGTTGTTGATGCCAGTTCGTTGGATATATTCAAGAGGGAGTTAGATGTGGCCCTTATGGCTAAAGGGTTCAAGGGGTATGGAGAGAAAGCAGGGAAGGGGTATTGAGGTGATGATCAGCCATGACCTTATTGAATGTTGGTGCAGGCTCGAAGGGCCAAATGGCCGACTCCTGCCCCTATTTTCTATGTTTCTATGTAACATGCACAAAGGTCTGTTCATCTATAACAGATGCCCGTTCGGGATTCGGTCGGCCGGGGCAAATTTTCAACAGAACATGGAGAGCCTGCTAAAGTCGGTTCCTCACTCCGTGGTTTTCCAGGATGACATACTGGTAACAGGTCGGGACACCATCGACACTTGAAGAATCTGGAAGAGATTCTAAATTGGCTCGATCACGTGGGACTCAGATTGAAACACTCGAAGTGTGTTTTCCTGGCGCCAGAGGTCGAGTTCTTGGGAAAAAGACTCACAGAAGACAGCATCAGACCCACTGAAGCCAAGACGGAGGCCATCAAGAACGCGCTGAGACCTCAGAACGTGACGGAGCTGTGGTCGTTCCTGGGACTCCTCAACTATTTCGGTAATTTCCTACCCGGGTTAAGCACCTTGCTAGAATCCTTACATGTGCTACTGCGCAAGGGAGACACCTGGGTATGGGGGAATTCACAAGTGCCTGCCTGTGAGAAAGCCAGAAATCTATTATATTCAAACAAACTACTTGTCCTGTATAACCCTTGTAAACGATTACTGCTAGCTTGCGATGTGTAGTCATTCGGGGTCGAGTGTGTGTTACAACAGGTGAATGAATCGGGGATTTTGCAACCAGTCGCTTATGCATCCAGGAGTCTGTCCAAGGCCGAAAGGGCCTACAGCATAATTGGCGTGCATTTACGGGGTGAAAAAAATGCACCAGTATTTGTTTGGTCTCAAGTTTGAGCTTGAAACTGACCATAAGCCGCTCATATCGCTATTCTCAGAGAGCAAAGGGATTAATACCAATGCCTCTGCCCACATCCAAAGAAAGGCGCTCACGCTGTCAGCATACAACTATGTAATCCGCCACAGACCGGGCACAGAGAACTGCACAGATGCTCTCAGTCGGCTACCATTGCCCACAACCGGGGTGGAAATGGCACAGCCTGCAGACTTGCTCATGGTGATGGATGTATTCGAAAATGTAAAGTCACTCGTTATGGCCCGCCAGATCAGGACCTGGACCAGCCAGGATCCTTTACTGTTCCTGGTAAAAAAACTGTGTCCTCCATGGGAGCTGGTCCAGCGTCCCAGCGGAGATGCAGGAAGAGATTAAGCTGTTCCACAGGCGCAAAGACGAAATGTCCTTGCAGGTGGACTGTCTTTTGTGGGATAATCGCGTGGTCTTGCCCAAGAAAGGTAGAGAAACGTTCATACATGACCTACACAGCACTCACCCTGGCATAGTAATGATGAAAGCCATAGTCAGATCCCATGTGTGGTGGCCCGGCATCGACTCAGATTTAGAGTCATGCGTGCGCCAGTGCAACACTTGCTCTCAACTGAGCAAAGCACCCAGAGAGGCACCGCTAAGTTTGTGGTTGTGGCCCTCCAAACCGTGGTCTAGGATCCATGTTGACGATGCGAGCCCATTTCTCGGCAAAATGTTCTTGGTTGTAGTGGATGCTTATTCAAAATGGATTGAATGTGTAATAATGTCTGTAAGCACGTCCACCACCACCATCGAAAGCCTACGAACCATGTTTGCCACACACGGCCTGCCTGATGTCCTAGTCAGCGACAATTGGCCATATTTCACCAGTGCTGAATTCAAGGAATTCATGACCTGCAATGGGATCAAGTACATCACATCTGCCGTGTTCAAGCCCGCATCCAATGGCCAGGCAGAACGGGCAGTTCAGACCATCAAGCAAAGCTTGAAATGCATGTCGGAAGGCTCACTGCAGACCAGACTGTCCCAAGTTCTGCTCAGCTACCGAACCAGACCCCACTCGCTCATCGGTGTTCGCCTTTCCGAGCTGCTCATGAAAAGTGCACTCAAAACAAGCCTCTCTCTTGTCCACCCTGATCTCCATGATCACGTCGAGGGCAGGTGGCATCAACAAAGTACGTACCATGATCGCGCAAATTTGTCATGCGATATTGAGGTCAATGATCCTGTGTTTGTACTCAATGATGGACATGGTCCCAATGGCTCGTTGGCACAATCATAACCAAGGAAGGGAGTAGGGTGTTTCAGGTCAAATTGGTCAATGGACTAGTGTGCAGAAAGCAATTAGACCAAATCACATTGCGGTTCACTAACAGCTACGGGCAACCCAAAGGGGACACCACCAACTTCGACCCACCAACAAACACACAAGTGACAACCGACATCATGGTTGACCACAAAGCCGAACTCACCATCCCCAGCAGCCCGGCAAGGCCGGCTGCCCAGTAGCCCAGCGAATAACTAACAAACCCACCCACACCTGCATTTGTACCGAGACTATCGACAAGGGAGCGAAAAGCCCCAGATCGTCTCTGTTGTGTATCTGTAAAGCATGCACTCGCATGTTCCGCCACCAGGGAGCGCATCCCCTGAAGTCCCAAGCGATCCCAGCATCCCTTGGGAACACTGTAAATAAGCCGGCCCCTAAGGCCTGCTCCTCATTCTGGAGTGTCTTATTAAAGACTGAGGTCACTGTTACTTTAACCTCCCTGTGTGCAGCCTCATCTGTGTTAGGAACACAATAACTGGCGACGAGAATACGAATCTAACTGGGAAGCCGATGTCGAACGGCTAGACCAGTACTTTGTAGCCAACGAGCTGGACGGAGAAGGAAGCGCTGCAAAAAGGAGAACGGTCCTCCTCACAGTCTGCGGGGCACCGACCTACAGCCTCACGAAGAATCTTCTGGCTCCGGTGAAATCCACAGATAAGTCGTATGAGGAGCTCTGTACACTGGTTCAGGAGCATCTTAACCCAAGGGAGAGCGTGCTGATGGCGAGGTATTGGTTCTACAGTGCCAGCGATCTGAAGGTCAGGAAGTGGCGAGCTACGTCGCCGAGCTAAGGCGACTTCAGGACAATGTGAGTTTGATGGCTACCTGGAGCAAATGCTCAGAGACTTTTTTGTACTGGGCATTGGCCATGAGACCATTCTATGAAAACCTTTGACTGTAGAGACACCGACCCTCAGTTAGGCCATTGCAGTAGCACAGGCGTTTATGTCCACCAGTGATAACACCAAACAAATCTCTCAGCACACAAGTGCTAGCAATGTTCATAAATTAACTGGAACTGTGTTTCCAAGCAGAAATGTACAGGGCAGAACCCACGAGTCTGCAACTGCCAGCAGGCCTCAGGTGACCCAGATGACTCAGAGTCCCCAACAAAGAATGAATGCAAGGCAATTCACATCTTGTTGACATTGTGGAGGCTTCCATTCAGCCTATTTATGCCACTTCAAAGGGTATGTTTGCAAGAGCTGTGGAACAATGGAGCACCTCCAATGAGCTTGCAAACGAGCAGCAAGCTCTGAAAAACCTGCTAACCACCACGTGGCAGAGGAAGATCGGTCCATGGTGGATCAAAGCATTTTCGAGCCTCAGAGAGAGGAGGCAGATGCTGAAGTATACGGGGTGCACACATTTTCGACGAAATGTCCACCTATAATGCTAAACGTTAAAATTGAATGGCTTACCCATGGAACTGGACACTTGCGCTAAAAAGACGTGAATAAAAAGACATTTAGGAGACTGTGGTGCAACAAGGCATTCAGACCAGCCCCGAGCCCCATCCACACAAAACTGAGAATGTACACCAAAGAGCTTATCACTGTCCTGGGCAGCACCATGGTCAAGGTCACCTACGAGGGCACAGTGCACGAACTGCCACTCTGGATTTTCCTGGGCGATGGCCCCACACTGCTTGGAAGGAGCTGGCTGGGCAAAATCCGCTGGAACTGGGATGACATCTGAGCGCTGTCACATGTCGATGAGGCCTTATGTACCCAGGTTCTTAACAAAGTTCCTTCCCTTTTTGAGCCAGGCATTGGAAACTTTTCCAGGGCAAAGTTTCAGAGGTACGACCCATTCATCACAAGGCGTGAGTGGTACCTCACATGATGAGGGAGAGAGTGAAAATTGAGCTGGACAGGCTGCAACGCGATGGCATCATCTCCCCAGTGGAATTCAGCGAGTGGGCCAGCCCGATTGTTCCAGTACTCAAATGTGATGGCACGGTCAGGATTTGCAGCGATTATAAAGTAACTAGTAATCATTTCTCGCTACATGACCAATACCCGCTACGTAAGGCAGACGACCTATTTGCAACGCTGGCAGGAGGCATGACGTTCACCAAGCTCGACCTGACTTCGGCCTACATTACGCAGGAGCTGGAGGAGTCTTCGAAGGGCCTCACCTGCATCAACACACACAAGGGACTGTTCATTGACAACAGATGCCCCTTTGGAATTCGGTCGGCTGCAACGATCTTCCAGAGAAACATGGAGAGCCTACTCAAGTCGGTACCACGCAGAGTGGTCTTTCAGGACGACGTATTGGTCACGAGTCGGGACACCGCCGAGCACCTACAAAACCTGGAGGAGGTCCTCCAGCGACTGGATCGTGTAGGGCTGTGGTTGAAGAGGTCGAAATGCGTCTTCATGGCAACAGAAGTGGAGTTTTTGGGGAGAAAGATCGCAGCGGACGGCATTTGGCCCACAGACGCCAAGACAGAAGCTATCAGGAACGCACTCAGGCCACAGAACTTCACGGAGCTGCGGTCGTTCCTGGGATTCCTCAACTATTTTGGTAACTTCCTACCGGGGTTAAGCACCCTTTTAGAGCCCCTACATGTGTTATTGCGCAAAGATGAGAACTGGGTATGGGGAAAAAAAACAAGTAATTGCTTTTGAGAAAGCCAGAAATATTTTATGCTCCAACAAGCTGCTTGTATTGTATAACCCATGTAAAAGACTTGTGCTAGCATGTGACGCGTCGTCGTACGGAGTCAGGTGTGTATTACAACAAGCTAACGTTGCGGGAAAGTTGAAAACTGTCGCCTATGCTTCCAGGAGCTTGTCTAAGGCCGAGAGGGCCTACAGCATGATTGAGAAAGAGGCATTAGCATGTGTATCCGGGGTAAAGAAAATGCATCAGTACCTGTTTGGCCTCAAAATTAAGCTGGAAACCGATCACAAGCCCCTCATATCCCTGTTCGCTGAAAACTAGGGGATAAATACTAATGCCTCAGCCTGCATACAAAGGTGGGGACTCGCGCTATCAGCATATAACTATACCATCCGCCACAGGCCAGGCACCGAGAACTGTGCGGATGCTCCCAGTCGGCTACCATTGCCCACTACGAGGGTGGAAATGGCGCAGCCTGCAAACTTGTTGATGGTGGCACAGCCCGCAGACTTATTGATGGTCATGGAAGCGTTTGAAAATGATAAATCACCTGTCACAGCCCGCCAGATTAGGACTTGGACCAGCCAAGATCCTCTGCTGTCCCTAGTAAAAAACTGTGTACTGCATGGGAGCTGGGCCAGCATCTCCGTTGAAATGCAAGAGCCAATCAAGCTGTTCCAGCGGCGAAAGGACGAGCTGTCCATTCAGGCAGACTGCTTGATGTGGGGTAACTGCGTAGTGCTACCAAAAAAGGGCAGGGAGACATTCATCTCGGATCTCCACAGCACACACCCAGGTATAGTAATGATGATAGCGATAGCCAGATCCCACGTGTGGTGGCCCGGTATCGACTCTGACTTAGAGTCCTGTGTACGGCAATGCAGCGTATGTGCTCAGTTGGGCAACGGGCCCAGAGAGGCACCACTAAGTTTGTGGTCCTTGCCCTCCAGACCATGGTCGAGGATCCATGTTGACTATGCGGGCCCGTTTCTCGGTAAAATGTTCCTGCTGGTGGTGGATGCTTTTTCAAAATGGATTGAATGTGAAATAATGTCGGGAAGCACCGCCACCGCCACCATTGAAAGCCTGAGGGCCATGTTTGCCACCCACGGCCTGCCTGACATGCTGGTCAGTGACAACGGGCCATGTTTCACCAGTGCCGAATTTAAAGAATTCATGACACACAATGGGATCAAACTTGTCACCTCGGCCCTGTTTTAACCAGCCTCCAATGGGCAGGCAGAGCGGGCAGTACAAACAATCAAACAGAGCCTTAAATGAGTCACAGAAGGCTCACTCCAAACCCGCCTATCCCCAAGTACTGCTCAGCTACCGCACGAGACCCCACTCGCTCACAGGGGTGCCCCCGGCTGAGCTACTCATGAAAAGGACACCTAAAACCAGACTCTCGTTGGTTCACCCCAACCTGCATGATCAGGTAGAGAGCAGGCAGCAGCAACAAAATGTAAACGATGGTCGCGCCACCGTGTCACGGGAAATTGTTTTGAATGACCATGTGTAGTTGCTAAACTATGGACATGGTCCCAAGTGGAGCGTGGGCACAGTGATAGCTAAAGAAGGGAATAGGGTGTTTGTAGTCAAACTAGACAATGGACAAATTTGCAGAAAGCACCTGGACCAAACGAGGCTGCGGTTCACAGACTGCCCTGAACAACCCACAGCAGACACCATCTTTTTCGAGCCCACAACACACACCCAAAGGATCAACGACACCACGCCGGACCAGGAAATTGAACCCATCACGCCCAGCAGCCCAGCAAGGCCATTCCCACCAGCAGCCCTGCAGGGCCAACAACATGCCAGCCCAGCGAGGGCACAGCCAACACACCAGAACAGACATTTGTACCGAGGCGGTCCACCAGGGAAAGAAAGACTCCCAACCGCCTCACCTTGTAAATAGTTTTCACTTTGACTTTGGGGGGGGAGTGATGTTGAGTATCTGTAAAGCATGCACTCCCATGTTCCACCACCAGGGAGCTCATCCTCTGAAGTCCCAAGCGATCCCAGCATCCCTTGGGAGCACTGTATATAAGCCGGCCCCTAAGGCCTGTTCCTCACTCTGGAGAGTCTTGTTAAAGACTGAGGTCACTGTTACTTTAACCTCCCTGTGTGCAGCTTCATCTGTGTTAGGAACACAATAGTCTCACCTTGTAATTAAGTGTACTATTGACTTTACGAGGGAGTGATGTTATGTATTTAACCCTTGGTAACCTGTATCACACCACCACCAGAGGGCCTACCTGTTGGCGTCCCAAGGGATCCCAGCATCCCTTGGGAGCACTGTATATAAGCAGGTCACCCACACGGTACCTGCACTCTGGAGTCTAATTAAAGGAGCTAAGGTCACACTTGCTTATTGCTTACAGTACTCAGTTTCATCCTTTATTATGAGATTATGAGTGTAACACTGGCATTGTCAGTATTGCCCCCATACTTAAATTTAACCTTTGAAAGAAGCTCAAAATGGCAGGAAAGCAGGTAGCACAGATTCGCAGTTGTATCTCTCCTGGTCTGTATGGATGGACTACACCCCCAAGGTCTTGTGACTTCTCCTCGCTCCCTCCCCCCTTGAGCCTTGTGACTTCTCTCTCTCCCTCCTCCTCTCCGGGCTCCAAGCCTTCAGCACCTCTCTCTCCTCTCCTCACCTCTCCCACCCCCAGCCCCCCCACCCCACCCGCCACCGCCCAGCCTTTATTAATTGGAGTGACTTCTCTCTCTCCCTCCCCCTGCCCAGGCTCCAAGCCTTCTGATTGGCACCTCGCTCTCTCTTTCTCCTCATCTCCTCCCCCCACCCCACCCACCCCGCCCCGCCCGATGGCTTGTTTTGTAGCCGAACCCCGCGCCCCTGTGTCCAGGTGCGAGGCCGATTCTGTCGGCCAAACCTATGACCCTACAGCTCTGCTTCAAGATGTTCGCTGGTGGCGTGTGAGTGAGTAAAAAAATGAGAGAGCTTCTGAAATCCAACAAATTTACACTTCTATGTTGACAGGTAAAAAAAAGTTGAACTTTATTGTTGATTTTGACAGTGTTCTTGACTCCCTCCAAAATCTTCGATTTAAAAATAATGCCGTCTTTCAGCGCAGATTTGTGAATGAGCCAAATCAGTCAGTTACACTGGTGCAGAGCGCAGGGGGAATCTTGGAAAAAAATAAATACACCAGAAAAAACGGCGCGCGCCAAAAAAAACGCGCAAATGACCAGGGAAAATTGAGCCCTATAGTTTTAGAAAGAATTAAGAACTTGAAAATAGATACCAGCAGCCGGGCTGGATGATATCAACCCGAGGGTGCTCTGGGAGATGGGTCATGTGCTGTGCGAGCCCCTGGCCTGTATGTTTAATAGCTCACTGCACGCTGGAATGGTTCCTACAGATTGGAAGGAGGCGAATGTACTCCCCATTTTTAAAAAAGGTGACAAGGCAGACCGAGGTAAAAAAAGGCCCATCAGCTTAACATCAGCAATAGGTAAGATGCTTGATGGAATCATAAGGGATGCAATATATGAATACTTGGATAGGGAGGGACATATTAGGGACACCCAACATGGTTTCATAAAAAAGAGGTCATGTCTCACAAATCTAATTGTATTTTTTGAAAAAGTTACAAAGTTGTTGGACGAGGAAAGCCCAGTGGATATTCTCTGCTTAGATTTCCATAAAGCTTTTGACAAGGTACTGCATAAGAGGCTTCTGGTATTAGTGGAAATATATTGAGTAGGATTCAGAACTGGCTGGCAGGACATAGAAACATAGAAACATAGAAAATAGGTGCAGGAGTAGGCCATTCAGCCCTTCTAGCCTGCACCGCCATTCAATGAGTTCATGGCTAAACATGCAACTTCAGTATCCCCTTCCTGCTTTCTCGCCATACCCCTTGATCCCCCTAGTAGTAAGGACTTCATCTAACTCCCTTTTGAATATATTTAGTGAATTGGCCTCAACTACTTTCTGTGGCAGAGGACAAAGGCAAAGAGTAGTTATAGATTGATGTGGATCTGTTTGGAGATTGGTCAACAGTGGTGTCTCGCAGGGATCAGTGTTGGGACCGTTGCTTTTTACTATTTTTATTAATGATCTGGATTTTGGGGTTGGGGGTCACAATTTGCAAATTTGTAAATGATACCAAAATCTGTGTGAGTGCTAGAACTGTAGAAGATGGTGGAGATAGAAAGAGATTTGGGCATTCTAGTGTATGTATCCTTAAAGGTACAAGCGCAATGCCGTGCAGCGATAGCTAGAGCAAATAGGGTGTTGGGGTGTATCCATAAGACAATTGAGTATAAGTCCTTAGTTAGGCCGCACTTGGAATACTGCATCCAGTTTTGGTCTCCTCACATGGTGGGTGATATTGAGACTCTGGAAAGGGTGCAGAAGAGGGCCACTACAGTAATTCCAAGTCTAAAACATCTTAGTTATCAAGATAGGCTGAAAGAATTGGAACTCTATACCTTAGAGCAGCATAGACCTAGGGGGCGCTATCATTGAGATTTCTAAGATAATGAAGGGAATAGACAGTGTTCCAGCTGACAGTTTATTTCAACTACATAGGTTAGGCAGGACCAGGGGTCACAAATTTAAGTTGTATAGGGCTAGATCTAGGTTAGAAGTCAGGAGGTGGTTCTTTTCCCAGAGAATAATAGACCTCTGGACCTATTGTTTCATGTAGTGGATGCAGACTCGCTGAATTCCTTCAAACGAAAACTGAATTTGTTTATGGCTGCGGCAGACATGCAAGCCGTGATCCTGACCAACGGATCCACCACAGACCCATTCCACGTTCGGAATGGGGTCAAGCAAGGCTGTGTCATTGCACCAACGCTCTTCTCGATCTTCCTTGCTGCAATGCTCTATCTCACCCTCAGCAAGCTCCCCGCTAGAGTGGAGCCAAATTACAGGACAAATGGGAATCCCCAGTCCAACCTCCGCCGCCTCCAGGCCAGGTCCAAAGTCGTCCCAGCTTGCATCTGTGCACACTTGGAGGCCGAACTCCAAGCCATCGACAACACCTGCACCGAGGCGTACAAGAGCATGGGCCTTACACTAAACATCTGTAACACAAAGATCCTCTACCAACCTGCCCCAGCCACACAGCACTACCCCCTAGTTATCAAGATCCACGACGAGGCCTTGGACAACGTGGACCATTTTCCATACCTCGGGAGCCTACTGTCAACAAGGGCAGACATCGACGACAAGGACCAACACCTCCTTCAGTGTGCCAGTGCAGCCTTTGGGCACCTGAGGAAGAGAGTGTTTGAAGACCCAGGATCTCAAACCTGGCACCAAGCTCATGGTCTACAGAGCAGTAGTGATACCCGCTCACCTATATGGCTCAGAGACGTGGACTATGTACAGCAGGCACCTCAAAGCACTGGAGAAATACCACCAACACTGCCTCCGCAAGATCCTGCAAATCCATTGGCAGGATAGGTGCACCTATGTCAGTGTTCTCGCTCAAGCCAACATCCCCAGCATTGAAGCATTGACCCAGGTGGGCAGAGGAAACACTTCAAGGATACCCTCAAAGCCTCCATGAAAAAGTACAACATCCCCACCAATACCTGGGAAGCCCTGGTCCGAGACCGCTCAAAGTGAAGGAGAAGCATCCGGGAAGGCGCTGAACACCTTGAGTCTCTTCAACGGGAGCACGCTGAAGCCAAGCACAAACAACAGAAGGAGCGCAGGACAACCCAAGCACCCCACCCACCCTTTCCTTATAGCACCATCTGCCCCACCTGTGACAGAGACTGTAGGTCCCGCATTGGACTCATCAGTCACCTGTGAACTAATATTAGTGTGGAAGCAAGTCATCCATGACTCCAAGGGACTACCTAAGAAGAAAACCAGAGGAAGGGAGCCTGACCTTCAGGACCTCACGGAGGTGGAGCAGCGAGTGTCCGCCCTCATGGGCACATCAGTTGGTGCGGTAGCGGTCGGTGAAGCCAAGTACCCTGGGGATAGCGACAGTATGTTAATGCCCTTGGCATTTTATGTGAGACCATTTACTCTTGACACCACATGCCTTATCCCCTTTACGTATAAATGTCCAATGCCACCTCTTTCTTCCCTTCCTGCCTCCTCCTCTGCTGCTAACCACAGTTGTGTTGCTTTGTGCTTACAGATGATGAGCCAAAAGCGCAGCATAGAAACATAGAAACATAGAAAATAGGTGCAGGAGTAGGCCATTCGGCCCTTCGAGCCTGCACCGCCATTCAATGAGTTCATGGCTGAACATGCAACTTCAGTACCCCATTCCTGCTTTCTCGCCATACCCCTTGATCCCCCTAGTAGTAAGGACTTCATCTAACTCCTTTTTGAATATATTTAGTGAATTAGTCTCAACAACTTTCTGTGGTAGAGAATTCCACAGGTTCACCACTCTCTGGGTGAAGAAGTTTCTCCTCATCTCGGTCCTAAATGGCTTTCCCCTTATCCTTAAACTGTGACCCCTGGTTCTGGACTTCCCCAACATTGGGAACATTCTTCCTGCATCTAACCTGTCTAAACCGTCAGAATTTTAAACGTTTCTATGAGATCCCCTCTCATTCTTCTGAACTCCAGTGAATACAAGCCCAGTTGATCCAATCTTTCTTGATAGGTCAGTCCCGCCATCCCGGGAATCAGTCTGGTGAACTTTCGCTGCAATCCCTCAATAGCAAGAATGTCCTTCCTCAGGTTAGGAGACCAAAACTGTACACAATACTCCAGGTGTGGCCTCACCAAGGCCCTGTACAACTGTAGCAGCCTGCCCATGAGCCATTGACTTCGAACGACGGCGGAGACGAGGAGGAAGGGCACCAAAGTGTGACCACAGAGCGGGATCCACCATCTACAGCACCGAGAGTGGACACCACCTCATCCTTATCTCATTCTTTTTTTCAAATTCCTCCATGGCCTCGTCCCTCCCAATCTCTGTAATCTCCTCCAGCCCCACAACGCTTTGATATATCTAGCATTTTGAGCATTCCTGATTTTAATTGCTCCACCATTGGTGGCCGTGCTTTCAGCTGCCGTGGCTCTAATCTCTGGAATTCCCTCCATAAACATCGGTGCCTCTCTACCTCTCTCTCCTCCTTTAAGACGCTCCTTAAAACCTACCACTTTGATCAAGTTTTTGGTCATCTGTCCAAATATCTCCTTATGCTGCTGTTGCCAAATTTTGTTTCTGAAGCGCCTTGGGAATTTTTACTCTGTTAAAGGTTATTTAAATACACGTTGTTGTTGTTCTTTTTGTTGTTGTGGAATCATAGAAAAGAACTTTTCACATTCCGAGGACATTGGGACAAGTTCTGAAGTGGGGGACAAGCTGGTCAGATAGAACCTGCTTCATCTAAACTAAACTGGCACCAATGTCCTTGCAGTAAAGGTAAACAGGACAGTGAAGGAGGATTTAAACTGATAAGACCGCAGGGTATGTGAAAACAAAACAAACCAAAAAGAAAAAAAAGTGCTAACATCAGTCGTAAAAAGATCAGATAAGAAAAGGAATGTTATGAAGGATAGACTTAAACTATTAAAATAACATTCATAAGGAAACTAATGATAGAAGTAAGATTTAAAGAACAGAAGAGAGAAGGAGAAGTAAGATGGAAGTATGTTTGCTGTTGGATGTTTATAAAGAATCAAAATCAGATTTAATAGATGAGATTGTCATGGCAATTAGAAACTATCATGTCATAAGACTCTCAGAAACAAAGTTAACCACTAATGACATAGAAGGGTCAGCAGAATGAACAGACAGGCGACAGCCAATATAATATGAAGAAGTGCAAGGCAATGCATTTTGGAAGTAAAAATAAGGAATGGGAGTATGATATCAGTGAAAAGACACAGTAGGGAACAGAGAGACCTACGGGTGCAAATGCATTGCTCCTTGAAAGTGTAAGTGAAGGTAGGTAAATTCACAGAATAACAACAGCATTCTGAGTATTTGTCATAATAAATTTGTACAAAGAAATGGTTAGGTCAATTAGAGTACCATGTGCAGTGGAGACTCATCAGGATGATGTCAAGGATGGGAAACAATTATTATGAGGAGAGACTTGAGATAGTGAGAGGGACCAAATTAGAAAAGTAAGATTTAAAGGGGACAGAATGACAAAAGTGTTGTGTATGCAATAACTCAATAAACTGATTACTGTAAACTCTGAACAGGTACGAACCTGGCTCTACTTTATTAGGACCCAAAGTGATTACATTCCAAGATGGCTGGCCTTTTATACCTGGGCCGCACACACGTGCGCACAGCCCAATGACCTCCGACAGTGGCGCCACCTGGTGGCTAGTAAACCCAAGCATACATACATGACAATATCCCCCTTTATGATATTAGTAACGGTCTTTTTACAAATTGAGACGGTCCTGGGCTTTCCGCTCCCGAGTTGAATGTCTCAGTTCAACTCCAGCCTTGGGCGAGCATTCTAAGTCTGTTATGACTGGGGGCTGGGTAGCCAATCTAATGGGAGTGGCAATGACCACGTCAGCGATTCAAAGTCCAGATTCATTGACCATGTCAGTGTTGAAATTTGCAGATTCATTGATGACAGTGGAGTCCTCTGATGACTGAGGGTAGGTTGGTTGGTCACCGATTGTGTCTTCCTCAGACTCGGTTCATCCGTGTGCCGCAGCTTTATCTGATCAATATGTTTCTTGTATGTCAGTCCATTCTTAAGCTTAACGATAAACACTCTGTTGCCATCCTTTGGCGTAACAGTACCAGCGATCCATTTGGGACCTTGACCATAATTCAGTACATACACAGGATTATTGTTAGAAATGTCGCGTGACTCATGATACCCTTGCTGACTTTGACGTCTGTATTCAACACGATTATTCAAGTCAGGGTGGACAAGTGAGAGCTTGATCTTGAGACCTCTCTTCATCAATAGTTCAGCAGGGGAGATCCCGGGAAGTGTATGGGGTCTTGACCTGTAACTAAGCAATATGCGTGACAAGCGAGTTTGCAGTGAACCTTGAGTTGTACATTTCATACTCTGCTTTATGGTTTTGACCGCATGCTCTGCTTGTCCATTGGATGTGGGTTTCAATGGTGCTGACCTCACATGTTTGATACCATTGAGTTTCATGAACTCTTGAAACTCCATACTGATGAAGCAAGATCCATTGTCGCTTACAACGATGTCAGGCAGACCATGAGTAGCAAACATGACACAAAGGCTCTCAATGGTAGCTGTGGATGTGCTGGAAGACATGATTGTACACTCTATCTACTTGGAATAAGCATCCACCACAAATAAGAACATCTTTCCCAGGGAGGGTCCTGCAGAGTCGATGTGGATCCTGAACCATGGTTTAGATGGCCACGACCACAGACTCAGCAGCGATTCTGCTTAGCTGCATGCAAGTGTTGCACTGATGCACACATGATTCCAGATCAGAGTCAATTCCAGGCCACCATACGTGGACCTGGTGATGGCTTTCATCATGACAATACCGGGATGAGTGCTGTGTAGATCACATACAAATTTCTCTCTACCTTTCTTAGGCATAACAACACGATTACCCCACAGTAAACAATCTGATTGAATGGATAGTTCGTCTTTGCGACAGATGTAAGGTTTGGTCTCCTCACACATTTGCTTGGGTATGGCAGACCAATCACCACTAAGGATACAATGTTTCATAACCGATAATATCGGGTCCTGGCTGATCCAGGTCTTATCTTGTTGGGCCGTGACAGGGGTTCCTTCACTTTCAAAAACATCCATGACTAACAGTAGTTCTGCCGGTTGTGGTGTTTCCACATCTGGTGTGGGCAACAGCAGATGGCACAATGCATCTGCACAATTCTCAGTGCCAGGTCTATGGCGAATGACATAACCACAGGCAGATAATGTCAGCGTCCACCTCTGGCTGTGGGACGATGCATTGGTATTGATACCTTTGTTTTCCGAAAACAATGAAATGAGTGGCTTGTGAGCTGTTTCCAGTTCAAACCGAAGACCAAACAGGTACTGATGTATCTTTTTAACCCCATATACGCAGGCTAATGCTTCTTTTTTTGCCATGCTGTAGGCTCTTTCCACCTTTGACAAACTTTTCGAAGCATACACGACAGGTTGTAGTTTACCCGACTCATTAGCTTGTTGGAGCATGCAGCCAACTCCATATGACGAAGCATCATAGGCCAATAGCAGATGCTTACACGGATTATAATGTACCAGCAACTTGTTCGTGCAAAGAAGATTTGTAGCTTTCTCGAAAGCTCTATCTTGAGACACACCCCAAAACCAGTTGTCGCCTTTTCTGAGCAGCATGTGCAGTGGCTCTAATAAAGTGCTCAATCTAGGTAAGAAATTACCGAAGTAGTTGAGTAGACCAAGGAATGAACGCAGCTCTGTCACATTCTGAGGCTTGGATGCATTTTTGATGGCCTTGGTTTTCGAGTGCATAGGCTTGATACCGTCAGCAGCAATTTTCTTCCCCAGGAATTCGACTTCCGGTGCCATGAAGACGCACTTCCAGCATTTCAGTCTGATTCCCACTTTGTCCAGATGATGTAGAACCTCTTCCAGGTTGTTCAGATGTTCGGCAGAGTTACGACCTGTGACCAGTATGTCATCTTGGAACACGACGGTGCTGGGGACGGATTTCAGTAGACTCTCCATGTTCCTCTGAAATATGGCTGCAGCTGAGCGAATTCCTAAAGGGCACCTGTTGTAGATAAACAGTCCTTTATAGGTGTTGAAGCATGTAAGTTTCTTCGCTGTGTCGACCAGCTCCTGTGTCATGTAGGCCAACGTCAGATCCAGTTTTGTGAATGACTTCCCCCCCCGGCTAGCATTGCAACCAGGTCATCAGCTTTCGGTAACGGGTATTGATCATGTTTCGAAACTCATTTGATCGTAACCTTGAAGTCTCCACAAATCCTGACAGTGCCATCACTTTTCAACTCGGGAACAATGGGGCTAGCCAATTCGTTAAATTCAACTGGTGATGTGATCCCTTCACACTGGAGTCTGTCCAGTTTGATTTCGACCTTCTCCCTCAGCATGTACGGAACCGCCCGAGCTTTATGATGGATGGGTCTTGTATCCGAGTCCACGTGAATCTGCACCTTGGCTCCCGTGAAATTGCCAATGCCTGGTTCAAACAACAAGGGGAACTTGCTCAGCACTTGAGCACATGGAGTATCATCCTCCGACGACAACGCTTTGATATCGTTCCAATTGCATTTGATTTTTTCTAGCCAATTCCTGCCGAACAGCGTTGGACCATTGCCTGGAACAATCCATAATGGTAAATCATGAACTGCACCATCATACAACACCTTGACTATTGCACTGCCAATCACCGTTATGAGTTCTTTAGTGTACGTACGCAACTTGGCATTGACTGGACTTAGTTTAGGCCTCACAGCCTTAGTATCCCACAGCCTGTCGAATGTCCTCTGGCTCATTATTGATTGACTCACACCCTTGTCCAATTCCATCGATACCGGCACACCATTAAGTTTTACATTAATCCTTATCGATTGGCTCTTTGTTAGGAATGAATACAGTCAATACACTTCCTCCTCTGGTATCTCGGATTGCATATCCGTATCCGCGCTTGATTGGTCATCATCCTCCACGTGGTGTGTCGCAGCACTCTTGCTCAGTTGTGGACACATGCATTGGAGATGCCCCACTCTCGAACAGCCTTTACAAATATACTGTTTAAACCGACACTGATGATGCCAATGATTTCCCCCACAACGCCAACATGGTGACATCGGATTCATTTCCGTTGGCGGACTTTGAGCAGCAACAGGTTTCGCGTACGCAGCCGGGTAGGCCCTGCCATTTGCAGCTCTGCCAAATGATGATTCTATCTTGTTTACAGTACTTGCCGAGTTTCGATTTTTCAATTATATCTGCTTTAAGCTTTTGTCCGTCGTCATGCATGATTGGGCAATCGTGATGGCCTTGCTCAAATCCAGCGTCTCCGCCGCCAGCAGCTTACGCAAGATCACTTTGTGTTTGATGCCGATTACAAAGAAGTCCCACAGCATGTCTGCCAATGCAGTTTCAAACTTACATGGTCCAGCTAGACGTCTTAGGTTGGCAACGAATTCCGACACATACCGGCCCTCAGAACAGATGTGCGTATAGAATTGATATCTTGAGATGATGATGTCTTCATCTGCTTTGAGATGGTCATGCACACAATGTTTCATAGTCCTTGTCCATTGGACTTAAGGGCAAGAGGAGATTCTTTATGAGTCCATAGATTTTTGGACCGCAAACCGTGAGGAGGACCGCCCTGCGCCGAACTGCATCTGCCTCTTTCTCCATTTTGTTGGCCACAAAGTACTGGTTCAAGTGGGCTACAAAGTCTTCCCAATCTTAAGGGCGAGAAGAGATACTTACAGATGACACTAAACTGGGTAGTGGTGTGAGCTGTGAGGAGGACGCTAAGAGGCTGCTGGGTGACTTGGACATGTTAGGTGAGTGGGCAAATGCATGGCAGATACAGTATAATGTGGATAAATGTGAGGTTATCTCCCTCCAAAACAGGTATACCATTTTGGAGACTGTTGGGGGAGGTGACATCAGGGGAAGGCACCAGCAGCCAGGTTCATGGCACCATGGGTGGCTCTGCTGCACAGAAGGGCGGGAAAAAGAGTGGGAGAGCTATAGTGATAGGGAACTCTATTGTAAGGGGAATAGATAGGAGTTTCTGCGGCCACAACCGAGACTCCAGGATGGTATGTTGCCTCCCTGGTGCAAGGGTCAAGGATGTCTCGGAGCGGCTGCAGAGCATTCTGGAGGGGGAGGATGAACAACCAGTTGTCGTGGTACATGTAGGTACCAACGATATAGGTAAGAAGCGGGAAGAGGCCCTACAAGCTGAATTTAGGGAGCTAGGAGTTAAATTAAAAAGTAGGACCTCAAAGGTAGTAATCGCTGGATTGCTACCAGTGCCACGTGCTAATCAGAGTAGAGGGAACAGGATAGTTAGAATAAATGCGTGGCTTGAGCAGTGGTGCAAGAGGGAGGGATTCAAATTCCTGGGACATTGAAGCCAGTTCTGGGGAAGTGGGACCTGTACAAAAGGGACAGTCTGCACTTGGGCAGGACTGGAATTGATGTCCTAGGGGTAACATTTGCTAATGAAGTTCGGAAATGTTTAAACTAATATGGCAGGGGGATGGGAACCTATGCAGCGAGACACGGTGAAGTAATATGGAGCCAGAAACAGATGGTAGAAAGGTAAAAAGCAATAGTGGAAGGCCGTGTAAATAAAGGTAAGAAACAAAAAGGGCCATACAACATCATAATTCTAAAAGGACAAAGGGTGTTAAAAAAACAAGCCTGAAGCCTTTGTGTCTTAATGTAAGGAGTATCCGTAATAAGGTGGCTGAATTAACTGTGCAAATAGATGTCAATAGATATGATGTGATTCGGATTACAGAGACGTGGCTCCACGATGATCAGGGCTGGGAACTCAACATCCAAGGGTATTCAACATTCAGGAAGGATAGAATAAAATGAAAAGGAGATGGGGTGGCATTACTGGTTAAAGAGGAGATTAATGCAATAGTTAGGAAGGACATTAGCTTGGATGATGTGGAATCTATATGGGTAGAGCTGCAGAACACCAAAGGGCAAAAAACGTTAGTGGGAGTTGTGTACAGACCTCCAAACAGTAGTAGTGATGTTGGGGAGGGCATCAAACAGGAAATTAGGGGTGCATGCAATAAAGGTGCAGCAGTTATCATGGGTGACTTTAATATGCATATAGATTGGACTAACCAAACTGGAAGCAATATGGTGGAGGAGGATTTCCTGGAGTGCATAAGGGATGGTTTTCTAGACCAATATGTCAAGGAACCAACTAGGGGGGAGGCCATCTTAGGCTGGGTGTTGTGTAATGAGAGAGGATTAATTAGCAATCTCGTTGTGCGAGGCCCCTCGGGGAAGAGTGACCATAATATGGTGGAATTCTGCATTAGGATGGAGAATGAAACAGTTAATTCAGAGACCATGGTCCAGAACTTAAAGAAGAGTAACTTTGAAGGTATGAGGCGTGAATTGGCTAGGATAGATTGGCGAATGATACTTAAGGGGTAGACAGTGGATGGGCAATGGCAGACATTTAGAGACCGCATGGATGCACTACAACAATTGTACATCCCTGTCTGGCGTAAAAATAAAAAAGGGAAGGTGGCTCAACCGTGGCTATCGAGTGAAATCAGGGATAGTATTAAAGACAAGGAAGTGGCATACAAATTGGCCAGAAAGAGCAGCGAACCCGGGGATTGGAAGAAATTTAGAACTCAGCAGAGGGGGACAAAGAGTTTGATTAGGGCAGGGAAAATAGAGTAAAGAGGAAGCTTGCAGGGAACATTAAGACGGACTGCAAAAGCTTCTATAGATATGTAAAGAGACAAAGGTTAATAAAGACAAACGTAGGTCCCCTGCAGTCAGAATCAGGGGAAGTCATAACTGGGAATAAAGAAATGGCAGACCAATTGAACAAGTACTTTGGTTCGATATTCACTAAGGGCTTGTATTAACTGGAGTTCAGAAGAATGAGAGGGGATCGCATAGAAACGTTTAAAATTCTGACGGGTTTAGACAGGTTAGATGCAGGTAGAATGTTCCCAATGTTGGGGAAATGCAAAACCCGGGGTCACAGTCTAAGGATAAGGGGTAAGCCATTTAGGACCGAGATGAGGAGAAACTTCTTCACTCAGAGAGTGGTGAACCTGTGGAATTCTCTACCACAGAAAGTTGTTGAGGCCAATTTATTAAATATATTCAAAAAGGAGTTAGATGTAGTCCTTACTTCTAGGGGGATCAAGGGGTATGGCAAGAAAGCAGGAATGGGGTACTGAAGTTGCATGTTCAGCCATGAACTCATTGAATGGCAGTGCAGACTCGAAGGGCCAAATGGCCTATTCCTGCACCTATTTTCTATGTTTCTATGTTTCTATGTTATCCACTTTGGGGGCAAAAACACGAAGGCAGAATATTATCTGAATGGCGGCAGATTAGGAAAAGGGGAGGTGCAACGAGACCTGGGTGTCATGGTTCATCAGTCATTGAAAGTTGGCATGCAGGTTCAGCAGGTGGTGTAGAAGGCAAATGGTATGTTGGCCTTCATAGCTAGGGGATTTGAGTATAAGAGCCGGGAGGTCATACTGCAGTTATACAGGGCCTTGGTGAGGCATCAACCTGAAATATTGTGTTCAGTTTTGGTCTCCTAATCTGAGGAAGGACGTTCTTGCTATTGAAGGAGTGCAGCGAAGGCTCACCAGACTGATTCCTGGGATGGCTGGACTGACATATGAGGAGAGACTAGATCAACTGGGCCTTTATACACTGGAGTTTAGAAGGATGAGAGGGGATCTCATAGAAACATATAAGATTCTGACGGGACTGGACAAATTAGATGCGGGAAGAATGTTCCTGATGTTGGGGATGTCCAGAACCAAGGGCCACAATCTTAGGATAAGGGGTAGGCCATTTAGGACTGAGATGAGGAGAAACTTCTTCACTTAGAGAGTTGTTAACCTGAGGAATTCCCTACCGCAGAGAGTTGTTGATGCCGATTCATTGGATATATTCAAGAGGGAGTTAGATATGGCCCTTATGGCTAAAGGCATCAAGGGGTTTGGAGAGAAAGCAGGAAAGAGGTACTGAGGGAATGATCAGCCATGATCTTATTGAATGGTGGTGCAGGCTCGAAGGACCAAATGGCCTACTCCTACACCTATTTTCTATGTTTCTATGTTTCTTTATGAGTCCATAGATTTTCGGACCGCAAACCGTGAGGAGAACCGCCCGGCACTGAACTGCGTCTGCCTCTTTCTCCATTTTGTTGGCCATGAGGTACTGGTTCAAGCAGGATACAAAGTCTGCCCAATCTTCTCCCTCCACAAATCGCTCCAGAATTCCAATTGTGCTCATTTTTGCATGTGAAGGTTCTTGTTACTTCGTCGTTGTGTATGCAATAACTCAATAGATTGAATACTGTAAACTCCGAACAGGTACAAACCTGGCTCTACTTTATTAGCGCCAAAGTGCGCACAGCCCAATGATCTCCGACAGTGGCACCACCTGGTGGCTAGTAAATCCAAGCATATATACATGACAAAAATGAAAAGAAAAATGTAAGTCATCTCCTAAGTAGAGTTTCCAACCCCTCCTCCTCTGCACCCCACCCTGCTTTGGGCGGGAGTTTACCAGAATGGGTGATTGGTCTCCTGAGTGCTGCTACTGGCCTCTTGGGAGAAACGGTTCCTGCTCACACTGTTCGTGCACGTGAAGTACTCTGGGTATCGTGGCTTGCAAACCATCCATGTTGACTGAGCCCCGCTGGTCTCTCATTATTCGGAACTCACTGCTTCATTTCTGGTTGTGAGGATGGCTGCAATGGGGGAAACAAAAATTGCCTGGAAACTGTCAGTCCTGAGGGATCAACTAGGTGATGGAGAGAGAAAGAAAACAACATAATAACATAAGAAATAGGAGCAGTAGTGGGCCATTTGGCCCCTCGAGCCTGCTCTGCCATTCAATACGATGATGGCTGATCTTCTACCTCAATTCCACTTTCCTGCACTATCACCATATCCCTTGAGTTCTTTAATATCCAAACATTTAGCAATCTCTGTCTTGAATATACTCAATGACAGAGCATCCACAGCCCTCTGGGGTTGAGAATTTCAAAGATTCACTACCCTCTGGGTGAAGAAGTTTCTCCTCATCACAGTCCTAAATGGCCAACCCCTTATTCTGAGATTGAGACCCTTGGTTCTAGACTCCTCAGCCAGAGGAAACATCCTCCCTGCATATACCCTGTCAAGCCCTGTATAAACTGGGAGAGGGAGGGAGACAGAAACACAAACTAAGGGAGGTAGAAAGAGAAACAAACAGGGTAGGGAGAGAGAGAGAAACATAAACTGGGGGAGGGAGAGAGCAACACACACTGGGAGAGTGAGGGAGAGTTAATGTCGGCCTGTGATGTGTGCTGTTGTATTATGGCCCTGAATTCGCAGTTGATGCCATAGCTAAGGAATACGCCACCGACATCCGAACGAAATCCGCACTTACCTCATGCGAACCCCTTACGAAAAGTTGCTTTCAAACGCTGCAGAGTTGTGCGCAGCGAAGTGGCCCACGGAGCTCAGGAGCGCACCGTTGTGCATAGGCGAACCTGGGATCACGTGGGGCTGTGCTCCTTTTACTTCCTGACTCTTAGCCAATCAGAAAACAGAGGGCATTGCTGATTTGTCCACAACTCATTTAAAGTAATTTAGCAGCCAGAAATGCTATTTTATTCATAAATTAGATAATTGCAATAGTATTTAATATCAAGATTATAATACACAAACCGATAATTACCGTCTTACAGTCCCATTGAATTTGTTTCTCCTCTATTAGAGTAACTAAGTTTCGATTAATTTAAATCATCTAAAATTGAGAGTTTAAATGTCTGAAAACAGGAGGAAATGATGAAAGTGAATTAAATCTATCTAAATTGCAGTTGGGAAATAATTAAACCGAAACGAAAAAAGGCTTTTGGGCAGCAAAGGCGGTGACACATGAAGGCCCCGTGTTCAAACTTGAACAAATGAAAGTCTCTTTCAAAGTTTATATCTGCTCAAACTCGAACCAGTGCTTCACTGTAGCATAAACAAATACAATTTTCTTATCCACCCTGTTATGTATTGATGCTTGGGGTCACCTGACACCAGAGGGCGCCACTGTTGGAGGTCATCGGGCTGTATGCGCGCATGCGCGGTCACTGGTATATAAGTGCAGGTACTATGTCACGCAGGTACTTTGAGCACGAATAAAGTTGGATCAGGTTTACACCTGAGGCAGTTTATAGTAACAAGACTCTTGAGTCATTACATTTGGCAATGAGGTAAGTAAGAATCTTCGCATGTACAATGGGCACTATTGGAATTCTGGAGAGTTGCGTGCAGGGCGAGGGTTGGGCGGATTTTATCGATTGCCTGGATCAGTATTTTGTGGCCAACAAAATGGAGGGAAAGGCTGACTCAGTTCGGTGCAGGGCGGTTTTCCTCACCGTTTGTGGTCCGAAAATTTACGGCCTCATGAAGAACCTTCTCTCGCCTTTACATCCAACGGACAAAGAGTACGAGGATTTGTGTGCATTGGTGTGTGACCATCTTAAGCCAAAAGAGGGGATCATCACCTTATGCTATCGCTTCTATACACATGTTCGTGCTGAGGGCCAGAATGTGTCATGATTCGTCGCGACCTACGACGTCTTGCTGAGCCGTGTAAGTTCGGGAACATGTTGAAAGACATGTTGCGAGATTTCTTCATGATAGGCATCAACCATGATGTGATTTTCCGGAAGCGATTGGCCGAAGAGAAGCTGGATTTGACAAAGGCCATGCCGACTGATGATAACTTGAGGTAGATATCATCGAAGAGTTGGAGCTTCACGGCAGGTACTGTAAACAAGATTGTGTCGTCTTCTGGCAGAGCTACTTATGGCAGGGCCTACTCGACTGCTTATGTGAAATCTGTAGCTGCTCAGAGTTCGCCAACTGGTACGAATCTGATTTCACCCTGTTGGGATTGTGGGGGCAATCATCGGCCTCATCAGTGTCGGTTTAAACAATACTCATGTAATGGCTATTCAAAAGTGGAGCATCTTCAGAGAATGTGCCCACAACTGAGCAAGCATGCTGCTGCTCATCACATTATTGATGATGACCAGTCTAGTGCTGAGCCAGATACACAACCCGAGGAGGAAGTGTATGGTCGATATTCGTTCTTGGCAAAGAGTCAGCCAATAATTGTTAATGTAAAGCTGAATGGCATGCCTGTATCAATGGAACTGGATACGGGTGCGAGTCAGTCGATAATGAGCCAAAGAACATTCGACAAGCTGTGGGACACTGAGACTGTGAAGCCTAAGCTGAGTCCAGTCAATGCCAAGTTGAAGCTACACTAAGGAATTCATACCAGTGATCGGCGGTGCAGAAGTCAAGGTGTCATATCATGGTGTGGTTCAAGATCTACCATTATGGATCGTCCCAGGTAGTGGTCCAATGCTGTTCGGCAGGAATTGGCTCGAGAAAATCAAGTGGAACTGGAATGATATCAAAGCTTTGTCCTTGGTGGATGACATTTCGTGTGCTCAAGTGTTGAAGAAGTTTCCTTCTTTGTTTGAACCGGGCATTGGTAATTTTACTGGAGCCAAGGTGCAAATTCACCTGGATTCTGATGCAAGGCCTGTCTATCACAAAGCTTGGTCTGTTCCTTACATGATGAGGGAGAAGGTTGAAATTGAGCTTGACAGACTGCAACGTGAAGGGTTGGAGTCTGTCACCGGTCGAGTTTAACGAGTGGGCCAGTCCTATTGTTCCTGTGTTGAAATGTGATGGCACTGTCAGAATTTGTGGAGACTACAAGGTTACACTTAACCGATTTTCGAAACAGGATCAATATCTAGTTGCGAAGGCTGATGAACTGTTTGCCATGCTAGCTGGTGGAATTAGATCTGATGTTGGCCTATATGACACAGGAGCTTGTCGGCACTTCGAAGAAACTCACCTGCATCAACACCTATAAAGGACTGTTTGTCTACAACAGATGTCCTTTTGGAATTAGTTCGGCTGCAGCCATATTTCAGAGGAATATGGAGAGTCTACTGAAGTCCGTTCCTAGAACTGTCGTGTTTCAAGATGACATTCTGGTCACAGGTCGTGACACTGCTGAACATCTGAACAATCTTGAAGAAGTCCTACATCATCTGGACAAAGTGGGACTCAGACTGAAACGTTTGAAGTGTGTCTTCATGGCACCTGAAGTTGAATTCCTGGGGAGGAAGATTGCTGCTGATGGCATCAGGCCTACTGATTTGAAAACCAAGGCCACCAAAAATGCACCCAGGCCTCAGAATGTGACGGAGCTGCGTTCATTCCTTGGGCTACTCAACTACTTCGCTAATTTCTTATCCACACTTAGCACTTTATCAAAGCAAATGCACATGCTACTCAGAAAAGGTGACAACTGGGTCTGGGTTGAGTCTCAAGATAGAGCCTTTGAGAAAGCTAAGAATCTGTTCTGGTCAAACAAGTTGCTTGTTCATTATGATCCGTGTAAGCTTGTTGTATGGGCCTGTGATGCTTCATCATACGGGGTTGGCTGTGTACTCCAACAAGCAAATGAGTCGGGTAAGCTTCAACCTGTTGTGTATGCTTCGAGAAGTTTGTCAAAAATGGAAAGAGCTTACAGCTTGATAGAAAAATAAGCTTTGACCTGTGTGTATGGGGTCAAAAAGGTGCATCAGTACCTGTTTGGTCTTAGTTTTGAACTCGAAATGGATCACAAGCCATTCATTTCATTGTTTTTGGAAAACAAAGGTATTAATACCAATGCATCATCCCGTATTCAGAGGTGGGCATTGACATTGTCTGCCAATGATTATGTTATTCATCATAAGAACCGGGTACTGAGAATTGTGCCGATACACTGAGTCATCTGCCTTTGCCCACATCTGATATGGAGATGCCTCAACCTGCAGATTTACTGTTAATAATGGATGCTTTTGAGAGTGAAGGAACTCCTGTCATTGCTCAACATGTTAGGATCTGGACCAGTCATGACCCTATTTTATCGGTTGTGAAACGTTGTGTCCTCAATGGTGATTGGTCTGCAATACCTATGGAGATGTGTGATGAGACCGAACCATACAACCGTCGCAAAGATGAGATGTCCATTCAGTCAGATTATTTACTGTGGGGTAATCGTGTCATCATGTCTAAGAAAGGTAGAGAAAAATTTGTACGTGAACTACATAGCACTCATCCCGGTATTGTCATGATGAAAGCCATTGCTAGGTATCATGTATGGTGGCCTGGAATTGACTCTGATCTGGAATCATGTGTGCATCAGTGCAATACTTGCATGCAGCTAAGTCTTTACCAGCGGAATCTCCGCTGAGTCTTTGGTCATGACCATCTAAACCATGGTCGAGGATCCACATCGGTTTTGAATGTCCTTTCCTGGGAAAGATGTTTTTTGTTGTGGTGGATGCATATTCAAAGTGGATAGAGTGTGTTATTATGCCATCCAGTACATCTATAGCTTCTATTGAGAGCCTTCGTGTCATGTTTGCTACTCATGGTTTACCTGACATTGTTGTGAGTGACAACGGATCTTGCTTCACATGTCTTGAGTTTCAGGAGTTCATGAAACTCAATGGTATTAGACATGTGAGGTCAGCTCCATTCAAACCTGCTTCTAATGGTCAAGCAGAGCGTGCTGTTCAAACTATCAAACAAAGTATGAAACTTGTAACTCAGGGTTTACTGCAGATCATTTGTCATGTATATTGCTTAGTTACAGGACAAGACCTCATATGCTTACTGGGGTTTCCCCTGCTGAACTACTGATGAAGAGAAGTCACAAGACCAAGCTTTCTCTTGTTCATCCTGATTTGAATGATTGTGTTGAAAACAGACGTCAAAATCAGCAATGGTATCATGATCGTGCTGCTGTGTCACATGACATCTCTGTCAATGATCCAGTTTATGTACTGAACTATGGTCAAGGACCAAAGTGGATCGCCGGTACTGTTACAGCCAAGGAGGGTAACAGAGTGTCTATTGTCATCCTCAAGAATGGGCAAACATGCAGGAAAAATGTTGATCAGATCAAATTGCGGCACATGGATGAACTGGAAGATGCAGTCAGTGACCAGCCAACCAATGTTCATTCATCAGAGGACTCTGCTGTCATTACTGAACCTGGACTTTCCGTCTCTGATGTGGTCATTACCATTCCCAATCAGATCGGTTGCTCAGCCTTCAGTCACAACTGACTCAGAACGCTCGCCCAGAACTAAAGTTGAACAGACACGATCAACTCGTGAGCGGAAAGTCGCAGACCATCTTAATTTGTAAAGAGACTGATATTAGGATCTTAAAAGGGGGATGTTGTTATGTATTGATGCTTGGGGTCACCAGGCACCAGAGGGCACCATTGTCGGAGGTCATCGGGCTGTATGTATGCGTGCACGGTCACTGGTATATAAGCGCGGGTACTATGTCGCACAGGTTTTTTTTAATTTCAAAATATACTTCATTCATAAAAAATCTGTACAGTACATTCAAAGGCATTTCAATACCTTTAGCTGCGGTCAGCAAACCCATACATTATTATTTGGGTGCTGACGGCAGTTCCGTTCGTTACATTTCCTTGTACTTTGACAGTAATGACAGCAGAGTCCTCTGATGAATGAACATTGGTTGGCTGGTCACTGACTGCATCTTCCAGTTCATCCATGTGCCGCAATTTGATCTGATCAACATTTTTCCTGCATGTTTGCCCATTCTTGAGGATGACAATAGACACTCTGTTACCCTCCTTGGCTGTAACAGTACCGGCGATCCACTTTGGTCCTTGACCATAGTTCAGTACATAAACTGGATCGTTGACAGGGATGTCATGTGACACAGCAGCACGATCATGATACCATTGCTGATTTTGACGTCTGTTTTCAAATAAAGTTGGATCAGGTTTCCACCTGAGGCAGTTTACAGTAACAAGACTCTTGAGTCATTACACACCCGCTTTCCCTTATGGTGTGCAACAGGCTCCTGCACCTGTTTGCACCAGATGTAAACATTTTCAGGATAATTAATGCGCATTAGGTGGGCAACGAGTCAAACTTCTCATCAACATATTGATTTCAATGAGTAGGTGAAACCTGCAGCGACAGATCTCGCATGCACAAGTGGAAATACCAAATTTACAGTCAGTTTCAGAGGCGATATATTGGCGTACTGACTTACAAATTCAGGGCCAATGTATATTATTCCGGGAGTCAGGCACTTTTGGTACTGCTCCTTGGGGACTGAGCCTCTCCTCCCTGAAGCTTGGTTTCCGTGGTGCACGTGGGCACCAGTGAATTGAATTAGGTTTGGTTTTATTTAATATTTTTATAACTTGCTGTGTATTGCAAAAAGTCATAAAGTTGTATGAAAACTTTAAAAACATAAGAAATAGGAGCAGTAGTAGGCCATTCAGCCCCTCAAGCCTGCTCGGCCAAACCGAACGGTCGGCACCTGAGCAGGACCGGACCCAATGTCCTTGGGGGAGTGTTTGCTAGTGCTGTTGGGGAGGAGTTAAACTAATATGGCAGGGGGATGGGAACCTATGCAGAGAGACAGAGGGAAGTAGAATGGGGCAGAAGCAAAAGGTAGAAAGAAGAAAAGTAAAAGTGGAGGGCAGAGAAACCTAAGGCAAAAAACAAAAAGGGTCGCTTTACAGCAAAATTCTAAAGGGAAAAGTGTGTTAGAAAGACAAGCTTGAAGGCTCTGTGCCTCAATGCAAGGAGTATTCGGAATAAGGTGGACGAATTAACTGCGCAGATAGCAGTTAACGAGTAAGATGTCATTGGCATCACAGAGACATGCCTCCAGGGTGACCAAGGCTTAGAACTCAACATCCAGAAGTATTCAACATTTAGGAAGTATAGACAGAAAGGAAAATGAGGTGGGGTGGCATTGCTGGTTAAAGAGGAAATTAATGCAATACTAAGAAAGGACATTAGCTTGGATGATGTGGAATCGGTATGGGTGGAACTACGGAATACCAAGGGGCAGAAAATGCTAGTGCGAGTTGTGTACAGACCACCAAACAGTAGTAGTAAGGTTGGGGACAGCATCAAACAAGAAATTAGGGATGCATGCAATAAAGGTACAGCAGTTATCATGGGTGACTTTAATCTACATATTGATTGGGCTAACCAAACTGGTAGCAATGCGGTGGAGGAGGATTTCCTGGAGTGTATTAGGGATGGTTTTCTAGACCAATATGTCAAGGAACCAACCCCAGGGAGCTGGCCATCCGAGACAGGGTGATGTGTCATGAGAAAGGACTAATTAGCAATCTTGTTGTGCGAGACCCCTTGGGGAAGAGTGACCATAATATGGTAGAATTCTTTATTAGGATGGAGAGAGACACAGTTAATTCAGAAACTAGGGAGCGGAACTTAAGGAAAGGTAACTTCGATGGTTTGAGACATGAATTGGCTAAAATAGACTGGCAAATGATTCTTAAAGGGTTGACGGTGGATAGGCAATGGCAAACATTTAAAGATCACATGGATGAACTTCAGCAATTGTACATCCCTGTCTGGAGTAAAAATAAAATGGGGAAGGTGGCTCAACCGTGGCTAACAAGGGAAATTAGGGATAGTGTTAAATCCAAGGAAGAGTCATATAAATTGGCCAAAAAAAGCAGCAAACCTGAGGACTGGGAGAAATTTAGAATTAAGCAGAGGAGGACAAAGGGTTTAATTAAGAGGGGGAAAATAGAGTACGAGAAGAAGCTTGCCAGTAACATAAAAACTGACTGCGAAAGCTTCTATAGATATCTGAAGAGAAAAAGATTAGTGAAGACAAACGTAGGTCCCTTGCAGTTGGATTCAGGTGAATTCATAATGGGGAACAAAGAAATGGCAGACCAATTGAACAAATACTTTGGTCCTGTCTTCACGAAGGAAGACACAAATAACCTTCTGGAAGTACTTGGGGACAGCGGGTCGAGTGAGAAGGAGGAACTGAAGGATATCCTTATTAGGCGGGAAATTGTGTTAGGGAAATTGATGGACTTGAAGGCCGATGATTCCCCAGGGCCTGATAGTCTGCATCCCAGAGTACTTAAGGAAGTGGCCCTAGAAATAGTGGATGCATTTGTGATCATTTTCCAACAGTCTATCGACTCTGGATCAGTTCCTATGGACTGGAGGGTAGCTAATGTAACACCACTTTTAAAAAAGAGAGGGAAAGAGAAAACGGGTAATTATAGACCAGTTAGCCTGACATCAGTGGTGGGGAAAATGTTAGAATCAATTATTAAGGATGAAATAGCAATGCATTTGGAAAGCAGTGACAGGATCGGTCTAAGTCAGCATGGATTTATGAAGGGGAAATCATGCTTGACAAATCTGGAATTTTTTGAGGATGTAACTAGTAGAGAGGACAAGGGAGAACCAGTGGATGTGGTATATTTGGACTTTCAAAAGGCTTTTGACAAGGTCCAACACAAGAGATTGGTGTGCAAAATCAAAGCACATGGTATTGGGGGTAATATACAGATGTGGATAGAGAACTAGTTGGCAGACAATAAGCAGAGAGCCGGGATAAACGGGTCCTTTTCAGAATGGCAGGCAGTGACTAGTGGAGTGCCGCAGGGCTCAGTGTTGTGACACCAGCTCTTTACAATCTACATCAACGATTTGGGTGAAGCAATTGAGTGTAATATCTCCAAGTTTGCAGATGACACTAAACTGGGTGGCGGTGTGAGCTGTGAGGGGGACGCTAAGAGGCTGCAAGGTGGCTTGGACAGGTTAGGTGAATGGGCAAATACTTGGCAGATGCAGTGTAATGTGGATGAATGTGAGATTATCCACTTTGGGGGCAAAAACACGAAGACAGAATAATATCTGAATGATGGCAGATTAGGAAACGGGGAGGTGCAATAAGACCTGGATATCATGGTTCATCAGTCATTGAAAGTTGGCATCCAGGTACAGCAGGCGGTGAAGAAGGCAAATAGTATGTTGGCCTTCATAGCTAGAGGATTTGAATATAGGAGCAGGGAGGTCTTACTGCAGTTGTACAGGGCCTTTGTGAGGCCTCACTTGGAATATTGTGTTCAGTTTTGGTCTCCTAATCTGAGGAAGGACGTTCTTGCTATTGAGGGAGTTCAGCAAAGGTTCACCAGACTGATTTCCGGGATGGCTGGACTGACATATGAGGAGAGACTAGATCAACTGGGCCTTTATACATTGGAATTTAGAAGGATGAGAAGGATTCTCGTAGAAAGATAGATTCTGACAGGATGGGACAGGTTGGATGCGGGTAGATTGTTACCAATGTTGGGGAAGTCCAGGACCAAGGTCACCGTCTTAGGATAAGGGTTAGGACATTTAAGACTGAGATGAGGAGAAACTTCTTCACTCAGAAAGTTGTTAACCTGTGGAATTCCCTGCCGCAGAGAGTTTTTGATGCCAGTTTATTGGATATATTCAAGAGGGAGTTAGATATGGCCCTTACGGCTAAGGGGATCAAGGGTTATGGAGAGAAAGCAGGAAAGGGGTACTGAGGGAATGATCAGCCATGATCTTATTGAGTGATGGTGCAGTCTCGAAGGGCCGAATGGCCTACTCCTGCATCTATTTTCTATGTTTCTATGCTTCATCATAGGCAGTAACCTTTGTCCACCAGCAGCCAGCTCTGCCCTTCTGGCTACTGCTGAAAAATGGCAGAAAAAGCACTCTCGCGTAAGATAAAAGCATCATGGGTGTTCCCTGGGTATGTGGCTTCAACTGCCATGATCCGTTGCATACTGTCGCAGTCGAGCTGGACGTTTAGCGAGTGGAACTCTTTCCTGTTCCTGTAAACCTCCGAATCGTGCAAAGGTGCTCGCAAGCTTATGTGCGAACAGTCAATCGTACTCTGTACATTGGGGAAGCCAGCAATCCTCGAGAAGCCGACAGCTCTGTCATGCATTGCCTGGGCGGTCATGGTGATCTTGATGTAGTCATCTCTGCGGGCATACAGTGCAGTAGTCACCTGGTGAATGCAGCTATGTGTCGCATGATGCGAGATGCAGCATACATCACATTTATCCACATTATACTGCATCTGCCATGCATTTGCCCACTCACCTAACCTGTCCAAGTTACCCTGCAGCCTTTTAGTGTACTCCTCACAGCTCACACCACCACCCACCCATCTGCAAACTTGAAGATATTACACTCAAGTCCTTCATCTCAATCATTGATGAAGTATATTTTAAATAGCTGGGGTCCCAGCACTGAGCCCTGCGGCACCCCACTAGTCACTGCCTGCCATTCTGAAAAGGACCCGTTTATCCCAACTCTCTGCTTCCTGTCTGCCAACCAGTTCTCTATCCACGTCAGTATATTACCCCCAATACCATGTGCTTTAATTTTGCACACCAATCTCTTGTGTGGGTCCTTGTCAAAAGCCTTTTGAAAGTCCAAATAGACCAATTCCACTGGTTCTCACTTGTCCACTCCCTTATTCTGTCCATCTGCGACTGATGCAGCTGTGACAGCTTTCTGGGGCAATGAAATCCACATAATTCATTAATATGTAATGTCTCTCGGTAATGTGTACCCTTCTGTTCTAATAAGCTCGATAAGCTCAATTGTGCTTTGAAGGTCAACCAGAGGCGCAAGTGGAGGCTCCCTGATAAAGTGCAACATCCCCACTGACACCTGGGAATCCCTGGCCAAAGACCGCCCTAAGTGGAGGAAGTGCATCCTGGAGGGTGCTGAGCACCTCGAGTCTCGTCGCGGAGAGCATGCAGAAATCAAGCGCCGGCAGTGGAAAGAGCGTGCGGCAAACTAGTCCCACCCACCCTTTCCCTCAACCTGTGGCAGAGACTCTGGTTCTCGTATTGGACTATACAGCCACCTAAGAACTCATGTTAAGTGTGGAAGCAAGTCTTCTGCGATTCCAAGGGACTACCTATGATGATGATGATTGTGGCAGTTAAATCAGATACTTCAAAAGATTCGTTATAGGCCGGCCCACTAAAATCTGTCTAAAGGCCGGTGGGACCTTTGGATTTTTGAAGATTCTGTCTTGGGCAAATAAGAACAGGCCTTCCCCTGCATGCCGGAATAAAATCATTTCGAACCTATCTCTTTGAGTCTGTCATTCAGCAAAAGCGTCGATCCATTATTTCAGTGGATTCACTAGGAAGAAAGGAAGATTTCTCCTCAACAAAGTCGAGAAGCGTTATAACGAAAGCTACATAGCTACATGCAATATCGTCGAAAAGACAATTGGAGTGCTGAATGTCTAGAGGCAGCCTACAGTACCACCCTGACCAGGTCGCTGAGTTTATTGTGGTGTGCTGCATGTTGCATAACCTAGCTGTAAGGAGAAGACAACAAATGCCAGATGGAGCTGTCAGTCCGCCTCAGGAAGGAGTGGAGGTGGAAGAGGCAGACAAGGAGGAGCAGGAGGAGGAGGAGGCTGGTGAGGACCTCGGGGAGGACAATCAGTCTGGCGATGAATCCATGGTCCCACCGCCCCCTGCCCCCCCCTCCCCCGGAAGACTGAAGAAACCCTGTGGGAGTTACGCGGCTACAAAGCTGTTGTGCCAGCAGCTCATAAATGAACGCTTTGCATAAACTTACATTGGGGACAGTCACAGTTACAGTTACTGTTACGGTTAAACAGTTGCATTTGCGTTCAGTTACGTTTTATTCTTGCCTGCTCTGGCCTGGCCTGGCTATTGTTATACAACATTTACATTAATGTTTTAACTTAACTTATGTTATTAAAAGACAATGGACAACAATTGTAAAATTCAATAAAAGATTTTATTAATGTAACGCTTTCGTTTTTAACAACCCCCCCATCCCCCATCTACCCCCCCTCTCCACACACCCCCAACTATAAACCAACAATGAATTTAAAAGCAGTAACAACAATAAGATAAAAAATCACAACAATAACAATAACAGAAATAACAACAATAACGCCCCCCTCCCTACCTGCAGCCACGTTTCCCTCCAGATCCTGGTCCCCCCAGTGTCCTAGCCCCACCCGTCAGTTTTGGTCCCCGGGTACCGAGACGACGCTGGCGTGTAGCGGGCAACGAAAAGACTTCCTGCCGTGGTAGGGGTTATGGTGGCGCAATCGGCTGTTGGGGGGTTGTTGGAGGGGAAGATGAAGCTGGGGCATCGTCTTCTGAGTCAAAAGGAAGTGTTTCCTCCTGACTCGCTTGTGTGCTTGAGCTTGTAGTGATTCTGATCACGGCACCTTGGGGTGCAGCGCTGTGCTCAGCCAACAACGCATGCCGCAAGGCATTGGTAGCAGCGGTCTGGGCACGCATCTCCACGAGCGTCTGCTGTGTTGCCTCTGCTTGGATAGCAGACACCCGAGAGAAGTCCCGCGTAAACTCTACAAATGCCTGAAGATGCTCGCGACTAATCGCGACCGTCTCCTCGCATCCTCTATCTGATCGTCCATTGGAGGCGACTGCTGAACTCGCTGACCCGACCTCCGTGGGGTCGGCATGTGCACTGTAAAGCACCTTGGCGTTGCCAGCTGCATGCCGCTTGGTCCCGGTACCTGCACCTGCGCCTATGCAGGTGTCATTGACCATCTTTAAAAAAGGGGACAAGTCCGACTGCGGCAACTGCAGAGGAATCTCCCTGTTATCAGCCACTGGGAAAGTCGTCGCTAGAGTCCTCCTCAACCGTCTTCTCCCGGTGCTGAGGAGCTCCTACGGGGAAAAACGGACATGATTTTTACAGCACGACAGCTGCAGAAAAATTGCAGGGAACAGCACCAGCCCTTATACATGGCCTTTTTCGACTTTACAAAGGCCTTTGACACTGTTGATCACGAAGGTCTATGGAGTATTTTCCTCCGTTTCTGATGCCCCCAAAAGTTCGTTACCATCCTCCGCCTGCTCCACGACGACATGCAGGCCGTGATCCTTACCAACAGATCCATTACAGACCCAATCCATGTACGGACCGGGGTCAAACAGGGCTGCGTCATCGCCCCAACCCTCTTCTCAATCTTCCTCGCTGCCATGCTCCATCTCACAGTCAACAAGCTCCCCGCTGGAGTGGAACTAAACTACAGAACCAGTGGGAACCTGTTCAACCTGCGACGTCTCCAGGCCAGATCCAAGACCGTCCCAACCTCTGTCGTCGAGCTACAGTACACGGATTTTTACAACAGCTTTTTACGTTATTTCACCACCGGGTAGGATGAGGTTGACTCTTGATCGATATTCGGCTCTTTATGACTTTTTTTGCAGCGGACCGTAAGTCAGTCATAATGGGGGCGGAAGTGGGGTGGTAAGTGCTGGTGAGGGGCAGAAGTGGAGGCGGGACTGATTTTCCGCCACTGTCACTCAGCAGCGGAGTGGTGGTGACGTCATTGTGCGCCTGCATCACCATGCTCTTCCCTTCACTTAAAGGGGAGAGAATCGGCAATTATTTAGGATCTGCTACTAGGCCACCAGGGAGGGTTTCGGCTGGGCCAGTGGCCTGACACCCAAGAGGAGGTACCAGGCTGCCTATTGGCAGCCTGCCCGAACCCAGGGGAATAATTGTCGGCGCAACCTGGCAATCGGCCGACAAAAAAAACATGGCGGCCGCGGCAGTGCGCCCTCCCTTTGAAGAGCCACTGTGCTGCCTTGGCCCACAGAGTGAAAGTAAGATGCACCGACAGAAAAAGCTGTCTGGGGCATCGCGCAGCAGATCGTGGATTTTTGCAGCTAAATTTGACGGGAGGTGCGATGGAGGTACTGGAGATCAACGCTTAGAACGTCGGCAGCAGCGGGGCAGAAATAGGGACTGCCAAAAAAATCCCCAAGGTGAACTTCTATCATGGCAGCCATTGGACCAGAAGTTGGTGCTGCTCGACTCCGCCGCCTGGCCGTCACTTTGTGGTGGTAAGTGGCCTTTTTGGGGAGCTGAATTTCAGTCCCTATGAGTGACGTTGAAATTGCTGGAGATGTAGTTGAAAAAGACCTAGGAGTCTTATTGGACTTAATGCTGAACATATCCATCCAAAGCCAAGTGGTAAACAACAAAGTCAATGGAATGTTTCACGATAGAATACAAGAAAGTTGTGATCAAGCTGCACTGTGCTCTGGTCAGACCCCACCTTGACTACAGCGTCCAGTACAGGTTACAGAGGAACAAGAGAAACATTGAAGAACATAAGGCAGTGCAGGAAAAGCCATGGCGTTGAAGCCTAGTATCAGGGGTCTACATTATGAGGAATGATTTGAGAGACTGGGCTTTGTAGCTTGGAAAGGGTGTATCTGAGAGGTGATCTTATAGAGGTATAAAATATAGCACATTGTATCTAAAAGGCTAATCCAAAAGACTATGGTAAAATAAACTGGGAGTAGAACAAGGGAACATGGGACAAACTAGTAAAAGTTAACTTTAGAAGTGATATCTGCAAGTTCTTAACATAGAAAGTGATCAACATTTGTAATTGATGGACAGAGTGATGTAGGCAAAAACACTGGATCCATTACAGCATCAATTAGATGTAGCAATTGGGGGAAGAGTAGATTGTTCCAGATTGATAAATTAATATGAATGACATTCCTCATCTGTAAGCATCTTGTGATCTTGCAAATGGTCAATAGGTGAAAGTTTTTCCAGGGTGAAATCAGTTCAATATAGTTTATACATTTGATATTCAAGACAACCATTGAAGCTCTCCCATCTGGAACATGGAAAAATTCCTTCCTCCTCCTTGACACACATACATACATACTTTGGAGGGTTTGGAGATGGGCCCGCTGTCAAAATGGCTGAGATTGACAGCGGGGTGGTATCCCATTCTGAATCCGTTAGTTGGTATGATTGGACAAGGATGAGGGTGAATGTGAGGTGTGGCTAGTGAAAAGAGGATGTGATAATGTAGATAGAGAGAGAGGGATGGGTAGAAGTGCAAAGTAATTGGTGTGAGTAAGGATGTGCAGGAGTAGGGTAGGGAAGATGGGGATGTAATAAATGGCACAGCAGGATGAGGTTGAGTGTAGCTTTGCAGTAATGTTTCGTGATCTACTGAAATCATTGAAAGGTTACGCCACTGCAAGCAGCTCCTCCAGGCGACATCCCTGCTTGTGCCCTCCTGTACAATGTGCAACCAGGCTGCGTTGGTCTCCTGGAGAGGTCTCTTCCACCCATTGGAAGGGAAGAGAACGTCCCTGCATGCTATGTCTCCCTCCATAAGCCTATGGAGGGAGTCATGGGAGAGCCTGAATGCAGCCCTGCAGTTTTGTACAGTGCTTGTCAGTGTTTGCAGCAGCTCAATGCTGCAAAACACTGACAGAACAACTGTCAAAATCAATGTGGACATGGTCCCTTTAAGGAAACCAGCTGCTGGTCCCTCATCAAATAAAGTCATCAGACTCGCTTTCTTCAATTGACCAGGAACCTCGCAGGGCGGGCTTAACAAGCCCCATCAACGGAAGATTCTTCATGCAGTGCGGGCTGGAGCCAGGAGCAGGGTCGCCACCCGCCACCGACCCTGGAAGCCCCAGTCTCGCCCCGGTTTGCGAGATCGCAGCCTGCATATGGAAACTGGCACGCAGTCAACATTGCAGCACTGGTGATTAATTGAAGACCCTTTGTCGGGGAAGAAAATTCACTGTTACTAAAACATCAGAAATTGGGTCACTCGCCAGCATTGAGCAATCGGGTTAAATAATAAAATAACTACCAATGTTGTTTCGATGGCAGTCTTAAAGTGCAGAGCTGGTATCAGATACAAACAATGAATATCTGAACATTTGGTCCTGAATTTCCTGACTATCCTCAGCACTTACACTGCTATTACGCCAATATTGTGCCAAAAAGTTCAAGGAAGCTCGTGTTTTGCACATTACGCTGCTTATGCACTGTTCATGAGCTCAATGCAAGTTTCCTTGATCTTTTTGGCACCATGGGGCACATTTGCATTAGGAGCGCGAGTCATGTGTGGCACTGTGCAAGGCTATTTCCTGATTTGACACAACTGCATTCTGGGAAAGTTAGATGCAAATAAAACAAGGGCAGCTGCTCCCACAGGCAAAAGAGAGCTTTGAATTGCCCTCAAACGTTGCTTGTCGGTTACTGGCTCCACACAACTACTTTTCAACCCTGTTTGTGGGCTGTGCTCAGTGAGATTTGTCCCACAGTCTCACCCCACCCCGATACTTTTCAACCCCTCATCACGGCTTCTCCAACATACTCAGAGCCACTCTGGAGAAGGTATTGCATTCCCCATGGGCATATGTCTCTACGCCATTCTTATAGAGGAGGAGGAGGGAAAACAGCGAGTGAAGGTGAGGAGAATAAAGCAGCATAGAAACAATAGACAGCAGCCCACCAGGTAATATACTGCTCATCATGTCTATAGGCAGCACAGGTCCTTTGAGGAACTCTTGGAGGACCTAAGTGTTCGAAGGATGTGATTGCCCGAGGCTGCCGTTGCATTGGGTGTCAGCCATGGCTCAGTGAGTAGCCCTCTCACATCTGAGTCAGAAGGTTGTAGGTTCAAGACCCACTCCAGAGCCTTGAGAACAAAGTCTAGGATGACACTCCAGTGCAGTACTGGGTGAGTGCCCCATGACCTTCTGACTCAGAGACAAGAGTGCTACCACTAATCAAAGGCTGACCCCTGTCTCTATGAAAGTTACCACTGTCCTGAAATCTTTGGCACATGATCCTTACAAAGTGCCACAGGGGATCTGTGCAAAATCAGCCAGGGTGCAGTCAGCATGGAGAAGGATGAAAGGGACAAAGTGCTGTAGACCTTACCTTACCTCCCTGCTCAAGCCATTGCACTTCTTCATTGCTGTGCAGTTTTGGTGTGAAGGACTTGGCCATGAATGCCAGGGTCACCTCCCTCCAGACAGCAAGGCTGACACTCCTGGATAGCTTGCAATCCTGCTGCCCTGAAGTCTGTCCCTCCTGTCTTCCATCACTTTCAGGAGGGCTGGCAAGCCTTCCAGTGAACAATTCACAGCATTATGATGAGATACTACCCTAACACGGTATCCCTTGGGCACCGTTGGCCTGTGACTGCTCACTATTCTGGCAAGAGACACTTCAGATAAGGGTGAGAGATTTCTTAAATTGATAAACTGCAGAATGGTCAAGGAAAGAATCGCTGCAGCTCACTCTTCCTGTCCCCACATGCTCTAATATAGACTTCAGTCCTAACAGAGGCTGTATCGCTTCTGCATGACGTTTCCTGGGGCCAAAGCTGCTCACTGCAATTTATAGAATGCAAACATGCCAGAACTACTTGACCTCGTCCTCACCAATCTATCCATCACAGATACATCTGTCCATCACAGTATTGGTAGCAGTGACTACCGCACAGTCCTTGTGGAGACAATATCCCATCTTCACACTGAGGACACCATACATCGTATTGTGTGGCATTACCACTGTGCTAAATGGGATAGATTCAGAACAGATTTAGCAGCTTAAATCTGGGCATCCATCAGGCGCTGTGAGCCATCAGCAGCAGCAGAATTGTATTCCACCACAATCTGTAACTTCATGGCCCAGCATAACCCTCAATCTACCATTACCATCAAGCCAGGGAAAAAAATCTGGTTCAATGAGGAGTGCAGAAAAACATGCCAGGAGCAACAACAGGCATACCTAAAAATGAGGTGCCAAACTGGGTGTCATGTATGTATGCTTGGGGTTACTAGCCACCAGGGGGCGCCCCTGTCGGAGGTCATTGGGCTGTACGCACGTGTCTGCGGGCCAGGTATATAAAGCAAGCCACCATGTAATGTGGGCACTTTGGGCCCAAATAAAGTTGAGCCAGGTTTGTACCTGTGTTAGTTTACAGTATTCAGTCTATCGAGTTATTACATACATGACATTTGGCGACGAGGTAACTCAAGAGCCTTCGCATGCAAAATGAGCACCATTGGAATTGTGGAGAGATTCGTGAAGGGAGAGGACTGGTCGGATTTTATCGATCGCCTGGACCAGTACTTCGTGGCCAACAAAATGGAGGAAGCTACTGACGCAGTTAGGCGCAGGGCGGTTTTCCTCACTGTTTGCGATCCGAAAATCTATGGCCTCATAAAGAATCTCATCTCGCCTGCACGTCCAACGGACAAGGACTATGAGGGATTGTGTGCTCTGGTACGTGACCATCTCAAACCAAAAAAGGCATCATCATCTCACGGTATCAATTCTACACACATGTTCGTTCTGAGGGCCAGGATGTGTCAGAATTCGTCTCCGACCTAAGACGTCTTGCTGGGCCATGTAGGTTCGAAGACGCGTTAGGAGACATGCTGCGAGATTTCTTCATAATAGAAATCAACCACGAGGTGATCCTTCGGAAGTTATTGGCTGTGGGGACGTTGGATTTGAGCAAGGCCATCGCGATTGCCCAGGCATGCATGACAACTGATGATAATTTAAGGCAGATATCATTGAAGAGTCGGAGCTCCACAGCAAGCTCCATGGCAGAGCTGCTTATGGCAGGGCCTACTCGACTACCTATGCAAAACTTGTAGCTGCTCAAAGTCCGCCAATGGGTACGAATCCGATTTCACCCTGTTGTCATTGTGGGGGCAATCATCGTCATCATCAGTGTCATTTTAAACAGTACATCTGTAAAGGCTGTTCGAAAGTGGGGTATCTTCAGCGAAGGTGTCCACAACTGAGCATGGACCAGGATATGCAACCCGAGATACCTGAGGAGGAAGTGTATGGACTGTATTTGTTCCTGACAAAAAGCCAACCGATAATGATTAATGTGAAACTAAATGGCGTACCGGTATCGATGGAATTGGACACGGGTGCGAGTCAGTCGATAATGAGCCAAAGGACATTGGACAAGCTGTGGGACACTCAGCCTAAGCTGAGTCCAGTCAATGCCAAGTTGCGTACTTACACCAAAGAACTCATACTGCTGATTGGCAATGCAATAGTCAAGGTGTTGTATGATGATGTGGTTCATGATCTACCATTATGGATTGTTCCAGGAAATGGTCCAATGCTGTTTGGCAAGAATTGGCTCGAAAAAAATCAAATGGAATTGGAACGAGATCAAAGCGTTGTCATCGGTGGATGACACTTCATGTGCTCAAGTGCTGAGCAAGTTTCCCTCGCTGTTTGAACCGGGCATCGGCAATTTCATGGGAGCCAAGGTGCAGATTCACCTGGACTCGGGTGCAAGACCCGTCCATCACAAAGCTCATGCTGTTCCTACATGATGAGGGAGAAGGTTGAAATTGAGCTGGACAGACTCCAACATGAAGGGGCCATATCACCGGTCGAATTTAACGAATGGGTCAGTTCCATTGTTCCTGTGTTGAAGAGTGATGGCACTACAAGGAGACTACAAGGTTATGATTCAATTGATTTTCGAAACAGTTACCGAAGGCTGATGACCTGTTTACAACGCTGATGGTGGGAAGGCGTTCATTAAACTGGATCTGACGTCGGCCTATATGGCACAGGAGCTCGTCGACACATTGAAGAAACTTACGTGCATCAACACTCATAAAAGACTGTTTATCTACAACAGGTGTCCTTTTGGAATTCGCTCAGCTGCAGCCATATTTCAGAACAACATGGAGAGTCTACTGAAGTCCGTCCCCAGAACCATCGTGTTTCAAGATGACATTCTGGTTGTGACACTGCCGAACACCTGAACAACCTTGAAGAGGTTCTACATCATCTGGACAAAGTGGGACTCAGACTGAAACGTTCGAAGTGCGTCTTCATGGCACCAGAAGTCGAATTTCTGGGGAGGAAGATTCCTGCTGAAGGCATCAGGTCTACAGACTCGAAAACCAAGGCCATCAAAAATGCACCCAGGCCTCAGAATATGACGGAGCTGCATTTGTTCCTTGGTCTACTCAACTACTTCGGTAATTTCTTACCTAGATTGAGCACTTTATTAGAGCCACTGCACATGCTGCTCAGAAAAGGCGACAACTGGGTTTGGGATGTGTCTCAAGATAGAGCTTTCGAGAAAGCTACAAATCTGCTTTGCTCTAACAAGTTACTGGTACATTATGATCCATGTAAGCATCTAGTATTGGCCTGTGATGCTTCATCATATGGGGTTGGCTGCATGTTCCAACAAGCTAATGAGTCAGGTAAACTACAACCTGTTGTGTATGCTTCGAAAAGTTTGTCAAAGGTGGAAAGAGCCTACAGCATGGTAAAAAAAGAAGCTTTAGCCTGCGTGTATGGGGTTAAAAAGATACATCAGTACCTGTTTGGTCTTCGTTTTGAACTCGAAACGGATCACAAGCCACTCATTTCATTGTTTTCGGAAAATAAAGGTATCAATACCAATGCATCGTCCCGCATCCAGAGGTGGGTGCTGACATTATCTGCCTATGATTATGTCATTCGCCATAGACCTGTCACCGAGAATTGTGCCGATGCATTGTGCCGTCTGCCGTTGCCCACACTGAAGGTGGAGATGCCACAACAAGTTAGGACCTGGACCAAACAGGAACCGATTTTATCGGTTGTAAAACGTTGTATCCTTAGTGGTGATTGGTCTGCTATACCTATGGAAACGTGTGATGAGGCCAAACCTTACAACCATCGCAAATATGAACTATCCATTCAGTCAGATTGTTTACTGTGGGGTAATCGTGTTGTTATGCCTAAGAAAGGCAGAGAAAAATTTGTATGTGATCTACACAGCACTCATCCCCGTATTGTCATGATGAAAGCCATCACCAGGTCCACGTATGGTGGCCTGGAATTGACTCTGATCTGGAATCATGTGTGCATCAGTGCAACACTTGCATGCAGCTAAGCAAAGTACCAGCAGAATCTCCGCTGAGTCTGTGGTCGTGGCTGTCCAAACCATGGTCGAGGATCCACATCGACTTTGCGGGTCCTTTCCTGGGTAAGATGTTTTTTGTTGTGATGGATGCATATTCCAAGTGGATAGAGTGTATAATCATGTCATCCAGTGCATCCACAGCTACCATTGAGAGCCTTCGTGTCATAGAAACATAGAAACACAGAAAGTAGGTGCAGGAGTAGGCCATTCGGCCCTTCGAGCCTGCACCACCATTCAATATGATCATGGCTGATCATGCAACTTCAGTACCCCATTCCTGCTTTCTCTCCATACCCCTTGATCCCTTTAGCCATAAGAGCCACTTCTAACTCCCTTTTGAATATATCTAACGAACAGGCCTCAACAACTTTCTGTGGTAGAGAATTCCACAGGTTCACAATTCTCTGAGTGAAGAAGTTGCTCCTCATCTCAGTCCTAAATGGCTTACCCCTTATCCTTAGACTGTGACCCCTGGTTATGGATTTCCCCAACATCGGGAACTTTCTTCCTGCATCTAACCTGTCCAATCCCGTCAGAATTTTATATGTTTCGATGAGATCCCCTCTCATTCTTCTAAATTCTAGTGAATATAAGCCTAGTCGACCCAGTCTTTCTTCATATATCAGTCCTGCCATCCCAGGAATCAGTCTGGTGAACCTTCGCTGCACTCCCTCAATAGCAAGAATGTCCTTCCTCAGATTAGGAGACCAAAACTGCACACAATACTCAAGGTGTGGTCTCACCAAGACCCTGTACAACTGCAGTAAGACCTCAAGTAAGTGTCATGTTTGCTACTCATAGTCTGCCTGACATTGTTGTGAGCGACAACGGATCTTGCTTCACAAGTCTGGAGTTTCAAGAGTTCATGAAACTCAATGGTATTAAACATATATGAGAGCAGCACCATTCCAACCTGCTTCTAATGGTCAAGCAGAGCGTGCTGTCTAAACCATCAAGCAGAGTATGAAATGTGTAACTCAGGGTTCACTGCAGACTTGCTTGCCATGTATATTGCTTAGTTATGACAAGACCCCACACGCTTACCGGGGTCTCCCCTGCTGAACTATTGATGAAGAGAGGTCTCAAGACCAAGCTCTCTCTCGTCCATCCTGACTTGAACGATCGTATTGAAAACAGACGTCAAAATCAGCAGTGGGCATCATGATCGTGCTGCTGTGTCACGCGACATCTCTGTTAACAATCCTGTGTATGTGCTAAATTATGGTCAAGGTCCCAAGTGGGTCACTGGTACTGTTACGGCCAAGGAAGGTAACAGAGTGTTTATTGTCATGCTCAAAAATGGGCAAACATGCAGGAAACATGTTGATCAGATAAAGCTGCGGCACACGGATGAACTGGAACAAATTGAGGAAGATACGATCAGTGACTAACCAACCTATATTCATTCATCAGAAGACTCCGCCGTCATCAATGAGCCTGGACTTTCAATCTCTGACCTGGTCATTGCCACTCCCATTAGATCGGGCTACCCAGCCTCGTCATAACTGACTCAGAACGCTCGCCAGAACTGGAGTTGAACTGAGACGATCAATTCGTGAGCGGAAAGCCCCGGACCGTCTTAACTTGTAAAAAGACTGATACTAAGATCTTGAAGGGGGATGTTGTCATGTATGTATGCTTGGGGTTACTAGCCACCAGGGGGCGCCCCTGTCGGAGGTCATTGGGCTGTACGCACGTGTGTGCAGGCCAGATATATAAAACAAGCCACCATGTAATGTGGGCACTTTGGGCCCGAATAAAGTTGAGCCAGGTTTGCACCTGAGTGAGTTTACAGTATCCAGTCTATCGAGTTATTACATACATAACACTGGGGAAGCTGCAACATTGGACTACATGCATGTTAAATAGCAGAAGCAGCATGCTGTAGACAGAGCTATGTGATCCCATAACCAACGGATCAGATCAAAGCTCTGCAGTCCTGCCACATCCAGTCGTGAATGGTAGTGGACAATTAAACAACTAACGGAAGGAGGAGGCTCCATGAACATCCCCATCTTCATTGATGGCAGAGCCCAGCAGGCGAGCACAAAAAACAAGGCTGAAGCGTTTGCAACCATCTTCAGCCAGAACTTGCAAGTGGATGATGCATCTCGATCCCCTTCTGAGGTCCCCATCATCACAGCAGCCAGTCTTCAGCCAATTCAATTCACTCCAAGTGATATCAAGAAATGGCTGAGCCGACTGGATAAGACAAAGGCTGTCGTGCTGAAGACTTGTGCTCCAGAACGCACTGCGCTTCTAGCTAAGCTGTTTCAGTACAGCTGCAACACTGGCATCTACCTGACAATGTGAAAAACTGCCCAGTTTGTCCTGTCCACAAAAAGCAGGACAAATCCAATCCAGACAATTACAACTCCATCAGTCTACTCTCAATCATCAGCAAAATGATGGAAGGTGTCATCGATAGTCCTATCAAACAACACTTACTCACCAATAGCCTGTCCATCGATGGCCAATTTGGGTTTCACCAGGATCACCCAGCAACAGACCTCATTATAGCCTTGGTACAAACATGGACCAAAGAGTTGAATTCCAGAGGTGAGGTGAGGGTGACTGCCTTTGACATCAAGGCAACATTTGGCCAAGTGTGGCATCAAGGAGCCCTAGTAAAATTGAAGTCAATGGGAATCAGGGGGAAAACTCTGCACTGGCTGGAGTCATACCTGACACAAAGGAAGATGGTTGTGGTTGCTGGAGGCTAATTATCTCAGCCACTGGGTAGCGCTGCAGGAGTTCCTCAGGGCAGTGTCCGATGTCCAAGCATCTTCAGCTGCTTCATCAATAACCTTCCCTCCATCCTAAGGTCAGAAGTGAGGATGTTCGCTTTGGCTGATAAGTAGCAAGTAACACGTCACACAAGTGCTAGAAAATGACCATCTCCAACAGCGAGAGTCTAACCACCACCCCTTGATATTCAATGGCATCACTATCACCGAATCCCCCAGCATTAATATTCTGGGTGGGGGGGGGCGTCACCATTGACCAGAAACTTAACTGGTCCAGCCACATAAATACTGAGGCTAGAAGAGCAGGGCAGAGGCTATGTATCCAGCAGTGAGTATCTCACCTCCTGACTCTTGGATGAGTGCAGCTGCAACACTCAAGAAGGTCGAACCATCTTGGACAAAGCAGCTAGTTTGATTGGTATTCCATTCACCACCTTAAATATTCACTCCCTCCATGATCAGCGCACCGTGGCTGCAATGTGTACCATCTACAAGATGCACTGCAGCAACTCGTCAAGGCTTCTTCGACAGCACCTCCCAAACCCACGAGTTCCAAGTTCCCTTCTAAGTCGCACACCATCCTAACTTGGAAATATATCTCCATTACTTCATCGCCACTGGGTCAAAATCCTGGAACTCCCTCCCTAACACTATGGGAGTACCTTCACCATGCGGACTGCAGCGGTTCAAGCAGATGGCTCACCACCATCTTCTCAAGGGCAAATAGGGATGGGCAATAAATGCTGGCCTTGCCAAAGATGCCTACATCCCAGAAATGACTTAAAAAAATGTACACCACTTCAGATGCAAATTAATTAAATGAAACCAGGAGACTGTGCAGCTCCCTTGACTGGGCAACAACAATTCATGGCTCAGTTCAGGGATATCATTTGTTGCCTGCCACTGAGACAATTTACAAGTGCATGCTAGCAGCCTAGGGCCTGAATTGCCTCAGACTTTCTGCCGCTGTGCCACCATAACTTCATCAGAGTTGCGGTGGAAACCCAGTTCCGCCATACCTCCGATGATACTACGGTAGCGCAGCAGCAGAAGATCCAAACAAAATTCAGGACCATATGACAACCGCAACCACCTTCCTTTGTGCTAGGCACAAATTACAATCCTTCTCTCTGTGTACTTCGAGGCCCCACTACTTACGGGTAGGTGGGGCGGGAGTGGAGAGGTGTGGTTGTGGGGGAAATCTCATAAATGCAGGGGACATGGATGTCCTGCCGAATTTAACGGCAGGACCTCATTATCATTTTTTTACTCCGTTTCCCACCCAGCAGCCGCCCAGATTGATAGGCCGGCAGGTGGCTGGGCGGGAAGGCCAACGGCAGAGTGCTGCAGCCAGGAGCCATTGGGGATAGACCCTAGCAATCAGGAAACATCGCAGATTGCTGGAGGTCGGGATTTAGACCGACAATAGGGAGGAAGGTGGGACCGGAAATGTTATCTATTTAACCATAGAAATATAGAAACATAGAAAATAGGTGCAGGAGTAGGCCATTCGGCTCTTCAAGCCTGCACCACCATTCGATAAGATCATGGCTGATCATTCCCTCAGTACCCCTTTCCTGCTTTCTCTCCATACCCCTTGATCCCCTTAGCCGTAAGGGCCATATCTAACTCCCTCTTGAATATATCCAATGAACTGGCATCAACATCTCTCTGCGGCAGGGAATTCCACAGGTTGACAACCCTCTGAGTGAAGAAGTTTCTCCTCATCTCAGTCCTAAATGGCCTACCCCTTATCCTAAGACTGTGTCCCCTGGTTCTGGACTTCCCCAACATCGGGAACAATCTACCCGCATCTAACCTGTCCCGTCCCGTCAGAATCTTGTATGTTTCTGAGATCCCCTCTCACCCTTCTAAACTCCAATGTATAAAGGCCCAGTTGTTCCAGTCTCTCCTCATATGTCAGTCCAGCCAACCCTTTGTAACTTGAATTATACTTGACCACCAGAGGACCCACCTGTTGGAGTCCCAAGGGATCCCAGCATCCCTTAGGAGCACAGTATATAAGCAGGTCACCCACGAGGTAACTGCACTCTGGAACCTTAATAAAGGAGCTAAGGCCACACTTGCTCATTACACACAGTACTGAGTCTCACCATTTTTTCTGAGTGTAACAATTGGCGACGAGGTAACAACCACGTGAAAATGCAAAGAACAGTTGACATCCTCGAGAAGTTTTCAGAAGGGGATGGTTGGGAGGCCTTCGTGGAGAGACTCGACCAATACTTTGTGGCCAACAAGCTGGAAGGGGATGAGAATGCCATCAAACGAAGCTGTCTGTGGGGCAACAAACTATGGCCTCATCAAGAATCTCCTGGCCCCGGCAAAACCAACAGAGAAATCCTACAAAGAATTGTGTACGCTGGTCCGGGAGCACCTAAATCCTAAGGAAAGCGTTTTAAAGGCAAGATATCGGTTCTACACGTGTCAACGATCAGAGGGCCAGGAAGTGGCGAGCTATGTCGCCAAACTAAGGCACCTTGCAGGACATTGTGGGTTTGAGGGATTCTTCGAACAAATGTTCAGAAACTTTTTTGTACTGGGTATCGGACATGAGACAATCCTTCGCAAACTGTTGACTGTAGAAACTCTGAATCTGAGTAAAGCCATAATGATAGCCCAGACATTTATGTCCACCAGCGATAACACCAAGCAGATTTCGCAGAACAAAGAAGTTTCGGCCAGTACTGTGCATAAAGTAACGTCGGTTTTGAGCAGAAATGTACAGGGCAGAACGTACACGCCGGCTGCTGTGGCCCGACCTCAATTGACCCAGAGTCCGCCATCATCTGTTAATACGAGGCAGTTAACACCCTGTTGGCGTTGTGGAGGTGATCATCGGCCCCATCAATGCCGCTTTAAGCACTACACGTGCAATGGTTGCAGAACAATGGGACACCTCCAACGAATGTGCAGGCGAGCTGCAAACCCTGCAAACCATCACGTTGCAGAGGAAGATCGATCCACAGTGGATCAGACTGAGTTGGAAACTCATATGGAGGAGGCAGAAGTATACGGGGAACACACGTTCACGACAAGATGCCCACCAATAATGTTGAAAGTCGAACTGAACTGCATTCCAGTATTTATGGGGCTGGACACGGGGGCAAGTCAGTCCATAATGAGTAAAAACTGCCCAGGCTGTGGGGATAGAAGGCACACAAGCCCAAACTCAGCCCCATTCACACTAAACTAAGGACCTACACCAAGGATCTAATCCCTGTAATTGGCAGTGCAGAAGTCAAAGTCTCCTATGATGGAGCAGTTCACAAACACCCGCTGTGGATTGTGCCAGTGGATGGCGCCATGATGTTTGGCAGAAGCTGGCTGGGGAAAATCCGCTGGAACTTGGACGACATCCGAGCGCTTTCGTCCATCGACGACACCTCATGTACTCAAGTTCTAAGCAAGTTCCCATCGTTATTCGAGCCAGGCATTGAAAACTTCTCGGGGGCGAAATTGCAGATCCATTTGATTCCCGGTATGCGACCCATCCACCACAAGGCTTGGGCGGTACCGTACATGATGCGTGAAAAAGTGGAAATTGAGCTGGACAGGCTGCAACGTGAAGGCATCATCGTGCCGGTGGAATTCAACGACTGGGCCAGTCCGATTGTTCCAGTACTCAAGGAGGACGGTATGGATAGAATTTGCGGGGACTATAAAGTAACGATTAACCGTTTTTTGCTGCAGGACCAGTACCCGCTACCCAAGGCAGACGATCTATTTGTGACCCTGGCTGGAGAGAAGACATTCACCAAGCTGGATCTGACCTCGCCTACATGACACAGGAACTGGAGGAGTCTTCGAAAGGCCTCACCTGCATCAACACGCACAAAGGTCTGCTTATCTACAACTGGTGCCTGTTCGGGATTCGGTCGGCCGCGGTGATCTTCCAGTGGAACATGGAGAGCCTATTAAAGTCGGTTCCTTGCACAGTGGTCTTCTAGTATGACATATTGGTTACAGGTCGGGACACCATGGAGCACTTGAAGAATATGGAGGAGGTTCTTAGTCGATTGGATCGCGTGGGGCTCAGGTTGAAACATTCGAAGTGTGTTTTCCTGGTACAGGATGTTGAATTCTTAGGAGGAGAATAGCAGCAGATAACATCAGATCCACCGATGCCAAGACGGAGGCCATCAAAATCGCGCTGCGACCACAGAACGTGACAGAACTGCGGTCGTTCCTGGGACTCGTTAACTATTTTGGTAATTTCCTACCCAGGTTAAGCACCCTGCTAGAATCCCTACATGCGCTACTGCGCAAGGGAGACGACTGGGTATGGGGGAATTCACAAGAGGCTGCCTTTAAGAAAGCCAGAATCTTATTGTGTTCTAACAAACTGCTTGTCCTGTATAATCCATGAAAACGATTAGTGTTAGCTTGCGATGTGTCGTCATATGGGGTCGGATGTGTGTTACAACAGGCTAATGATTCGGGAATTTTGCAACCAGTTGCGTATGCATCCAGGAGTTTGTCCAAGGCCGAAAGGGCCTACAGCATGGGTTAAAAAGTGGCTCTGGCGTGCATTTATAGGGTAAAAAAAATGCACCAGTACTTATTTGGCCTCAAGTTCGAGCTTGAAACTGAACACAAGCCACTCATATCGCTGTTCTCTGAGAGCAAAGAGATTAATACCAATGCCTCTGCCCGCATCCAAAGATGGGCGCTCACGTTGTCAGCATACAACTATGTAATCCACCACAGACCGGGCACAGAGAACTGCACAGATGATCTCAGGCTACCATTGCCCACCAGCGGGGTGAAAATGGCACAGCCAGCGGACTTGCTCATAGTCATGGAGGCATTTGAGAATGAGAAGTCCCCCATTACGGACTGCCAGATCAGGACCTGGACCAGCCAGGATCCTTTACTGTCCTTGGTAAAAAACTGTGTTCGCCATGGGAGCTGGTCCAGTGTCCCAGTGGAGATGCAGGAAGCGATTAAGCCGTTCCACAGACGCAAAGACGAGTTGTCCCTGGAGGCGAACTGTCTTTTGAGGGGCAATTGCGTGGTCTTGCCCAAGAAAGGCAGAGACACATTTATTTGCGAACTGCACAACACTCACCCAGGCATTGTAATGATGAAAGCCATAGCCAGATCTCACGTGTGGTGGCCTGGCATTGACTCAGATTTAGAGTCATGCGTGCGCCAGTGCAACACTTGCTCTCAGTTGAGCAGCATACCCAGAGAGGCACCGCTAAGTTTGTGGTCCTGGCCATCCAAACCGTGGTCAAGGATCCATGTAGACTATGCGAGCCCATTCCTAAGCAAAATGTTTTTGGTTGTCGTGGACGCTTACTCAAAATAGATTGAACGTACAATAATGTCTGTAAGCACATCCACGGCCACCATTGAAAGCCTACGAGCCATGTTTGCCATGCACGGCTTGCCTGATGTCCTAGTCAGCGACAATGGACCGTGCTTCACCAGTGCTGAATTCAAGGAATTCATGACCCGCAACGGGATCAAACATGTCACATCTGCTCCATTCAAGCCCGCATCCAACGGCCAGCAGAATGGGCAAGCTTGAAACGTGTGTCGGAAGACTCCCTGCAGACCCGGTTGTCCCAAGTGCGGCTCAGCTACCGCACCAGACCCCACTCACTCACCGGGATTCCCCCAGCTGAGCTGCTCATGAAAAGGGCGCCTAAAACAAGGCTCTCTCTTGTCCACCCTGATCTCCATGATCACGTGGAGGGCAAGCGGCATCAACAAAGTATGTACCATGACCGCGCAAATTTGTCACACGATATTGAGATCAATGATCCTGTGTTGTGCTCAATTATGGACATGGTCCCAAATGGCTCACTGGCATGGTCACCGCCAAAGAGGAGAGTAGGGTGTTTCAGGTCAAACTGACCAATGGACAAACGCACAGAAAACATTTGGACCAAATCAAATTGCGGTTCACCAACAGCTACGAACAACCCGAAGAGGACATCACCAACTTTGACCTTCCAACACACACACACAAGTGGCAACTGACATCATAGTTAACCACGAAACTGAACTCATCATCCCCAGCAGCCCGGCAAGGCTGGCTGCCCAACAGCCCAATGAAGAACTGACCAACCCACCCACACCAGCATTTGTACTGAGACGATCGACAAGGGAGCGCAAAGCCCCAGATCGTCTCACCTTGTAAATAAGTGTACTGTTGACTTCATGGGGGAGTGATGTTATGTATTTAACCCTTTGTATCGTGCATGATAACTGACCACCAGAGGGCCCACCTGTTGGAGTCCCAAGGGATCCCAGCATCCTTTGGGAGCACAGTATATAAAAGCAGGCCACCCATGAGGTACCTGCACTCTGGAACCTTAATAAAGGAGCTAAGGTCACACTTGCTCATTACACACAGTACTCAGTCTCACCATTTTTTATGAGTGTAACAGGAAACATCCCTGGTTTGGAGGGGTGGGGGCTGAAGATTTGCTTGAGGGGCTGAGGGATGCACTCCTGCTCCTCCGGGCCCTCAAGTAGTGCTATCAAAAGCACTTCGCTGCTGGATCCGGCTGCACCTGCCTCCCTTTCGCTGCCGGGTACCCAAAGATCAACATCGTGGGACTAAAGTGCAGCCAAAAATCGAGGAGCAGCCTTTTTAAATAATGGAAGAGGGGCTGCACTGCATACACTGAACATAAACATGGAACACGGACTCCTCCAGACCGCAGAAATTGCAGGCGGCCTGGGAATCCCTGAACCGACTTTAAAACCTTTTGCACGGGACTGCCCCGTTCACCAGCTCTACGTTACATTACAAAGTCAGTGCTTGCCTCTGCTGATTTCCCTGCTGTAAAAATTGTACCGTGGAATAGTCTGCCATTAGATTTATTTGTATTGCTGTCCAACAACGCAAGTTGAATGGTGCAATAGACAATTGGTTTTGCTCAATGCACTTCATGAATAATTCGACTCAACCTTCAAAACTCAGGTTTACTGTCTTTTCTACGAATTTCATACACATGAAACTAATTAGGCGAAATACAGATGTTGGATTAGCTGAAAATGAAAATGTTCAACCTGAATATCCTTAATTATACATTTAAAAAAGATATAGGGGCCGACATTCAGCATCCCGATAAGGCCTGTTACTGCCGGAAAGCGGCAACCATGCGTCGGTGTCTAATGGCCGCCAATTTGTAGTCGAATGGCCGCCACTCGCAAAATTCTCCCAAGTGGTTTTTCTGGCCATCCCCACTTCCGCCCCGCTGCTGCTGAACCCTCCAAAGTGCATCATCAAAGTGCACACCGCCGATGTCCCGCCCACCGTAGAAAATCTTCCGGCTGCCGCTCGGTGTCCCCAACATTTTTTTCTGACGGTGCATTGTGTTTGCAGTGTGTGTAAAATGACGGTGCGGCCTCCATTATAGGGGAGGGTGCACTGCCGCGGCCGCCATTTTTCTTTGGCGGCCAACTGCCAGATCAGCCCGACAATTATGCCCCTGGGTTCGGCCGGGCCACGAACAGGCAGCTGAAACTCTCCCTGGTGGCCCAGTAGACCTAACTTAAAAAGCTGCAGAGCTCGCAACAGCTCTCCCCTTTAACTGAAGGGGAGACACGTGATGACACGCCGGCACAATGACGTCACCAGCCCGGCGCTGATGACTGACAGCGGCAGAGACTCGCTCCCGCCCCCACTTCCGCCACCATTATGACAGTATCTGCATTCCCGCCCGCACTTCCGCCCTCATTAAGACCGACTTCTGCGCCGCACGAAAAAAAACGACAAAGAGCTGAATTTCGCAAGATGGGCTCCTTTCCCAGACCCAAATGAAAATATTCCTCAGAATGTAGCTATCATTCCAATACCGACCAGTTGATTCACACAAGGGTTAATTGTGAATGTCAAGGAACCTAAACTTAACTGAAAAATCTATCTTAAAGTTTGGTTCCCTCCTATGTAAGCCACCTCTGCTGTCTACATATTTTAAGGGAACAAGTTCCTTTGCCAGTCCAATAATAGGTCTTTATCTAGCCTTAGGTCTGCATCAAATTCACTTCTCTCTTGATTATCTGCCATGCCATTCCAGCTGATTTTCATGCTTGTTATGAGAATAACATCAGATAAAGAGAAGCAGTCTTGTCCAGTTCATTTAAAGTAATTGGTAGGAGGTTTAGAGGGAATTTCTTTCACCCAGAGGGTGGTGGGGGTCTGGAACTCTCTGCCTGAAAGGATGGTAGAGGCAGAAACCCTCTGGGGTTTTCTGAATACCAGTAACTTTTATGCCAACTTATATTAAATATTAAAGCATAATTTGGCAATTTTATGCTAGTTTGTATTTTCTGATAAAGGTTTACTAGAATAGTAAGCACTTACCATTAGTGGACTAAAAGTATCAATTGAGCCGACAATTACGAACAGATCCCATTAGCTTAAGTAAATACCATTTCTGATATCAGTGAGCATTTATTCCACCTTCACTACAAATCACACTAAGATAAGACTTTATTATCAGCAGTTTGAAGTAAATGTGCTTAAGTCCAGTGTTATGCACATGGACAGGGTGAATACAGAACATACCCTGCAGGGAAAGTTACTAAAGCCAGTGGAGATCAAAAGAGATCTTGGTGTTCTAGTGCATAGATCTCTAAAGGGTCATGACAACTGCCATGAAGCAATAGCTGGAGTGATAAGGGCGCAAGGGTGCATTTATAGGACAATTCACTATAAGACAAAGCATATTATTTTGTCCGTGTACAGATCTTGGTTAGGCCCCAGTTAGAATACTGTGTCGAGTATTAGTCTCCTTGCCTGTGGGTGATGTTGAGGCTTTGGAAAAGGTGCAGAAGAGGGGCAATAGATAGGCTCAAGAAGCTGGGACTCTACACTTTAGAAAAGCATAGACTTAGTGATGATTTCATATAGAATCATAGAAATTTACAGCACGGAAGGAGGCTATTGAGGAAGTGCAGCGAAGGTTTACCAGACTGATTCCCGGGATGGCAGGACTGACATATGAAGAAAGACTGGATCGATTAGGTTTATATTCACTGGAATTTAGAAGAATGAGAGGGGATCTCATAGAAACATATAAAATTCTCACGGGATTGGACAGGTTAGATGCAGGAAGAATGTTCCCAATGTTGGGGAAGTCCAGAAACAGGGGTCACAGTCTAAGGATAAGGGGTAAGCCATTTAGGACCGAGATGAGGAGAAACTTCTTCACTCAGAGAATTGTGAACCTGTGGAATTCTCTACCACAGAAAATTGTTGAGGCCAGTTCGTTAGATATATTCAAAAGGGAGTTAGATGTGGCCCTAACAGCTAAAAGGATCAAGGAGTATGGAGAGAAAGCAGGAATGGGGTACTGAAGTTGCATGATCAGCCATGATCATATTGAATGGTGGTGCAGACTCGCAGGGCCGAATGGCCAACTCCTGCACCTATTTTCTATGTTTTCTTTGTTTCTATTTTGGCCTATCATGTCAACAAAGAGCTATCTAACCTAATCCCACTTTCCAGCTGTTGGTCTGTAGCCCTGTAGGTTACGGCATGTCAAGTGCACATCAAAGTATTTTTTAAATGTGGTGAGGGGTTTCTACCTCTACCACCCTTTCAGACAGAGAGTTCCAGACCCCCACCACTCTCTGGGTGAAACAAATTCCCCACAAATCCCTTCTAAACCTTCTACCAACTACTTTAAATCTATGCCCCCTGGTTGTTGACCCCTCTGATAAGGGAAATAAGTCCTTCCTATCCACTCTATCTAAGCCTCTCATAATTTATACACTTCAATATGGTCTCCTCTCAGCCTCCTCTGTTCCAAAGAAAACAAACCCAGTCTGTTGTGTTCCGAACACAAATGAGACTGCACACAGGGAGTCTTTATTAAGACACTCCAGAGTGAGTAACAGGACTTAGGGGCTGGCTTATATAGAGTGCTCCCAAGGGATGCTGGGATCCTTCGGGACTTCAGGGGATGCGCTCCCTGGTGGCGGAACATGTGAGTGCATGCTTTACAGATACACAACATCAGTCCCCGCCAAAGTCAAAGTGAAAACTATTTACAAGGTGAGGCGGTCAGGAGCTTTTCTTTCCCTGGTGGACTGCCCCGGTACAAATTTCTGTTCTGGTGTGTTAATGTGCCCTCACTGGGCTGGAGTGTTGTTGGCCCTGCAGGGCTGCTGGGTGAGCCTGGCCTTGCTGGGCTGTTGGGCTGGATGGGTTTGATTTCCTGGTCCGGCGTGGATGTCGTTGATCCTTTGGGTGTGTGTTGTGGGCTCGAAAAAGGTGGTGTCTGCTGTGGGTTGTTCAGGGCAGTGTGTGAACCGCAGTCTCGTTTGGTCCAGGTGCTTTCTGCAAATTTGTCCACTGTCCAGTTTGACTACAAACACCCTACTCTCTTCTTTAGCTATCACCATGCCCGCGATCCACTTGAGACCATGTCCATAGTTTAGGACATATACAGGGTCATTCAGATCAATTTCCCGTGATACATTTTGTTGCTGCCGCCTACTCTCTACCTGATCATGCAGGTTGGGGTGAACCAGCGAGAGTCTGGTTTTAAGTGTCCTTTTCATGAGTAACTCAGCCGGGGGCACCCCTGTGAGCAAGTGGGGTCTCGTGCGGTAGCTGAGCAGTACTCGGGACAGGCGGGTTTGGAGTGAGCCTTCTGTGACTCGTTTGAGGCTCTGTTTGATTGTTTGTAATGCCCGCTCTGCCTGCCCATTGGAGACTGGTTTAAATGGGGCCGAGGTGACATGTTTGATTCCATTGCAGGTCATAAATTCTTTAAATTCGGCACTGGTGAAACATGGCTCGTTGTCACTGACCAATATGTCAGGCAGGCCGTGGGTGGCAAACATGGCCCTCAGGCTTTCAATGGTGGTGGTGACGGTGCTTCCCGACATTATTTCACGTTCAATCCATTTTGAAAAAGCATCACCACCAGGAACATTTTACCGAGAAACGGGCCCACATAGTCGACATGGATCGTCGACCATGGTCTGGAGGGCAAGGACCACAAACTTAGTGGTGCCTCTCTGGGCGCATTGCTCAACTGAGCACACACGCTGCATTGCCGTACACAGGACTCTAAGTCAGAGTCGATACCGGGCCACCATCCGTGGGATCAGGCTATCGCTTTCATTATTACTACACCCAGGTGTGTGCTGTGGAGATCCGAGATGAACGTCACCCTGCCCTTTTTGGGTAGCACTACGCAGTTACCTCACAACAGGCAGTCTGCCTGAATGGACAGCTCGTCCTTTCGCCACTGGAACGGCTTGATTAGCTCTTGTATTTCAACGGGGATGCTGGCCCAGTTCCCCTGCAGTGCACAGTTTTTTACGAGGGACAGCAGAGGATCTTGGCTGGTCCAAGTCCTAATCTGGTGGGCCGTGACAGGTGATTTATCATTTTCAAATGCTTCCATGATCATCAACAAGTCTGCGGGCTGTGCCACCATCAACAAATCTGCAGGCTGCGCCATTTCCACCCCCATTGGTGGGCAATGGTAGCCGACTGAGAGCACCCGCACAGTTCTCGGTGCCTTGCCTGTGGCGGATGGTAAAGTTATACGCTGATAGCACGAGTGCCCACCTTTGTATGCGGGCTGAGGCATTAGTATTTATCCCCTTGTTTTCAGCGAACAGGGATATGAGGGGTTTGTTATTGGTTTCCAGCTCAAATTTGAGGCCAAACAGATACTGATGCATTTTCTTTATCCCGAACACACACGCTAATGCCTCTTTCTCAATCATGCTGTAGGCCCTCTCGGCCTCAGACAAGCTCCTGGAAGCATAGGCGACAGGTTGCAACTTCCAAATAGTATCTCCAAATATGCGAATGACACGAAGTTGGGTGGCAGTGTGAGCTGCGAGGAGGATGCTATGAGGCTGCAGAGTGACTTGGATAGGTTAGGTGAGTGGGCAAATGTATGGCAGATGAAGTATAATATGGATAAATGTGAGGTTATCCACTTTGGTGGTAAAAACAGAGAGACAGACTATTATCTGAATGGTGACAGATTAGGAAAAGAGGAGGTGCAACGAGACCTGGGTGTCATGGTACATCAGTCATTGAAGGTTGGCATGCAGGTACAGCAGGCGGTTAAGAAAGCAAATGGCATATTGGCCTTCATAGCGAGGGGATTTGAGTACAGGGGCAGGGAGGTATTACTACAATTGTACAGGGCCTTGGTGAGGCCACACCTGGAGTATTGTGTACAGTTTTGGTCTCCTAACTTGAGGAAGGACATTGTTGCTATTGAAGGAGTGCAGCGAAGGTTCACCAGACTGATTCCCGGGATGGCAGGACTGACATATCAAGAAAGACTGGATCAACTGGACTTGTATTCACTGGAGTTCAGAAGAATGAGAGGGGATCTCATAGAAACGTTTAAAATTCTGACGGATTTAGACAGGCTAGAGGCAGGAAGTATTTTCCTAATGTTGGGGAAGTCCAGAACCAGGAGTCACAGTCTAAGGATAAGGGGTAAGCCATTTAGGACCGAGATGAGGAGAAACTTCTTCACCCAGAGTGGTGAACCTGTGGAATTCTCTACCACAGAAAGTTGTTGAGGCCAATTCACTAAATATATTCAAAAAGGAGTTAGATGTAGTCCTTACTACTAGGGGGATCAAGGGGTACGGTGAGAAAGCAGGAATAGGGTACTGAAGTTGCATGTTCAGCCATGAACTCACTGAATGGCGGTGCAGGCTCGAAGGGCCGAATGGCCTACTCCTGCACCTATTTTCTATGTTTCTATGTTTCCCCTCAACATTAGCTTGTTGTAATACACACCCAACTCCGTACGACGATGCATCACATGCTAGCACGAGTCTTTTACATGGGTTATACAATACAAGCAGCTTGTTCGAGCATAAAATGTTTCTGGCTTTCTCAAAAGCAATTACTTGGTTTTTTCCCCATACCCAGTTCTCACCTTTACCCAATAACACATGTAGGGGCTCTAAGAGGGTGCTTAACCCCGGTAGGAAGCTACCAAAATAGTTGAGGAGTCCCAGGAACGACAGCAGCTCCGTGACGTTCTGTGGCCTGGGCGCATTCCTGATAGCCTCTGTCTTGGCGTCTATGGGCCGAATGCCGTCCGCCACGATCTTTCTCCCCAAAAACTCCACTTCTGTTGCCATGAAGATGCATTTCGACCTCTTCAGCCGCAGCCCTATGCGATCCAGTCGCTGGAGGACCTCCTCCAGGTTTTGCAGGTGCTCGACGGTGTCCCGACCCATGACCAATATGTCATCCTGAAAAACCACCGTGCATGGTACCGACTTGAGTAGGCTCTCCATGTTTCTCTGGAAGATCGTTGCAGCAGACCGAATTCCAAACGGGCATCTGTTGTAGATGAAAAGTCCCTTGTGCGTGTTGATGCAGGTGAGGCCCTTCGAAGACTCCTCCAGCTCCTGCGTCATGTAGGCCGAAGTCAGGTCGAGCTTGGTGAACGCCTTGCCTTCTGCCAGCATCGCAAATAGGTCATCTGCCTTAGGTAGCGGGTATTGGTCCTGTAGCGAGAAACGATTAATAGTTACTTTATAATCGCCGCAAATCCTGACCGGGCCATCACTTTTGAGTACTGGAACAATCGGGCTGGCCCACTCGCTGAATTCCACTGAGGAGATGATGCCCTCGTGTTGCAGCCTGCCCAGCTCGATTTCCACTCTCTCCCTCATCATGTGAGAAACCGCTCGCGCCTTGTGGTGAATGGGTCGTGCCTCTGGGACCAAGTGGATCCACACCTTCGCCCCGGAAATGTTTCCAATGCCTGGTTCAAAAAGGGAAGGAAATTTGTTAAGAACCTGGGTACATGAGGCCTCATCGACATGTGACAGCACTCGGATGTCATCCCAGTTCCAGCAGATTTTGCCCAGCCAGCTCCTTCCAAGCAGTGTGGGGCCATCGCCCAGGACAATCCAGAGTGGCAGATCGTGCACCGTGCCCTCGTAGGTGACCTTGACCATGGCGCTACTCAGGACAGTGATAAGCTCTTTGGTGTACGTTATCAGTTTCGTGTGGATGGGGCTCAGGGCTGGTCTGAATGCCTTGTTGTACCACAGTCTCTCAAACATCTTTTTACTCGTGATGGATGGGCTAGCGCCAGTGTCTAGTTCCATGGCTGGCACTTCAATTTTACATTTAGCATTATAGGTGGACATTTCGTCGAAAATGTGTGCACCCTGTGTACTTCAGCATCTGCCTCCTCTCTCTGAGGCTCGAAATTGCTTTGGTCCACCATGGACCGATCTTCCTCTGCCACATGGTGGTTAGCAGGTTTTACAGCTCGTTAGCTCATCTGCAAGCTTGTTGGAGGTGCCCCATTGTTCCACAGCTCTTGCAAACATACTCTTTGAAGCGGCATGAATAGGCTGAATGGAAGCCTCCATAATGCCAACAAGGTGTAAATTGCCTTGCATTCATCTTTTGTTGCGGACTCCGTGCCATTAGGGTCACCTGAGGCCTGCTGGCATTTGCAGACTCGTGGTTTCTGCCCTGTACATTTCTGCTCGCAAACGCAGTTCCAGTTAATTTATGAACATTGCTAGCACTTGTGTGCTGAGAGATTTGTTTGGTGTTATCACTGGTGGACATAAACGCCTGTGCTACTGCAATGGCCTAACTGAGGGTCGGTGTCTCTACAGTCAAAGGTTTTCATAGAATGGTCTCATGGCCAATGCCCAGTACAAAAAAGTCTCTGAGCATTTGCTCCAGGTAGCCATCAAACTCACATTGTCCTGAAGTCGCCTTAGCTCGGCGACGTAGCTCGCCACTTCCTGACCTTCAGATCGCTGGCACGTGTAGAACCAATACCTCGCCATCAGCACGCTCTCCCTCGGGTTAAGATGCTCCTGAACCAGTGTACACAGCTCTTCATATGACTTATCTGTGGAGCCAGAAGATTCTTCATGAGGCTGTAGGTAGGCGTCCCGCAGACTGTGAGGAGGACTGCTCTCCTTTTGCAGCGCTTCCTTCTCTGTCCAGCTCGTTGGCTGCAAAGTACTAGTCTAGCCGTTCGACATAGGCTTCCCAGTCCTCCCCCTCCGAGAACTTCTCCAGGATTCCCACAGTTTGCTGCATCTTTACGTTGAATTCGTGTACTCATCGCCAGCTGTTGTGTTCCTAACACAGATGAGACCGCACACAGGGAGGTTAAAGTAACAGTGACCTCAGTCTTTATTAAGACACTCCAGAGTGAGTAACAGGCCTTAGGGGCCAGCTTATGTACAGTGCTCCCAAAGGATGCTGGGATCCCTTGAGACTTCAGGAGATGCGCAACCTGGTGGAGGAACATGGGAGTGCATGCTTTACAGATACACAACACAGTCTATCCAAGCTTTCCTCCTAGCTAAAATTCTCCAGTCCAGGCAACATCCTCGTAAATCTCCTCTGTACCCTCTCTAGTGCAATCACATCTTTTCTGTAATGCGGTCAGCAGAACTGCATGCAGTACTCTAGCTGTGGCCTAACCAGTGTTTTATACAGTTCAAGCATAACCTTCCTGCTCTTGTATTCCATGCCTTGGCTAATAAAGGCAAGTATTCCGTATGCCTTCTTAACCACCTTATCTACCTGGCCTGCTACCTTCCAGGATCTGTGGACATGCACTCCAAGGTTCCTTTGTTCCTCTACACTTCTCAGTGTCCTACCATTTAATGTGTAGTCCCTTGACTTGTTAGCCGTCCCCAAATGCATTACCTCACACTTATCCAGATTGAATTGCATTTGCCACTATTCTGCCCACCTAACCAGTTCATTGATATCTTCTTGCAGTTTACAGCTTTCTTCTTCAATATCAACCACATAGCCGATTTCTGTACCATTTGCAAACTTCTTTATCATACACTCTACAATCAAATCTAAATCATTGACATATAACACAAAAAGCACAGGACTGAGTACTGAGCTCTGTGGAACACCACTGGAAACATCCTTCCAGTCACAAAAACACCCATTAATCATTACCTTTTGCTTCCTGCCTCTGAGCCAATTTTGGATCCAACTTTCCACTTTGCCTTGGACCCCATGGGCATTTAGTTCCGTGACCAGTCTGCCATGTGGGACCTTATCAAAAGCCTTGTTAAAATCCATACACGCTACATCAAACACACTACCCTCATCGATCCTCCTTGTTACCTCCTCAAAAAATATGGGCTGGATTTTGGCTTTTTAGATTTCGGGGCGTTAATCGCGGCGTTAACGCCTGAAAATAGTTTGCGCCTCCGACTGCAAGTTTCAGTGAAAATGTAAGTTGGAAGAGCTTTGGCGTTGAGCCAGGCGTTACACAACAGACTTTGTGCGCCTGAGCCAAAACTTGCAACAATAAAGAAGTTTCATTGTTGTTTAGTGCCCTGCAATATTATGTTGTATATTGTATAGTTTTATTTTGGTGGGGGGCATTTTTGTGACTTTGTTGCAATAACATTTATGACTCATCATTTGCCATTGGTGTCTTGTGCATCATTCAACATTCCTGGAGATGTGCCTTTATGGGAGCACATAGCGTGTCCAGTATTAGCTCCATCCCTCAGTTTCCTCCATTTAGGAGAGCCGATTCATTCTGAGCTGGCGACATGTGAGTGTTGGTCCGGCAGCATCTCCACACTGCCTCCCACGTGGATGGAGTGGCTATCCAATGGGGGCCTTGCCAGGCTCCTCTTTGTCATCCTCATCCTCCTGATGTGGGCATGTAACCCCACTGGCAGTGCCTGGCCCCTCATGATGGCCAAACTGTACAACATGCAGCATACCACAATGAATTCAGATACATGTTGAGGGAAGCATTGAAGGCTGCCTCCAGAGCGGTCCAGGCATCGGTCTGCCTGTAGGAGATTTTCGGAAGCGCAACCTTCTCACACAATGCTCCTCAGAGAGCTGGAGGTATGAGCGATGGTGCCTGTAAACCCATGGAGGGTAAGCCCTCCTCCCGAGACGTCTTCTGCCTCTCTTCATCTGTGGGCCGACATGACCAAGAGATCTTCCTCTAGCTTGACACAGCCTGGCAATAGCATGGAGCATGATACGCTGGCAAACTAATAATGCCCCCATTAAATTTTCGCACTGAAGTTGTAAGGACATTGTAATGGCAGGTAAAAGTGAAGATTGCAAGTTGGAGCTTCACACAGTATTAGTCAGTAAGACCTGCGATATAGGATCCTCATTTCTACATTTAAAAATGCTGCCAATACCGCCTGGCACCCTGGGACCGCATGGTTTTTTCAGGCGTTTCCTGGGGCGGACGTTAAGGCCGAATGTTCCATCCGGGGTGCTAGCGCAGTGTTGCACGATGAATGACGTCATCATCCGCTAAAAACGGAGGGCGGGGCGGTAAGTTTTTGCACTGGCGCAAACCAATAGCCGAATCTTCTGTCAGGGCGTTAATCCTGGACACCCGGCATAACACCCAAAAACAGCATTTAATGCCCCACCGGAGCGCTAACCGAGGCGCAAATGAGCCAAAAATCCAGCCCATAGGTTCATAAGATGATCAAGGGAATAGATTGTGGTTATATGGACAGTTTGTTTCAAATAAATAGGTTAGTGAGGACTAGGGGGGTCACAATCTCAAGTTATGTAAGGCCAGAATGAGGTTAGATGTTAGAAGCCGATTCTTTTCCCAGAGAATAGTAGACCTGGGAAACAGATTGCCAGCTAGGTCTCACTATAAGTGTATGATTTCCTTTTTTAAATCTGTCAGTAGCATTTGGTAAAAATCAGGATTTGATATTGTAAATCAAATGTTGTGAGTCGTCCTGCACTTTCAGATGATGGATACCTGATGACTTAGTCGCAGCTTGTAACCCATCAGTTTATTTTATTTACTGTATATACTTGCGTATCCTACGATCTCACGTATCATGCGACCCCTAAATTTTCGTCCCCAAAACATGATTTTATCATATATCTCATGTATCATGCGAGTCACTTTTTTGACATACCAGATGACACTAGGCTAGGCTTTCAAACAAGTTTAACAAGTACCCAACACGTAACAAGCGGAACAAAGCAACAACGTTAAAGCTGCAAAGCTGTTTGGTGTCGGAGAAAGCTGTGTCCGAAACTGGAGAAAACAAAAAGAAAAATTGAAGGAAACTCCTTCCTATAAATGCGCAAATCGCGGGTCACGATCTAAAATAAGACTTCATGCTTTACGAGAAGCAAGAAGTGTTAAGAAGAAAAACAAAAATTGCACAGAAACTCCCAAAAGAATTAGAAGAAAAAGTGACTAGTTTTCAAACATTTGTAATCAAACATCGCAAAGCTAACAGCTATAAGTTATCGTGCATTGGAAACATGGATGAGACACCCGTGAATTTTGATATGCCATCAAACTCATCCGTTAATAAAGTCGGCGAGAAAAGTATTTTTATCAAAACTACAGGGCATGAAAAGACACATTTTACGGTTGTTTGGAAAGCTGATTTGGAAAGCGTAAACATTACGTGTGTATCAGCAAGTAAAACAGCAGTTTTATCAAAATCATCTTTACTTGATATATATATGTACTATTTGACTTACCGTAAATGGATACCATCTGCTTAACAGCCTAACAGCCTAATCTTGGCCAGCACTTCACACCCGCAAATTTTGTATCTCGCGTATCATGCTACCCCCCAAATTTAGGTTACAATTTAGGTCTTCAAAAGTCGCATGATACGCGAGTATATACGGTACCTCAAATAGCCTGCAGCCCTTCTGCTCCCAATCTCAGAAAACTTAGCGGTGCACACCAGCAAATGTATGGGTCCTGCAACCCCTGTAAACATAGCTTGCAGAAATCTTTGCAACCCATTCCAAAGTCTTTCATGTTAAACTTCCTCATCAGTTTATGTTTACATTATCACCTGCCTGCAAGCTATTTAAGATTCACATGTAAGACATCGAAAAGCAACAAGAACGGACATTGCCCGCTGAACCTTCCAACAGAAAAGAAATGAGACTATTTCCTCTGCTCCACCCAAAAAGAAATTTGTTGCTCAAGGGGACAGAGGCACACCACAATCTTGATTTAAATCCAAAAGGAATGGTTGACAGGGTTAATGATTTTTTAAAATTTCTGTGCAAGTAAAAGATGGAATAAACCCTGCAAAGATTAATGACCTGAAAAGAGACCTCATCTGGGGTTTTTCCCACAACTCGTGATAGCATTATCAACCAATTTATTTTTCTGAATCTTGCACTACAATAAAGGAATAAAAAATCAATCAATCAGTGGAAGAGATGTGCTGCATTGACAGAAATATATAGATGCAATTGACAGAACAATTGATTAAAAGTTCACCTGCTGTACAATATATGTAATTTTGACTTCAATGGAAATAAATATTGGGAGAGATGTAAAATGGGCTACTGATTTACTATCTCCCATTTCACATTATTGCACAAAGTCAAAAATACCTCCACTGTGTTTCAAATAAAAGTAAAATGGCAACGGGAAAGTCAAGAATCAAATACTATTTAAACCAACAATTTAATACTGTAGTGAATGCATCGTTCCAATGTCTGCACTTGTACTAGACTTTAGCATGTAGATAACTTAGTAATAAATACAACTTGCTTTAATGGGTTAGCTAAGACTGGGACTGGGACTGGGAGAAATTTTGAACTCAGCAGAGGAGGACAAAGGATTTGATTAGGGCAGGGAAAATGGAGTACGAGAAGAAGCTTGCAGGGAACATTAAGGCAGATTGCAAAAGTTTCTATAGGTATGTAAAGAGAAAAAGGTTAGTAAAGACAAACGTAGGTCCCCTGCAGTCAGAATCAGGGGAAGTCATAACGGGGAACAAAGAAATGGCAGACCAATTGAACAAGTACTTTGGTTCGGTATTCACTAAGGAGGATACAAACAACCTTCCGGATATAAAAGGGGTCAGAGGGTCTAGTAAGGAGGGGGAACTGAGGGAAATCTTTATTAGTCGGGAAATTGTGTTGGGGAAATTGATGGGATTGAAGGCCGATAAATCCCCAGGGCCTGATGGACTGCATCCCAGAGTACTTAAGGAGGTGGCCTTGGAAATAGCAGATGCATTGACAGTCATTTTCCAACATTTCATTGACTCTGGATCAGTTCCTATGGAGTGGAGGGTAGCCAATGTAACCCCACTTTTTAAAAAAGGAGGGAGAGAGAAAACAGGGAATTATAGACCGGTCAGCCTGACCTCAGTAGTGGGTAAAATGATGGAATCAATTATTAAGGATGTCATAGCAGTGCATCTGGAAAATGGTGACATGATAGGTCCAAGTCAGCATGGATTTGTGAAAGGGAAATCATGCTTGACAAATCTTCTGGAATTTTTTGAGGATGTTTCCAGTAAAGTGGACAAAGGAGAACCAGTTGATGTGGTATATTTGGACTTTCAGAAGGCTTTCGACAAGGTCCCACACAAGAGATTAATGTGCAAAGTTAAAGCACATGGGATTGGGGGTAGTGTGCTGACGTGGATTGAGAACTGGTTGTCAGACAGGAAGCAAAGAGTAGGAGTAAACGGGTACTTTTCAGAATGGCAGGCAGTGACTAGTGGGGTGCCGCAAGGTTCTGTGCTGGGGCCCCAGCTGTTTACATTGTACATTAATGATTTAGACGAGGGGATTAAATGTAGTATCTCCAAATTTGCGGATGACACTAAGTTGGGTGGCAGTGTGAGCTGCGAGGAGGATGCTATTAGGCTGCAGAGTGACTTGGATAGGTTAGGTGAGTGGGCAAATGCATGGCAGATGAAGTATAATGTGGATAAATGTGAGGTTATCCACTTTGGTGGTAAAAACAGAGAGACAGACTATTATCTGAATGGTGACAGATTAGGAAAAGGGAGGGTGCAACGAGACCTGGGTGTCATGGTACATCAGTCATTGAAGGTTAGCATGCAGGTACAGCAGGCGGTTAAGAAAGCAAATGGCATGTTGGCCTTCATAGCGAGGGGATTTGAATACGGGGCAGGGAGGTGTTGCTACAGTTGTACAGGGCCTTGGTGAGGCCACACCTGGAGTATTGTGTACAGTTTTGGTCTCCTAACTTGAGGAAGGACATTCTTGCTATTGAGGGAGTGCAGCGAAGATTCACCAGACTGATTCCCGGGATGGCGGGACTGACCTATCAAGAAAGACTGGATGAACTGGGCTTGTATTCACTGGAGTTCAGAAGAATGAGAGTGGACCTCATGGAAACGTTTAAAATTCTGACGGGTTTAGACAGGTTAGATGCAGGAAGAATGTTCCCAATGTTGGGGAAGTCCAGAACCAGGGGTCACAGTCTAAGGATAAGGGGTAAGCCACTTAGGACCGAGATGAGGAGAAACTTCTTCACCCAGAGAGTGGTGAACCTGTGGAATTCTCTACCACAGAAAGTAGTTGAGGCCAATTCACTAAATATATTCAAAAGGGAGTTAGATGAAGTCCTGACTACTCGGGGGATCAAGGGTTATGGCGAGAAAGCAGGCAGGGAGTACTGAAGTTTCATGTTCAGCTATGAACTCATTGAGTTGCGGTGCAGGCTAGAAGGGCTGAATGGCCGGCTCCTGCACCTATTTTCTATGTTTCTATGTTTCTATTAAGCTAATGATTTGCACTCAATAATTATTAATAATAGCACATAAGGATATTAATATTTGCTACAAGCAAAAATCTGAACAGACAGGCACACATTGAACTAGACATCAGTCAGCTCGAATACATGTTACACAATAAATGGGCTTGGGTGTTTGCACACTGATGTTTTAGGGAAGCTGCTTTTCTACAGTTGACTTTGGGGTGAGATAGCAAATTATCGCGATGATTATATTTGTAATATGCCCAGCCTATGATAACAAACCACTATCCGGTTATATGTAGAAAATTGTTAGCACCATGTGCAACAATTCTGAAGCAACGAACGAAGTAGTTGAGAGGAAGAGGTATTAGATGTGGAAGACTTCACGATGTCGTTGCTCTATGCCAAATTCTGAATTATCTTCTAACATATGTACTACATGTGTTCAGAATAGTGAAAGTGAAATGTGGGAATATCTTGCCTGATCTATTTGACCTACAGATTGAACTTCTCTAAATACCACCCATTTAATCTTCCAGCCAAACACTTCAGCAAGCCATAACTGTTCATTTTATAACTAGTGCTTTGTTGGCGGTGGTGAATAAGAGATTCTGAGACAATCAGGTCTTGCTGTGAGTTGGCTTCAGTCCAGCTTGTTTAGTAATTTCTGGCACCAGTTTAGAAGAGGAATTGAAACATCAGTGGTGAAGAGATAAAAAGGAAAATAAAATTTATCTAAAATAAAAAACAGAAATGCTGAATATGCACAGCAGATGTGTCAACATCTGAAAAGACCAAAATTGGGTAATTGTATTGGGTCGAAACTCTTTGAAAAAGCTGAAAAGGCAGTGATTGGCTGAGATGAAAAAACACTTTTCTTATTTTGTGTGAAGCACTGAGGAGATTAATGCATTTATGGTTTCCTTCAATCTATTCCAAAACTCTGAACCTAGCCAGACTCCTGTACTGAATTTGTTCATTGGCAGTGGCGGCGATGGGGTCTTCTGCGCCCCACAGCGATCCTCAGGTCGAGTTTTGCAGCGGCGCGGAGCAGCATCGCCCGTAAGAGCTGCACCGGTGTGCAACGCCCCTGGTTGCGACACCGGCACGAGTTTGAGCTCCTGCCCGACCCGTCCGCCCGGAAGTGCATCACGAATTGACTGCCTGGAAAATCAGGGCAGTCCTACCTTCCTGAAGAGGTGAGTAATGGACTCCTAAGGTAAGTGTGATTGTTTTTTCTTTTAATTTTTCTAGTGATTTGTGTTGTGCTGGCGTGGGCAATGTTTTAGGAATGTTTTTGTGGTTCTTTTTTCGTTTCCCCCCACCCCGCGCAGATGTCTCTCGGAGCACTCCCGGCTCAGCTCTTTAGCTCGGGAGTTTCCCATCCTTGCGCCAAGAGAGGTGTACAACGCCTCCCTTAGCACTGCACATCCTGACGCAGGACCCAGATGCCCAAACTTAACCAATAAAACACAAACTATTCCCAGCCATTAACTTTCCCGCCCCGCCGCCATTATCGCCCCAAAAACATAAAAACCTAAAATCCAGCCCTGCTTTTCAGTAGTTTATTTGACTATGGACTGGGGAGAAGTATCACAGCTGAGGCCAATACTGTTTTCACTCAATGTCCGCTTACATGAGCTTTCCAGTAGAGGGTCACTGAACACAGTTGGAAACAGAAATCTTGATGCATTTTATCTCTCTATCCTTGCACTGAGGCCAATTGTACTACGTATATTCATTTTTTTAACATTTGCCTTCCCGTCAAAAAATAGAAATTGCTAATATGAATGCTGCAACTACTCTGCTATCATTCACTGCACATGTGCTGCAGAAATATATGTAAGTGCTCACATATGGACTATAATTTGACAGAAGGAATTCATGTTACTCATTCATTACAATACACCATATAAATTTTGAATTTGAGGGCACAACACAATAGGGATAGCCACACAAAACCGATATTATTATTTTTTTGTTGATTAAACTTAATTTGTTAACAGATTTCTTAATCTTAACATAAATATGCATAACCCAGAGTCTGCCGTCACATCACTTTTGTAGAAAATCATTGCATAGAATTACATAGCGTATCCAGCACAGAAACAGGCCATTCGGACCAACTAGTCTGTGCTGATGTTGATACTCCACACCAATGTTCCCGCTAAATTGTGCGCCCATGCAGCATTCTGCAGGTCCCGCACAGGCCACTCTCTGGCTTTTCAATGGAAATAACCGTGCAGGCGCAAAAAATTAAATGGGCCGCACAGCCAGCTAAAGGACCTGCGTATCTAACACCTAACCTTGCTGGAGAGTAAATTGTTGGAAATATGCCAGATGATGCACCATTATTTGGGTGGGGCATGAGCATAACTTAGGGGAAAACTTAGGCTCACATTTGGTGTTGGTGAAGCAACAGTTTTGTACTGTACTCATGTGTAACTTGCAAAGCTGATGACTTTTCCGAAGTCAGATATTTAATGGCAGCAGGAAGACCACCTAAAAGCACAGGTCTTACAACACTTGTGCTGAGCATCGAAGGTCAGTGCACATTATGCTTTACAAGCTTTACTTTTTCCTTAACTTTTCTATGGTACTTTTTACAAAAAATTCTCATCAATTTTTCCCCTCACTTCCTCACCTGAAGGTAATGACTATTTCCTTTGGTATGGCTCCATGAGCACCAGTCACAGTCTGTTATCTCACCCAATGGTCAATATTGATACGTGAATGTGAATAATGAACACTGATAAGGTGGTGGAGGATTCAGCTTTGTGACAGATCCTGCCTTTATCTAATGTACATACAGGTCTTAGGGTCATATAAAGAAACAGCACAGAAGGAGGCCATTTGGCTCATCATGCCTGTGCTAGTTCTTTGGTAGAGCTATCCAAATAAACCCACTCCCCTGCTCTTTCTCCATAGTCCTATAATTTGTTTCCATTCACATAGTTATCCAATTCTCTTTTGAATATTACTTCTGAATCTGCTTCCACCACCCTTTCAGGCAATGCATTCCAGATCAGAACTCACAGTCTCACAGTATAAAAAGCTGTTTCCTCATGTCCCCTCTGGTTTTTTGCCAATCACATTAAATCTGTGTCCTCTGGTTACTGACCCTTCTGCCACTGGAAATAGTTTCTCATTATTTACTCTATCAAAACCATTCATGATTCTGAACACCTCTATCAAATCTCCTCTTAACCTTCTCTGCTCTAAGTAGAACTCTAAGCTACTCCAGTCTTTCCACATAACTGAAGTCACTCATCCCTGGAACGATTCTAATGAATTCCTTCTACATCCTCTCTAAGGCCTTGACATTCTTCCGAAAGTGTGATGACCAGAATTGAACACAATACTCCAACTGAGGCCTAACTCGTGTTTTATAAAGGTTTAGCATAACTTCCTTGATTTGCTATTCTGTTTTTCAATTAATAAAGTCAAGGATCCTTTATGCTTTTTTAACAGCCTTCTCAACTTGTCCCACCACCTTCAAAGATTTGTGTACATACACCCTCAGATCACTCTGGTCCTTTACCCCTTTTAAAATTGTACCATTTAGTTCATAATGGCTTTCCTCATTCTTCTTACCAAAATGTTTCACTTCACACTGCTCAGCGCTAAATTAATCTGCCATGGTGTCTGCCTATTTCATCAGATTGTCTATGACCTCCTGAAGTCTGTTGCTATCCTTCACAGTGTTTACTACATTTCTGAGTTTTGTGCCATCTGCAAACGTTGAAATTATGCCTTGTATATCCAAGTCCAGGTTATTAATATATATCAAAAAGAGAAGTGGTCCTAATACCAAAGCCTGGGGAACACCACTTTATCCTGGCTGAGAGCAGCTAACTCCACACAGACCTAGGATTAAACATGGAGCATTTGTGTTTGTGTGGCTTAGCTACTCTGGATAACTCACTGATTCTCCGAGGGAGCTTACTGCTGTACCTCTGTTCAATTTGTGATGACTGGGAATTCATTATTTAGTAAGCTATTTAGTCATTAGAGGCCAGTAATCAGCACTACATGCATGTGTTTGACCACTTACGCAGAGAGTTCTGCCTTCTGCCACTGACAGTGAACCGAATAATCACAGAGATATCACAGTTAAAAAAAAAACTTCTTTTGGCACCATGTAACCAGAGCATACATTTACCTTAACAGAAGGTCTATGGATAAGGAGCACTGTGCAGAATGTCATGATGGCTTTACTGAGGCAGGATGAAACCCAAAAGTTGCACTGAAACTTTCTCAGTGAGCAGTAACAATGCACAGGAATATCTACTGCACTTAAGATAACAAGGTGCTTTAGAGAGGTGCAGCGCGACTGGAGGTTTTCCAGTTTACACTGACCATGTGGGACCAAACAAAATTTACATCCTTATACCTAGGAATGGCTTTACAAGACAGTAATGCAAAAGACAAGTGAGGGAGTGGGCAGCGGGTGTCAAATAATGCCAGGAAATTGGAAAATGGAGCAGCTTATTACATTTTCTGAACCCCAAGATGTTACTGAGTGGAAACATGACAACAACTTATAAAGCTCCTTTAATGTAGTAAAATGTCCCAAGGTGCTTCACAGGAGTGTTATAAGACAAAACAATAGATTTGCCACTGAGCCACATCAAAAGAAATGATGGCAGATGGCCAAAAGCTTGGTCAAAGAGGTAGGTTTTAAGGCGTATCTTGAAGGAGTAAAGAGCAGTAGAGAGGCAGAAAGACAGCTGAAGGCACGGCTACCTATGTTTGAGCAGTCATTATCAGGGATGCTCAAGAATTTGAGGAGCGCAGATATCTCGGTGGTTGTGAGGCTGAAGGAGATTACAGAGATAGAGAGGGGCGAGGCCATGGAGGGATTTGTAAACAAGGATGAGAATTTTTTAATCGAGGCGTTGCTTAACCGAGAGTCAATGCAGGTCAGCGAGCACAGTGGTTATTGGGACGTGGTGCAAGTTAGGACACGGGCTGCCGAGTTTTGGATGAGCTCAAGTTTACGTAGGGTAGAATGTGGGAGGCCAGCTAGGAGTGCGTTGGAGTAGTCAAATCTAGAGGTAACAAAGAAATGGATGAGGGTTCCAGCAGCAGATGAGCTGAGGCAGGGGCGGAGACAGACAATGTTATGGAGGTGGTAATAGGCGGTTTTAGTTATGCCGCAGATATGAGGCCGGAAGCTCATTTTAGGGTCAAATATGACACCTAGGTTACGAACAGTCTGGTTCAGCCTCAGACAGATGCTAGGGAGAAGGATGGAGTCGGTGGTTAGGGAATGCAGATGGCTTCGGCCTTCCCAATATGTAGTTAGAGAAAATTTCTGCTCATTCAGTACTACAAGCAATCTGACAATTTAGAGACCATGGAGGGGTCGAGAGAAGTGGTGGTGAGGTAGAGCTGGGTGTCGTCAGCGGACATGTGGAAACTGATGCTGTGTTTTTGGATGATGTCGCTAAGTGGCAGGATATAAATGAGAAATAGGAGGGGACCAAGGATAGATCCTTGGGGGACACCAGAGGTAACAAAGCGGGGGCGGGAAGAGAAGCCATTGCAGGTGATTCTCTGGCTACGTTTAGATAGATAAGAATGGAACCAGGCGAGTGCAGTCCCACCCAGCTGGACGGTGATGGAGAGGCGTTGAAGGAGGATAGAGTGGTCAACTGTGTCAAAGGCTGCAGACAGGTTGAGAAGGACAAGGAGGGATAGTTTACCTTTGTCACGGTCACAAAATATGTCGTTTGTCACTTTAATGAGAGCTGTTTCGGTATTGTGGCAGGGGTGGAAATCGGATTGAAGGGTTTCAAATATGGAGATCCGGGAAAGATGGGCGTGGATTTGGGAGGTGAGAACACATTCAAGGACTTTGGAGAGGAAAGGGAGGTTGGCGATGGGGCGGTAGCTTGCAAGCACAGTGGGGTCAAGGAGAGGAGAGGGGTGATGATGGCAGATTTGAAGGAGAAGGGAACAGTACCTGAGGAGAGAGAACCTTTAACAATGTCAGCTAACATGGGAGCCAGAAAAGGAAGTTGGGCGGTCAGCAGTTTAGTGAGAAAGGGTCAAGGGAGCAGGAAGTGGGACTCATGGACAAGATGAGCGTGGAAAGGTCAAGAGGGGAGATTGGCGAGAAACTGAAGAAAGATGCGAGTTTAGGGCTAGGGCAGGGGGGAACCTCAGAGGAAGTTTGGCCCAGTGGGCTAGGGGAAGGAAGGGAACTGGCAGGGGCAGCTGATCAGATGGTCTCAATTTTGAGACAAAGACGTCCATGAGCTCCTCACACTTGTTGTTGGAAGTGAGTGTGGTGGAGACAGCGGAGAGGGTTTAAGGAGACGGTTAGCAGTAGAATATAGTAGCTGGGTAATATATTTGCATTCCAGAATGATCCTGGAATAGTGAGCAGTTTTGGCAGACAGGAGTAGGACCCGAAAATGCTTTATGTGGTCCAGCCAGATCTGGCGGTGAATGGCTAAACCAGTTGTCCGCCACATCCGTTTAAGTCTGCGTCCTTTGGACTTAAGGGAGCAAAGATGAGGGCTGTATCAGGGGAACGGCCAGGGTGAGAGAGAGTAATGGTTTTAATAGGGACTAGGGCATCAAAGGTGGTGGTGAGGGTGTGGCTGAGCAGATCGATGGCAGCAGAAATGTCATGGTGAAAGGAGGGCCAAAGGCTGGACAGTTTGGAGTTGATAAGTGCAGTTGTAAGAGAGTTTGGAGAGAGTTTTCTAGGGGCGGATGCAGAAGGAAGTAGGATTGAGTGGGGGAAGGGGGATGTAGGTGGGAAGCGATACAAGGTCAGAGATGGCCTTATCTGCAATTGATACGTTGAAATAGCGAGGCCACGAGAGATGGCAAGGTCAAGGGGGTGTCCCAATATGTGGGTTGGGGAGTTTACATGGAGGGAGAGATTAAGGGAGGTTAGGAGGCTACTGAACTCAGAGGAGAGAGAGCATGATGAACTGAGATGGAGGTTGAAATCACTGAGGATGAGAAATCGCTCAGTGCAGAGGCTGAGGGAGGAAAGCAGTGAGGATATATCCGTGATAACATTTTTATCATACTTGGGTGGGCAGTCGAGAACGAGAATTTTGAATGAGAGGTGAGAGGGGTGGAACAAGGTGAGATGTTCAAAGGAGCAGAAAGTTCCGGAGGAGTAGAGGGGCAAGCGGTGGAAGTTGTAGCCAGGTGGGGAAGCATCGTTTAAAGGTAAGGTAGCATCACCTCTCAGCCAAGTTTCCATCAGGGCCATGATGACAATGCAATCATCCACGATAAGTTCATGGGTGGCAAGGGCCTTGTTTGCAAGTGAACGGACGTTCTGGAGGGAGATGCGGAGAGGTTCGGTGATGGCTGATCTACTGCCAGCATCCACAGGGTCAGCGCTTGGAGGGATGTGTTGGATGGGGAGGAGATTGGCAAGGTTAGCCCCCCACCGGCAAACTGGGTGGCAAGGTCAGTGAGAGAGTAGGATGGGACAGTTAGCGTTGCTACTCGAAAGGAGACAGCGACGAGTGCCAAGGTGGGCCCTTTAGAGGAAGCCAAGAGAGGCACAGAGGGAAGCTGTAGGCTTATCTAAAAGGGAGTTGAGCCTGGCATTGTGGGAGGAGAGTAGAGAGGTCAAAGAGTAATGAAGGGTTGGGGTTGGGATTTGGGAGGACAAAGTATCTGAAATAGGAGAGATGAAGGACGGCATGACGACAGGAGAGACTGGTCAGGGAGGGATAGAGAGAAAAGAAAAAGCAGGAGAAAGAAGTGGAAATAGAAGTGAATGGCTCGGGTCCGAAGTGGAAGCCAGAGAAAAACTCAAGTTACATAGGCCTAGTTATGTAGCAATTATAGGGATGCATATTTCCTGATAGTAACAGGGAATAGGTTGGTGGCAATAGGAAGGAGTCCACAGTTAAAGTTGGAAGTCCCGTAGAGGGCAAAAGTTGACATCAGTAGGATGGAATCGGTTTGCCGCATCAACGAACTGTTGTCCAAGTTCGGAGACAGGAGTAGCAGACGAGAGAAGTCCAGAAGCTATTTGAAGGGTAGAAAATTGAAGGGTAGAAAATTGAAGGATGGAGATTATTGCTGTGGTAATCGGAGTCGGTTTCAGTGCAGGAAGATGATGGCGAGGTGCCCGCAAAGTTGGAGTTCGCTGTAGATCAGAAGCAGCAGAGAAAATGTAAAAGCACACAAGCCAGTGACCAACAAAGCAGAAAAAACAGTTGAATGGGTCACTCAACTCAGCAGAGAAACAGCTACAGTGAGGCAGATCATGTTTTTTTGTTTTAGCAGCAGATTTTTGACACAGCAAATGAGTCTACGTTGTAGTCCAGTGCAAAAGCGTCACGGTGTAGTCCAGTATAGTCCAATGCAGGAATTTAATTTTGATGTCCAGTGAAGCCCAGGAATTCAGAAACTAAATCTGAGAAGCAGACAGCTGGGATGGGGGATGGGTGATGACGGTTTGAAGCAGTTAACTTGCAGTTAACTTGTAATTGGGGCCAAAATGCACCAAAATGCACCAACTGATGAAGCCAGGGAAACTTGAACAGTGGAAGCGAGGAGATTTGGGAGAGAAAGGGTAGAGAATGGCTTGCAGCCTAGGGTCTTAAGAGAAGTAGCGGCAGGGATAGTGGATGCATTGGTTGTAATTTACCAAAATTCCCAGGATTCTGGGAAAACTGCAAATGTAATGCCCCCATTTAAAAAAGGAGACAGACAAAACGCAGGAAACTATAGACCAGTTAGTCTAACATTTGTGGTTGGGAAAATGTTGGAGTCCATTAAAGAAGCAGTCGCAGGACATTTGGAAAAAGCAAAATTCAGTCAGGCAGAGTCAGCATGAATTTATGAATGGGAAATCATGTTTGACAAATTTGCTGGAGTTCTTCGAGGATGTAATGAACAGGGTGGATAAAGGGGAACCAGTGGATGTGGTGTATTTGGACTTCCAAAAGGCATTTGACAAAGTGCCACATAAAAGGTTACTGCACAAGATAAAAGTTCATGGGGTTGGGGGTAATATATTAGCATGGATAGAAGATTGGCTGACAAACAGAAAACAGAGAGTCGGGATAAATGGTTCATTCTCTGGTTGGCAACTAGTAACAACTTGGGTGTCGCAGGAATTGGTGCTGGGGCCCCAACTATTTACAATCTATATTAACGACTTGGAAGAAGGGACTGCATGTAACGTAGCCAAGTTTGCTGACGATACAAAGATGGGAGGAAAAGCAATGTGTGAGGAGGACACAAAAAATCTAAGTGAGGCTAAGTGAGTGGGCAAAAATTTTGCAGATGGAGTATAATGTTGGAATGTGTGAGGTCATGCACTTTGGCAGAAAAAAAATCAAAGAGCAAGTTATTATTTAAATGGAAAAAGATTGCAAAGTGCCTCAGTACACTGGGACCTGGGGGTCCTTGTGCATGAAATGCAAAAGGATAGTATGCAGTTACAGTAAATGATCAGGAAGGCCAATGGTATCTTGGCCTTTATTTCAAAGGGAATGCAGTATAAAAGCAGGGAAGTCTTGCTACAGCTATATAAGGTGAGGCCACACCTGGAATACTGCGTGCAGTTTTGGTTTCCATATTTACAAAAGGATATACTTGCTTTGGAGGCAGTTCAGAGAAGGTTCACTAGGTTGATTCCGGGGATGAGGGGGTTGACTTATGAGGAAAGATTGAGTAGGTTGGCCCTCTACTCATTGGAATTCAGAAGAATGAGAGGTGATCTAATCGAAATGTATAAGATTATGAGGGGGCTTGACAAGGTGGATGCAGAGACGATGTTTCCACTGAAGGGGGAGACTAGAACTAGAGGGCATGGTCTTAGAATAAGGGGCCGCCCAGTTAAAACAGAGAAGAGGAGAAATTTCTTCTCTCAGAGGGTTGTAAATCTGTGGACTTCACTGCCTCAGAGAACTGTGGAAGCTGGGACATTGAATAAATTTAAGACAGAAATAGACAGTTTCTTAAACAATAAGTGAATAAGGGGTTATGGGGAGCGGGCAGGGAAGTGGAGCTGAGTCCATGATCAGATCAGCCATGATCTTATTGAATGGCGGAGCAGGCTCGAGGGGCCGTATGGCCTACTTCTGCTCCTATTTCTTATGTTCTTATGTTCTAGGATGGCTGAAGATTCCCATGGATAAAAGTGAAGAACTCCAGATAGTGGGAAAGCGGGTTGTGTAGAGGACACAGAGAGGCTGCAAAGAGATTTAGATAGGTTAAGCGAATAGGTTAAGGTTTGGCAGATGGAATACAATGTTGGAAAATGTGAGGTCATCCACCTTGGAAAAAAAAACAGTAAAAGGGAGTATTATTTGAATGGGGAGAAATTACAATGCTGCGGTGCAGAGGGACCTGGGGGTCCTTGTGCATGAATCCCAAAAAGTTAGTTTGTAGGTGCAGCAGATAATCAGGAAGGCGAATGGAATGTTGGCCTTCATTGCGAGAGGGATGGAGTACAAAAGCAGGGAGGTCCTGTTGCAACTGTATAGGGTATTGGTGAGACTGCACCTGGAGTACTGCGTGCAGTTTTGGTCACCTTTCTTAAGGAAGGATATACTAGTTTTGGAGGGGGTACAGAGACGATTCACTAGGCTGATTCCGGAGATGAGGGGGTTACCTTATGATGAGAGATTGAGTAGACTGGGTCTTTACTCGTTGGAGTTCAGAAGGATGAGGGGTAATCTTATAGAAACATTTAAAATAATGAAAGGGATAGACAAGATAGAGGCAGAGAGATTGTTTCCACTGATCGGGGAGACTAGAACTAGGGGACACAGCCTCAAAATACATGGGAGCCAATTTAAAACCGAGTTGAGAAGGAATTTCTTCTCCTAGAGGTTTGTGAATCTGTGGAATTCTCTGCCCAAGGAAGCAGTTGAGGCTAGCTCATAGAATGTATTCAAATCACAGATAGATACATTTTTAACCAATAAAGGAATTAAGGGTTACGGGGAGCGGGCGGGTAAATGGAACTGAGTCCACGGCCAGATCAGCCATGATCTTGTTGAATGGCGGAGCAGGCTCGAGGGGCTAGATGGCCTACTCCCGTTCCTAATTCTTATGTTCTTATGTTCTTATGTTCTCTTGGGACTGCCAGCCTAGCAGCAACCATTTTCCCATGGGAAATAGCTCTTGTTTTATTGCAGTACCGTGTTATTGTGCCATGTGATTTATGTGTAGTAATATGGATAGTTTAATTACTGTCCCACTTTCGAATGATCGCATAGTTCATTTCCTGACATGTATCCACAGAAGTAGTAATGGATTGTCCATTTTATTTCGTCATTACCATTTTGTCAAAGTAGAAACAGGAGCAAATTAAGGGCAGCTCCGAGGTGGGTTAGTACTGTTGCTGCAGCTACATTTCTATTTTTAGTGAACAGCTGGAATCATGTCCCCAGTGACACATAATACCCGCTGTATAGAATCATTTTTAATGCATCTTATTTGTGTACAAAGCTGATATGGGCATTTCTCCATTAGCATTATGCCTTGAGTACTTTTTGGCAGGCATTAATTTTCTGAATAGCACTGGTGGCAAATCAAAATACTTAAATTATGGTTTAATCCCTCCCTCACCCCCACTCCCACCCCTGACTGGCAATCAGCTTGGGTGGGGATCCAGACTTTGTTTTGCAGATGACAAGACTTTATGCCAACCATCTGAAAATTCCCCCAGCTGCTTAGATTTTTGATACTAAAATTATAGGGAAATAGCATACCTTGTACCTATATTATTATTTAACAGGTACTCGTTCAATGCATAAATATAGTATTTAAAGGGATATTGTCTTCATGAAAAAATGTTTGACAAGCACTTATGCATTTGTTTTTTGCTAAAGATGTAAATTGCGTTGAAACACATTATCATGTCACCTGTGCATTGTGATGGAAATGATGCACACCTCTTGCACTCCCTGTCAAAAAAGTCTGCCAAACCCTCCGTCATAAATAAACTGCCGCTTTAAGTGACATATTTAATTTATTTGCTTCTCTGAAGTTAACAATCACTTGGGGTAGAAATTCAGATCGGCCCGAAACGGGTTGCACCTACTGCTGTTGAAGTGTTTATTCCGCCGCTGTGGATGAGGTGGCCTCCTGCGCGAAATTCAGCTCTTCGCCAATTTTTTTTTTGAGTGGGCCGGAAGTCGGTCATAATTGGGGGGAAGTGCAGTGGTGAGCACTCTAGAGGGGTGGAAGTGCAGGCGGCATGGCGTCTCTGCCGCTGTCAGTCATCAGCCTAGCGCTGATGACATCATGGCACGTGTGCATCACCACATCTCTCCCCTTCACTTAAAGGGGAGAGCCTTCGCCATTTTAAAACTTCGGTCCACTGGACCACCAGAGAGCGTTTTGGCCAGGCCGCACAGCCATGCCACACACACTGAAAATGCAGTGCACCAACAGAAAAAGCCGTCTGGGGCACCGTGCGGCGGGACGAAGAATTTTGCTCATGAATTTAGATGGAGGTGCGGGAGATCTGCGGTGCATGCTTTGATTACGGACTTAGGAGGGGTTGGAAGCAGTGGGGCGGAGGTGGTGTCCGCCAGAAAAACAACCGAGGAGAATTTCGCGAGTGGCTGCCATTCGACTCTGCCGCATGGCCGCTGCTTTCCCACAATAAGAGGCCTTTTCGGGAGGCTGAATTTCGGCTCCAAAGTTACAAACATAATCTGATTAAATGGGAACAAATGACAGTACTAGCTGCTATCAAAACCTTTAGTAAGTGTCGTTCCGCTAGAAGGTGGTGTTAACATAACATAGAACATAAGAAATAGAAGCAGGAGTAGGCCATTTGGCCCCTTGAGCCTGCTCCGCCATTCAATAAGATCATGGCTGATCTGACCTTTGGCCTCAACTCCACTTCCCTGCCCGTTCCTTATAATCCTTGACTCCCTTATCTTTCAAAAATTTGTCTATCTCCACCTTAAATATATTCAATGACCCAACCTCCACAGTTCTCTGGAGTAGAAAATTCCAAAGATTTATGACCCTCTGAGAGAAGAAATTCCTCCTCATCTCCGTTTTAGATAGGCGACCTCTTATTCTGAAACTATGCCATCTAGTTCTAGATTCCCTCACAAGGGGAAACATCATCTCTGCATCTACCCTGTCAAGCCCCCTCAGAATCTTATACGTTGTATTATTTGTTATACGAAAGTAAAGTTGTACTAAACTGTAACTGTTAAAATGTGCTCGGTGGTTGAACTCTCCCCTGCTGTTATGGGTGTATGTCCTACTCCAGTATCGAAGTACATTATATAAGGTGACACTTCTCAGTGCAGCACTGAAGGATTGCTGCATTTTCAGAGGTACTACTCAGGAAGTTACCATGGCAGTTGTCCAAAGAGCAGCAAAGTACATCCAATGCCCTGGCCAACATTCAGCCGTCGACAACACCATCAGAAACAGATCAATTATCTCATCTATTTTTGTAGAGCCCTGCGCTGAAAATTGACTGCTGCTTTTGACTGCAACACAAGTGACCACACTCAAAAATAATTAATTCCCTCTTCAAACAACTTGAAAAGTGTTACATAAATGGAAGTCTCTGTTATACTCATAATAAACAGTGAGACTGAGTACTGTGTGTAATGAGTAAGTGTGACCTTAGCTCCTTTATTAAGGTTCCAGAGTGCAGGTACCTCGTGGGTGGCCTGCTTATATACTGTGCTCCCAAGGGATGCTGGGATCCCTGGGACTCCAACGGGTGGGCCCTCTGGTGGTCAGGTGTAATGCAAGTTGCAAAGGGTTAAATACATAACAGTCTCCCCCTCCTTTAATTCAAATTGCTTAATGCAAGTAGTCCGTTCATTTGAATTTAAATCATGCTGAACAACACACAACTTTGCCTGTATTGCTTATTCCATCATTTGGGCCTTTACCCCCCCCCCCCCCCCCACCGCCTCCACCCCCCCCAAGTATAGAAACATGCTGAATTTATGAGCTCAATTTTCCCCAGTGATTTGCCCCATTTTTTTGGCGTGCACGCTTTTTTTGGCTTAAGTTAAAAAGTCAAAGTTTCCCCAAAGAATCTACGCCAGTGTAACAGAGTTAGTTATGATTTTTTTAGGATCGTTTTTTTTTTAACGTCATATGGGTCGTAACCCAATGTCTGCGTCAGTTTTTGTAAATTATGGAAGGTTGCCCCCAAAAAATCTCTCCTGGATCGATGTATGTGACCACTCCCAAAAAGCCTTCTGGTGAGTTAAGAAAAAGCAGCGCATATTGAAAAATCGGTGCAGAAGGACGCTATTGTTTCTCAGCAAAATTTTGGAGGGAGTCAAGAAGACTTAAATATACATATTAAAGATTTTCTTCCCCCTTATAACGCATTAATGGAAGTTTAATGGAATTCTGTAACTTTTCATATTCTTTCAACTGACACGCCACTACCAAACGACTGTAAACAGGGCTCGAGGGTCGGAGTATCAGCCAGCAGAATCAATCCCACGCCCGGACACAGGAATTCGGGGCTCGGCTACAAAAGAAGCCTGCGGGGCGAGGTGAGGGGCTGTGGAAGGCGATCGGAAGTCATCAAATGCCTGCAATACCCATCAAATCAAGCCTGGATGGTTGGGGGCTGTGGAAGGCGATCGGAAGGTATCACAAGACTGCACTATGCATCAAATGTAGCCCGAGGGTTGGGGGAGGAGGGGGGTGGAGGATTCCCAATCACTGCGCTTGCTCAGACCTGGGTGTGGTTCATACAGATCTGTGGGGAGAGAGAATAAAGAACCTTGGCCTGCCTGCCTGCCATTTTGAGCTTCTTGCAAAGGTAAAATTTAAGCATGGGGGCGATACTGACAATGCCATACCTTTTGCATCATGGTGCTGTGGAGGAGACAATTGATTCGACGTCATCGCATCAGGAACCTCAGAGCCCATAGGGTGCTGGGCAGGAAGCCTTACCCACATCGGGTATATCGAGACAGGCGTTCGTACCTCCACCTGAGTGATGCAGACTGTGTCAGAAGGCTGCGTTTTCGCAAAGAAGTTGTAACTGAGATCTGTGTGTTGGTGTAAGCAGACCTGCAACTTAGAAGTGTCAGGAGGGCTGCTTTGTCAGTTGAAGTGAAGGTTACAGCTGCACTTTCTTTCTATGCATCCAGATCCTTCCAAGCTACAACTGGGGACGTGTGCACTATTTCTCAACATGTCTGCATTCAGCAGGTGACTGCTGCACTATATGCCCGGAGGAATGACTACATAAAGTTCCCCATGACCGCCCAGGCAACACGTGACAGGGATGTGGGCTTCTCCAGGATTGCTGGCTTCCCAAAGGTACAGGGCTGCATTGATTGTACCCACATCGCCTTGCGAGCATATTTGGAGGATTCTGAGATGTACAGGAACAGAAAAGGCTTCAACTCCATTAATGTGCAGCTCGTATGTGATGACATACACCGCATCATGTCAGTTGATGTGAGATATCCTGGGAGCACCCATGATGCGTTCATCCTATGCGAGAGCGTTATATCTGCCATGTTTCAGCAGCAGGCAGAAGGGCAGAGCTGGCTACTGGGAGACAAAGAGTTTGGCCTCACCACCTGGCTCATGACGCCCCTGTGTGTAACCCGGACAGAAACTGACTGGGAATACAACATGTCGCACATTGCAACATGCAGCATAATAGTGGGGGCCATTAGGATCTTGAAACAGCATTTCCAATGCCTGGACCATTCCGGAGGCTACTTGCTATACTCTCCTGAGATTATTGGTCAGTTCACTGTTGTGTGCTGCATGCTGCATAACTTAGCCATCATGACGCAGCAGCAGCTGGTAGTAGACCCACCTGAGGTGAGAGTGGCTGATGATAATTGTCATGTATGTAACCTCTATGTAACACCACTGCAATACTGTATATACTTAAGCAATGCACACCTTGACCATAGGGTGTGAACTTGTGGGAGACACTCCTTACCTGGTCATCCAGGTATATAAAGGGAGGTCCCACGCAGGGTCATCACTTCTTGGTCCTGTGAATAAAGGTTCAGGTCATAGAGTCCATAGAATGTGCCTCGTGTGGGTTTTGTGCCATTGAGACTAAGGACTTTACAATAATGATGAGGAAGATGCAGATGATGAGGAGGAGGAGGAGGAGGACGAGGATGAAGAAGCAATGCAGCTACCTGAACCCGGAGCACGGTGGCGGAGGCGGGCGGGCTGTAATGCCCCTTTAACGATTGCTCGAGCCTTGTGCCAGCAGCTCATCCGTGAACGCTTTGCTGCCTGAAGGCTCAGCGGCAACTATTCCACATGGACCATGCTTACTGTTTGGCCCTGTTCCGTAATGTTGTGTTGTGTTAGTGGAACAAATGATGGAAATGATTCTTGTTTACTTCAAAAGTTGTGTTAATAATGGAACAAATAATGGAAATGATTCAGTTATAATTTAAAATATATTTTATTCAAAAATGTAACAAATATTTGTTTGTACTTAACTTAACTTTAATAAACATATTCTTGTACCAAACTTTAAAGTTTTCACTTAAGATCACTTACAAACTTTAAGATCACTTACAAACTCTAAGAGCACTTAAAAACTTTAAGATCACTTACTAACTTTTAAACTTGTAAATTTACATAACTTACAAAAAACTTTTAATTTGAGAACAACAGTTACAACAGTTACAACAATAATAATAATAACAACAACAACAACAACAGCAGCAGCAAAGAAAGGCTGCACGCATCTCTCCTCCATCTTATTCTAAGACCGCCTGCTGGGCTTGGTCTTGGTGACTTCACCACCACCCCTGCCCACAGGCGTTGGCGCAGTGTTTCTCGGGTTGGTACCAAGCTTATTCTTTCTAACATCTCGGGTAATGCGCACCTGTTGATGGGGGGGTGGTGAAGGCAGCAATGTGGAGGGCCCAGCTTGGGGCTCTTCAGAGGCTGGTCTGGGAATTGGAGTGGGACTGGCAGTTGATTCTGTCAATGGGCACGGGGTTTGGGCGTGTTCCCTTATTGCAGCAGCTAACTCCAAAATTCCCTCATCATGTTCGCCACCAGTGTTTCAGCTACCTGTGACATGACCTCCCTTATGTTGAGCAACAGTGTGTCAACTACCTGCAACATTTCCTCCCTCATGTTCACTGAGAGTGTTTGAACTAACTGCAACATTGCCTCCCTCATGTTCACTGACAGCACATCAATTACCTGCGACATTCCCTCCCTCATGTGCGCTGACATGGTTTCAGCTGACTGAGATGTTCCCTCCCTAATGTACATGGACAGTGTTCCCATTTCTCATGAGAGTGTTGTTACTTCTCCCAACAATCCCGATACTTCATCACCACCATCACTGATGGTGTCCAGGAGTGATTGCGTAAGGTCAACATTCTCTGCACTCATTTCCATCATCTGAACCACATCTGTTAGATCCTGCACCTCAGGAGAGCGCGGTCAAGCTCTCTTTCTCCTTCTCACCCTGGGTGTGGCTCGCAGCATCCCAGTGGGACACAGCCTCGGATGGTGATGTCCTGGGTGTGCCTCACTGCACCCTACTGGGACCCGCAGCCTCGGATGGTGGGAAACCATGGATTGTCCAACCAACACTCAAGCTATGACTCAGGGAAGGGACTAGCACCTCAATGGGCACCGCCTCCAAAGTGAGTGCAACAGTGGGGACTTAATCCATCCCCTCCCCCTCACCCCCATGCTCTTGGTCTGGAAGGTGGGATTGGAAGATGTTCTACTCTTCAGGCTCGTCCTCATCGGAATCTTCTTCTGCATCGTCAGGGTTAGCCTCAAGTTATGTAAAATATAACAGAACAGACAAATAGTTAGCAGCAGAGGAGGGAGCAGGATGGGTGGCATGAGTAGGCTCACACAGCAAGCTGATTTGAAGGACCACGATGAATGATAGCACATTGCATCAACCGAAGCGTAGCTGAGGGAGACATTTCCATGAACCAAAGCATGGCTAGTCCGTGCAGTACTTAACATTTAGAAAAGCCAGACTGTGGAATTTGCAGGATTTACCCTCTCCCTTGAGTGTGAGCCCAGCTTGTGCAGTGGTGGTTGCTATTCTCCAGGCAGGACCCATCAAAGCAGCAACCCTCTCTTCCAAGGGTGTCAGTGGGTGCAGATTTGCCGGGCCTCCTCCTGTTTGAATTCTTTCTCGCTTGTTGTGTGCCACTTTCCTCTGCAAAGATGAAAACATAACTTTTTAGAGAGGGTGTCTTTCTGCTGGGTAGGACATATAGAGCTTGTCACATTTACAATTGCAATTCCATTGAATAAATGAAAATATTACTTACACTAACTACTTGACCAAGGTCCTGCCACTTCTTTTTGCACTGGCCTCCAGACCTCGGGGTGGTTATCATTGCACAGTAATCTTCTGCACATAGGTTCCAGCGTTTTTTCATTTCTTTTGGTAGAACTTCTGCTGGTGTCCAGCTCCTGCCATCTGTTCTCAATCACAGTAACTAGTGCCTCCACTTCATCCTGTAAGAAATTCTTGGTCCTGGCACCGCGTTGCATTTGTATTGCAGCTCCAATGTTTCCAATGATAGTTACAGTTCTCACACAGCAAGGTTCTCACACACACAACTGGCTCTTTAAAATTGGCCGATTGCAGACCGGGAGTTGTACTGCGCATGCGCGCTCATAGGAATCACATCAAAAACGGCCTTTTTTTTCGCGCATGCGCAGAAGGGGCGGCATCGTTTTTTCAGCGCACACAGTAGGCTCCACCCCACGAGGCTACTGGACAGGCTGCGCGGTGCCAATTTTGAAAAATATAGTGGGGAAACTTACATAAGAACATAAGAACATAAGAAATAGGAACAGGAGTAGGCCATACAGTCCGTCGAGCCTGTTCCGCCATTCAATAAGATCATGGACTCAACTCCACTTCCCCGCCAGCTCCCCATAACCCCTTATCCCCCTATCATTTAAGAAACTGTCTATTTCTGTCTTAAATGTATTTAATATCCCAGCTTCCACAGCTCTCTGAGGCAGCGAATTCCACAGATTTACAACCCTCTGAGAGAAGAATTTCCTCCTCATCTCTGTTTTAAATGGGCGGCCCCTTATTCTAAGGTCATGCCCTCTAGTTCTAGTCTCCCCCATCAGTGGAAACATCCTTTCTGCATCCACCTTGTCAAGCCCCCTCATAATCTTATACGTTTCGATAAGGTCACCTCTCATTCTTCTGAATTCCAATGAGTAGCGGCCCAACCTACTCAACTTTTCCTCATAAGCCAACCCCCTCATCCCCAGAATCAGCCAAGTGAACCTTCTCTGAACTGCCTCCAAAGCAAGTATATCCTTTTATAAATATGGAAACCAAAGCTGCATGCAGTATTCCAGGTGTGGCCTCAACAATACTCTCCCACTCTTTTTCCTCCACTCCTGTGCTGCAGAGCCACCCACGGTGCCATGAACTTGGCTACTGCTGCTCTCCCCTGATGAGCAGCAGGAGATCGAGGAGGCAGTCGGTGCAGCTGCAGCAGGGGCAGAAGGTACACAAAGAAGTAGAAAGAAATCTAAAGGTGACGTCACAGCCATGGGGGTAAGTGATTGGTTGGTGATTGGTGAGTAGCTTTTCTTTTTCTTTTACTTATCAGTAGGTAAGCATTATCATTGCTGTTGCCAAAGTAAGTTAATCTAGGGGTTAAGTCATGGCAGGAGAGCTCAGATACATGTTATGCTCCTCCTGTGCTATGTGGGAACTCTGGCGACTACATGTGCGGGAAGTGTATCCGCCTGCAGCACCTGACAGAACGCATTGCGGCACTGGAGCTGCGGGTGGATTTACTCTGGAACATCCACGATGTGAGAATAGCACGTTTAGTGAGTTGGCCACACCGAAGGTAAAGGGTACACAGCCAGATAGCGGATGGGTGACCAACAGGAAGAGCAGTGGAAGGAAGGTAGTGCAGGGGCCCCCTGCGGTCATCCCCCTGCAAAACAGATACACCGCTTTGGGTACTGTTGAGGGGGATGACTCATCAGGGGAGAGCAGCAGTAGCCAAGTTCATGGCACCGTGGGTGGCTCTGCGGCACAGGAGTGGAGGAAAAAGAGTGGGAGAGCTATAGTGATAGGGGATTCAATTGTAAGGGGAATAGATAGACATTTCTGCGGCCGCAGTCGAGACTCCAGGATGGGATGTTGCCTCCCTGGTGCAAGGGTTAAGGATGTCTCGGAGCGGGTGCAGGACATTTTGAAAAGGGAGGGTGAGCAGCCAGTTGTCGTGGTGCATATCAGTACCAACGATATAGGTAAAAAATGGGATGAGGTCCTACAAGCTGAATTTAGGGAGCTAGGAATTAAATTAAAAAATAGGACCTCAAAGGTAGTAATATCAGGATTGCTACCAGTGCCACATGCTAGTCAGAGTAGGAATCGCAGGATAGCTCAGATGAATACGTGGCTTGAGGCGTGGTGCAGAAGGGAGGGATTCAAATTCCTGGGACATTGGAACCGGTTCTGGGGAGGTGGGACCAGTACAAACCGGATGGTCTGCACCTGGACAAGACCAGAACCAATGTCCTAGAGGGAATGTTTGCTAGTGCGATAGGGTAGGAGTTAAACTTATATGGCAGGGTGATGGGAACCTTTGCAGGGAGACAGAGGGAAGTAAAATAGGGGCAGAAGCAAAAGATAGAAAGAAGAAAAGTAAAAACGGAGGGCAGAGAAACCCAAGGCAAAAATCAAAAAGGGCCACATTGCAGCAAAATTCTAAAAGGGAAAAGTGTGTTAAAAAGTCAAGCCTGAACGCTCTGTGCCTCAATGTGAGGAGTATTCGTAATAAGGTGGATAAATTAACTGCGCAGGCAGCTATTAACAATTCTGATATAATTGGGTTAAGGAGACATGGCTCCAGGGTGACCAAGGCTGGGAACTCAAATTCCAGGGCCATTCAACATTCAGGAAGGATAGATAGAAAGGAAAAGGAGGTGGGGTGATGTTGTTGGTTAAAGAGGAAATTAACGCAATAGTAAGAAAGGACATTAGCTTGGATGATGTGGAATCTGTATGGGTAGAGCTGTGGAATACCAAAGGGCAGAAAACGCTATTGGGAGTTGTGTACAGACCACCAAGCAGTAGTAGTGAGGCTGGGGATGACATCAAACAAGAAATTAGGGATGCATGCAATAAAAGTACATCAATAGGCAACTTTAATCTACATATAGATTGGGCAAACCAAGCTGGTAGCAATGCGGTGGAGGAGGATTTCCTGGAATGTATTAGGGATGGCTTTCTAGACCAAAATGTCGAGGAATCAACTAGAGAGCTGGCCATCCTAGACTGGGTGTTGTGTAATGGGAAGGGACTAATTAGCAATCTTGTTGTGCGAGACCCCTTGGGGAAGAATGACCATAATATGGTAGAATTCTTTATTAAGATGGAGAGTGACAACGTTAATTCAAAAATTAGGGTCCTGAACTTAAGGAAATGTAACTTCGATTGTATGAGACGTGAATTGGCTAGGATAGACTGGCAAATGATACTTAAAGGGTTGACAGGGGATAGGCAATGGCAGACATTTATAGATTACATGGATGAACTTCAACAATTGTACATCCCTGTCTGGAGTAAAAATAAAACGGGGAAGGTAGCTCAACCGTGGCTAACAAGGGAAATTAGGGATAGAGTTAAATCCAAGGAAGAGGCATATAAATTGGCCAGAAAAAGCAGCAAACCTGAGGACTGGGAGAAATTAGAATTCAGCAGAGGAGGACAAAGGGTCTAATTAGGAGGGTGGAAATAGAGTATGAGAGGAAGCTTGCAGGGAACATAAAAACTGACTGCAAAAGCTTCTATAGATATGTGAAGAGAAAAAGATTAGTGAAGACCAACGTAGGTCCTTTGCAGTCAGAATCAGGTGAATTATAATGGGGAACAAAGAAATGGCAGACCAATTGAACAAATATTTTGGAACTGTCTTCACAAAGGAAGACACAAATAATCTTCCAGAAATACTACAGGTTCGAGGGTCTAGCGAAAAGGAGGAACTGAAGGAAATCCTTATTAGTCAGGAAATTGTGTTTGGGAAATTGATAGGATTGAAGGTCGATAAATCCCTAGGGCCTGATAGGCTGCATCCCAGAGTACTTAAAGAAGTGGCCCTAGAAATAGTGAATGCATTGGTGATTATTTTCCAACATTCTATTGACTCTGGATCAGTTCCTTTGGACTGGAGGGTAGCTAATGTAACACTACTTTTTAAAAAAGGAGGGAGAGAGAAAATAGGGAATTATAGACCGGTTAGCCTGACATCGGTGGTGGGGAAAATGTTGGAATCAATTATTAAAGATGAAATAGCAGCGCATTTGGAAAGCAGTGACAGGATCGGTCCAAGTCAACATGGATTTATGAAAGGGAAATCATGCTTGACAAATCTTCTGGAATTTTTGAGGATGTAACTAGTAGAGTGGACAAGGCAGAACCAGTGGATGTGGTGTATTTGGACTTTCAAAAGGCTTTTGACAAGGTCCCACACAGGAGATTAGTGTGTAAAATTAAAGCACATGATTTTGGGAGTAATGTATTGATGTGGATAGAGAACTGGTTGGCAGACAGGAAGCAGAGAGTCGGAATAAATGGGTCCTTTTCAGAATGGCAGGCAGTAACTAGTGGGGTGCCGCAGGGTTCAGTGCTGGGACCCCAGCTATTTACAATTAGATGAAGGAATTGAATGTAATATCTCCAAGTTTGCAGATGACACTAAGCTGGGTGGCGGTGTGAGCTGCGAAGAGGACGCTAAGAGGCTGCAGGGTGACTTGGATAGGTTCGGTGATTGGGCAACGGCATGGCAGATGCAGTATAATGTGGATTAATGTGAGGTTATCCACTTTGGTGGCAAAAACAGGAAGACAGAATATTATCTGAATGATGACAGATTAGGAAAAGGGGAGGTGCAACTGGACCTGGGTGTCATGGTACATCAGTCATTGAAGTTTGGCATGCGGTTACAGCAGGCGGTGAAGAAGGCAAATGGCATGTTGACCTTCATAGCTAGAGGATTTGAGTATAGGAGCAGGGAGGTCTTACTGCAGTTGTACAGAGCCTTGGTGAGGCCACACCTGGAATATTGTGTTTAGTTTTGGTCTCCTAATGTGAGGAAGGAGGTTATTGCTATTGAGGGAGTACAGCGAAGGTTGACCGGGTTGATTCCTGGGATGGCAGGACTGACATATGAGGAGAGACTGGATCAACTGGGCTTGTATCCACTGGAGTTTAGAAGAATGAGAGGGGATCTCATAGAATCATGTAAAATTCTGACGGGATTGGATAGGTTAGAGGCAGGAAGAATGTTCCCGTTGCTGGGGAGTTCCAGAACCAGGGGTCACAGTCTAAGAATAAGGGGTAAGCCATTTAGGACCGAGATGAGGAGAAACTTCTTCACTCAGAGAATTGTGAATCTGTGGAATTCTCTACCACAGAAAGTTGTTGAGGCCAGTTCATTAGATATATTCAAAAGGGAGTTAGATATGGCCCTCACGGCCAAAGGGATCAAGGGGTATGGAGAGAAAGCAGGAAAGGGGTACTGAGGTTGAATGATCAGCCATGATCTTGTTGAATGGTGGTGCAGGCTCGAGGGGCCGAATGGACTGCTCCTGCACCTAAATTCTATGTTTCTATGTTTCTATGACCGCCTAGTTCCACTCCAGATCTTCACCCTTGCCTCAGCTCATCCGCTACTGAAGCCCTCATCCATGGCTTTGTTACCTGTAGACTTGACTATTCCAAGGGCTGTCACACCTATAGATTTCTGCCCACGACAAAGAAATAAATAAATAAATGTGAATAGGGGGATTTGGGCTGGCAAGAATAAAATGAGGGCAAGAAACAGCACCTTTCCAGGGTGCAACTTGGAAATCTTGCTTGTTGTAGTTGCTAAAGAGAATGGTGTTTTTTTCTGGAGTACAGGGGCATCCTCCTCTCAAGAGAAACGCAAGAGCAGGCTGGATGGAACCAGCAGGAAAAGTTAACAATCTCTCAACTATGATCAAATTCTGCGTGCAGGTGAGGAAGAAACATTATGATCAGTGAAAGGTTACCATGGTATCTTTGCTTCATTTTACAATGCTGCTTACAAAATATTTCAAAAATACCACTGTGACCTTGGTGAAGATTGACAGATCTTACAACAAAAAAAAATACTGTGGATGCTGGAAATAGGAAATAAAAACAGAAAATGCTGGAAATACTCAGCAGGTCAGACAGTTGAGACATCCATTCACTTACTTTTTAAATGTACAAGCATGTTAACGATTTGCCAAGCAGCCTGCATTAATGACATGCAATTTTGTTTGCCCTATGGTTAGGAACAAACAACTACAACAGCTTGCATTTATATAGCGCCTTTAACGTAGTAATACGACCCAAAATAATTAACAAGAGTTACACCTTGAAGGAGATATCAGGACAGATGACATAAGAACATAAGAACATAAGAAATAGGAGCAGGAGTAGGCCATACGGCCCCTCGAGCCTGCTCCGCCATTCAATAAGATCATGGCTGATCTGATCATGAACTCAGTTCCACTTCCCTGCCCGCTCCCCATAACCCCTTATCCCCTTATTGTTTAAGAAACTGTCTATTTCTGTCTTAAATTTATTTAATGTCCCAGCTTCCACAGCTCTCTGAGGCAGCGAAATCCATAGATTCATAACCCTCTGAGAGAAGAAATTTCTCCTCATCTCAGTTCTATATGGGCGGCCCCTTATCCTAACATCATGCCCTCTAGTTCTATTCTCCCCCACCAGTGGAAACATCCTCTCTGCATCCACCTTGTCCAGCCCCCTCATAATCCTATACGTTTCTATAAGCTCACCTCTCAATCTTCTGAATTCCAATGAGTAGAGGCCCAACCTACTCAACCTTTCCTCATAAGTCAACCCACTCATCTCCGGGATCAACCTAGTGAACCTTTTCTGAACTGCCTCCACAGCAAGTATATCCTTTCGTAAATATGGAAACCAAAACTGCACGCAGTATTCCAAGTGTGGCCTCACCAATACCCTGTACAGCTGTGACAAGGCTTCCCTGCTTTTATACACCATCCCCTTTGCAATAAAGACCAAGATTCCATTGGCCTTCCTGATCACTTGCTGTACCTGCATACTAGCCTTTTGTGTTTCATGCACAAGTACCCCCAGATCCCGCTGTACTGCAGCACTTTGTAATCTTTCTCCAGTTAAATAATCACTTGCTCTTTGATTTTTTTCTGCCAAAGTGCATGACCTCACATTTTCCAACATTATACTCCATCTGCCAAATTCTTGCCCACTCACTTAGCCAGTCTATACCCTTCCTCCCATCTTTGTATCATCAGCAAACTTGGCTACGTTACACTCAGTCCCCTCTTCCAAGTCGTTAATATAGATTGGAAATAGTTGGGGTCCCAGCACTGATCAAAAGCTTGATCAAAGACATAAGTTTTAAGAACCATCTTAAAGGAGGAGATAGAGGTAGTGAGGTGGAGAGGTTTCGGGAGGGTATCCCAAAGCTCAGGGGCAAGGCAGTTGAAAGCACGGCTGCCAATGGTGGAGTGATTAAAATAGGGAATGTGCAAGATGTCAGCACTGGAGGAGTGCAGCGATCTTGCAGGCTTGCAGGGCTGGAGGAAGTTTGAGATAGGATAGGGCGAGGACATGTTGGGATTTGAAAACAAGGATGAGGATTTTAAAATTGAGGCTTTGTCAAACTGGGAGCCAGTTTAGGTCAGCAAGCACAAGGTTGATGGGTGAACAGCACTTGGGCAGCAGAGTTGTCAATGAGCACATTTACACAGGGTGGAAAATAGGATGGGAGGCCGACCAGGAGAGCATTAGAATAATCAAACACCAAGCACACAACTTAAATAAGGTGCCTGCATGCTGCATATTCATAGACACATGCTGGGTGATTAATGGCCAGAGTCCTCTTCTGCCTTTGGTTGAGGTAGGGTCTTTCCCATGTTATCCATTCCGTGGCAATGGTCCTTTGCAGGATGAGGCTGTGTAAGGTACACCAGGCTGCAAACATCTTGGATAACTAGGCCGACCTATGCAGGATATCTCCTCTCATCCTCCCCTTCAGTGTCAGCTGTGGCTCAGTTGGTAGCACACTTGCCTCTGAGTCAGAGGTTGTGGGTTCAAGTCCTTTTCCAGGGACTCAAGCACATAAAAATCAAGGCTAACACTCCAGTGCAGTGTTGAGGGAGTGCTGCACTGTCGGTGGTGCCATCTTTCAGATGAGACATTAAACTGAGGCCCTGTTTGCTCTTTCAGATGAACATAAAAGATCCCATAGCACTATTTTGAAGAAGATGTAAGTGGTTTTGCCCTTGGTGGTTTCGAATCACCCCCTTACAACAGTTCTAGCCATCGGGATTACAATGGTGAACAGAAATACACAGTTACAGACAGATCTTTCAGCCTTAACCATCACAATGCTTTTATTCAAGTTAAAGCACACACCTGCACCCAGTAAAAACACACCCTGGTGGTGTAAAACAAACAAACACAGGAGAACACACACAACCCTGGCCCGTCTGAACAGGCCCCTAATGCAAAGTACCCACGACTAAAACACCCCTGCTCGGATTCAAAAGTGCACCACCGAATCTGTCCAACAGAATTGTGCGTACGCTTATGATCCTTGCAGGAAACCTACCCACTAAACCCCTAAGGCTTGGTTGGGACACACGACACCCCTTCACACTATGCGGTGGTCTTAAAGATGTGTGGGTTGGGGTAAATGCTCACCAATGACCCCTCTGGCTTACTTGCTGCTTCTCCCGATGAGGCATATCTTCTGGTTCTGTACCAATCTGTGGTATTCAAGTCCAGTCTCAAGGTTAGCTTCCCAGTCGAAATAGCGAGGCTCTCTTTGCTTGTAGGTGTTTCTTCTCTCCGTCCCAGATGGAGTGCTCAGTCCTTGTGCATTGAACAAAGCGAGCAGGCATAGAAGAGGGGGGAGAGAGATGGCAGCGAAAAACTGCCTCTCTTATACCTGCAAAATGCTTCTGAATTCCTCGCACCAAAAATCAGTCCTTTGCCTGAGGCAGTGCAACTACAGAGCATAACATAAAACTTTTTCAGACGGCGTCTTTGTCAACTGTCCTGTTCCTAGGGACAAGCCTCCAACAAGTCTGGGTGGTCGAAAAGCTTCCTTAGTGTCTTGAGCACCGACCAATCTTCTTGATCTCTCGCTGATTACATGACAAAGGGCCCCCCCATCAACCATCTGCCTGCCATTTCAGCCATTGATTCCTGCCCACTTGATGTGTATTCCTGTGGGACATGTTTGGATCTGTCTCAAGTCAGGCTGTCTGCCTTTCTGCAGTAACAGCCACGTTAAAGCAATGTCCAAAAGTTTAAGTCCAAAGGTTTATGCTTTTGCTGCCGATGTTTTTGCTGAATTCATACAAAACGCAGAGGAGTTATCCCTGGGTTCCTGGCCAATATTTATCCCTCAATCAACATAACAAAAAGAGATTATCTGTTTATTATCACATTGCTGTTTGTGGGAGCTTGCTGGGCGCAAATTGGCTGCTGTGTTTCCCTCATTACAACAGTGACTGCACTCCAAAAGTATTTCATTGGTTGTAATGTACTTTGAGATGTCTGGTGGTCATGAAAGGCGCTGTATAAATGTAAATCTTGCTTTCTTTTCCTTAATAATCTTATTCCCGATTTTATACTTTCTGGAAATCCGTATTTATTCCTATAATGCTGTAGTGGAAATGTTTTATATTATTCTGCACATCCACAGCAGGTTTAGTTTCAGTAAAAGTACAAATGCATAACATTTTCTGATTATCACTGCTATTTTAAGTAATAGTCACTCGAGTCCTGTTCACAATTACTTGCAGCCCTTCGGGATCTGAACATTTAAACTCACACATACAGAATTGCTTTCAGTTGACTCCTCTTCTTTTTTTGCAAGATAATTGGTGTCAATTTGGATCAGATGCTATAGTTAGGTGTTTGTGAAGGCTGAAGTAATTTTTTACTGGCTGCATGGTGAGTAAAGTGTCATTTTCACGTGACATTTTATGAAATTCTCAAAATGATATTATTGGTGAATATATCTTATTTAGCTATGGCACCTGCATCAATGCAAGTCTGCTGTGTTATACTCACTGAGTATTATCCTCTGATGGTGCAATTATAGCTCAAACCAACTACTTTTATTTTAATACTTAAATACTGCATATACATAACACTATTTCAGATTTATTTATTTTTAGCTTCAAATGCCATATCACAGTACATTTTAAAATGCATCAAAAAATGTCAAAAATCCAAATTTTTGGGGGGCCATACCCTCTGGGAAATAGATTTTGCACAATCAAAGTTTACTTTCTCTGTCAAAAATTTCAAAGTCTATGACTGTAAATATTGCACTTTTACATGCTTCTGTATTTTCCCCCATGCAATACAACTGAGAGAATATTGGGTCTAGCTCAAGCTTAAGTTATGATAGCCTGGATTTTCCTCTGTTAACAGATTTACACTGAGGCGGTCCTAACACTTACCAATGTGAAACCGCCGCTAACTTGCTGCAAATTTCCTCGCAGAACCCATGATTGATCATGCAGGACAGCTTGGAGGCCAGAAAACTACCTTTGTGCACCCTCCTTGTTGTGTGGGGATGCCTAAGTCCTTCTTGCCTGTAGGCTCTGGGGTGTTAGTGTCGATGTGTAAGGTGAGAAATCTTCAGTGATGCCTGACTCTGACCCTCCAGCCTAGACTCTTCCATATGTTCATCTTCCTTGTTTTCATAACATGAAAATAAAGATATTTCCATTGAGAAATCGATGCTTGGAGTGCAAAGCAGTGCTTTAAGCAGCGCTGAGTAAAAGTAGCATCAAAAGTCATGACTCAGTACCGAAAGTACTAAATAGATTGTTACACAGGCAAACAAGATTAAGAAGTTTGCAGACAACACTAAAATTGGCTGTGTGGTTGATAATGAAGAGGAAAGTTGTGGGCTGCAGGAGGATATCAATCTACTGGTCAGGTGGGCAGAGCAGTGGCAAATGGAATTTAATTCAGATAAGTGTGAGGTGATGCACTTTGGGAGGGCTAATAAGGAAAGGGTGTACACATTAAGCAGTAGGCCACTTAATAGTGTAGATGAACAAAGGGACCTTGGAGTGCTTGTCCACAGATCCCTGAAAGTAGCAGGCCAGGTGGATAAGATGGTTAAGGAGGCATGAGGAATGCTTGCCTTTATTGGACGAGGCATAGAATATAAGAGCAGAGCGGTTATGTTTAAATTGTATAATACTTTGGTTAGGCCACAGCTGGAGTATTGCGTGCAGTTCTGGTCGCCTTATTATAGGAAGGACGTGATTGCACTAGAGAGTGCAGAAGAGATTTACTAGGATACTGCCTGGAATGGAGAATCTTAGTTATGAGGACAGATTGGATAGGCTGGGTTTATTCTCATTGGAACAGAGGAGGTTGAGAGGAGACCTCATTGAGGGGCCTGGACATAGTGGATAGTAAAGGCCTATTTCCATTGGTGGAGGGGTCTATTATGAGGGGGCATAGTTTTAACGTGGTTGGTGGAAGGTTTAGAGGGGATTTGAGGGGGAGCTTCTTTACGCAGAGAGTTGTGGAGATCTGGAACTCGCTGCCTGGAAGAGTGGTGGGTGCAGAAACCCTCACCACTTTTAAGAGATGTTTGGATGGGCACTTAAAGTGCAGAAACCTGCAGTATTACGGACCTAGAGCTGGTAATTGGGATTGGACTGGATGACCTTTTGTTGGACGGAGCAGATATAATGGTAAGTACTGCAGGGAATCGAATACGGCCAGGGTGATCTCCTGGACCAGTTTCGATCGCCTGGATGAGTTGGAGAGCAATTTTCCCAGATTTTTTCTCCCTAAATTGGCCTGGGTTTTTATCTAGTTTTTGCCTCTCCCAGGGGATCACATGACTCCGGTTGGGGTGGAATGTAGAATGTTTCAGTATAAGGGGTGTCGCAGTTGCGGTGAGGCGGACTGGTTGGGCTTGGTGCTCCTTGCCTTTCCGGCATTGTTCATAGGTTTATATGTAATCTTAAGAGCTGCTGACCAAGGGCCGTGTGGCTCTTTGTTGGCCGGCGTGGACACGATAGGCCGAAATGGCCTCCTTCTGTGCTGTAAATTTCTATGTTTCTATGTTTCTAAACACTAAGCTCCAGAAGTAGCAAATTGGCCTCAGCAATATCTGTCTCAGGCATACCTTGCAGCACCTCGAACATCATTGGTATAGCAACGCTAATTATTTGGTTTGGGGGCAGAAATAGAGGGGAATGGGCCAGAGGGGGTAACCATGCTTTTTTGACCACATTTAAATGTGGAGGAATTGGTTTCTGGAGGGCCTGAAAGGGAACTGTGGGTTTTATCAAATGCAGTTTTCTTTTGTGCAGATTTATAATGGTAGCCTTTAGGAGCACATTTTTCTCCATTTGCTGTTCCAAAATTGGTGACAATTCAGAAGAAGATCCAGAACAATATACCAATGTCCCACTCCACTCTTACTGCTTTTTATTTTTGTATGTCATATGTGAGGCCACGAGATTTCAGTTTTCACAGAAAAACAAATTGGCCCTGAAATCCCGGCCTCACCAGGTCCATACGGAATATGTACGGACCTGGCGAGACCTCGCAAAAGCCAGGTTTTGCCGTGCTTTGCGCATTCGCCGAAAACCAGCTTTTCCGATCTGTCAAGATATGATATCTCTTGACAGATCCTCTGCCTTCCCGGGAGAAGGCTATTTGCCCAACTCTTGCCCAGCGCATGTCCTTCAAACTCTTATACCTGGTAAAAGCAGACACATTGCCTACTTTTACCAGCGTAAGAGTTTTAAAACACATAAAAATTAAATTTAAATACACATTTTTATAGTAAAAGTCCTGTCCACTAAGGTAAGTTTATTTAAAACCCTATTAAAACACATTAAAAAAAAATCTAAAAAGTATATATTTTTTCTAAAACATTTAATTAAGTTTAATTTCAATTAATTTTAAATACGTGAGGTGTTTTTTTATTTTATTATGTTGTGTTTGGGTGTTATTGGGGGTTATTCTCATTGATAGTTATGGGAACAGGTAAAATCGGAGTTCCCATTACTAGCAATGAGAATACTGTACCTTGATTGGTTGTCCAGGCCCACGTAACTCCAGCTTTTCGGTCCATATGTAGAAGGTGTGCACGCGCTGCGAAGCGCGGGAAAGGAAGGCCTCCAACCGGTGCCTCTGGGACCACCAGGTACTTTTGTAGAGAAATTTCGGGTCGGAGGCATTCGTCCGAAGGAAGCCTCCAACCGGAATTTCAGGCTCATTGAATTGCAGAATCCGAGAATCTCACAGCACAGAGGTCTATGTCCTCACCTGACCATAACATCAGTCCAAGATTGGTAAAAATCTGAGAGAAATGGCAAAACTGGCTATTTGCACCAGGGTTTCTGCTGGTCTCCTGTTGAAGTTACAACGAGAGATTGGGGGAACCTCTGTGCAAATTCTACCCCCAAAAATACTTGAGTACAAGATAAGTGCACCTTGCTCAACCACTCACTCAACTCCACCATTGATGCTCTTATCCCGAGTAGAGCTCTTAATCCCTCCAACCCTGATTGTTCCCGTGGTTTGGCCCCCATCTTCACTCACGCATGTTCAAGGAGAGTAGACCTGCGTCTATCTGGTGCATAACTGATTAGATCTAGATGGACCACATCAAACTATTAGGCTCACTCTGCTTTGCCAACATCACTCACTATTTTAAGATCATCCTGGAGAGCAAAGATTACCCCAGCTTCTTTTCCCCACTAATAACCATCTGCTTAAACCCCTCTCGCTTGCCCCTGCACCCTCACCTCCAACAAGTGCAAGGAGCTCATGGACTACTTCCTCATGCCCTTGCCATGAAATCATTATCTTTCTCTAGTTTCTCTCCTCTCTCCCCTCATGCCTTCATGGAGCTCACCTTGTATATGAGACCAACTTCTGCTCTCTTGCCCCATTCTAGCTGGCTTCCCAACTTCCCTTCCAGGCGCAGATGCTAGCTGACATTCTAAATAGTTCTCCCTCCCCCTGCTGATATGAGAATGAACAACTTCATTCAGTTCCACTCCAGATATCACCATACTTCTGGGCCCTAGTTCTATGCTGAAATCGATCACTAGAATGGCTAGTCTAATGGCAGTTATCAGATCCTACAACCCCTTAGAGATAGCAACCTGTATCCTGGCCCCAACTGTCAAAAAAGCGATTACATGGGGTTCTGTCTAAACTGTCCCCCAAAGTCTGGTCTTTCATGGAGGAGGAGGCACTTGTTGGTCCTGGGCTACTGCTGAGGTGGGGAACTATTGCGGACTCCAATGAGACTGCCACATGCTCTATTGATATCTGCAAAGAGGAAAACACTTTTTTGATATTGCTGCAAATGAGGGATGTAGTCCCCAGAGTCACACCTGTCAACAGACACACATCATTGGATACTGACCTCAGAGTCTCCACATAGGTTTGAAAATCTTTTTGTTCAGTCATCCTATATCCCCAGGGATACATTTCCGCTGACTTTGCAACCGGGTTTTCGCCGCGATTTGACCCTCCGCAGCGTAAACCCGGTTGGCGGGATTTTCTGGAAGCTTTTTGCAGCGGCGCTTCCATGTACCGCTGGGGAGAGGAGCGCCGACGTGAAACGACGTGCACACCACGGATTGCGTTACCATCGTACTTTAGGCTCTCTCCAGATCCGTACTCTGCGCCCAGAATACTCTCAGTGCAGCCCTACCAGCAGCGGTAAGTATGAAGACCTGCAAAAAAGTTAAGTTAAAGCTTTTATTTTTTAATTCTTGTTCTAGAGATTTAGTAGGTGAGGGTTATGTGAATGTTTTGTGAATGTTTTTTGAATGTTTTTTGCCAATTTTTGTTGTTTAGTTTTTCCCTCCTCCCAAGGCTTCTCTCGCAGCGCTACCAGCCCCGGACTAAAGTTGCTGAACTCGCGGTTTGCGCCGTGAATCGTCATGCAACGGCAACTTTACTGATCCGCATATGTATCGGCTGAAAGTTCGGCCGAAAAACGGTAGCGCAGCGAAAATATTAATTTTGGTGAAAAACTATCATTTTCGCCGAAATCCAAAAATCCCGCCCTAACGTTCCTTTTCTTCACCTGTTCTAGTTCCTTCGCCTCTGAGGTGCATTCTGAGGATCAGTATCGCTATAGGCAGTTGGCTACTCTTGTGATACAAAGGTCTCATCAGATCTGGGTCCCACAAATCTGAGGACGGTTTTTTCCACAACCTTTACTGGGTAGCTGTCACATCTGCACCCACTCCCACCTCCTCTGGTTCCCTTGTACTCTGTGAATTACATAGATGCCACATCCTCACTTTCAATATCTAATTGCCCCAGGGTGGCAGTGCCTCAGCTGATGCCTGGGAGGGAGAAAGCAAGTGATGTAGAGGGTGACATCAGGGGGACAGAAACACAGGACTGTGTGGCCTCATCGTCATCATCCTCCCTCTGCTTGTTCCTGCTTTTGAAAATATTCTTTAAGAGTAACACAAAATCTCACATGAGCTATTACAGCCACCTGACAGTCAACTCAGTCATAGAATCATAGAATAGTTACAGCACAGAAGAAGGCCATTCGGCCTGTCGAGCCCGTCAAGCAAAAAGTTTGCTACTTATCTGCTGTTTTCCAGCCTCCTGCTCAATATTTTAATGATGATGCTTTTTTTTTTAAAGGCTCCACCTTTCCCCTCCTCACGAAGTATTCGCTTGTTACACAGGTGTTGTACTCAGCCAACGTCGTGGGTATGTAAATAAATGTAATTTATGGTGGGGTCGTTGCTGGAGTAAATTGGTGGGTGGAAATCCTGGTTTAGTAGCACAACATCAGATGAAATGGCTATGTGGCATTTTGGGGACAATCTTTTTGCCAACACTTGCCAGCTGCTTTTACCAGGCAGATTTATCAGTTGCATTGGAAAGAGAAGGCACAATGGAAGTAATTTTCTGTGTAAACATGGGGACAAGAGAGGTTCCCTGCCACCATGTATACTCAAATATGTGCAAAGAACACGAAGAAGATGCTGTCAGGACTGTTAATGCAATGGCACATTTTCAAGTTAAGAGAAGGTCTCCTGCATGAGGATAAAGACATTTCTCTTGCAGCCAACAAAGATTTGTCTTCTGTTGCTAATTCATGCAGCTGCAGTTCTGCTGTTGTCCTGGGATACTACAGAGATGTTATAAGCTATGGCTGCAGACCGTATCCTTGATCCTCTGAAACTTGCTTTTCTGGATCAAATATTAGTATAGTATAGTAGTATAGTATTAGGCGGTCCCTCGTATCGAGGATAGAAACATAGAAACATAGAAAATAGATGCAGGAGTAGGCCATTCGGCCCTTCGAGCCTGCACCGCCATTCAATGAGTTCATGGCTGAACATGCAACTTCAGTACCCCATTCCTGTTTTCTCGCCATACCCCTTGATCCCCTAGTAGTAAGGACTACATCAAACTCCTTTTTGAATATATTTAGTGAATTGGCCTCAACAACTTTCTGTGGTAGAGAATTCCACAGGTTCACCACTCTCTGGGTGAAGAAGTTTCTCCTCATCTCGGTCCTAAATGGCTTACCCATCATTCTTAGACTGTGACCCCTGGTTCTGGACTTCCCCAACATTAATAAGAACATAAGAACATAAGAACATAAGAATTAGGAACAGGAGTAGGCCATCTAGCCCCTTGAGCCTGCTCCGCCATTCAACAAGATCATGGCTGATCTGGCCGTGGACTCAGCTCCATTTACCCGCCCGCTCCCCATAACCCTTAATTCCCTTATTGGTTAAAAATCTATCTATCTGTGATTTGAATATATTCAATGAGCTAGCCTCAACTGCTCCCTTGGGCAGAGAATTCCACAGATTCACAACTCTCTGGGAGAAGAAATTCCTTCTCAACTCGGTTTTAAATTGGCTCCCCCGTATTTTGAGGCTGTGCCCCCTAGTTCTAGCCTCCCCGACCAGTGGAAACAACCTCTCTGCCTCTAACCTGTCTATCCCTTTCATTATTTTAAATGTTTCTATAAGATCACCCCTTATCCTTCTGAACTCCAACGAGTAAAGACCCAGTCTACTCAATCTATCATCATAAGGTAACCCCCTCATCTCCGGAATCAGTCTAGTGAATCGTCTCTGTACCCCCTCCAAAGCTAGTATATCCTTCCTTAAGAAAGGTGACCAAAACTGCACGCAGTACTCCAGGTGCGGCCTCACCAATATGCTGTACAGTTGCAGCAGGACCTCCCTGCTTTTGTACTCCATCCCTCTCGCAATGAAGGCCAACATTCCATTCGTCTTCCTGATTACCTGCTGCACCTTCAAACTAACATTTTGGGATTCATGCACAAGGACCCCCAGGTCCCTCTGCACCGCAACATGTTGTAATTTCTCCCCATTCAAATAATATTTCCTTTTACTGTTTTTTTTCCAAGGTGGATGACCTCACATTTTCCGACATTGTATTCCATCTGCCAAACCTTAGCCCATTCGCTTAACCTATCTAAATCTCTTTGCAGCCTCTCTGTGTCCTCTATACAACATCGCTTTCCTACTAATCTTTGTGTCATCTGCAAATTTTGTTACACTACACTCTGTCCCCTCTTCCAGGTCATCTATGTATATTGTAAACAATTGTGGTCCCAGCACCGATCCCTGTGGCACACCACTAACCACCAATTTCCAACCCGAAAAGGACCCATTTATCCCGGCTCTCTGCTTTCTGTTAGCCAGCCAATTCTCTATCCATGCTAATACATTTCCTCTGACTTCGCGTACCTTTATCTTCTGCAGTAACCTTTTGTGTGGCACCTTATGAAATGCCTTTTGGAAATCTAAATACACCACATCCATCAGTACACCTCTATCCACCATGCTCATTATATCCTCAAATAATTTCAGTAAATTAGTTAAACATGATTTCCCCTTCATGAATCCATGTTGCATCTGCTTGATTGCACTATTCCTATCGAGATGTCCCGCTATTTCTTCCTTAATGATAGCTTCAAGCATTTTCCCCACTACAGATGTTAAACTAACCAGCCTATAGTTACTTGCCTGTTGTCTGCCCCCTTTTTTAAACAGAGGTGTTACATTAGCTGCTTTCCAATCCGATGGTACCTCCCCAGAGTCCAGAGAATTTTGGTAGATTATAACAAATGCATCTGCTATAACTTCCGCCATCTCTTTTAATACCCTGGGATGCATTTCATCAGGACCAGGGAACTTGTCTACCTTGAGTCCCATTAGCCTGTCAAGCACTACCCCCCTAGTGATAGTGATTGTCTCCAGGTCCTCCCTTCCCACATTCCCGTGACCAGCAATTTTTGGCATGGTTTTTGTGTCTTCCACTGTGAAGACCGAAGCAAAATAATTGTTTAAGGTCTCAGCCATTTCCACATTTCCCATTATTAAATCCCCCTTCTCATCTTCTATGGGACCAACATTTACTTTAGTCACTTTTTTCCATTTTATATATCGGTAAAAGCTTTTACTATCTGTTTTTATGTTTTGCGCAAGTTTACTTTCGTAATCTATCTTTCCTTTCTTTATTGCTTTCTTAGTCATTCTTTGCTGTTGTTTAAAATTTTCCCAATCTTCTCGTTTCCCACTAACCTTATATGCATTGGTTTTTAATTTGATACTCTCCTTTACTTCCTTGGTTATCCACGGCTGGTTATCCCTTCTCTTACCACCCTTCTTTTTCACTGGAATATACTTTTGTTTTGCACTATGAAAGAGCTCCTTAAAAGTCCTCCAATGTTCCTCAATTGTGCCATTTAGTCTGTGTTCCCAGTCTACTTTCGCCAATTCTGCCCTCATCCCACTGTAGTCCCCTTTGTTTAAGCATAGTACGCTCGTTTGAGACACTACTTCCTCACCCTCAATCTGTATTACAAATTCAACCATACTGTGATCACTCATTCCGAGAGGATCTTTTACTAGGAGATCGTTTATTATTCCTGTCTCATTACACCGGACCAGATCTAAGATAGCTTGCTCCCTTGTAGGTTCTGTAACATACTGTTCTAAGAAACAATCCTGTATGCATTCTATGAATTCCTCCTCAAGGCTACCCCGTGCGATTTGATTTGACCAATCGATATGTAGGTTAAAATCCCCCATGATTACTGCTGTTACTTTTTCACATGCCTCCATTATTCCCCTGATTATTGTCCGCCCCACCGTGAAGTTATTATTTGGGGGCTATAAACTACGCCCACCAGTGACTTTTTCCCCTTACTATCTCTAATCTCCACCCACAATGATTCAACATTTTGTTCATTCGAGCCAATATCGTCTCTCACAACTGCCCTGATATCATCCTTCATTAACAGAGCTACCCCATTCCCTTCCCCTCTTGTCTATATTTCCGAATTGTCAGATACCCCATGTTTAATTCCCAGTCTTGGCCACCCTGCAACCACGTTTCAGTAATGGCCATCAAATCATACCCATTTGTAATGATTTGTGCCGTCAACTCATTTACTTTGTTTCGAATGCTGCGTGCGATTAGGTAAAGTGTTTTAATACTAGTTTTTAAACCATGATTTTTAGTTTTGACCCCTCCTGCAGCCCCTTTATATTCATACATATTGTCCCTTCCTATCACCTTGTGGTTTACACTTACCCCAGTGCTACTCTGCTCTGTTGCCTCCTGCCTTTTGCATTCTTTCTTGGGGTTCTGTTCATCTGAGCTCTCACCCACTCTAACTAGCTCAGAGCCCTCTCCTGGGTTCCCATCCTCCTGCCAAGCTAGTTTAAAGCCCACCCAACCGTACTATCACTTCCACACCAAAAATGGGTGATCCACATCCACACCAAAAAGGGATGAGTTCACAGCTGTTTCAATGAGGGATCTGAAATTCCAGGTCCCGAACTACATATTGAAGGGTGGAAGATGCCGGTGCATGGATTCTTTTAACGTGGGGTGGCCGTTGCACACCAGCCACCACACGGGCTTGACAGAGTTAGATCTTGATCCAGTGGCAAGGGTTAACCAAGACGACTGGAGACCAGCTCTGCTGCACGGACCTAGTGCGCACACATACTCCTATCGCAATGTGGGCTGGCCCATGCTGCCCCTGGGCCCTCACCTCTTCTGGGTCCTGAAGCCTTACCTCTCCTGGGCCCCAATCACGAAAGGTCCCAAGGGGGCAAGAGGAGATCTGTGAATTGGTTAATACAGAGTGATTTAACAAGTTGAAGTCTAAACCCTGTCTATCATCATTAAACTGTAATTAACAATAATTGTGGCTATTTGCCCTTCTACAGATATTCTGGAAAATCTGTTCTTGACTATTAAATATATATATAATGTATATATAAAAATAATTTCCCCTTCTTAATTAATTAGAATGTGAATGGTCTTAAAATGAAGGCAATGTGACAGCTGTAAGGAAGAAAGTAATCACTTGCATAATAGTGTTTTCAGAAAGTGGAATCCTTTCCAATTGCTGTAGGCAGTGACTTATGTGTGGGAGCACCCAGGGATACTTGGTGCAATCTATAACCTCCCATACTTTTTAGGAAGATTGGGAAATGCTCCCACAGTGCTTCAGATATCCATAGAGAAGGAGATAAACTGGCTTGAGAAAATAATGCATCTTTGACTATTTTTATGTATCTATGCACAACTGATTGATTTATATGTGCAATGTCCCCAGAGACAATATGAAATGACCTTCATGCATAAAAGGTCTGTACAATTAACTTTTACAGCCGCAGGCGGTGCTTTGCCTGCTGTGGCATTTGGCTGCTTGCAGCATCTACCTCACTCATGGCTTCCCTGATCATAGAATCATAGAAACTTAAAGCACGGAAAGCCATTTTGGCCCATTGTGTCCGCGACAGATGGCAAAGAGCTGTTAGTCCAATCAGAACATCAGATGGGGTAAAATAGGTGGAGATCCAACGATATAGATCTCCACTTGATTTTCTGATCAGACAAACTCAATAAAGTTTTATTTTATTTTATTTTGGGCATCGCTGACAAGGCCAGTATTTATTGCCCATGAAAATGTGGTGGTGAGCTGCCTTCTACAAATGAGTGGCTTGCAAGGCCATTTCAGAGGCCAGTTAAAAGTCAACCACATTGCTATGGGGTCTGGAATCACACATATTGGCCAGACAGCAGATTTTCTTCTCTAAAGGACATTAGTAAACCAGATGGGTTTTTAACAACAATCTGGTAATTTCATGGTCACCATTACTAATAGTAGCTTTTTATTACAGATTCATTTAATTCCTCTGCTGCAGTGGGATTTGAACTCATGTCCCCAGATCTATAGTCCAGGTTTCTGGATTACTAAGCCAATGACATATCCACTATACTACCGTGTCCCTATAAATAGGGAGAGAAAAATCAGATGGTAAGTTAACAATGGCCTAGATTTTGCAGTAAAAATAATGGTGAGGCTAACAGCATCCACTGTTATTAAAGAGTAAATGGGACAGCAACTTTCAACAGTTAAATGCAGAAATGAGGAAGTGGCTGTCCACATTGCCCTGTTCCTCCAGAGGCTTTGCTACACTGATATCTCAAAGAGAGACACACCATTGAAACATGTGGAATGCGTGAAGTTGCTGTACTTACGTGTTAGATACCCACTAAACAAAGCAGAAAAAGTTACGGCATGTCTGTTCTCGTGTAAGTACATTTTTAACAACATGATAAGTTTTAATTACTGCCAAACAATCTCTCTAGCACTTAAAATGTACTTTTACAAGTGTGCAGTCTCATTCCTTCAGATTTTCCAGTACAGCTACAACACTGACATCTACCCGACAATTTGGAACATTGCCCATGCATGTCCTGTCCACAAAAAGCAGGACACATCCAATCCGGCCAATTACCGCCCCATCAGCCTACTCTCAATCATCAGCAAAGTGATGGAATGTGTCGTTGACAGTGCTATCTAGCGGCAGTTACTCACCAATAACCTGCACACCGATGCTCAGTTTGGGTTCCGCCAGGACCACTCGGCTCCAGACCTCATTACAACATGGACAAAAGAGCTGAATTCCAGAGATGAGGTGAGAGTGACTGCCCTTGACATCAAGGCAGCATTTGACCAAGTATGGCACCAAGGAGCCCTAGTAAAATTGAAGTCAATGGGAATCAGAGGGAAAACTCTTCACCGGCTGGTGTCATACCTGGCACAAAGGCAGATAGTTGTTGGAAGCCAATCATCTCAATCCCAGGACTTTGATACAGTGGTTCCTCAGGGCAGTGTCCTCAGCCCAACCATCTTCAGCTGCTTCATCAATGATCTTCCCTCCACCATAAGGTCAGACGTGGGGATGTTCGCTGATGATTGCACAGTGTTCAGTTGCTTTCACAATTCCTCAGAAAATGAAGCAGTCCATGACCACATGCAGCAAAACCAGGCTTGGGCTGATAAGTGGCAAGTAATATTCACGCCACACAAGTGCCAGGCAATGACCATCTACAACAAGCGAGAGTCCAACGACGTTCCCTTGACATGCAATGGATTATATCATTGAATCCCCCACCATCAACATCCTGGGTGTCACCATTGACCAGAAACTTAACTGGACTAGCTACATAAATACTATGGCTACAAAACCAGTTCAGAGACTCGGTATTAAGGGGCGAGTAACTCACCTCCTGATTCTCCAAAGCCATTCCACCATCTACAAGGCACAAGTGTGATGGAATATTCTCCACTTGCCTGGATGGTTGCAGCTCCTACAACACTCAAGAAGCTCGACACCATCCAAAACAAAGCAGCCCACTTGATTGGCACCACCTTAAAATATTCACTTCTTCCACCACCGACGCAAAGTAGCTGCAATGTGTACCATCTACAAGATGCATTGCAGCAACTTGCCAAAGCTTCTTTGACAGCACCTCCCTAACCCGCGACCTCTAACATCTAGAAGGACAAGGGCAGCAAACGCATAGGACCATCACCACCTACAAGTTCCTCTTTAAGTCACACATCATCCTGACTTGGATATATATCGCCATTCCTTCATGGTCACTGGGTCAACATCCTGGAACTCCCTACCAAACAGCACCTTCACCTCACCGACTGCAGCGGTTAAAGAAGGTGGCTCACCACCACCTTTTCAAGGGCAACTAGTAATTGACACTAAATGTTGGCCTTGCCAACGATGCCCACATCCTGTGAATGAATAATTTAAAAAATGTTAATTATTGTTGGAGATTTTTTTTTTAAATTACCTTATTTTTCTTTCTGTCTTTTTTATCTCCCTCTCTTAATCCCTCTCTTTATTTCACTTTCTGTACATGATTTAGTATTGAATTAGATGTTCTAACTGTCACTTCCTGGTTTTGACTTTGCTGCTCGTTAAAAATTCTTCAATCTGATTGGTTAAGAAGATACACAGTTGCTTATCCTGTTCACACAGGTCCCAGATTCCCTGTAGAGTTCACTGTGCCAAAATGGCTTTCTAATCATAGCAAATTCCAGTGCAAAAGCCCATAGAAAGTCTGTGGGCAAGTGTAAGTATAATGAACGGCTGGTGCTGTTCGTTTGCCACTGACTGCAAAATCCAGGCCATTGTTCCAGAAATTGCGGTCGGAGGCTTCCCATGGGTGGATGCCTCCGACCTGAAAAATTTGTCAGAAAGTACCTGGTGGTCCCGGAGAAGCGTGGAATTCAGTTGGAGAGGCCTTCTCTTCTCATGCTGCAAAGCGTGCTCCCGTCCTCCAGGTTCCCACGCAGAAGATGCAGTTACGTGTGACTGCACAACCAATCAGGTACAATATTCCACAGCTTTCTCATTGATAGCAATGAGAACTCCGTATCTACAAGTTCTCATTGCTATTAGTGAGGGGAAAAAAACAAGCACACTAAACACCATAATAAAAAATAAAAACACACCTCACATAATTAAAATTAATTGAAATTAAAGTTAATAAATGCCTTAGAAAAAATATATACTTTTCCGATTTTTAAAAAAGTTTTGTAATTAGGGTTAAAAATAAACTTACCTTCGTGTGCAGGGTTTTTAACAATAAAATGCGTTTTTTAAATTTAATTTTATTATATTTTTGTATGTTTTAAAACTCTTACACCTGTAAAAGTAGGCTATGCGCCTGCTTTTATCAGACGCAAGGGTTTTGAGGACATTTGCTGGGCAAGATATGGGTAAATCCCGCAATCTTGCCCTTGCAAATGTCCTCGCTCCCAAGACACGGAAGATCTTTGCGCTGAAAATTGGCTTTTGCGATGCCTTCCCGGGTCCGTAGACACTCAGTACGGACCGGGGAGGCCGGGATTTCCAGGCCAATAGCTCATGACAAGTGAATAAGTGATAATATTTATGCATGAAAATGTTATGTTCATGCCAGCACAAGGGTGCTACAGCTGTACTTACCTACCCCAGTACTGCTTCATCTTGTTTCTTCTATCATCAGCTTATTAGCGTATCTGCAAATTTACCTGGATCAGGGTCAGTCCTGGGCGCCATAGAACTGGAACCCATCTCATTCAAGTTTATTTTATTACTGATGCTGTTATTATTACACGGAATTACATAGAACAACTTGTACTCTGAACTGCTAATTATGAAGAGAACATCAAAAAGTTTTGAGTCAGTATATATCCGAAGGTGCAAATTAAAAAGGAAAATTGGTAGGCTTCAAAAAGCTGCAAACAAAGTTAAATTTGATGCAGCCTACGAATCTAAATGGAACTTCAGTTCTATTTCTTGTTGCTACTAAGCCAGTTGCTTAGACAGACCAGTTTGCTTACATTCTCGGAAGATAACTCTTCATGCTTCTTATTTACAATCTGACCCGAAAGTGAGAAAAGTCGTTCACAAGGCACCATTGTTGTCAGCTTACTATGTATTTATGTGCCAGCTTTGCTCAGCTTTCATAGACACTAACACACTACGACCAACATCCAGAGGACCATCCTTCATGCTGATAACTGGTTCTGCTTTAGAACGATCCACAGCAGTGTTGGTTGGCATTGTTCCTTCATATTTGTCCTCTGAATCAGATGTCGCTAAGATAAGGTTCATTTTCTTTTTGGGTAGTTCAGCTTCAGTAGTTAGCACGCCAGGCTCCTTGTCTTGTGAGAAACTTCTGAGTAAGGTAAGAATTAACTTCCACATTCCTCGGATTTTGGAAGGCACTTCAAATTCTTAAACCTTGGATCCAGCATTGTCACCATCCTTAGTCATGTGAGAGTGGTGCTTTCTTTGCGTTTGGTTAAGTTTGCAGTGAAAGAGTTCTTAAACCGAACAATATATGCCAGGTCATCATCTGAGACAGCCATAACTTAAAATAAATGGCACAATGCGGGTAAAGCCACAGAGCAGGACACATACATTGTTGCCCCAAGGTGCTCAGTCACATACCTACAAGGCTGTAGCAGAGCTTCCAATTCTTGAAGTTTGTCATGTTCAGCAGACGTGGGCACTGCTAGATTGTGCTTCTGAACAGCTATTGTGGAGAATTGTTGAACTATCAGCAATGTGGAGTTCCACTGAGTCGAAACATCTTGTATAAGAGATTCTTGTTTCTGTCCATTTGTGGCCAGTTATATTTCAAGTTCTGCACTATTAGCTGGACTATGTTTGAAATAGCCCACAAGCGTTCTACAATTTGTCAGCATGTTTTCAAATCCGGCATCATGAAGCGTTACTGTGATAAATCACTGTAGTGTGTGAGCAATATAGAGTGTGTGTTCAAATGGCAAAAGATTGACGGCATATTGCATTGTCAATACCAATTGTTGTTACTCTGCTGTCATGTATGTATGCTTAGGGTTACTAGCCACCAGGTGGCGCCACTGTCGGAGGTCATTGGGCTGTACGCACGTGTGTGCGGCCCAGGTATAAAAGGCAAGCCATCATGTAATGTAATCACTTTGGGCCCTAATAAAATAGAACCAGGTTTGTACCTGTGTTAGTTTACAGTATTCAGTCTATCGAGTTATTACATACATAACATTTGGCGACGAGGGAGAGATTCATGGAGGGAGAGGACTGGGCAGATTTTGTAGCTCACCTGGACCAGTACTTCGTGGCCAACAAAATGGAGGAACCTACTGACGCAGTTAGGCGCAGGGCAGTCTTCATAACGGTTTGTGGTCCGAAAATCTATGGATTCATAAAGAATCTTTTCTCGCCTGCAAGTCCAACGGATAAGGACTATGAGGAATTGGGTACGTGACTATCTCAAACCAGAAGAAGGCATCATCATCTCACGATATCGACTCTACACGCACGTTCATTCTGAGGGCCAGGATGTGTCGGAATTCGTTGCCGACCTAAGACGTCTAGCTGGACTGTATAAGTTCAAAAACGCGTTTGGAGACATGCTGCAGGACTTCTTTGTAATCGGCATCAACCTCAAGGTGATCCTGCGTAAGCTACTGGCAGCAGAGACGCTGGATTTGAGCAAGGCCATCACGATTGCCCAGGCATGCATGACAATGGTCAAAACCTTAAAGCAGATATCATCGAAAAATCAGAACTCGGCAAGTACTGTAAACAAGATTGTATCGTCATTTGGCAGAGCTGCATATGGCAGGGCCTACTCGACTGCATATGTGAAACCTGTGGCTGCTCAAAGTCCGCCAATGGGAATTAATCCGATTTTACCATGTTGGCGTTGTGGGGGCAATCATCGGCCTCATTCGTGTCAGTTTAAACAGTACAGTTGTAAAGGCTGTTCGAGACTGGGGCATCTCCAGCGCATGTGTCCGCAACTGAACAATCGTGCTGCGACACACCACGTGGAGGATGATGACCAGTATAGCACGGATCTGGATATGCAATCTGAGATACCAGAGGAGGAAGTGTATGGACTGTATTCGTTCCTAACAAAGAGCCAACCGATAATGATTAATGTGAAACTTAACGGTGTGCTGGTATCGATGGAATTACAAGGGTGCGAGTCAATCAATAATGAACCAGAGAACATTCAACAAGCTGTGGGATACTAAGGCTGTGAGGCCTATGCTGAGTCCAGTCAATGCCAAGTTGCGTACGTACACTAAAGAACTCATAACAGTGATTGGCAGTGCAATAGTCAAGTTGTTGTATGATGGTGCGGTTCAAGATTTACCATTATGGATTGTTCCAGGCAATGGTCCAACGCTGTTCGACAGGAATTGGCTAGAAAAAATCAAATGCAATTGGAACGATATCAAAGCGTTGTTGTCGGAGGATGATACTCCATGTGCTCAAGTGCTGAGCAAGTTCCCCTTGCTGTTTGAACCAGGCATCGGCAATTTCACGGAAACCAAGGTGCAGATCCACGTGGACTTGGATGCAAGACCCATCCATCATAAAGCTTGGGCAGTTCCGTATATGCTGAGGGAGAAAGTCGAAATCGAACTGGACAGACTGCAGCGTTAAATGGTCATATCACCAGTCGAATTTGACGAATGGGCCAGCCCCATTGTTCCTGTGTTGAAAAGTGATGGCACTGTCAGGATTTGTGGAGACTACAAGGTTACGATTAAACGAGTTTCGAAACAGGATCAATACCCATTACCGAAGGCTGATGACCTGTTTGCAATGGTAGCCGGGGGCAAGTCGTTCACTAAACTGGATCTGACGTTGGCCTACATGACACAGGAGCTGTTCAACATGTCGAAGAAACTTACATGCTTCAACACCTATAAAGGACTATTTATCTATAACAGGTGTCCTTTCGGAATTCGCTCGGCTGCAGCCATATTTCAGAGGAATATGGAGAGTTTACTGAAGTTCCATCCCTAGAACCGTCATGTTCCAAGATGACATCCTGGTCACAGGTCGTGACACCGCTGAAATTCTGAACAACCTGGAAGAGGTTCTACATCGTTTGGACAAAATGGGACTCAGACTGAAACATTTGACGTGCGTCTTCATGGCACAGGAAGTCGAATTCCTAGGGAGAAAAATTGCTGCTGACGGCTTCAGGTCTACGGACTCGAAAACTAAGGCCATCAAAAATGCACCCAAGCCTCAGAATGTGAAGGAGCTGCGTTTGTTCCTTGGTCTACTCAACTACTTCGGTAATTTCCTACCTAGATTGAGCACTTCATTAGAGCCACTGCACATGCTGCTAAGAAAAGGCGACAACTGGGTTTGAGAAAGCTAGTGTGAAACATGTAACTCAAGGTTCACTGCAGACTTGCTTGTCATGCATATTGCTTAGTTACAGGACAAGATCCCACATGCTTAACGGGCTCCCCCCTGCTGAACCATTGATCAAGAGAGGTCTCAAGACCAAGCTCTCTCTTGTCCACCCTGACTTGAATGATCATGTTGAATACAGACATTAAAGTCAGCAGTGGTATCATGTTCGCACTTTTGTGTCACGCGACATTTCTATTAACAATCCTGTGTATGTACTAAATTATGTTCAAGGTCCCAAGAAGATTGTCGGTATTGTTACAGCCAAGGAGGGTAACAGAGTGTTTATCGTCAAGCTCAAGAATGGGCAAACATGCAGGAAACAGGTTGATCAGATAAAGCAGCAGCAGACGGATGAACCGGAACTGTCTGAGGAAGACACAATCAGTGACTAACCAACCTACCCTCAGTCATCAGAGGACTCTGCTGTCATCAATGGATCTGGTCTTTTAAGCCCTGACATGGTCATTGCCACTCCCATCAGATTGGCTACCCGGCCCCCAGTCATAACAGACTCAAAACGCTCGCCCAAGGCTGGAGTTGAACTGAGATGATCAACTCGGGAGCGGAAAGCCCCGGACCGTCTCAATTTGTAAAAAGACTGTTATTAATATCTTAAAGGGGGATATTGTTATGTATGTATGCTTGGGGTTACTAGCCACCAAGTGGCGCCACTGTCGGAGGTCATTGGCCTTTACGCACGTGTGTGCGGCCCAGGTATAAAAGGCAAGCCATCGTGTAATGTAATCACTTTGGGCCCTAATAAAGCAGAGCCAGGTTTGTACCTGTGTTAGTTTACAGTATTCAGTCTATCGAGTTATTACATACATAACACCTGCCTTGTACATCCCATTCTTTGACAAATCCAAGAAACGTTTTGCATATGTTTCAGTATAATGTCTCTCTTTGGTATTCTTTATTGTTAGTGAAAAAGTCTGTAGTGTCCAAGCAGCATAAATCAGATGTGCAGTGATTCCAAGATAGCTGTGATTGCTCTTGGACGTCCTGTAATCACTGGTCAAACATCTACTGCATTCTTGAGCAGCGCCAAAGTATAGTCTTTCTATAATTATATAGATTGTCAATTTATGATATGATGGTTCCTCTGGAAAGCAAGGTGTAGGACTAATTGGAAGATGCTATTTGAATAACATCTCTTAACTATGTATTGCGTACAATGCTTATGGCTCTGCAATCGATAGCTAATCACTTTACAGTAGCATTGGTTAAATTACTGTATGTACTTCGACTCACGGGCTTGCAGCAATCATGAATTTCTGAAAGAGTACTCTGTTGAGACTGACAGCTTTCATTTGTTGTATTGTTGTCACCTGTAGCAGAAGAACTGCTAGATTTTGAGAAGTGAAGGGATGTTCGGTGGTACAGCAGACTTCTGTAACACTGGAACTTAGTTGGATTTATGAAAGGGAAGTCGTGTTTGACAAATTTGGTGGAATTCTTTGAGGATGGAACGAATAGGGTGGATAAAGGGGAACCATTGGATGTGGTGCATTTGGACTTCAAGAAGGCATTTGATAAGGTGCCACACAAAAGGTTATTGCGCAAGATAAAAGTTCACGGGGTTGGGGTAATATATTAGCATGGATAGAGGATTGGCTGATAAACAAAAAACAGAGAGTCGGGATAAATGGTTAATTCTTGGGTTGGCAATCAGTAACTAGTGGGGTGCCGCAGGGATCAGTGCTGGGACCCCAACTATTTACAATCTATATTAACTACTTGGAAGAGGGGACTGAGTGTAATGTAGCCAAGTTTGCTGACAATACAAAGATGGGAGGAAAGGCAATGTGTGAGGAGGACAGAAAGAGGCTGCAGGAGGACATAGACAGGCTAGGTGAGTGGGCAAGAATTTGGCAGATGGAGCATAATGTTGGAAAATGTGAGGTCATGCACTTTGGCAGAAAAAAATCAAAGAGCAAGTTATTATTTAAATGGAGAAAGATTGCAAAGTGCTGCAGTACAGCGGGACCTGGGGGTACTTGTGCATGTAACACAAAAGGATAGTATGCAGGTACAGGTACAGCAAGTGATCAGGAAGACCAATGGAATCTTGGCCTTTATTGCAAAGGGGATGGAGTATAAAAACAGGGAAGTCTTGTTACAGCTGTACAGGATATTGGTGAGGCCACACCTGGAATACTGGGTGTAGTTTTGGTTTCCATATTTACAAAAGGATATACTTGCTTTGGAGGCAGTTCAGAGAAGGTTCACTAGGTTGATCCCGAGGATGAGGGGGTTGACTTTTGAGGAAAGGTTGAGTAGGTTGGCCCTCTACTCTTTGGAATTCAGAGGAATGAGAGGTGATCTTATCAAAATGTATAAGATTATGAGGGGGCTTGACAAGGTGGATGCAGAGAGGAACTTTCCACTGGTGGGGAAGACTAGAACTAGAGGGCATGGTCTTAGAATAAGGGGTTGCACATTTAAAACTGAGATGAGGAGAAATTTCTTCTATCAGAGAGCTGTGGAAGCTGGGGCATTAAATAAATTTTAAACAGAAATAGACAGTTTCTTAAATGATAAGGGGATAAGGGTTATGGGGAGTGAAACATAGAAACATAGAAACATAGAAAATAGGTGCAGGAGTAGGCCATTCGGCCCTTTTAGCCTGCACCGCCATTCAATGAGTTCATGGCTGAACAGTGGGCAGGGAAGTGGTCCTGAGTCCATGAACAGATCAGCCATGATCTTATTGAATGGCAGAGCAGGCTTGAGAGGTCTTATGGCCTACTCCTGCTCCTATTTCTTATGTTCTTACTTATATATACACAGAATCAATTTTATTACTGAACACTTTTATTTTTACACCATGCCCAAATTCCCAATATGTATTCCTGCTGTGAAAGAAAATGATTAGGGTAAAACTAAAATTAAGAATCAAAAGTGGCTTTCCAATCAACACATAAATTGTAGCCTAGAAAGGAAGATGGAAAGCATATAAAGATTTCAAGATGATATGATGGCACAGTGCAATCGAGCATCAATGAATAGCAAGGGAGAATTCATACCCTTCTTTACAAAATGTTTATTCAGCAATACAGACCAGTAAACAATCAGCAGTGGGAGAAAGTGTTTAGCGTTGTAGCATATGAGTTCCCATTCCTGTGAAACATTACCACAGTACAAGCCATTGCCTTTAGGAGAAAAGAGATTGAGTAGGTATCTGACTTAGAGCACTGTTCCCAAAGTATATTGTAATGGACTGACATTTATTATTGTATTTGCAGCAGTGCAAGTGCTTTCAGCATATTCTGCAACACTGAATTCATCTTTCTACAGCAATGCAAAACTTGCTCTAAAATTATGGCCCTGATATTTACTGGGAGACAAGGAGAGTGTGGGGGAGGGCAGCAATGCGGGCAAAACCTGCAAGGCCAGGGACACGGAGGTCCTGACAAATTTAATTATAATTATAATTTTTTTCCTTCTGTTTCCCCAGCCGGCAGCTGGTCAAATTGACAGCCTGGTCAGCTGCTGGCCAGGTAAACCAGTGGCAGAAACCACAGTCAGGGACCCTTGGGAACAGTCCCCAGCAATTGGGATGGGAGGAGTGAGTGAGTGATTGGGACTAGGGGGAGCAGGGGAAGAGAGGCCATCACACCGGGGGGAGTGAGAGATTGGTGATTCGGGAGGAGAGAGACCTTCGCGGGCGGGAGGGAGCGAGAGATTGTGGCAATGGGGGGAGGTTGGTGAGCATGGCAGGGGAGAGAGAGAGGCTACAATTGGCGGAGGGGAGCCCGAAAGCTTTCTTAAGGAGCCAGGGGGAGCACTGGCCCACATGGAGTGCTGGAAAAGGCACTTATCTTCTTGCGCCGGCAGATCCCGCCTCCCTTTTACTGCCGTGTTTCACAAGCCCTGGGAAACCTGTATGATAACTGTTAAATTTAAATGAGGCTCCCAACTGCACTGTGGAGCCTGATTTAAATATGTTAATGAAGTGTCCCACCTCTCCACGGTGGGACACTCGCGCACCACAAAACCTACCACCTTAAAAATGGCAGGTTGGTGTTCCCCACTTTCTGATTTATAACCCAACACCCTTCACCCTTCACCAGCACCGCCCCCCTCGGCAGCCCCACTCCCATACGTCATTGTGGAACTAATATCGAGGCCGATGTTTCAAACATCTCACCTCACAAATTATACTGCGCATGGATTCATCAAGTGAGAAAGGATCACTGATTAAGGTTTGGATTGATCAGGTTGAAAAAATGTGTGTTGACTCCTTTTTGAAGAAAATAATTATTCCTACCTCTTAATTTTTTACTCAACTAGGACAATATGGTTACAGCACAGATGGTTTTGGTTTCATCTATAATAGAACATGCTGAGGTTTATTGCATGTTTTCCTAAATAACACAGTGAAATATATGTACCACTTTCAGCTTCCTTGCAAAGCTGATGAGATTATTGGTAGGATGAGCCTTGAAGACAATTTGTTCTTCCAATTTGTTTTTATTGGTTAACTTGTCTTCTCTTTCAGCTCATCTCATCCCCTGAGCCAAGAATGAGAACAGCCATGGCAGTGCTATTCTATAATTAATTATTGGTAGGTGTGCAAAAGATGCATGAAGTGATTTGCATCCCATATTCACAACTTCTGCTGTGGATCTCTTGTAACAACTTACAAGATTGGGAACTCACCGTACTCTGAAATATGGCTGCAGAACTATGTTTTGCTTCTCTTTGCTCCAGCTTCTCGGTACACCAATACAATATTTCCTCATCATGCTCCTGCACTCTGGAAATCTCTCCTTAAATCCACTCTGCCTTGCAATATCTCTACCCATGTTCAAAAGCCTCCTCAAAACTCACCTCTTTGACCACACCTTTGGTCATTCTCTTAAACATCTGGGTGTCCATTAAGCATCACTCATCTGAAGCATCTGGTAAAATGTTACTGTGTTAAAAGTGCAATGTAAGTGAAGCCTTTTGTTGCACTAAATATTAAAAGGTTATTGTTTCTCAGTCATGGATTATGATACATCTTTTCCGCCCGTTTCCATTGTCAGTGGCAAGCTGTACCTTGGAGATATCACAACAAAGCCCAGACCTGTCTACATCTAACATCCACATATGCATACTTCTACTGGACAACAATTGAGAATGGCTGATTTTCTCCTTTCTATCTTGGGAACACTGAGGCCAACTGCTGCATCCTTAGCTAAAGTCAGCCAAATCAGCATAGGCTACGGAGCAAACCTGGGACTATGCTTGTTCTGAAAATTTGTACTTGTTAAATTTCCTGCTGTTTCCAGTTCTAAATAAAACTTCCCATCTGTCAGGCAGATAATTGAACACCTCACACCACTTTAACTTACTTGGGGCATACCTCTACATGTACCTTGGAGATTGTGGAATTGTTTGTGGATTTATTTCTAAGCATAATATGAGTCTAGAATGTGGATGGTGTTGCTCCCATTTTATAGGTGTATATGCAAGTTGGAGGCCCAACATCTGTTTCAGGCCTATTTGCAAAATTGAACAGAGAATGACCGTAGCCTGCACCTTGCGTGCCGCAGTCGATTTTTCCTCAAAACTCAGACCTCTGATGTTGGGGGTCAGCCTTGTGACTCTTTGCTACACTGCCTCCAGTGCTTGAATGTCTCTCTTGTTTCTTGATGGTTATAACTGGACACATACTCAACATATTATCAGATTTGTTGATTGCTGCTTTGCATTGGTTACACAAATTCAGCGTTGAGTCTAGTAAAACCCCTTTCAGTTTCATCTTTAGCTATTTCAAGTATGCGTGTCATCAATTTTTTCTTCCTATGTGTAACACTTTACTCTTGCCTGCATTAAGTTTTACCTTTTACTTTAAATATTTTCACTCTTTTTCAGCTCTCGCAGTTGACTGAAATTAAATGATTGCGTTGAGTTGGTGAGGCCTGCACTAGGGAATGCTACCTGTGAAATTCAGAATAGCTGGTTGAAGTGCTTAAAAATTAAAATGTGCGGCAGTGAAATGTTGGCCGATCATAAATTCAAGAAACACAATAGAACTGAGTCATCCAACTGACTGTATGTGTCCTTCTCCGGCTGGGTGATCTCCCCAGTCTAGCAGTATTTCGGTGACACTGTTCTATGGTGAACAGATCTCAGTCTCACAGACAATTGAAATGTCACCAAGTTAGCCCGGGGACATCACTAATTAAGAAGACATGCAAGCAGTCAATTGGAATTGCTATTGCATTTCTAGGTCAGTTGTCCTGTCAGGATGAAAAATGATAATTGAAGCTGAAAACTGACTGAGCTGGAAAACAAGAAAACTCTTCGAAGAAGTGGCTGATTTTGAAAAGACAGAATTCACTTCATTAGAAAGAAAGCAAATTCAGAGAGTTGGACCTTAAGAATCTATTTAATTCCTACCCACTGAAAGATTTATTTTGCCTCCAGATACTGGAGTGCTCAGCAGGGTACTTCTAAAAGAAATTACTTCTCTATATGTTATATATATATATAATATAATATGACATAATATAATATATTCTAGTATAACATATATATAGTATGTGTGTGGTTTATTTGATTAGGTCATATGAGTTTATATATTTCTGCTGCTCTGAGAACTTTTCACTGACAGTCAAAGCAGTTTCTGTTATTTATTATCTCACATCAGTTTTTCACATATATATCATGCAGCATCTCCTCAAAATCAAGCTCAAAATTAGCTTAACTCAGATATGGAATTACTATTTAGTTGTAAGATGGTGCATCATTAAACACTACATTTGAGAGTTGACTCGTTGACCCAGAAAGAACTAAGGTTTGATTGTAGGTTTGTGAATAGATTGAACACTTAAAATTCAGCCCTGTCTAGAGAGTTTCTGAAAACAGGAACTCAATTCAGTGTTAGTAATATGGTAGTATAGTGGTTATGTTACTGGACTAGAAATATAGACACCTGGACTAGTGACAGGAGTTCATAATCCCACAATGGCAGCGGGGAAATATAAATTCAATTAATTAAATAAAAAGCTAGCATCAGTAATGGTGACCAATTGTTGCAAAAACCCACCTGCTTCATAATGACCTTTAGGGAAGGAACTGTGCCGTCCTTACCCAGTCTGGCCTATATATGACTCCAGATCCATCTCAAGAGGGTTGACTCTTAACTGCACTCTGAAATGGCCTAGCAAGCCACTCAGTTGTATTTAAGAAGGCAGCTTCTCAAGGGCTATTAGAGATGGGCAATAAATGCTGACCTTATCAGCGATGCCCACATCCCGTGAAAGAATTTAAAAAATCAAATTCACCTATTTATTGCAGTCTTTAATTGAGACATTACATGCTTTGAATGAAAATAAATTTCTTTAATTTTAATTATACTACAGAATAAATAACTTAGGCCAAGTTTAAATAATTACTTGGAATTATGTAACACAATGACAGCTTTACTTTTTGCTCTGTTCCATCACTGCAGTTCACTGATTTCTAAGTTAGCATGCGCAAGCTGTAGAGATAATGGGGTTATTTTGGCCAAAAGGATGAAAACAGGCGCTAAATGGGTGCTGTACTAATAAGAAACGCCCTTTGAAAGTCCGGATTTATCACACAATTTCTGGGCTAATTGATGATTATCATTATTTGAACATCCCTGCAGACGCTAACCAAAAACCTGTAGGTTTAGCACTCAAGTGCTGATTCAATGCATATTTTGTGGAGCAGTAAGTGTGGGCTCCTTGCACCCACATCCACTGAAGGTGTGGAGTGCTCTAGCTTGCACACAGCAGCTGGTTTCTGGTTGGCTCAGGGACTGAAGGAGAGGGTGCACAGGTTCTCGTTAAGGAGGTCCAGAGGAGGAGGTATATCCTGTATCCGCGGGGGAGGATCACACCTCATCCTCCTGTCCCTCTCGCCTACAGCAGATGGTGCTGCTCTGCCTAGCCTCATGTCCTCCTCCCATTCCTCATCCAGACTAAGGGGGACACCTAGCAAGATGCCCATGACAAACCACTCCATTTCTCTTTGCGACTCTTATAAGGTGGAGTAGCACAACACTTGCTCTTTTTAAGTCCTGAGAGAATTCCTGGAATAAATGTTGCTCGGGTATTGGTAAAGTCGTGACAAAGTGCCCCAGAAAGTCTCCCATTGTGTTTCAAAGGTCCCTTCCACAACTCCAGCAGCAATGATCATGAAATGGTGAGTATCTCTTTAAGTGGTGAGTATCTCTTTAAGTAGCGTTTGTAATTGACAGCAACACCATTTACTCCCAAACTGCTGGACACTGTTAGCAGAGGGTGTTAGTTGAATCTTCAGGCATCAAAATGCTGTGCAATCTCTTTAATGAGCGCTCACAGGCATTTTAACTGCCAATCAACTGCTTAATAAGCCTCCGGGCAGCAGTTCCTAGTGCTGACTTCAACTCCTTTACCAAGATGGTGTCTTGCACTAAATGCGAGCTAAATCAGCTTTTCAGTTTAAGACCCAACTTGGCCAGCTCTTTACCTCTTTAGCGCCCAAAGTATTCAACGAGTACTGCGCCCAGTATATACTATTAAAAAGGGCCACTGCAGAAACCTTTGATTTTAATCAGATGAAACTTTCAGTGTTGGGTTCTTTTTAAGTGAACTAGCTCTCACATTCTTCTGTTAAATGAGATGGCTGATTTTGGCGATGCAGCGGCCAGACTCGGTGTTATATTATACTTGTGGATAAACCTACATCAAAGGGATATGGTAGCATAGCGGTTATGTTACAGGACTAGTAATCCACTAGTAAGCTGGGAAATTTAAATTTGGTTAATTAAAAATATCTGGAATAAAAAGCTATCATTGGTGATGGTGACCCGAAACTACTGGATTGTCATTAAAAACCCATCTGATTCACTAATGTCCTTTAGGGAAAAAAGTCTGCCATCCTTATCTAGTCTGACGTATATGTGACTCCAGATCTACAGCAATGTGATTAACTGCCTTCTGTTAAGCCACTCAGTTGTACCAAACCGCTACGGAAAACAGCAATAAGAATAAAACCGGACGGACCACCCGGCAACAACCTCAGCACCAGCTTTGCACACCCAGCCCACTCAACCCTGCAAAGTCCTCCTCACTAACATCTGGGGACTTGTGGCAAAATTGGGAGAGCTGTCCCACAGACAGAAAGAAAGACTTGCATTTATACAGCGTCTTTCATGACCAATGGACGTCCCAAAGCGGTTTACAGCCAGTGAAGTACTTTTTGAAGTGTAGTCACTGTTGTAATGTAGGAAACAGACCAGTCAAGCAATAGCCTGACATAGTCATACTCACAAAATCATACCTTTCAGCCAATGTTCCAGACTCCTCCATCACCAGCGCTGGGTATGTCCTGCCCCACTGGCAGGACAAAACCACCAGAGGTGGCAGCACAATGGTATACAATGGGGAGGGAGTAGCCCTGGGAGTCCTCAACATTGACTCCAAACCCCATTAGGTCTTATGGCTTCAGGTCAAGCATGGGCAAGGAAACCTCCTGCTGATCACCACCTACCCCCCTCCCTCAGCAGATGAATCAGTACTCCTCCATGTTGAACACCACCTTGAAAAAGCACTGAGGATAGCAAGGGCACAGAATGTACTCTGGGTGAGGGAGTTTAAGTCCATCACCAACAGTGACTGAGCTGGCCAAGTTCTGAAGGACATAGCTGCCAGACTAGGCCTGCGGCAGGTGATGAGAGAACCAACATGAGGAAAAACCTACTTCGTCCTCATCCGCACCAATCCACCTGTCGCAGATGCATCCGTCCATGACAGCCTTTGTAGCAGTGACCACCACACGGTCCTTGTGGAGACGAAGTCCCATCTTCATACTGAGTACAACCTCCATCGTGTTGTGTGGCACTACCACCGTGCTAAATAGAAAAAATTCAGAACAGATCTAGTCGCTCAAAATTGGGTATCCATGAGGCGCTGTGGGCTATCAGCAGCAGCAGAATTGTATTCCACCACAATCTGCAACCTCATGGTCCGGCTTATCCCTCACTCTACCATTACTATCACTGTTGTGTCCTTGAATGCTCAAATAATGACTCCACGAGGCAATGTATTGCCCTTGAACTGTAGTGACCGTAGTCCTTTATTTGTTTATTTTAGAGTGAGGATCACACCTGTTGGCCTGCCTTTTATACTAGGCCAGCAAACCTGTACAGGTAACCTACAAGTCTCCCACTGCTGTACCCTCTGGTGGCACACCTTGTGAGAGTACAAACAGTAGCCATGTAGGATACATGACATCACTCTCCCCCAAGCCTTTAGTGCAAATCGCCTCTGCATTGACTGTGCTCTGAGCTTAGCTCTATCTGGTTGACCTCTGGCAGTTTCAATCTTGGTTTAGTGGTTGGTGCAGTAGAGTGCTGGTGGTTGCTGTTTGTGTGTGTCCCTGACCACTCCATTCTCCCCCTCCCACATATAGGTTATGCCGGAGGCTCAGTGCATTCATATCCATTCAAGTTCAGAAAAACAAGTTTGCATTCATTTGTGGTTCAGTTGTGAGACCGGTACGTTAGACTGGTGAGATACATTATCGATGCGAATTGGGGATTGGTGACCGGTGTGTAAAGACAAACTAGTTCCAGGACAGCTGGATGGAGTCCAGGCAGTCTGGTGGCAGTGTGGTGCCCAGTGCTGGCAGTGGGAACCCAGTTGGCTCAAGTTTCCTGCTCTTGGAGCTGTAAAAGGTTACTGCAGAAGATAAAGGTATGCGGAGTCAGAGGAAATGTATTAGCATGGATAGAGAATTGGCTAACTAACAGAAAGCAGAGAGTCGGGTTAAATGGGTCCTTTTCAGGTTGGCAATCGGTGGTTAGTGGTGTGCCACAGGAATCGGTGCTGGGACCACAACTGTTTACAATATACATAGATGACCTGGAAGAGGGGACAGAGTGTAGTGTAACAAAATTTGCAGATGACACAAAGATTAGTGGCAAAGCGGGTTGTGTAGAGGACACAGAGAGGCTGCAAAGAGATTTAGATAGGTTAAGCGAATGGGCTAAGGTTTGGCAGATGGAATACAATGTTGGAAAATGTGAGGTTATCCACCTTGGAAAAAAAAACAGTAAAAGGGAATATTATTTGAATGGGGAGAAATTACAACATGCTGCGGTGCAGAGGGACCTGGGGGTCCTTAAGCATGAATCCCAAAAAGATAGTTTGCAGGTGCAGCAGGTAATCAGGAAGGTGAATGGAATGTTGGCCTTCATTGCGAGAGGGATGGAGTACAAAAGCAGGGAGGTCCTGCTGCAACTGTACAGGGTATTGGTGAGGCCGCACCTGGAGTACTGCGTGCAGTTTTGGTCACCTTACTTAAACAAGGATATACTAGCTTTAGAGGGGGTACAGAGACGATTCACCAGGCTGATTCCGGAGATGAGGGGGTTACCTTATGATGATCGATTGAGTAGACTGGGTCTTTACTTGTTGAAGTTCAGAAGGATGAGGGGTGATCTTATAGAATCATTTAAAATAATGAAAGGGATAGACAGATAGAGGCAGAGAGGTTGTTTCCACTGGTCGGGGAGACTAGAACTAGGGGACACAGCCTCAAAATACGGGGGAGCCAATTTAAAACCGAGTTGAGAAAGAATTTCTTCTCCCAGAGGGTTGTGAATCTGTGGAATTCTCTGCCCAAGGAAGCAGTTGAGGCTAGCTCATTGAATGAATTCAAATCACAGATAGATAGATTTTTAACCAATAAGAGAATTAAGGGTTATGGAGAAACATAGAAACATAGAAAATAGGTGCAGGAGTAGGCCATTCGGCCCTTCTAGCCTGCACCGCCATTCAATGAGTTCATGGCTGAACATGTAACTTCAGTACCCCATTCCTGCTTTCTCGCCATACCCCTTGATCCCCCTAGTAGTAAGGACTTCATCTAACTTCTTTTTGAATATATTTAGTGAATTGGCCTCAACAACTTTCTGTGGTAGAGAATTCCACAGGTTCACCACTCTCTGGGTGAAGAAGTTTCTCCTCATCTCGGTCCTAAATGGCTTACCCCTTATCCTCAGACTGTGACCCCTGGTTCTGGACTTCCCCAACATTGGGAACATTCTTCCTGCATCTAACCTGTCTAAACCCGTCAGAATTTTAAACGTTTCTATGAGATCCCCTCTCATTCTTCTGAACTCCAGTGAATACAAGCCCAGTTGATCCAGTCTTTCTTGATAGGTCAGTCCTGCCATCCCGGGAATCAATCTGGTGAACCTTCGCTGCACTCGCTCAATAGCAAAAATGTCCTTCCTCAAGTTAGGAGACCAAAACTGTACACAATACTCCAGGTGTGGCCTCACCAAGGCCCTGTACAACTGTAGCAACACCTACCTGCCCCTGTACTCAAATCCCCTCGCTATGAAGGCCAACATGCCACTTGCTTTCTTAAACGCCTGCTGTACCTGCATGCCAACCTTCAATGACTGATGTACCATGACACCCAGGTCTCGTTGCACCTTCCTTTTTCCTAATCTGTCACCATTCAGATAATAGTCTGTCTCTCTGTTTTTACCACCAAAGTGGATAACCTCACATTTATCCACATTATACTTCATCTGCCATGCATTTGCCCACTCACCTAACCTATCCAAGTCACTCTGCAGCCTCATAGCATCCTCCTCGCAGCTCACACTGCCACCCAACTTAGTGTCATCCGCAAATTTGGAGATACTACATTTAATCCCTCCTTTTTTAAAAAGTGGAGTTACATTGGCTACCCTCCACTCGATAGGAACTGATCCAGAGTCAATGGAATGTTGGAAAATGACTGTCAATGCATCCGCTATTTCCAAGGCCACCTCCTTAAGTACTCTGGGATGCAGTCCATCAGGCCCTGGGGATTTATCGGCCTTCAATCCCATCAATTTCCCCAACACAATTTCCCAACTAATAAGGATTTCCCTCAGTTCCTCCTCCTTACTAGACCCTCTGACCCCTTTTATATCCGGAAGGTTGTTTGTGTCCTCCTTAGTGAATACCGAACCAAAGTACTTGTTCAATTGGTCTGCCATTTCTTTGTTCCCCATTATGACTTCCCCTGATTCTGACTGCAGGGGATCTACGCTTGTCTTTACTAACCTTTTTCTCTTTACATATCTATAGAAACTTTTGCAATCCGTCTTAATGTTCCCTGCAAGCTTCTTCTCGTACTCCATTTTCCCTGCCCTAATCAAACCCTTTGTCCTCCTCTGCTGAGTTCTAAATTTCTCCCAGTCTCCGGGTTCGCTGCTATTTCTGGCCAATTTGTATGCCACTTCCTTGGCTTTAATACTATCCCTGATTTCCCTTGATAGCCACGGTTGAGCCACCTTCCCTTTTTTATTTTTACGCCAGACAGGAATGTACAATTGTTGTAGTTCATCTATGCGGTCTCTAAATGTCTGCCATTGCCCATCCACAGTCAACCCCTTAAGTATCATTCGCCAATCTATCCTAGCCAATTCTCGCCTCATACCTTCAAAGTTACCCTTCTTTAAGTTCTGGACCATGGTCTCTGAATTAACTGTTTCATTCTCCATCCTAATGCAGAATTCCACCATATTATGGTCACTCTTCCCCAAGGGGCCTCGCACAACGAGATTGCTAATTAATCCTCTCTCATTACACAACACCCAGTCTAAGATGGCCTCCCCCCTAGTTGGTTCCTCAACATATTAGTCTAGAAAACCAGGATATCCTCCTCCACTGTATTGCTTCCAGTTTGGTTAGCCCAATCTATGTGCATATTAAAGTCACCCATTATAACTGCTGCACCTTTATTGCATGCACCCCTAACTTCCTGTTTGATGCCCTCCCCAACATCACTACTACTGTTTGGAGCGGGCGGGTAAGTGGAGCTGAGTCCACGGCCAGATCAGCCATGATCTTATTGAATGGCGGAGCATGCTCGAGGGGCTAGATGGCCTACTCCTGTTCCTAATTCTTATGTTCTCATGTTCTTATGTTTGCCGTGGTTCCTAGCGTCGGGCAGGTTCACAGATGCCTGTGACCTCCTGTCCCTTCTTGCGCCCTTCTTGCGCTGCTGCTCCCTGAGGGGCTCTTGTCTAGCAGTGCACAGGAAGCTGCTGACTCGCTAGCATACGCATTGTTTGGTTTGGGATCCTGGCTGGTCTCGGTCCCCTTTGGGAGGACTGTAGCAAGTGACCCTTCATTTCCGGGTATGGTCTTGGAGATGATGGGGTCTGGGGGCTGCGCCTTAGCACAGTTTGCTCTTTCAGACCCGTGGCAGTTGATGCCATCAGGTGCCTGAGAGCTGGAGCCGATCAAGGGCATGGTATCGATACCGGTGCCATTGCCCTCTGAAGATCGCTTGCTCTGCAGCTTGTGTGTATTGGTTGCTTGTGGCCACACTCCATGGTGCATAACTCTGGTGCCGGGGATGCAGGCTACAGCACTGGGTAGCTAGCTGGACCTGTGTCTGCCCGCTGCATTGGCTGCATGCAGTTGAAATCCTACATCGCACAAGTTTTCATTACTTATGGTGGATACTCTGTAGCTCTGATCGTGATCGCGTGACTTTTCCTCGCTGGTTGCATGTACACAATTCTGATCATCAATTACACATTTTACATGATTGCGGGACTTTTCCTTGCTTATTGCATGTACACAACTCTGATCATCAGTTACACATTTTGATTCTAACTTACAGTTGCTATTACATTGCTTGAGTGTGTGGAACTGTCCCTTTAATTGTAGTGGGTTGCAGGCCTCCTTTAAGAGAGCCTTGCTTTCTTTACCCCAATCCTCTTCTCCGTTTAGCGCCACGTGTTACTCCATCATCGCAGCACCTCGTGGTCTGGCTGCAGCCATCTTTTTCTTCTGCGCATCACCTCGTGGTTTGGCGCCATCTTTCCTCCATCCACGATATGGACTGCGGTGATCCTCTTCTCCCCGGGTTCTGCCACCGAAGCTGAGAAGTCACCCTTGGATCCGATCCTCTTCCTCTGGAGTCCTGTCACTGGAGCCTGGAAGGTGCGCTCGGGTCATCTCAGCTGGATCATCTCCACGCAGTCGTGGCAAGCGGTCTGTGCCTCGGGTGCTGTGCTGATCAGCTCTCTGATGCCGGGTCCACCCTCAAGTGAGGGATTGACGCGGAGGACGTCAATCGCTGGAGGGGTGAAATCTTCCCACTTCCACTGGATCTTCTCCATCCACCTTCTTCCGAGTAGCGTTGGTCCAGCACCTGCAACAATCCACAGAGGTAATTTGTGCATCGCGCCATCATGGAGTACCTTTACATTCGCACTATCAACGGCTGGGATAAGTTAATCGGTGTAGGTGCGCAACTTTGCGTGAACCGGGACCAACTTGGGTCGTTCAGCTTGATTGTCCCATTGCCTCTTAAAGGCTTCTTGATTCATTACCGACTGGCTCGCCCCCATGTCCACTTCCATGAAAACTGGAACGCCATCTATCTAGACTTCCATCCTCAACGGGGAACACTCAGTGGTGCAGATAAACATGCTATATACCTTATCGTGGGGCTGAGCTGCTTCTCTGCCCATCGTTTCATAATCCGTGCTGGATTCATGGCCATCTCTTCAGACACTCCATCGACACATTGATTCATATTTCTCTTACACATTCGCAAGAGGTGGCCCTTTGTGCTGCAGCCCTTGCATACATAGTCTTTAAGGGGGCATTGGTGAGCCCTGTGATTTCCTCCACAACGCCAGCATGGGGCTACTCGATTAGCCCCCCTCGGCGGACTCTGAGTTAAGGGACTCAGGGGGCCTGCTCTATCTTTCCTGAGAGGGTTCGCATTCTATAGTCCAGCCTCTAAAAGACGCCATTCTGTGCAGAGTACCTGCCGGGTTTGAGTCCTGAGGGTGAGTCATCTGCCCAGAGCCGCAGGTCAAGGTCATGAATGCCTGCCTCACAGAGATGGCCTTCTGCAGTGTGACTGTGGTATCCACTGACAGTAGCTTATGAAGAAGGCCCTCATGGCCGATTCCAATGACAAAAATGTCCCGCAGCACTTCGTTGAAGTGGTCAGTGAAAGCACACGATGCCGCCAGCCTCCTGAGGTCTGCAGCGTATTTTGCGGTTTCCTGGTCTTCGGGCTGTCGGTGGGTGTCGAACCGGTGTCTGGCTGTGAGGCTGCTCTCCTTGGGCTTGAGTTACTAATGGATCAGTGTTACGAGCTCCTCCTATGTCTTGGTCATTGTCTTTGCTGGTCTCAGCAAGTCCCTGACGAAGCCATAGACGGTGGCCAACAACGGGTTAGTAGGCTAGCTCTGCGCTTATCAGCCAGTGTGGCCGGGTCATCTCCTGCCAGGTCGTTTTCTGTGAAGAAATGGTCGAGCCTTTGCACAAAGGTGTCCCAATCATCAACATCAGCGAACTGCTGCAACATACCAATGGTAGCCATTTTCGCGTGAAATTCTGTAATCTCGTCACCAATTGTTGTGTCCTTGGATGCTCTAATAATGACTCCACAAAGCAATGTGTTGCACTTGAACTGTAGTGACCTTAGCTCTTTATTTGTTAACTCCAGAGTGAGGATCACACCTGGTGGCCTGCCTTTTGTACTAGGCCAGGCACAACTGTACAAGTAACCTACAAGTCTCCCACTGCTGTGCCCTCTGGTGGCACACCTTGTGATAGTACAAACAATAGCCATGTAGGATACCTGACAATCACAGGGTGGATAAAGGGGAACCAGTGGATGTTGGTCCCTTAGAAGATGAGAAGGGGGATTTAATAATGGGAATTATGGAAATGGCTGAGACCTTAAACAATTATTTTGCTTCGGTCTTCACAGTAAAAGACACAAAAACCATGCCAAAAATTGCTGGTCACAGAAATGTGGGAAGGGAGGACCTTGAGACAATCACTATCACTAGGGAGGTAATGCTGGATAGGCTAATGGGGCTCAAGGTAGACAAGTCCCCTGGTCATGATGAAATGCATCCCAGGGTATTAAAAGAGATGGCAGAAGTTATAGCAGATGCATTCGTTATAATCTACCAAAATTCTCTGGACTCTGGGGAGGTACCAGCGGATTGGAAAGCAGCTAATGTAACGCCTCTGTTTAAAAAAGGGGGCAGACAAAAGGCACGTAACTATAGGCCGGTTAGTTTAACATCTGTAGTGGGGAAAATGCTTGAAGCTATCATTAAGGAAGAAATAGCGGGACATCTAGATAGGAATAGTGCAATCAAGCAGATGCAACATGGATTCATGAAGGGGAAATCATGTTTAACTAATTTACTGGAATTCTTCGAGGATATAATGAGCAAGGTGGTTAGAGGTGTACCGATGGATGTGGTCTATTTAGATTACCAAAAGGCATTCAATAAGGTGCCACACAAAAGGTTACTGCAGAAGATAAAGGTACGCGGAGTCAGAGGAAATGTATTAGCATGGATAGAGAATTGGCTGGCTAACAGAAAGCAGAGAGTCGGGATAAATGGGTCCTTTTTCGGGTTGGAAATCGGTGGTTAGTGATGTGCCACAGGGATCGGTGCTGGGACCACAACTGTTTACAATATACATAGATGACCTGGAAGAGGGGACAGAGTGTAGTATATCAAAATTTACAGATGACACTAAGATTAGTGGGAAAGCGGGTTGTGTAGAGGACACAGAGAGGCTGCAAAGAGATTTAGATAGGTTAAGCGAATGGGCTAAGGTTTGGCAGATGGAATACAATGTTGGAAAATGTGAGGTCATCCACCTTGGAAAAAAAACTGTAAAAGGGAATATTATTTGAATGTGGAGAAATTACAACATGCTGCGGTGCAGAGGGACCTGGGGGTCCTTGTGCATGAATCCCAAAAAGTTAGTTTGCAGGTGCAACAGGTAATCAGGAAGGCAAATGGAATGTTGGCCTTCATTGCGAGAGGGATGGAGTACAAAAGCAGGGAGGTCCTGCTGCAACTGTACAGGGTATTGGTGAGGCCGCACCTGGAGTACTGCGTGCAGTTTTGGTCACCTTACTTAAGGAAGGATATACTAGCCTTGGAGAGGGTACAGAGACGATTCACTAGGCTGATTCCGGAGATGAGGGGGTTACCTTATGATGATAGATTGAGTAGACTGGGTCTTTACTAGTTGGAGTTCAGAGGATGAGGGGGGATCTTATAGAAACATTTAAAATAATGAAAGGGATAGACAAGATAGAGGCAGAGAGGTTGTTTCCACTGGTCGGGGAGACTAGAATTAGGGGACACAGCCTCAAAATATGTTGGAGCCAATTTAAAACTGAGTTGAGAAGGAATTTCTTCTCCCAGAGGGTTGTGAATCTGTGGAATTCTCTGCCCAAGGAAGCAGTTGAGGCTAGCTCATTGAATGTATTCAAATCACAGATAGATAGATTTTTAACCAATAAGGGAATTAAAGGTTACGGGGAGTGGGCGGGTAAGTGGAGCTGAGTCCATGGCCAGATCAGCCATGATCTTTTTGAATGGCGGAGCAGGCTCGAGGGGCTAGATGGCCTACTCCTGTTCCTAATTTTTATGTTCTTATGTTCTTAAAGCATGTTATTGGGTGTAATGTATTGACGTGGATAGAGAACTGGTTGGCAGACAGGAAGCAGAGAGTCGGGATAAACGGGTCCTTTTCAGAATAGCAGGCAGTGACTGGTGGTGCATTATGTCCTTCTGTCCTTATGTCCTTATGTCCTTATGTGGTGCATTTGGACTTCCAGAAGGCATTTGACAAGGTGCCACATAAAAGGTTACTGCACAAGATAAAAGTTCTCGGGGTTGGGGGTAATATATTCGCATGGATAGAGGGTCAGCTAACTAACAGAGAACAGAGAGTCAGGATAAATGGTTCATTCTCTGGTTGGCCACCAGTAACTAGTGGGATGCCGCAGGGATCAGTGCTGGGACCCCAACTATTTAAATCTATATTAATGACTTGGAGGAAGGGATCGAGTGTAGCGTAGCAAAATTTGCTGATGATACAAAGATAAGAGGAAAAGCAATGTGTGAGGAGGACACAAAAAATCTGCAAAAGGACATAGACAGGCTAAGTGAGTGGGCAAAAATTTGGCAGATAGAGTATAATGTTGGAAAATGTGAGGTCATGCACTTCGGCAGAAAAAATCAAACAGCAAGTTATTATTTAAATGGAGAAAGATTGCAAAGTGCCGCAGTACACAAAATGATATTATGCAGGTACCCCAAGTGATCAGGAAGGCCAATGGTATCTTGGCCTTTATTGCAAAGTGGTTGGAGTATAAAAGCAGGGAAGTCTTCCTACAGCTATATAAGGTATTGATGAGGCCGCACCTGGAATACTGCGTGCAGTTTTGGTTTCCATGTTTATGAAAGGATATACTTGCTTTGGAGGCAGTTCAGAGAAGGTTCACTCGGTTGATTCCGGGGATGAGGGGGTTGACTTATGAGGAAAGATTGAGTAGGTTGGGTCTTTACTCATTGGAATTCGGAAGAATGAGAGGTGATCGTATCGAAACGTATAAGATTATGAGGGGGCTTGACAAGGTGGATGCAGAGAGGATATTTCCACTGATGGGGGAGACTAAAACTAGAGGGCATGGTCTTAGAATAAGGGGCCGCCCATTTAAAACTGAGATGAGGAGAAATTTATTTTCTCAGAGGGTTGTAAATCTGTGGAATTCGCTGCCTCAGAGAGCTGTGGAAGCTGGGACATTGAATAAATTTAAGACAGAAATAGACAGTTTTTTAAACAATAAGGGGATAAGGGGTTATGGGGAGTGGGCGGGAAAGTGGAGCTGAGTCCATGATCAGATCAGCCATGATCTTATTGAATGGCGGAACAGGCTCGAGGGGCCGTATGGCCTACTCCTGTTCCTATTTCTTATGTTCTTATGTTCCTATTTTCTTATAACCCTGATTAAATGAGGTGTGTAGAAGAGCATTGAGGAACAGCAGCAGGCTTACCTAAATATGAGGTGCCAATCTGGGCATGTTCCAACATAGGGCTACATGCATGCTCAGCAGCAGAAGCAGCATGCTATAGGCTGAGCTAAGTGATCCAACAACCAACAGGTCATGTGAATGCTCTACTTTCCTGCCACATCCAATCGTCAATGGTGGTGAACAATTAAGCAACTAATGGGAGGAGGAGGTTCCATGAACATCTTCATCCTCAATGATGGCAGAGCACAGCAGGTGAGTGCAAAAGGTAAGACTGATGCGTTTATATTGTCAGGCAGAAGTACCGAATGGATGATACATCTTGGCCTCCTTCTGAGGTCCCCACCATCAAAGAAGCCAGCCTTTAGCCAATTCAATTCACTCCATGTGATGGCAAGAAAAGGGAATTCAGAAAAACGTCTTTACCCAAAGAATGGTGAGAATGTGGAACTCATTGCCACAGGGAGTGGCTGAAAAGAATAATATAGATGCATTTAAGGGGAGGCTGGACAAGCATATGAGGGAGAAGGAAATAGAGGGTTATGCTGATAGATTTAGATGAGGAAAGACAGGAGGAGATTCGAGTGGAGCATAAAATCTGGCATGACTGGTTGGGCCGAATGGCTTGTTTCTGTACCATATATCCTTTGTAACCCTATGTAAATGGCTGAGCATACTGGATATAGCAAATACTATGGGCTGTCGTGCTGAAGACTTGTGCTCCAAAATTAGCTCAACTCTAGCAAAGCTGCTCTAGTACACCTATAACACTGGCATCGACCCGACAATGTGGAAAACTGCCCAGATAAGCCCTGTCCACAAAAAGCAGGACACATCCAATCTGGCTAATTACCGCCCCATCTGTCTACTCTCAATCATCAGCAAAGGAATGTGCTGTCGACAGTGCTCACAAGCAGTTACTCACCAATAACGTGCTCACTGATGCCCAATTTGGGTTCCGCCAGGGCCACTTGGCTCCAGACCTCATTACAACTTGGTCCAAACATGGACAAAAGAGCTGAATTTCAGAGTTGAGGTGAAAGTGACTGCCCTTGACATCAAGAAAGCATTTGACTGATTGTGGCTTCAAGAAATCCAAGTAAAATTGAAGTCAATGGGTATCAGGGGGAAACTCTCCACTGGCTAGTGTCATACCTGGCACAAAGGAAGATGGTTGTGGTTGTTGGAGACTAACCATCCCAGCCCCAGGACATCGCTGCAGGAGTTCCTCAGGGCAGTGTCTCAGGCCCAACCATCTTAGCTGCCTCATCAATGACCCATCATAGGGTCAGACGTGGGGATGTTCGCTGATGATTGCACAGCGTTCAGTTCCATTCACATCTCTTCAGATAATGAAACAGTTCATGGCCATGTGCAACGAGACCTGGATGACGTTCAGGCTTGGGCTGATAAGTGGCAAGTAACATTCGCGCCACACAAGTGCCAGGCAATGACTATCTCCAACAAGAGAGAGTCTAATCACCGCTCCTTAACATTCAACGGCATCACCATCGCTGAATCCCCCACCGTTAACATCCTGGCGGTCACCATTGACCAGAAACTTAACTGTACCTGCCACTTAAATACTGTGGCTACACGAGCAGGTCAGAGACTCAGTATTCTGCAATGAGTGCCTCACCTCCTGACTCCCCAAAGCCTTTCTACTATTTACAAAGTACAAGTCAGGAGTGTGACGGAATAACCTTCACTTGTCTCAATGAGTGCAGCTCCAACAACACTCAAGAAGCTCGACAAAGCAGCCCGCTTGATTGGCATCCCATCCACCACCTTAAACGTTCACTCCCTCCACCACCGACGCAACGTGGCTGCAGTGTGTACCATCTACAAGATGCACTGCAGCAACTTCCCAAAGCTTCTTCGACGGTACCTCCCAAATCCATGACCTCCACCACCTAGAAGGATGAGGGTAGCAGGTGCAATGGGAACTCCATCAGCTTAAAGTTCCCCTCAAAGTCACATACCATCTTGACTTGCAAATATATCGCTGTTCCTTCATCGTCGCTGGGTCAAAATTCTGGTACTACTCCCTCCCCCCAAACAGCACTTTGGGAGTTTCTTCACCACAGGGACTGCAGTGGTTCAAGAAGGTGGCTCACCATCACCTTCTCAAGGGCAATTAGGAATGGACAATAAATTCTGGCCTTGTCAACAACTCCTACAGGAACGGAAAAAAAAAATCTAATGGGAGATTGTTTTATGGATGCGTCTATTTGTACTAACTGAAAGGCAGCCGTTTCTCTGATTGGCTCTCCATTTTCACATGACCTACAGCTGATTGCTCCCCTTGGAGGATAAGCCACACCCTGAAGTTCCTCTGGAATGTGTAACTGGAACCATCCAGCCCAAGTTCTAACTGACTTTACAATTTGTAATTCGATCCATTTTGACTTTTGAAGCCACGGAGGATAGATCTCCCCAGAAGCCACCAAGTTCCAGCTGAAGTCCCTTACACCAACACAAGTGCTGCCTCTGCCAACTGAAGACCCTTACCCCAGCGTAATGCATCCCTCCCCCAGCCGAAGTCCGTTACACCAGCGCAAATGCATGACATTACCCCACCCCGACCATAGATGGGGCATTGTATGAAGACTGTTAACAGATTTATTGGGTATGAAGTGAATAGTGACAGTGTTGTGACTTCTGGATTTCATCCACTCCAACAATGCTCCTTGTAACACACGCACCGAGCTTGCACGTACCAGGGGGTTGGTTGAACATGATCTGTCTTCCCTGAGTTCCCTCTTCCACGCCCCCAAGCTCTCTCCCCCCAGGCTCTCTCTTTCTCTCCTTCCAAGCTCTCTCTCCGCCCCACCCAGGCTCTCTCTCTCTCCCCCTCACCTCCCATGCTCTCTCTTTCTCTCCACCCCGTGTCTCTCTCCTCATGGAGCGCTTTACGGTGCCACTTGACTCTACACTCAAATGAACTGCTCCTGGCCGATCCGCTTCTCCCTCGCCCCACCGACCCGCTTCTCTCCAACCCCGCCACCCTCACTCTTCACTCAAACTGTCGCTGAGGCTCAGGGCTGCAGCGTGGTGTTTGGGGCCGGCTCCGGTCTCGGATCGGGCGTGAGGGGAGGGGGTGGGAGAGAGCAGGATGCATGCGCAGAAAAGGGTTAGTGTAAATTGTGCTGGGGGAGGGGCGGAGTCGGTGACTATTTGTCCTAACTCTCGCTTTTGCGAATGCGTCAGGAGATGCATGCTCAGAAGCGAGAGTTAGGACTAATAGTCACTCTGTTTTATTGTGCAATTGAATTATAGACATAAAATAGTGAATATTTTAGCTTGTGACTGTAAAGCAAAAAAATGCTTGTATTTCCTGAAAGGCTTCAAGTATAATTCTTTGTGATGAGGAGCAGCAAATAATGACTTTGTGCAGTGTAATTGCACAAATAGCACTTACATTTGTAACTGTGACTGAATGCTATAATACTTAGCAAAAGCAAAATACTGCGGATGCTGGAAATCTGAAATAAAAGCAGAAAATTCTGGAAATACTCAGCAGGTCTGGCAGCATCTGTGGAGAGAGAAACAATTTCAATTACCTGAAACGTCCTCCTGCAATTATATAGGGCCCTGGTGATACCACACCTGGAGTATTGTGTACGGTTTTGGTCTTCTTACCTCAGGAAAGATATACTTGCCATTGAGGGAGTGCAACAAAGGTTCACCACACTGATTCCTGGGATGGGGGAGATTATCCTATGGGGAGAGATTGAAAAGATCAGGCCTATATTCTCCAGAGTAGAGAAGAATGAGAAGTGATCTCATTGAAACATACAAAATTCTTACAGGGCTAGACAGGGTAGATGCAGGGAGGATGTTTCCTCTGGCTGGAGAGTCTAGAACAAGGGGTCACAGTCTCAGAAAAAGGTATTGTCCATTTATGACTGAGATGAGGAGAAATTTCTTCACTCAGAGGGTGGTGAATCCTTGGAATTCTCTACCACAGAGGGCTGTGGAGGCTCAGTCATTGAATATATTCAAGACAGAAATCAATAGATTTTAAGGGAATCAAGGGATATGGGGTTAGTGCAGGAAAGTGAAGTTGAGGTAGAAGATCAGCCATGATCTCATTGAATGGCAACACAGGCTTGAAGGGCCAAATGGCCTACTCCTGCTCCTATTTCTTATGTTCTTATGAAACATTGGGCTGGATTTTGAAGTTTCTGGCCTGCCCAGAGTGGGGGGGGGGGGGGGGGGCCGGGGGGGTCGGTAGACCACGGGAAACCAGGAAGTCCGGGTTTCCTCGCACGCTGTGATGATTGCTCCTTGAGGCTGTGCTCGCCTCATTGCAGTTACCGGGAATCCCAGCCAGCCACAATAAAATATGCACTTCAGGTTAAAGCAGAGACTTCGGGACCTCATTGTCATATTTAAAATGCCAAGCCACCTCCTGGCCGCCTGTTCCCACACCCCTGCCCCTGAAGTCCCGCCTGAGTAGAAGTGAAAGTGAGTGGGTAGAAGGCGGGTTGGGGTCGAGATTTAGATTTTTAAAACTTTAACTTTCCGCCCTCAATCCTCCAACCCACCTGTTTTTTTCATGTTAAAATCCCCCTCCGTCCCCCACCCCCGTTAACTCTGTTTCTCACACCACAAATGCTGCCTGACCTGCTGAGTATTTGCAGAATTTCCTGTTTTTTTGCATAATGTTTAGTATGGTTAGTCATGTGGTAATTGCACATCAGCAGGAGTGGCTGCAATGTTTTGAAATGAATCACTGCACACCTGAACTGCTCTCTGTAACGACAAAAGCAAAATACTGCAGATGCTGAAAATGTGAAATAAAAACAGAAAATGCTGGAAATACTCAGCAGGTCAAGCAGCATCGGTGGAGAGAGAAATAGAGTTAACATTTCAGGTCGATGACTTTTCCTCAGAACTGGTCATCAACCTGAAATATTAGCTCTATTTCTCTCTCTCCACCTACTGAGTGTTTTCCAGCATTTTCTATTTTTAATTTCATGTTTCCAGCATCCATAGTACTTTACAAAGGCAAAATACTGTGGATGCTGGAATCTGGAATAAAAACAGAAAATGCTGGAACCCTCAGCGAGTCAGGCAGCATCCGTGGAGAGAAAGCAGAGTTAACGTTCCAGGTCGATAACCCTTGTTTGTATATACCTGCATGTATTTGGGATCTTAAAAGCACAATAATCCCTCCCCTTCCCTCTCCAAGAAAGGTTATATGTGAGAACTTTACAGATGGAAAGCAAAAAAGCAACAGCTACATTGTGGAAGGGGAAATCAAGTTTTAAAAAGAGAATATGGGACCCCAGCTATTTACAATGTACATCAATGATTTAGATGAAGGAATTGAATGTAATATCTCCAAGTTTGCAGATGACACTAAGCTGGGTGGCAGTGTGAGCTGTGAGGGGGATGCTAAGAGGCTGTAGGTTGACGTGGACAGGTTAGGTGAGTGGGCAGATGCAGTATAATGTAGATATATGTGAGGTTATCCACTTTGGTGGCAAAAACAGGAAGACAGAATATTATCTGAATGGTGACAGATTAGGAAAAGGGGAGGTGCAACGAGACCTGGGTGTCATGGTACATCAGTCATTGAAGTTTGGCATGCAGGTTCAGCAGGCGGTGAAGAAGGCAAATGGCATGTTGGCCTTCATAGCTAGAGGATTTGAGTATAGGAGCAGGGAGGTCTTACTGCAGTTGTACAGGGCCTTGGTGAGGCCACACCTGGAATATTGTGTTCAGTTTTGGGGGTCTCCTAATCTGAGGAAGGACTTTCTTGCTTTTGAGGGAGTACAATGAAGGTTCACCAGATTGATTCCCGGGATGACAGGACTGACATATGAGGAGAGACTGGATCAACTGGACTTGTATCCACTGGAGTTTAGAAGAATGAGAGGGGATCTCATAGAAACATATAAAATTCTGACAGGATTGGACAGGTTAGAGGCAGGTAGAATGTTCCCGTAGCTGGGGAGTTCCAGAACCAGGGGTCACAGTCCAAGAATAAGGGGTAAGCCATTTAGGACCGAGATGAGGAGAAACTTCTTCACTCAGTGAGTGGTTAACTCAGTGAATTCTCTACCACAGAAAGTTGTTGAGGCCAGTTTGTTAGATATATTCAAAAGGGAGTTAGATATGACCCCTACGGCCAAAGGGATCAAGGGGTATGGATGGGAAGCAGGAAAGGGGTACCGAGGTTGAATGATCAGCCATGATCTTATTGAATGGCGGTGCAGGCTCGAAGGGCCGAATAGCCTGCTCCTGCACCTAATTTCTATGTTTCTATGTTTCTATGAAACTCAGAGAACTGTGAATCTCATGCATTTGGACTGAGTCACTCATGTTCGTTTAAACATGTGAATAACTGTGGATGCCACTGATGATTAAACATCACTTTATGTATTGTGAAGGGCTGCAATTCACCTCACTCCTTGATGATAAACCTCAAATTCTTTCTAACCCTGCCGCCAGAGTAGCCCAATCGCCTGCAGATCAAAGCACCAGATGCCAGGCACTGGGCACCAAAGAGCAGGGCATCCTCCCATTCCGCACTTAAGCGTAGTGCCAAACTGTCTTGCTCAAGCCTCCTCCGGCTCATCTCACTTGCCTTACCTACTCCTTCAGGGACTGCTGTCCAGCTACGGCTGGGTGGTGTATTTCCCACTACGCATGCGCGGCCAGGCCACGAAGACAGTGGCTGAAAGAAGGCAAAAATAAATCAGGTTTTACCATCTGCAGCGCCGGTAATGGAGTACAAATTGTGTTTTGCCGATGAAAGTGTGCAGGTATGGTGCATAGTATTTCTGATTATATTTGGCAGAGCCCCTGACTTTCCTGAATTGAACTGGGAGATCGCGAGTTGGAGTAAATTTTCATTAAAATCGCATGTATTGCAATTAAATCATAAGACCATAAGAAATAGGAGCAGGAGTAGGCCATACGGCCCCTCGAGCCTACTCTGGCATTTAATACGATCATGGCTGATCCGATTATGGACTCAGGTCCACTTCCCTGCCCGCTCCCCATAACCCCTTATCATGGATAAGGGTGGAATTCTGCATTAGGATGGAGAATGAAACAGTTAATTCAGAGACCATGGTCCAGAACTTAAAGAAGGCTAACTTTGAAGGTATGAGGCGTGAATTGGCTGAGATGGATTGGCGAATGATACTTAAGGGGTTGACTGTGGATGGGCAATGGCAGACATTTAGAGACCGCATGGATGAACTACAACAATTGTACATTCCTGTCTGGCATAGAAATAAAAAAGGGAAGGTGGCTCAACCGTGGCTATCAAGGGAAATCAGGGATAGTATTAAAGCCAAGGAAGTGGCATACAAATTGGCCAGAAATAGCAGCGAACCTGGGGACTGGGAGAAATTTAGAACTCAGCAGAGGAGGACAAAGGGTTTGATTAGGGCAGGGAAAATGGAGTATGAGAAGAAGCTTGCAGGGAACATTAAGACGGATTGCAAAAGTTTCTATAGATATGTAAAGAGAAAAAGGTTAGTAAAGACAAATGTAGGTCCCCTGCAGTCAGAATCAGGGGAAGTCATAACGGGGAACAAAGAAATGGCGGACCAATTGAACAAGTACTTTGGTTCGGTATTCACGAAGGAGGACACGAACAACCTTCCGGTTATAAAAGGGGTCGGGGGGTCTAGTAAGGAGGAGGAACTGAGGGAAATCCTTATTAGCCGGGAAATTGTGTTGGGGAAATTGATGGGATTGAAGGCCGATAAATCCCCAGGGCCTGATGGACTGCATCCCAGAGTACTTAAGGAGGTGGCCTTGGAAATAGTGGATGCGTTGACAGTCATTTTCCAACATTCCATTGACTCTGGATCAGTTCCTATGGAGTGGAGGGTAGCCAATGTAACCCCACTTTTTAAAAAAGGAGGGAGAGAGAAAACAGGGAATTATAGACCGGTCAGCCTGACATCGGTAGTGGGTAAAATGATGGAATCAATTATTAAGGATGTCATAGCAGTGCATTTGGAAAGAGGTGACATGATAGGTCCAAGTCAGCATGGATTTGTGAAAGGGAAATCATGCTTGACAAATCTTCTGGAATTTTTTGAGGATGTTTCCAGTAGAGTGGATAAGGGAGAACCAGTTGATGTGGTATATTTGGACTTTCAGAAGGCGTTCGACAAGGTCCCACACAAGAGATTGATGTGCAAAGTTAGAGCACATGGGATTGGGGGTAGTGTACTGACATGGATTGAGAACTGGTTGTCAGACAGGAAGCAAAGAGTAGGAGTAAATGGGTACTTTTCAGAATGGCAGGCAGTGACTAGTGGGGTACCGCAAGGTTCTGTGCTGGGGCCCCAGCTGTTTACACTGTACATTAATGACTTAGATGAGGGGATTAAATGTAGTATCTCCAAATTTGCGGATGACACTAAGTTGGGTGGCAGTGTGAGCTGCGAGGAGGATGCTGTGAGGCTGCAGAGCGACTTGGATAGGTTAGGTGAGTGGGCAAATGCATGGCAGATGAAGTATAATGTGGATAAATGTGAGGTTATCCACTTTGGTGGTAAAAACAGAGAGACAGACTATTATCTGAATGGTGACAGATTAGGAAAAGGGGAGGTGCAAAGAGACCTGTGTGTCATGGTACATCAGTCATTGAAGGTTGGCATGCAGGTGCAGCAGGCGGTTAAGAAAGCAAATGGCATGTTGGCCTTCATAGCAAGGGGATTTGAGTACAGGGGCAGGGAGGTGTTGCTACAGTTGTACAGGGCATTGGTGAGGCCACACCTGGAGTATTGTGTACAGTTTTGGTCTCCTAACCTGAGGAAGGACATTCTTGCTATTGAGGGAGTGCAGCGAAGGTTCACCAGACTGATTCCCGGGATGGCGGGACTGACCTATCAAGAAAGACTGGATCAACTGGGCTTGTATTCACTGGAGTTCAGAAGAATGAGAGGGGACCTCATAGAAACATATAAAATTCTGACGGGGTTAGACAGGTTAGATGCAGGAAGAATGTTCCCAATGTTGGGGAAGTCCAGAACCAGGGGTCACAGTCTAAGGATAAGGGGTAAGCCATTTAGGACCGAGATGCGGAGGAACTTCTTCACCCAGAGAGTGGTGAACCTGTGGAATTCTCTACCACAGAAAGTTGTTGAGGCCAATTCACTAAATATATTCAAAAAGGAGTTAGATGAGGTCCTTACTGCTAGGGGGATCAAGGGGTATGGCGAGAAAGCAGGAATGGGGTACTGAAGTTGAATGTTCAGCCATGAACTCATTGAATGGCGGTGCAGGCTAGAAGGGCCGAATGGCCTACTCCTGCACCTATTTTCTATGTTTCTATGTTTCTATTTAAGACACTGTCTATTTCTGTCTTAAATTTATTCAATGACCCAGCTTCCACAGCTCTCTGAGGCAGCGAATTCCACAGATTTACAATCCTTTGAGAGAAGAAATTTCTCCTCATTTCAGTTTTAAATTTGCGGCCCTTTATTCTAAAATTATGCCCCCAAGTTCTAGTCTCCCCTATCAGTGGAAACATCCTCTCTGCATCCACCTTGTCAAGTCCTCTCATAATCTTATACGTTTCGATAAGATCACCTCTCATTTTTCTGAATTCCAATGAGTAGAGGCCCAACCTACTCAACCTTTCCTCAAAGGTCAACCCCCTCATCTCTGGAATCAACCTAGTGAACCTTCTCTGAACTGCCTCCAAAGCAAGTATAGCCTTTTGTAAATATGGAAACCAAAACAGTACGCAGTATTCTATGTGTGGCCTCACCAATACCATGTATAACTGTAGCAAGACTTCCCTGCTTTTATACTCCATCCCCTTTGCACTAAACGCCAAGATTCCATTGGTCTTCCTGATCACTTGCTGTACCTGCATACTAACCTTTTGTGTTTCATGCACAAGTACCCCGAGGTCCCACTGTACTGCGGCTCTTTGCAATCTTTCTCCATTTAAATAATAACTTTTTTTCTGCCAAAGTGCATGACCTCACACTTTCCAACATTATATTCCATCTGCCAAATTTTTGCCCACTCACTTAGCCTGTCTATGTCCTTTTGCAGACTTTTTGTGTCCTCCTCACACATTGCTTTTTCTCCCATCTTTGTATCGTCAGCAAACTTTGCTACGTTACACTCGGTCCCTTCTTCCAAGTCATTAATATAGATTGTAAATAGTTGGGGCCCCAGCACTGATCCCTTCGGCATGCCACTTGTTACCGGTTGCCAACCAGAGAATGACCCATTTATCCCGACTCTCTGTTTTCTGTTAGTTAACCAATCCTCTATCCATGCTAATATATTACCTCCAACCCCATGAACTTTTATCTTGTGCAGTAACCTTTTATGTGGCACCTTGTCAAATGCCTTCTGGAAGTCCAAATACACCAATCCACTGGTTCCCCTTTATATACCCTGTTAGTTACATCCTCAAAGAATTCCAGCAAATTTGTCAAACATGCCTTCCCTTTCATAAATCCATGCTGGCTCTGCCTGACTGAATTTTGCTTTTCCAAATGTCCTGCTACTGCTTCTTTAATAATGGACTCCAACATTTTCCCAACCACAGATGTTAGGCTAACTGGTCTATAGTTTCCTGCTTTTTTGTCTGCCTCCTTTTTTAAATAGGGGCATTACATTGGCAGTTTTCCAATCTGCTAGGACTTCCCCAGAATCCAGGGAATTTTTGTAATCATGAAAGTTGGCAATACTTATTACTCACTGTCTAGTTTCACACATGGTTTGATTCAGGCAAGTACTGGCAAACTGCCAGTCTCCATGGAACCAGACCCCAACATGGATTCAGCATTTCCAGAAAAAGGCAGGAAAAATGTGGATAGAGTAAAATATACAAGCCTTTACAATTGCAACAAAAGGCGGTTAATTATTATTTGGAAAGCAAAGACGTCATGAAATGTTCCATAAACAAGTTGCAAATTATGATCGTGCTAGATTATGGGAAGAAACCACTAATGCCACGGTAAACAAACACACATCCACCCACCCACACACGGCTTCTTTCTGCAATACTTTACTTTGTACTATGCACAGCTGGGCTCATATTAAGCTACATCTCAAATCACCATTCAGGATCAACACAGAAGCCAGGATTTCATACTGGTTATTTGTTGACCCCCACTTCATCATTGATATCAGTAGGGCAATTCCCAGCTGTGTGTGGAAACCTGATGATGGAAACCTGATATCTGCTGGGGAAAGGGGGTAAACATATTCACCAAGGCATACGAAAGCATAGGCCTTACACTAAACATCCATAAGACAAAGGTCCTCTACCAACCTGTTCCCGCCGCGCAGCATTGCCCTCCAGTCATCAAGATCCATGGCACGACCCTGGACAACGTGAACCATTTCCCATATCTCGGGAGCCTCTTATCAACAAAGGCAGACATTGATAATGAGATTCAACATCGCCTTCAGTGCACCAGCGCAGCCTTTGGCTGCCTGAGGAAAAGAGTGTTCGAAGACCAGGCCCTCAAATCTGCCACCAAGCTCATGGTCTACAGGGCTGTAGTAATACCCGCCCTCCTGTGTGGCTCAGAGACACGGACCATGTACAGTAGACACCTCAAGTTGCTGGAGAAATACCACCAACTATGTCTCCGCAAGATCCTGCAAATCCCCTGGGAGGACAGACGTACCAACATTAGCGTCCTTGACCAGGCCAACATCCCCAGCATTGAAGCACTGAGCACATTCAATCAGCTCCACTGGGCAGGCCACATAGTTCACATGCCTGACATGAGACTCCCAAAACCAGCGCTCTACTCGGAACTCCTTCACGTCAAATGAGCCAAAGGTGGGCAGAGGAAACAGTTCAAGGACACCCTCAAGGCCTGCTTGATAAAGTGCAACATCCCCACCGACACCTGGGAATCCCTGGCCAAAGACCGCCCTAAGTGGAGGAAGTGCATCCAGGAGGGCGCTGAGCGCCTCAAGTCTCATCGCCGAGAGCATACAGAAACTAAACACAGGCAGCGGAAAGAGCGTGCAGCAAACCAGTCCCACCCACCCTTTCCCTCAATGACTGTCTGTCCCGCCTGTGACAGGGACTGTGGTTCTCATATTGTACTGTTCAGTCACCTAAGAACTCATTTTTGGAGTGGAAGCAAGTCTTCCTCAATCCCGAGGGACTGCCTATGATGATGATGGAAACCCAATATCTTCTGGGGAAAGGGGATAAACGACACCACAGCAAGAGACTTATTTGTATTTTATATTAAGAGGACTTCACTTTAGGAGTGTAGGGCCCAAATTTGGCCCTCCGGTTTTTTCGGGACACCTCCGAGCCCCCCACCGACATTATAGATCAGAAGCAGCGTCAAAAAAAATACTTGCGATCATGGCCGATTCTCAGGCCGTCTGTGGAGCAGGCATAGCGCAGAACAAAGTGGGGGGGCGGAGCTAGATCCCGGCGCTGAAAACAGTGCTGGGACCTCTGTACATGTGCGCTAGAGTCTGCGCGCATGTGCAGTAGCTCCGGGCAGGCCGTTTCTGCAAACAGCCGTATGGGAGGGGCCGAAGCACACCATCCCGAGCCCTGGCCGAATGGACTCCCTCATTGGTGGCCCGCTGCGTTCCCTAAGGTAGGACTTCTATTTTTTATTTGTCATTTACTGATTGATTTTGATGCTTTAGGTGCAGGGTTCCTTCTATTTTTTTATTTTTTATTTATTGATTGATTATTACTTTGGTCTTGGTGCTTTAGGGGCAGGGTTCCTTCTATTTTATTTGTTCATTAATTGTTTATTACTTTTTGTGCTTTGTTTGGTGCTTGGTGGTGCTTTAAATGTAATTACTTGCATCAATTCCTTAACTGTAAGTAAGGTCATTCTGTGCGGACAAAAGTGGACACATACGCTGCCCTAAGTTAGTTTAGTACAACTTTTTTCTGGCCAAATTGGCATAAATGGTGCAAGTGGCTGGGAACGCCCCCTCTTGAAAATAAAACTGACCTAACAAAACTGACCTAACTAACTCACTTACACTGGCGCAAATTAAATGGCCATATTTGCAACTAAAAAGATACACCAGAAAAATCAAGTTACACCAAAAAAAACAGTGCAACTCATGGGGAAATTTGGGCACATAATCCCGACAGTAATGTTCATCTTTAAGCCTTGTCAGAAAATGTGTTAAGTATTAAAATGGCTTTGGATCTGCAGATCCAAAGCATGATTTGAACTTTAATCAGAACATTCTTTCCTAATAAATGATATTGGATGGTGTTGAAATATATAATGAATTTGTCAAGAAATCTTAGGCTGGATTCCATTCCATTGTGTACTTACACCATTTATGGTGGGTGCAGTGTTGGCTCCCACATACCACATACTATGGTATGTAGCAATGTTTGAAATGTGATGTATTGATCTTTTACATGCCAGTCCACTGTGCAGTCACATACATTATACATTAAAGTAGCGATTCTAATAACTAACTAAAGATTGAAAAGGTCAATTTTCTGTACTATTGTTTAAATAGAATGTGCAATAAACAACAACAACAACAACAACTTGTATTTATATAGTGCCTTTAACATAGTAAAACATCCCAAGGCGCTTTACAGGAGTATTTTAAGACAAAACAAATAATTTTGATACATAAGAAGAAATTACGGCAGATGACCAAAAGCTTGGTCAAAGAGATAGGTTTTAAGGAGCATCTTGAAGGAGGAAAGAGAAGTAGAGAGGCAGAAAGGTTTAGGAAGGGAGTTGGGGCCTAGGCAGCTGAAGGTACGGCCACCTATGGCTGAGCAGTTATAATCAGGGATGCTCATATTGGCAGAATTTGAGGAGCGCAAACATCTCAGGGGTTTGTGAGGCGGAAGGAGATTACAGAGATAGGAAGGGGCGAGGCCATGGAGAGATTTGTAAACAAGAATGAGAATATTGAAATTGAGGCGTTGCTTAACTGGGAGCCAATATAGATCGGCAAGTACAGGGGTGATGGTTGAGCGGGACTTGGTGCGAGTTAGGACACGGGCAGTTTTGGATCATCGCAAGTTTAAGTAGGATAGAATGTGAGAGGCCAGCCAGGAGTGTGTTGGAGTAGTCAAGTCTAGAGGGTTATCATCATCATAGGCAGTCCCTCAGAATCGAGGAAGACTTGCTTCCAATCTTAAAATGAGTCCTTAGGTGGCTGAACAGTCCAATACGAGAGCCACAATCCCTGTCACAGTTGGGACGGGTAGTCGTTGAGGTTAAGGGAGGGTGGAACAGATTTGCCACACGCACTTTCCGCTGCCTGCGCTTGATTTCTGTATGCTCGCGACGATGAGACTCGAGGTCCTCAGCGCCCTCCCGGATGCACTTCCTCCACTTAGAGCGGTCTTTGGCCAGGGACTTCCAGGTTTCGGTGGGGATGTTGCACTTTATCAGGGAGGCTTTGAGGGTGCCCTTGTAATGTTGTAAGTCTAGAGGTAAGAAAGGCATGGATGAGGGTTTCAGCAGCAAATGAGCTGAGGCAGAGGCGGAGACGGGCACTGTTATGGAGGTGGAAATGGGCGGTTTTACTAATGCCATGGATATGTGGCCGGAAGCTCATTTCAGGGTCAATTATGAAACCTAGGTTATAAACAGCCTGGTTCAGCCTCATACAGATGCTAGGGTGAGGGATGGAGTCAGTGGCTAGAGAACATAGTTTGTGCTGGGGACCAAAAACAATGGCTTCGGTCTTCCCAATACTTAATTGGAGAAAATTTCTGCTCATCCAGTACTGGATGTTGGACAAGCAGTCAGACTGTGGAGGGGCCAAGTGAAGTGGTGATGAGGTAGAGCTGGGTGTCGTCAGTGTACATAGAAACATAGAAACATAGAAAATAGGTGCAGGAGTAGGTCATTCGGCCCTTCAAGCCTGCACCGCCATTCAATGAGTTCATGGCTGAACATGCAACTTCAGTACCCCATTTCTGCTTTCACGCCATACCCCTTGATCCCCCTAGTAGTAAGGACTACATCTAACTCCTTTTTGAATATATTTAGTGAATTGGCCTCAACAACTTTCTGTGGTAGAGAATTCCACAGGTTCACCACTCTCTGGGTGAAGAAGTTTTTCCTCATTTCGGTCTTAAATGATTTACCCCTTATCCTTAGGCTGTGACCCCTGGTTCTGGACTTCCCCAACATTGGGAACATTCTTCCTGCATCTAACCTGTCTAAACCCATCAGAATTTTAAATGTTTCTATGAGATCCCTTTTCATTCATCTGAACTCCAGTGAATACAAGCCCAGTTGATCCAGTCTTTCTTGATATGTCAGTGCCGCCATCCCGGGAATCAGTCTGGTGAACCTTCGCTGCACTCCCTCAATAGCAAGAATGTCCTTCCTCAAGTTAGGAGACCAAAACTGTACACAATACTCCAGGTGTAGCCTCACCAAGGCCCTGTACAACTGTAGTAACACCTCCCTGCCGCTGTACTGAAATCCCCTTACTATGAAGGCCAACATGCCATTTGCTTTCTTAACCACCTGCAGTACCTGCATGCCAACCTTCAATGACTGATGTACCATGACACCCAGGTCTCGCTGCACCTCCCCTTTTCCTAATCTGTCACCATTCAAATAATAGTCTGTCTCTCTGTTTTTACCACCAAAGTGGATAACCTCACATTTATCCACATTATCCTTCATCTGCCATGCATTTGCCCACTCACCTAACCTATCCAAGTCACTCTGCAGCCTCATAGCATCCTCCTCGCAGCTCACACTGCCACCCAACTTAGTGTCATCCGAAAATTTGGAGATACTACATTTAATCCCCTCGTCTAAATCATTAATGTACAATGTAAACAGCTGGGGCCCCAGCACAGAACCTTGTGGTACCCCACTAGTCACTGCCTGCCATTCTGAAAAGTACCCATTTACTCCTACTCTTTGCTTCCTGTCTGCCAACCAGTACAGATGAGGTTACCAAGGGGCAGCATATAGATGAGAAATAGGAGGGGGCCAAAGATAGATCCTTGGGTGACACCAGAGGGAGTGGGAAGAGAAACCATTGCAGGTGATTTTCTGGCTATGATTAGCTAGAAAAGAATGGAACCAGGTGAGTACAATTCTACCCAGCTGGATGATGGTGGAGAGGCATTGGAGGAGGATGGAGTGGTCAACCTTGTCAAAGGCTGCAGACAGGTTAACCACTCCAATGAGAAGGACGAGGAGGGATAGTTTACCATTGTCACAGTCACAAAGGATGTTATTTGTGAATTTGATGAGAGCCATTTCGATACTGTGGCTGGGGCAGGAACCAGATTGAAGAGATTCAAGCATGGAGTTCTGGGAAAGAAGGGCACAGATTAGGGACATGTTCAAGGACTTTAGAGAGGAAAGGGAGGTTGGAGACGGGGCGGTAGCTTGCAAGCACAGTGGGGCAAGAATTGTTTTTTGAGGAGAGGGGTAATGACGGCAGATTTGAAGGAGAGGAGGACAATATCTGAGGAGAGAGAATCATTAACAATGTTAGCTAACATGGGAGCCAGAAAAGGAAGTTGGGTGATCAGTAGTTTGGTCAGAATAGGGTCAAGGAAGCAGGAAGTGGGTATCATGGACAAGATAAGCATGGAGTGGTCAAGAGGGGAGATCAGAGAGAAAGTGGAGAGAGATGTGGGTTCTGGGCTAGGGCAGGGGGGAACTTCAGAGGAAGTTTGGCCCGGTGGGCTAGTGAATGGAAGGGAACTGGCAGGGGCAGCGGATCAGATGGTCTCAATCTTTGAGACAAAGAAGTCCATGAGCTCCTCATACTTGTTGTTGGAGGTGAGTGTAGTGGAGACAGGGGAGAGAGGTTTAAGAAGACGGTTAGCAGTAGAGTATAGTAGCCGGAGATTATCTTTGCATTCCAGAATGATCCTGGAATAGTGAGCAGTTTTGGCAGACAGGAGTAGGACCCGATAATGCTTCATGTGGTCCAACCAGATCTAGAGGTGAATGGCTAAACCAGTTGTCCACCACATCCGTTAAGAGACTAGGATCCTGAACTTAAGGAAAGCTAACTTCGATGGTATGAGACATGAATTGGCTAGAATAGACTGGCGAGTGATACTTAAAGGGTTGACGGTGGATAGTCAATGGCAAACATTTAAAGATCACATGGATGAACTTCAACAATTGTACATCCCCGTCTGGAGTAAAAATAAAACGGGCAAGGTGGCTCAACCGTGGGTAACAAGGGAAATTAAGGATAGTGTTAAATCCAAGGAAGAGGAATATAAATTGGCCAGAAAAAGCAGCAAACCTGAGGACTGGGAGAATTTTGTAATACTGCAGAGGAGAACAAAGGGTATAATTAGGAGGGGGAAAAAAGAGTATGAGAGGAAGCTTGCTGGCAACATAAAAAGTGATTGCAAAAACTTCTATAGATATGTGAAGAGAAAAAGATTAGTGAAAACAAATGTATGTCCCTTGCAGTCAGATTCAGGTGAATTTATAATGGGGAACAAAGAAATGGTGGACCAGTTAAACAAATACTTTCTTTCTGTCTTCATGAAGGAAGACACGAATAACCTTCCGGAAATACTAGGGGATCAAGGGACTAGTGGGAAGGAGGAACTGAAGGAAATCCTTTTTAGGCAGGAAATTGTGTAAGGGAAATTGATGGGATTGAAGGTCGATAAATCCCCGGGGCCTGATAGTCTGCATCCCAGAGTACTTAAGGAAGAGGCCCTAGAAATAGTGGATGCATTGGTGATCATTTTCCAACAGTCTATCGACTCTGGATCGGTTCCTATGCACTGGAGGGTAGCTAATGTAACACCACTTTTTAAAAAAGGAGGGAGAGAGAAAACGGGTAATTATAAACCGGTTAGCCTGATATCAGCAGTGGGGAAAATGTTGGAATCAATTAATAAAGATGAAATTGCAGCACATTTGGAAAGCAGTGACGGGATCGGTCCAAGTCAGCATGGATTTATGAAAGGGAAATCATGCTTGACAAATCTTCTGGAATTTTTTGAAGATGTAACTAGTAGAGTGGTCAAGGGAGAACCAGTTGATGTGGTATATTTGGACTTTCAGAAGGCTTTTGACAAGGTCCCACACAAGAGATTAATGTGCAAAATCAAAGCACATGGTATTAGGGGTAATGTACTGACGTGGTTAGAGAACTGGTTGGCAGACAGGAAGCAGAGAGTCGGGATAAACGGGTCCTTTTCAGAATAGCAGGCAGTGAATAGTGGAGTGCCGCAGGGCTCAGTGCTGGGACGCCAGCTATTTACAGTATACATGAATGATTTGGATGAGGGAATTGAGTGTAATATCTTCAAGTTTGCAGATAACACTAAGCTGGGTGGCGGTGTGAGCTGTGAGGAGGACAGGCTAGGTGAGTGGACAAACGCGTGGCAGATGCAGTATAATGTAGATAAATGTGAGGTTATCCACTTTAGTAGCAAAAACAGGAAAGCAGAATATTATCTGAATGGTAACAGATTAGGAAAAGGGGAGGTGCAATGAGACCTGGGTGTCATGGTACATCAATTATTGAAAGTTGTCATGTAGGTACAGCAGGCGGTGAAGAAGGCAAATGGCTTGTTGGCCTTCATAGTGAGAGGATTTGAGTATAGGAGGTCTTACTACAGTTGTACAGGGCCTTGGTGAGGACCTTGAATATTGTATGCAGTTTTGGTCTCCTAATCTGAGGAAGGACATTCTTGCTATTGAGGGATTGCAGCGAAGGTTCACCAGTCTGATTCCCGGGATGGCAGGACTGACAAATGAAGAAAGACTGGATCGACTAGGCTTATATTCACTGGAATTTAGAAGAATGAGAGGGAATCTCATAGAAACATTTAAAATTCTGATGGGATTGGACAGGTTAGATGCAAGAAGAATGTTCCCGATGTTGGGGAAGTCTAGAACCAGGGGTCACAGTCTAATGATAAGGGGTAAGCCACTTAGGACCGAAATGAGGAGAAACGTCTTCACGCAGAGAATTGTGAACCTGTGGAATTATCTACCACAGAAAGTTGTTGAGGCCAGTTCATTAGATATATTCAAAAGGGAGTTAGATGTGGCCCTTACGGCTAAAGGGATCAAAGAGTATGGAGAGAAAGCAGGAATGGGGTACTGAAGTTACATGATCAGCCATGATCATCTTGAATAGTACTGCAGACTCGAAGGGCTGAATGTCCTACTCCTGCACCTATTTTCTATGTATCTATGTGCAAGTATTGCAGAGTGGAACTCCCGGCTGCACCTGGAGGAAGGCACAGGAGATAGGGTCATTAACATATTAATATTAGAGTTTTTTGAAGTTGTAACTAGTAGAATAGATAAGGGGGAACCAGTGGATGTGGTGTATTTGGATTTTCAGAGGGCATTCGATAAGGAGCCACATAAGAGGTTATGAAACAAAATTAGGGCACATGGGATTGAGGGTAATGTACTAGCATGGATTGAGGATTGGTTAATGGACAGAAAACAAAGAGTAGAAATAAATGGGTCAAGGCTGTACCTAGTAGGGTACCGCAAGGATCGGTGCTTGGGCCCCAGCTATTCACAATCTATATCAATGATTTGGATGAGGGGATTAAATGTAATATATCCAAGTTTGCTGATGATACAAAGCTAGATGGGAATGTAATTTGTGAGGAGGATGCAAAGAGGCTTCAAGGGGATATAGACAGGCTAAGTGAATGGGAAAGAACACAGCAAATGGAATATAATGTGGAGAAATGTGAAGTTATCCACTTTGGTACAAAAAATAGAAAAGCAGAGTATTTTTTAAATAAAAAAATGGTGAGAGATTGGGAAATGTTGGTGGAACGTGGATGTCCTTGTACACAAATCACTGAAAGCTAACATGCAGGTACAGCAAGTAATTAAGACCTGGACTTAGGTATACAGGACTTTTATTGCAAGAGGATTTGAGTATAAGAGTAAAGACATCCAACTGCAATTATATAGGCCCTGGTGAGACCGCACCTGGAGTATTGTGTACAGTTTGGTCTTCTTACCTGAGGAAGGATATACTTACCATAGAGGGGAGTGCAACATAGGTTCACCAAACTGATTCCTGGGATGGGGGATGGTCCTATGAGGAGAGATTGTGTAGACTAGGCCTATATTCTCTAAAGTTTAGAAGAATGAGAGGTGATCTCATTGAAACATACAAAATTCTTACAGGGCTTGACAGGTTAGATGTAGGGAGGGTGTTTCCTCTGGCTGGAGAGTCTAGAACCAGGGATCACAGTCTCAGAATAAGGGATCGGCTATTTAGGATTGAGATGAAGAGAAACTTCTTCACTCAGAGGGTGGTGAATTTTTGAAGTTCTTTACCAAAGAGGGCTGTTGAGGCTCAGTCTTTGAAGCATATTCAAGACAGAGATCGATAGATTTTGGGGTATTAAGGGAATCAAGCGATATGGGGACAGTGCAGGAAAGTGGAGTTGAGGTCCAGCTGAGAAGATCAGCCATGATCTTATTGAATGGCAGAGCAGGCTTAAGGGGCCAAATGGGCTACTCCTTCTGCTAATGTTCTTATATTGGGGTGCCCAACAGTAAGGGTGCTTCAGAATCACCAGCCCTCAACTGTAGATGGAACTTGGAGTGGCAACTTGCTGCTTTGCTAAAGCCAGACTGAGGCTCTAAAAAGGATGAAGATAAAGGTCCAATATTAATTCTTCTGCATTTAATGGAGTAAAATGCCACCATAATAAAGATATCAATTAATTTTGTCTTGTTGCCTTTCTGGGACTTTTCTGGGGCCTTAATGGAACTCACGTCAATTCTCAGGTGGAGAGGATTCCATTAAGTCTTATAAAAGTGTAATGGGTATAATTACTGCAGGAGCCCAAGTAGTTCCCCTCAATAAATCTCCCCGATATAAGGGGCATAGGTTGAAAACTTGTCAGCTTCTTCTCAAATTGAATTTAGGGCAGAAATGAAACAGGATGGAAACTCAATGGGACTCTAAGATCTACCCCAAATATCCCACTCCCGATGACTCATGTACCTGTTTTCCGCTCCTCAGCCCCCAGGTATTTGACAGGCTTAATTTTCCAACCAGTCAGCATTCTACAACTTGCTTTTCAGTAGAAAAAGTAATCTTTTATACAGGTCACTGTTCTTTATTCTCTCATACAACTGCACTTATCAACATCAAACTGTCCCGAGTGTGCGCGCATGTACAGTAGCTCCAGGTGCCCGAGGCTGTGTGGAGGGGCCCGAAGCACGCCGCCCCTAGCCCTGGCCGAATGGGGCGGTGAAGATCGGACTGGGCTTCTCTCCTCTTCAGCTCCTGCTCTGGCTCCCACCCCCCCACCCCCCCGGTTCAGCTCCCGCTCCCTCCGGCTCTCTCTCTCCCCCACCCCTCCTCTTCAGCTCCCGGTCCGGCTCTCTCTCGCCTCTTCCCCCCCCCCTCCAGCTCCCGCTCCCGGTCCAGCTCTCTCCCGCCCCAGATCCCGTTCCCGGTCTGGCTCTCTCCCGCCCCCACCCACCCCCTCCGTTCAGCTCCTGCTCCGCTACCCCCACCCCCTCCCTCCCTCCACGTCTTCAGCCGGGCCCGCCCGCCCAGCATCTTGCTGGAGCGGGCCCGACCCGACGTCTTCGGCCCGGCTTTCTCTCATCGGCCGGGCCGGTTCAGCCTCCCCTCCCTGCCTCCCTCTCCTCACCCCTCCCCCCTCCTCTCCCCCTCTCCCCCCCTCCTCTCCCGCTCCCTCCCTCTCCTCTCTCTCCTCCCTCCCCCTCCTCTCCCCCTTCCTCCCCTCCCCCCTTCCTTCCCCTTCCCACTTCCTCCCCCCCTCCCCCTTCCTCCCCCCCTCCCTGTCAGAAACACAGAGACACTGACAGAGAGAGAGAGACACTGACAGACAGAGAGAGAGTGACACTGACAGAGAGAGACACTGACAGAGACAGAGAAAGAGAAACACTGGGGGTAGCCCCGTCCCAGCACGCTGTTGGAGGGCTCCTGGTGCTGCAGTCGGTGAGTAGAAACTTAAATTTTTATTGATTGATTTTTAAATTATTTTTCTATTTTTAATTTTTAAATTTTTTTTGATTGATTTATTGGTTGATTTATTGATTTATTTATCGTTTATTATTGATGATGGCTCTTTATTTGTAAAAATGATGTGTTTCATGTTTGTAAACTTCCCTTCCCCCGCACCCCCCTGCTATCTCTCGATCTCTACGCCTGATTTCTAAGTGTAGGCAAGGTTTTTCTGAGCGTACAAAAATCTTCACTTACTCCATTCTAAGTTAGTTTGGAGTAAGTTTTCGCTGCCTAAACTTGCAAAACAGGCGTAAGTGGCCGGACACGACCTCTTTTGAAAAAAAAATCTGTTCTAAAATGAAACTGTTCTAACTGACTAGAACTGGAGCAAACTAAATGCCGAGAATTGCAATTTCTAAGATACTCCATTCTAAACTAGTTGCTCCAAAAAATTAGGTGCAACTCAGGCCGAAACTTGACCTCTAAAATTCCAAGGGTTTTAATTTTGCTTACGTCTATTATGTGATACTTCATCAAATTATTTTTGAAAGTCCATATGCACAACATCAACCCTCTTGTTACTTCATTAAAGAACTCAATCAAGTTAGTCAAACACTTGCATTTACCAAACCAATGCTGACTTTTTTTATTCACCCATATGAAGTGCCTTGGGGAATCCTATGGATGTGAAAGGTGCTATATAAATGCAAGCCTTCCTTTCATGGATTCTAGCTAAAACTTCATCCTTCCACTTTCAGGTTGATTCTATGTTATTAGTGTTATTAAACTCTGTGATATTCAATATTCCTCTGATGACTGTTTTTATCATTTTGTAAAATGTATACTCCCTTTCATTCAATATTGCATACATTCTCTTCATCTTTTTCAAGAAGTTCTGACAGAGGGTCTCCACTCAAAACACTAACCTGCCTTTTCTCTTTTCAGATGCGAATTTTCTGGTTGAAATTCCAATTGGATTCATTGGTAACTTAGTCAGTAGCAGGAAGTATGTGCATAATAACAGGGGTATAAGTACACAATCCTGCATAGTCAGCAATAGGGCAATTGAAGTTGTATATGTCTGTGCCTAAGAAATTGATGAGTAATTTAAGGTCACTTCCTCTTCAGCTTCCTCGTCAAACTTCCTTGGAATTCACTGTGCATGACAACGTGTCAAACTGAGTAAGAAAACTTCTGAGGTAAAATCAATATTTGGCAAAGAGCTTAACCAATGAAAAGAGGTACAAATCTACCTGCAGCACAAAGTACATCCAGATAAGATATTCTCACCTGAAGGTTTGTAGAAGTTAATTAATAACACATACATGACAAAGAAAAATCCACACAATCGACAAGCACAGTGTGGTACTATACATAATGGAAATACTGTAGTTACAAAGTTAAATACATTAAATTGTATTAATAGATACTACGGTATCTCTGGATAACTCTAGTTACAGAAATTAATGTATACTAAGTAATTCATATCTCCTTTTCTCGAATTTTGTTATCATCAAGTTGTAAGGTGGGTCTAGCTGTGGTGTTATCTAATTTAAAATCATGCTGTATAAACATATGTGGGCACCATGAGTACGATAGCTGCCCACAAGATAGCCAAAAACAGATATCACAAATCTAGGAAGTCTCACTGCTAATTATAATCCTGTAGTCAAAATGAAAGCACAACTAGATCTGTATTTTACCTTAACAACCAGGCAAATTGGCAACAGATATTTGATTTACTTTTGTATAGAGGTCCTACATTATGTTTGCAAGGCAACCATTAATGTCTGTGTCTTTGGACTGCATTTTGCAGGAGGTCAACACGTGCAATCAGTGGCGGGTCTGGTGGGAAAGTGATTTTATTCCCCAGCCGGTCAGGACCCTGCTGTGAACCCACCACCACACGTCCTTACCAAATGTCAGATCTGTCAGCCTGAGAAGTCCCCGATACGCAGCGGAGGCGAGGCAATTAAAATCATTAGTGGCTTGCTTACAGCTACTTATCAATGTTTTTTTTTCCAGCTTTTTGGATTTGACAGATCGCCCACCAGTTTCCCACTGTGCAAGGACCTCATCTGTAAAGCTGAGGCGGGAAGTCAGTGGCCATTGAATCAGCTGATGTGTTGACAGCTTCAGATGTCAAAACAAAGCTCCCAGCTAATTGAGACATGTTCTCTTAACCCCTAGCTTCTCTAAACTGCAGTTACACTATAGATTCAGGATGCTGCAAGTCTTTACACAAGTCTCCATCCAGTCTGATCTCATTACCTCTCCCACCAATGACAGATTGTTTCTGTCATCTCAACTTCACCTGCCATCTATTCCAGCAGCATTGAAATTCTCTTATTTTGCTCCTCAGAATCCCACCACAACAGTCCCAACCAATTTAAAACCGAGTTGAGAAGGAATTTCTTCTCCCAGAGGGTTGTGAATCTGTGGAATTCTCTGCCCAAGGAAGCAGTTGAGGCTAGCTCATTGAATGTATTCAAATCACAGATGGATAGATTTTTAACCAATAAGGGAATTAAGGGTTACGGGGAGCAGGCGGGTAAGTGGAGCTGAGTCCACGGCCAGATCAGCCATGATCTTTTTGAATGGCGGAGCAGGCTCGAGGGGCTAGATGGCCTACTACTGTTCCTAATTCTTATGTTCTTATGTAACACCAGCATCACCAGGCACACCAGCATCACTAGACACACCAGCAGCACCAACCTTCTCCACAATCAAGTGATGCTACACAGGGCATCAGCACCCGACCACATTGCTGCCCGGGAAGCCAGAGATGGCCTCACTGTGGCAAGATTTACTTCACTTGATGCTATACACCCTGGCTGCCACATGGTGCACGAGGTTGGCACCACCCCTCACCAACACCTTAAAGCATTCCTACAATGCCCAAGCCATTCCTTTCACACTCATCAGCATTGAGGGGGGTACCATTATGTTTCACCATTCACTACAACTCACTAAGCCACTTCCAAAGGTGCACACAAATCTGTCCAAGATGGCAGTGTTGAAAATAAAGATTTCAATGTTTGACACCACATTAACAGAAACTTTACATAAACATTGGATAAAACACCCAAGTGTCTACCCTTGTGTGTTGTGTAAGGGGTTTTCACAGGGTTGTTGTGCCTTGAGTGTCTCTCTCTGGGCTTCTGCCCTCACAGCTTATGCCTGCCCTGTGAGGTACCCTGAGTGCACCCCTGGAGAGACTGTCTCCACAGCTTATGAAGGGGGTTTTGAGACTCGTGCGTCCCCACAGCTTATGCCTAGCCTGTGAGGCACCTATGAGTGTCAAACACTCCTAACCCCTTCTTCCCTAGCCTGTGACACACAGTTGAGCGTTTTCGAGGCGCTCCTAGCTTCCCTTACACGGTTCTGACATAAGACTCACGATCAGGAGATGTAATACAATAGAACTGAGACAAGGTGATTCCAAGAGGAACTTTAGGCTTCCAATTTATTTGACAAGGTGTAACTCAACAAACAGCAATACACCAACAAAACAATCCCCCTAAATCCCACTAAAACGGACCCAACGAAAATCTTTACACCAGTTTAGCAGTACAATGCCCAACCTCCCACCTTTCCTGGCCTAACTGAGTTGGGAGTTCTGGGGACCAGAGGTTATACTCACTACTGTGCCTTCCGCAGTCTGGTGGTTTGTTTCTTCTATCTTTGGTGTCTTCGGACACTGGTTTTCCTTCAGTGTCGAGAGGCTTGCTGGTTGTGGTTGTTGGATGACGAGGGCAGGGAAAATCATCACTTCTTTTTCACTACGTCAGAAACCCCTTTTTTTATAGCCAGATTATCCAGTCCGCCTCTCCTGCTGAAGTCGATTCTTCTCATTGGTGGACTTTTTGATTTTCAAAAATGCAGCAGTTTTAGGTTTTTAGGTTTTTTTTCCACTGATCTTAACCTACTCAAGGTTTGAGTGAGTGTTGATTGCATTGGCCTCCTGTAGCCATTGTGCTAGTCTGGCCTGAGCCAGATATTTCTATGCCTGATGAAAAAGGTATTGGAATATGTATGTGGCATTGTTTAAATGCTAATGTTTTCAAGGGGCGAGTTTCGAGGGTATACAGTTCCCAGACAATTTGATTAATTCCAATGTCCAAACTGGCCCTTTTGATATTGACTCCACCCCTTTTCTTGCAGACCCAACATACACCTTTTAAAAATCCCAAATTCGATTAAAGTTCGTAGTTTCTTCCATGTGCACTTTAGGATTTCAAACTTTCTGGTAGATAGTTCCAAATTAAATTCCCTTTCCTATGAGTCCAAACACTGGGGGGGGGGGTCTCCATTCATTTGTGTCCCAAAGTTTTCCTTCCATCGGTTTCAATTCACAGCACAGACTGATCCCACAGCCCTTTTCCTTCTGGGTAAAATGAGGGGGTTTTCGTCCTCCCCTATAGTTGTTAGTTGGTATGATTGCAGTGGATGAGGGTGAGTGTGAGGGGTAGCTGGTGAGATGGGGATATGATAATGTAGATAGAGAGGGATGGCTGGAGGTGCAAGGTAAGTTGGTGTGAGTAAGGATGTGCAGGAGTAGAGTATGGAAGGCAGAATGATGGGGATGTGATGAGAAGCACAGCAGGATGAGGTTGAATATGGCTTTGTACTAACGTTTTATGATCTACCTAAATCATTGAAGTGTTTGCAGCACTGCACCCAGGACCTCCTGACCACATCCCTGCTTGTGCCCTCCAGTGCAATATGCGACCAGGCTGTATTAGTCTCCTGGGGAGGTCACTTCCATCCATGGGAAGGGAAGAGGACCTCCCTGTGTGCTGTGATGCCCTCCATAAGCATATGCATGGAGTCATGGGAGAGCCTGAGTGCAGCCGTGCACCTCTGTGTAATGCTTGTTCGTGTTTGCTGCACCTCAATCCAGCCTAATGTTTCCATGGTGGGGGAAGGACGTGTTGATCCTTGGGGTGAGGATCCTGAGGTAGAGCTTCCGCTCTTTTACATCAATTATATCAGCACAATCAGCCAAATCAGTGCAACAGATGGGGAATTTTAAACATTAGTGAGTAATGCCCAAAACCACTCACGCTCGAGTTTCTGTAATCTTTTCTGTTAGTTCAAGATCAATCAGTTTAGCCAAATAAAGTCCTGCCCATAAAACTGGCCACACCCCCAGGTCAGAAGTGCAAGTTTCCTCCAATTGCGCTAGTTTGGGAAGGCTCTTCAAATTGTACTGGTTTCTTAGGTGTATAGGCATGTTTTTAAAAAAAATCATTTCAAAAAATATTTAATTTACTAAGAAACTGGCTAGTCTACTCTAATGAAAGGAATAAATGATTCAGTATAGTCTTTTAAGTCATTTTCTGTGATTGTAAATCAGGTTGCTCACAGGTAGAGGACTTATTAAAATGATTATTTTTTGAGATGAACCCATTTTCAGCTGTATTGATAAAAGTGGATCAGATTACCACTAAAGAAAGATTTGCATTTGTTATAGTGCCTTTCATGACCTCAGGACATCCCAAAGTGCTTTTATAGCCCAACGAAGTACTGTTGAAATGTAGTCACTGTTGTAATGCAAGACTGTTGATACATTAATGAATATGTTTTAATGGAAGGAAAAAATAAACGATTACATTCTATTACGTTACCCGATTGTGCTGGTTCGTGGAAGATTTTATGTTTGTGTTTATACAAATTAATTTTCACGGAAACTCGAAGGGTAACCTAACTGTAACCACCTAACCTGTGCAATTTCGAGCGAATTTTGGATGCAATTTCCTGATTGTACCTAAAGTGGAAACACTACCCCCTATATAGGAACACCCAGCTGGTGTCGACCTGCCTTTTTCTTCTCCCAGGTTGGTAGGCTGATGGAGCCTGCTCTGCTTTGCCAGAATTTCATGCTTCCACTTCTAGCTGCTTTATACCCTACCTCCCCAGCTATTCACAAATTCTCTGAATTTCGTAAATGTATTTAATTGAGGTTGAGAAGTTGCTTTGCGCAGAGACTGAGGGAGGAAAGCAGTGAAGATATCTCGGTGAGAACATTTTTATGGTACTTGGGTGGGAGGTAGAGAATGAGAATTTTAAATGAAAGTTGAGATGGGTGAAATAAGGTGAGATGCTCAAAGGAGGCGAACGTGATTTGGTGATGAGAGCCACACCATGGCAGTCTGGGCGGGGAAATGGTGGAAGTTATAGCCATGTGGGGGACCTCACTTGAGGGTAAGGTGTCATTACTCCTCAGCCAATTTTCCGTAAGGGCCATGATGTCGATGCAATCATCCACGATAAGCTCATGGATGTCAAGGGCCTTGTTCGCAAATGAATGGACATTCTGGAGGGGGAGAGGCTCGATGATGGCCTTACTGCAGGGAGACAGAGGGAAATAAAATGAGGGCAGAAGCAAAAGATAGAAAGGAGAATAGTAAAAGTGGAGGGCAGAGAAACCCAAAGCAAAAATCAAAAAGGACCACATTACAGCAAAATTCTAAAGGAATAAGGAGTGTTAAAAAGACAAGCCTGAAGGCTCTGTGCCTCAATGCGAGGAGTATTCGGAATAAGGTGGACGAATTAACTCCGCTGGCAGCTATTAGCGATTATGATCTAATTCGGATTACGGAGCCATGGCTCCAGGGTGACCAAGGCTGGGAACTCAACATCCAGGGGTATTTAACATTCAGGAAGGATAGACAGAAAGGAAAAGGAGGTGGGGTAGCGTTGCTGGTTAAAGAGGAAATTAACGCAATAGTAAGAAAGGACATTAGCTTGGATGATGTGGAATCTGTATGGGTAGAGCTGCGGAATACCAAAGGGCAGAAAACGCTAGTGGGAGTTGTGTACAGACCACCAAACAGTAGTAGTGAGGTTGGTGATGGCATCAAACAAGAAATTAGCGATGCATGCAATAAAGGTACAGCAGTTATCATGGGTGACTTTAATCTACATATAGATTGGGCTAACCAAGCTGGTAGCAATGCGTGGAGCAGGATTTCCTGGAGTGTATTAGGGATGGCTTTCTAGACCAATATGTCGAGGAACCAACTAGAGAGCTGGCCATCCTAGACTGGGTGTTGTGTAATGAGAGAAGACTAATGAGCAATCTTGTTGTGCGAGGCCCCCTGGGGAAGAGTGACCATAATATGGTAGAATTCTTTATTAAGATGGAGAGTGACAGTGTTAATTCAGAGACTAGGGTCCTGAACTTAATAAAAGCCAACTTCGATGGTATGAGACGTGAATTGGCTAGTATAGACTGGCAAATGATACTTAAAGGGTTGACAGTAGATAGGCAATGGCAGACATTTATAGAATACATGGATGAACTTCAACAATTGTACATCCCTATCTGGAGTAAAAATAAAATGGAGAAGGTAGCTCAACCGTGGCTAACAAGGGAAATTAGGGATAGTGTTAAATCCAAGGAAGAGGCATATAAATTGGCCAGAAAAAGCAACAAACCTGAGGACTGGGAAAAATTTAGAATTCAGCAGAGGAGGACAAAGGGTTTAATTAGTAGGGGGGAAATAAGTAAGAGTGGAAGCTTGCAGGGAACATAAAAACTGACTGCAAAAGCTTCTATAGGTATGTGAAGAGAAAAAGATTAGTGAAGACCAACGTAGGTCCTTTGCAGTCAGAATCAGGTGAATTTATAATGGGGAACAAAAAAATGGCAGACCAAATGAACAAATACTTTGGATCTGTCTTCACTAAGGAAGACACAAATAACCTTCTGAAAATACTAGGGGTTCGACGGTTTAGTGAAAAGGAGGAACTGAAGGGTATCCTTATTAGTCAGGAAATTGTGTTAGGGAAATTGATGGGATTGAATGCCAATAAATCCCCAGGGACTGATAGGCTGCATCCCAGAGTACTTAAGGAAGTGGCCCTAGAAATAGTGGATGCATTCTTGATCATTTTCCAACATTCTATTGTCTCTGGATCAGTTCCTATGGACCAGAGGGTAGTTAATGTAACACCAGTTTTTAAAAAAGGACGGAGAGAGAAAACAGGGAATTATAGACCGGTCAGCCTGACATCGGTGGTGGGGAAAATGTTGGAATCAATTATTAAAGATGAAATAGCAGCGCATTTGGAAAGCAGTGACAGGATCGGTCCAAGTCAGCATGGATTTATGAAAGGGAAATCATGTTTGACAAATCTTCTAGAATTTTTTGAGGATGTAACTAGTAGAGTGGACAAGGGAGAACCAGTGGATGTGGTGTATTTGGACTTTCAAAAGGCTTTTGACAAGGTCCCACACAAGAGATTAGTGTGCAAAATTAAAGCACATGATATTGGGGGTAATGTATTGATGTGGATAGAGAACAGGAAGGAACGAGTAGGAATAAACGGGTCCTTTTCAGAATGGCAGGCAGTGACCACTGGGGTGCCGTAGGGTTCAGTGCTGGGACCCCAACTATTTACAATATACATCAATGATTTAGATGAAGGAATTGAATGTAATATCTCCAAGTTTGCAGATGACACTAAGCTGGGTGGCGGTGTGAGCTGTGAGGAGGATACTAAGAGGCTGCAGGGTGACCTGGACAGGTTAAGTGAGCAGGCAAATGCATGGCAGATGCAGTATAATGTGGATAAATGTGAGGTTATCCACTTTGGTGGCAAAAACAGGAAGACAGAATATTATCTGAATGGTGACAGATTAGGAAAAGGGGAGGTGCAATGGGACCTGGGTGTCATGGTATATCAGTCATTGAAGTTTGGCATGCAGGTACAGCAGGTGGTGAAGAAGGCAAATGGCATGTTAGCCTTCATAGCTAGAGGATTTGAGTATCGGAGTGGGGAGGTCTTACTGCAGTTGTACTGAGCCTTGGTGAGGCTACACCTGGAATATTGTGTTCAGTGTTGGTCTCCTAATCTGAGGAAGGACGTTCTTGCTATTGAGGGAGTACAGCGAAGGTTCACCAGATTGCTTCCCGGGATGGCAGGACTGACATATGAGGAGAGACTGGATCAACTGCGCTTGTATCCACTGGAGTTTCGAAGAATGAGAGGGGATCTCATAGAAACATCTAAAATTCTGACGAGATTGGACAGGTTAGAGGCAGGAAGAATGTTCCCGTTGCTGGGGAGTTCCACAACCAGGGGTTACAGTCTAAGAATAAGGGGTAAGCCATTTAGGACTGAGATGAGAAGAAAGTCGGGCAGTCCGGGGAGTTCGTGAGAGGCGGGAGCAGCGTCGAGATGCAGCGGCCTATAAAGGCTCAGCAGTGGGGCAGTCCGGGGAGTTCGTGAGTGGCGTCGAGAGGCCTCCCGGTGCAGCTGCAGCAGGGAGAGAAAGCAAAATAGAAGTAGAAAGAAATCGAAAGGTGACGTCACGGCCAAGGGGGTAAGTGAATGGCTGGTGATCGGTAAGTAGTTTTTCTTTCTCTTTTTCTTTTCTATATCAGTAAGTAACCTTTTAACATTGTTGTTGCCAATTTAAGTGTATCTAAGTGTTAAGTCATGGCAGGACAGCTCGGACATGTGTTATGCTACTTCTGTACAATGTGGGAACTCGGACGCTTCCGGCGTCCCTGACGACTACGTGTGCGGGAAGTGTATCCGCCTCCAGCTCCTGACAAACCGCGTTGCAGAACTGGAGCTGCGAGTGGATTCACTCTGGAGCATCCACGATGCTGAGAATGACATGAATAGCACATTAAGTGAGTTGGTCTTACCGCAGGTAAAGGGTCCACAGCAAGATAGTGAATGGAAGACCAACAGGAAGAGCAGTGCAAGGAAGGTAGTGCAGGGGTCCCCTGCGGTCAGCCCCCTGCAAAACAGATACACCGCTTTGAGTACTGTGAGGGGGATGACTCATCAGGAGGGGGCAGCAGCAGCCAAGTCCATGGCACCATGGTTGGCTCTGCTGCACAGGAGGGCAGGAAAAAGGGTGGGAGAGCGATAGTGATAGAGGATCTAATTGTAAGGGGAATAGATAGGCGTTTCTGCGGCTGCAACCGAGACTCCAGGATGGTATGTTGCCTCCCTGGTGCAAGGGTCAAGGATGTCTCGGAGCGGGTGAAGGGAGAGTGAACAGCCAGTTGTTGTGGTGCATATAGGTACCAATGACATAGGTAAAAAAACGGGATGAGATCCTAAGAGACGAATTAAGGGAGCTCGGAGTTAAATTAAAAAATAGGACCTCAAAAGTATTAATCTCAGGATTCCTACCAGTGCCATGTGCTAGTCAGAGTAGGAATCAAAAAATAGCTCAGATGAATACGTGACTTCAGGAGTGGTGCAGAAGGGAGGGATTCAAATTCCTGGGGCATTGGAACCGGTTCTGGGGGAGGTGGGACCAGTACAAACCAGATGGTCTGCACCTGGGCAGGACCAGAACCAATGTCCTAGGGGGAGTGTTTGCTAGTGCTGTTGGGGAGGAGTTAAGCTAATATGGCAGGGGGATGGGAACCTATGCAGGGAGACAGAGGGGAATAAAATGGAGTCAGAAGCAAAAGATAGAAAGGAGAATAGTAAAAGTGGGGGGCAGAGAAACCCAAGGCAAAAAACAAAAAGGGCCACATTACAGCAAAATTCTAAAGGGGCAAAGTATGTTAAAAAGACAAGCCTGAAGACTCTGTGCCTCAATGCGAGGAGTATTCGGAATAAGGTGGATGAATTAACTGCGCAGATAGCAGTTAACGGATACGATGTGATTGGCATCACGGAGTCATGGCTCCAGGGTGACCAAGGCTGGGAACTCAACATCCAGGGGCATTCAGCATTTAGGAAGTATGGACAGAAAGGAAAAGGAGGCGGGATGGCGTTGCTGGTTAAAGAGGAAATCAAGGCAATTGTAAGAAAGGACATTAGCCTGGATGATGTGGAATCGGTATGGGTGGAGCTGCGGAATTCCAAAGGGCAGAAAACACTAGTGGGAGTTGTGTACAGACCACCAAACAGTAGTAGAAAGGTTGGGGACAGCATCAAACAAGAAATAAGGGATGTGTGCAATAAAGGTACAGCAGTAATCATGGGCGACTTTAATCTGCATGTTGATTGGGCTAACCAAACTGGTAGCAATGTGGTGGAGGAGGATTTCCTGGAGTGTATGAGGGATGGTTTTTTCGACCAATATGTCGAGGAACCAAACAGGGAGCTGGCCAACCTAGACTGGGTGATGCGTAATGATAAGGGACTAATTAGCAATTTTGTTGTGCAAGGCCCCTTGGGGAAAAGTGACCATAATATGGTAGAATTCCTTATTAAGATGGAAAGTGACAAAGTTAATTCGGAAACTAGGTTCCTGAACTTAAGGAAAGGCAACTTCGAAGGTATGAGGCGTGAATTGGCTAGAATAGACTGGCAAAGGATACTTAAAGGGTTGACGGTGGATAAGCAATGGCAAACATTTAAAAATCACATGGATGAACTTCAGCAATTGTACATCAATGTCTGGAGTAAAAATAAAACTGGGAAGGTGGCTCAACCATGGCTAACAAAGGAAATTAAGGATAGTGTTAAAGCCGAGGAAGAGGCATATAAATTGACAAAAGAAAAACAATAAACCTGAGGACTGCGAGATATGTAGAACTCAACAGAGGAGGATTAAGGGTTTAATTAGGAGGGGGAAAATAGAATACGAGAGGAAGCTTGCAGGGAACATAAAAACTGACTGCAAACGCTTCTATAAATATGTGAAGAGAAAAAGATTAGTAAAAACAAACGTAGATCCCTTGCAGTCGGATTCAGGTGAATTTATAATGGGGAACAAAGAAATGTCAGACCAATTGAACCAATACTTCACGAAGGAAGTTACAAATAACCTTCCGAATGTACTCGGGGACAGTGGGTCTAGTGAGAAGGAGGAACTGAAGGATATCCTTATTAGGCGGGAAATTGTGTTAGGGAAATTGATGGGATTGAAGGCCGATAAATCCCCGGGGCCTGAAAGTCTGCATTCCAGAGTACTTAAAGAAGTGGCTCTAGAAATAATGGATGCATTGGTGATAATTTCCAATCGTCTATCGTCTCTGGATCAGTTCCTTTGGACTGGAGGGTAGCTAATGTAACACCACTTTTTAAAAAAGGAGGGAGAGAGAAAACGGGTAATTATAGACCGGTTAGCCTGACATCTGTAGTGGGGAAAATGTTGGAATCAATCATTAAGGAAGAAATAGCAGCGCATTTGGAAAGCAGTGACAGGATCGGACCAAGTCAGCATGGATTTATGAAAGGGAAATCATGCTTGACAAATCTTCTGGAAATTTTTGAGGATGTAACTAGCAGAGTGGACAAGGGAGAACCAGTGGATGTGGTGTATTTGGATTTTCAAAAGGTTTTTGACAAGGTCCCGCACAAGAGATTGGTGTGCAAAATCAAAGCGCATGGTATTGGGGGTAATGTACTGTTGTGGATAGAGAACTGGTTGGCAGACAGGAAGCAGAGAGTCAGGATAAACGGATCCTTTTCAGAATGGCAGGCAGTGACTAATGGAGTGCCGCAGGGCTCAGTGCTGGGACCCCAGCTCTTTACAATATACATTAACGATTTAGATGAAGGAATAGAGTGTAATATCTCCATGTTTGCGGATGACACTAAACTGGGTGGTGGTCCCAGCTGTGAGGAGGATGCTAAGAGGCTGCAGGGTGACTTGGACAGGTTAGGTGAGTGGGCAAATGCATGGCAGATGCAGTATGATGTGGATAAATGTGAGGTTACCCATTTTGGAGGCAAAAACACGAAGGCAGAATATTATCTGAATGGCGGCAGATTAGGAAAAGGGGAGGTGCAATGAGACCTGTGTGTCATGGTTCATCAGTCACTGAAAGTGGGCACGCAGGTACAGCAGACAGTAAAGAATGGTATGTTGGCCTTCATAGCTAGGGGATTTGAGTATAGGAGCAGGGAGGTCTTAATGCAGTTGTACAGGGCCTTAGTGAGGCCTCACCTGGAATATTGTGTACAGTTTTGGTCTTCTAGTCTGAGGAAGGACGTTCTTGCTATTGAGGGAGTGCAACGAAGGTTCACCAGACTGATTCCAGGGATGGCTGGGCTGTCATATGAGGAGAGACTGGATCAACTAGGCCTTTATTCACTGGCATTTTGAAGGATGAGCGGGGATCTCATCGAAATGTGTAAGATTCTGACAGGACTGAACAAGTTAGATGCGGGAAGAATGTTCCCGATGTTGGGGAAGTCCAGAACCAGGGGACATAGTCTTAGGATAAGGGGTAGGCCATTTAGGACTGAGATGAGGAGAAACTTCTTCACTCAGAGAGTTGTTAACCTATGGAATTCCCTGCCGCAGAGAGTTGTTGATGCCAGTTCATTGGATATATTCAAGAGGGAGTTAGATATGGCCCTTACGGTTAAGAGGATCAGGAGGTATGGAGAGAAGGCGGGAAAGGGGTACTGAAGGAATGATTAGCCATGATCTTATTGAATGGTGGTGCAGGCTCGAAGGGCCGAATGGCCTACTCCTGCACCTATTTTCTATGTTTCTTTGTTTCTAAACTTCTTCACTCAGAGAATGGTTAACCGGTGGAATTCTCTACCGCAGAAAGTTGTTGAGGCCAGTTCGTTAGATATATTCAAAAGTGAGTTAGATATGGCCCTTACTGCCAAAGGGATCAAGGGGTATGGAGAGAAAGCAGGAAAGGGGTACTGAGGTTGAATGATCAGCCATGATCTTATTGAATGGTGGTGCAGTTTCGAGGGGCCGAATGGACTGCTCCTGCACCTAATTTCGATGTTTCGATGTTTCTATGAGGGAGTGCTGCACTGTTGGAGGTGCAGTCTTCCGGATGAGATGTTAAACCGAAGCCCCGTCTGCTCTCTCAGGAGGACGTAAAAGATCCCATGGCACTACTTCGAAGAAGAGCAGGGGAGATATCCCCAGTGTCCTGGCCAATATTTTTCCCTCAATCAACATAACAAAAACAGATTATCTGGTCATTATCACATTGCTGTTTATGGGAGTTTGCTTGTGCGCAAACTGGCTGCCGAATTTCCCACAATACAACAGTGACTATACTCCAAAAGTATTTCATTGGCTGTAAAGCGTTTTGAGACATCCGGTGGTCGTGAAAGTCGCTAAATAAATGTAAGTCTTTCTTTTTCTTCAAGTTTGAGGCCATCATAGATCAGAAGCAGTGGAGAAAATATCGAACCATTAGCCAGCGACCAACAAAGCTGGAAAAACCCATAGGTCAGTTACCCAGGTCAGCAGTGAAATAACAGCTGCTGGTCAGAAGCCAATGAAATGGAAAAGCCAGTAGAACCAGCTCAGCAGAGAAACAGGCAGTTCAAAAGTTATTTACATTTTTTTTAGCAGCAGATTCATAGACACAGCAGATGAGTTTCAGTGTAATCCAGTGTAGTCCAGTGCAGAAACGTAGTATTGATGTCCAGAAAGGTCCAGCAATTCGGAAACCAATATATCATTGGCAAATGAAGTTTAACACAGATAAATTAGAGGTATTATATTTTGGTAGGAAGAATAGGGAAGTCACTTATTACTTGGAGTGTGCGAGTCTAGGTGGGGTAGAGGACCAAAGGCAGCTTGGAGTAAAAATACACAAATCAATAAAAGTTGCGACACAGGTTAACAAGGCCATAAAAAAAGCAAACTAGGCACTAGGGTTTATTTCTAGAGGAAAAGGAGGGAATTTATGCTAAACCTGTATCGCACCTTGGTTAGACCGCACTTAGAGTACCGCATACAATTCTGGTCACCATATTATAAAAAGGATATAGAGGCACTGGAGAGGATGCAGAGAAGATTTACAAGGATGATACCAGAAATGTGAGGGTATACATATCAGGAAAGGATGAACAGGCTGGGTCTCTTTTCTTTTGAAGAAAGAAGGCTGAAGGGTGACCTAATAGAGGTCTTTAAAATTATGAAAAGTTTTGATAGAATGGATACAGAGATAATGTTTCCACTTGAAGGAAAGAATATAACTAGAGGCCATCAATATAAGATAGTCACCAAGAAATCCAACAGAGAATTCAGAAGAAAATTCTTCACCGAAAGAATGGTAAGAATGTGGAACTCGCTACCACAGGGAGTGGTTGAAGCGAATAGTATAGATGCATTTAAGGGGAGGCTAGACAAGTATATGAGAGAGAAGGGAATAGAGGGTGGTGCTGATATATTTAGATTAAAAAAGACAGAAGGAGGCTTGAGTGGAGCATAAATTCCGGCATGGATTGGTTGGGCCGAATGGCCTGTTTTTGTGTCGTAAATCCTATGTAATCCTATGTAATTTCTTCATCATGCCTCCAATTTTTTCATGTTAATGTTACTTAAGCTATTTAGCTTTACAGTCATTCTGTTTCTTCTCTCGAGTTTACGTCTGTGTCTTTCTGTTTTTTCCTCCCTCTTCATTTTATTCCGTTCCTTTTATGCACTGTTCATCTATATCTTCCAGTTCTTATAAAGGACTTGCACTTGAAACATTAGCTCCTCCATTTTCTCCGCAGACGCTGACTGACCTGCCAAGTGTTTCCAGTGTATTTTGCTTTTGTTTCAGATCTTCAGTCAATAGTCTTTTTGCTTTTTCCATTAAGGGCCTGTGATCACAAGAGGATAAATAGGCTGCATAAAAATGTGGAATAGAATCCATAAAACCTTGTGCTTGAGGAACACCAATAGCAGAGCCCATTAAGTCACAAAGAAAAGAGGACTGTCTAATAACCAGAATAGTAAGGGTACCATCTTGTAAGATAAACTAGCAGGGCAGAAGCCAATTAAAAGATGGCCCAAATACAGTTAAAAGTAGGGGATAACACTGCATTAAATGCAAACTGCCAATGAAAAAACAAGAGGCAAGAAACCAAAAAGTGAAATACAACATCACAGGTGTTACAAACTCCAATCTGGGGTCATTACAACCAGTACACAGCTGTGTTAGAAGACTTAGCTTGAAAAACCAGGAAAATTGAGAATAAGATTTACCTTTGTAGTATATTAATTTTTGCAACCAAGGTTGCCCAGTATTTTATACTGTGAACTAATATGTATTATGTGCATTGATCATGCAGTTTACAGTGTATCACACAGTAGTATCAGAACAGAAGAACATAAGAAGTAGGAGCAGGAGTAGGCCACCTGGCCCCTCGAGCCTGCTCCGCCATTCAATAAGATCATGGCTGATCTGATCATGGGCTCAGCTCTACGTCCCTGCTTGCTCCCCATAACCCTTTACTCCCATATCGCTCAAAAATCTGTCCATCTCCGCCTTAAATATATTCAATGACCCAGCCTCCACAGCTCCTTGGGGCAGAGACTTCCACAGATTTACAACCCTTGGAGAGAAGAAATTCCTCCTCATCTCAGTTTTAAATGGGCGACCCCTTATTCTGAAACTATGCCCCCTAGTTCTAGATTTCCCCCATAAGTGAAAACATCATCTCTGCATCTACCTTGTCGAGCCTCCTCATTATTTTATTTGTTTCAATAAGATCACCTCTCATTCTTCTAAACTCCAATGAGTATAGGCCCAACCTACTCAACCATTCTTCACGATCAAACCCTTCATCTCTGGAATCAATCTAGTGAACCTTCTCTGAACTGCCTCCAATGCAAGTATATTCCGAGGGGAATGTTTGCTAGTGCTGTTGGGGAGGGGTTAAACCAATATGGCAGGGGGATGGGAACCTATACAGGGAGACAGAGGGAAGTAGAATGGGGGTAGAAGCAAAAGATAGAATGAAGAAAAGTAAAAGTGGAGGACAGAGAAACCCAAGGCAAAAATCAAAAAGGGCCACATTGCAGCAAAATTCTAAAAGGGCAAAGTGTGTTAAAGACAAACCTGAAGGCTCTGTGCCTCAATGCGAGGAGTATTCGTAATAAAGTGGACGAATTAATGCACAGGCAGCAATGAATGAATATGATATAATTGGCATCACGGAGACATGGCTCCAGGGTGACCAAGGCTGGGACTCAACATCCATGGGTATTCAACATTCAGGAAGGATAGACAGAAAGGAAAAGGAGGTGGGGTAGCGTTGCTGGTTAAAGAGGAAATTAACACAATAGTAAGGAAGGACAATTAGCTTCGATGATGTGGAATCTGTATGGGTGGAGCTGCGGAATACCAAAGGGCAGAAAATGCCAGTGGGTGTTGTGTACAGACCACAAACAGTAGTAGTGAGGTTGGGGGCAGCATCAAACAAGAAATTAGGGATGTGTGCAATAAAGGTACAGCAGTTATCATGGGCGCCTTTAATCTACATATAGATTGGGCTAACCAAACTGGTAGCAATACGGTGGAGGAGGATTTCCTGGAGTGTATTAGGGATGGTTTTCTAGATCAATATGTCGAGGAACCAACTAGAGGGCTGGCCATCCTAGAATGGGTGATGTGTAATGAGAAAGGACTAATTAGCAATTGTTGTGCAAGGCCCCTTGGGGAAGAGTGATCATAATGTGGTAGAATTCTTTATTAAGGTGGAGAGTGACACAGTTAATTCAGAGACTAGGGTCCTGAACTTAATGAAAGGTAACTTCGATGTTATGAGACATGAATTGACTAGAATAGACTGGAAAATTATACTTAAAGAGTTGACGATGGATAGGCAATGGCAGACATTTATAGAATACATGGATGAACTTCAACAATTGTACATCCCTGTCTGGAGTAAAAATAAAACGGGGAAGGTGGCTAACAAGGGAAATTAAGGATAGTGTTAAATCCAAGGAAGAGGCATATAAATTGGCCAAAAAAAACAGCAAACCTGAGGACTGGGAGAAATTTAGAATTCAGCAGAGGAAGACAAAGAGTTTAATTAGGAGGGGGGAAATAGAGTATGAGAGGAAGCATGCCGAGAACATAAAAACTGACTGGAAAAGCTTCTATAGATATGTGAACAGAAAAAGATTAGTGAAAACAAATATAGGTCCCTTGCAGTCAGATTCAAGTGAATTTATAATGGGGAACAAAAAAATGGCAGACCAGTTGAACAAATACTTTGGTTCTGTCTTCAATAAGGAAGACACAAATAACCTTCCGGATGTACTAGGGGACCGAGGGTCTAGTGAGAAGGAGGAACTAAATGATATACTTATTAGGCGGGAAATTGTATTCAGGACATTGATGGGATTTAAGGCCGATAAATCCCCAGGGTCTGATAGTCTGCATCCCAGAGTACTTAAGGAAGTGGCCCTAGAAATAGTGGATGCATTGGTGATCATTTTCCAACAGTCTATTGACTCTGGATCAGTTCCTATGAACTGGAGGGTAGTTAATGTAACACCACTTTTTAAAAAAGAAGGGAGAGAGAAAACGTGTAATTATAGACCGGTTAGCCTGACATCAGTAGTAGGGAAAATGTTGGAATCAATTATTAAAGATGAAATAACAATGCATTTGGAAAGCAGTGACAGGATCGGTCCAAGTCAGCATAGATTTATGAAAGGGAAAACATGCTTGACAAATCTTCTGGAATTTTTTGAGGATGTAACTAATAGAGTGGACAAGGGAGTACCAGTTAATGTGGTGTATTTGGACTTTCAAAAGGCTTTTGACAAGGTCCCACACAAGAGATTGGTGTGCAAAATTAAAGCACATGGTATTGGGGGTAATGTATTGACGTGGATAGAGAACTGGTTGGCAGACAGGAATCAGAGAGTCGAGATAAATGGGTCCTTTTCAGAATGGCAGGCAGTGACTAGTGGCGTGCCGCAAGGTTCAGTGCAGGGACCCCAGCTATTTACAATATACATTAATGATTTAGACGAAGGAATTGAATGTAATATCTCCAAGTTTGCAGATGATACTAAGCTGGGTGGCAGTGCGAGCTGCGAGGAGGATGCTAAGAGGCTGCAGGGGGACTTGGACAGATTAGGTGAGGGGGCAAATGCATGGCAGATGCAGTATAATGTGGATAAATATGAGGTTATCCGCTTTGGTGGCAAAAACAGGAAGGCAGATTATTTTCTGAATGGTGACAGATTAGTAAAAGGGGAGGTGCAACGGGACCTGGGTGTCATGGTACATTCATCATTGAAAGTAGACATGCAGGTACAGCAGGCAGTAAAGAAAGCAAATGGCATGTTGGCCTTCATAGCGAGCGGATTTGAGTATAGAAGCAGGGAGGTCTTGTTGCAATTGTACAGGGCCTTGGTGAGGCCACACCTTGAGTATTGTGTACAGTTTTGGTCTCCTAATCTGAGGAAGGACATACTTGCTATTGAGGGAGTACAACGGAGGTTCAGCAGACTGATTCCCGGGATGGCAGGACTGACATATGAGGAGAGACTGGATCGGCTAGGCTTATACTCACTGGAATTTAGAAGAATGAGGGGATCTCATAGAAACGTATAAAATTCTGATGGGACTGGACAGGTTAGATGAAGGAAGAATGTTCCCGATGTTGGGGAAGTCCAGAACCAGGGGGCACAGTCTAAGGCTAAGGGGTAAGCCATATAGGACCGAGATGAGGAGGAATGTTTTCACCCAGAGAATTGTAAACCTGTGGAATTCTCCGCCACAGAAAGTTGTTGAGTCCAGTTCGTTGGACATATTCAAAAGGGAGTTAGATGTGGCCCTTACGGCTAAAGGGATCAGGGGTATGGATAAAAGGATGGAGTGGGTTACTGAGGTTGAATGATCAGTCATGATCTTATTGAATGGTGGTGCAGGCTCGAAGGGCCGAATGGCCTATTCCTGCATCTATTTTCTATGTTTCTAAAGTACCAGCAGAATCTCCGTTGAATCTTTGGTCGTCGCCATCTAAACCATGGTCGAGGATACACATCGATTTTGCGGGACCTTTCCTGGGAAAGATGTTTTTTGTTGTGATGGATGCTTATTCAAAGTGGATAGAATGTATTATTATGTCATCCAGTACGTCCACAGCTACCATTGAGAGCCTTCATGTCATGTTTGCTACTCACGGTTTGCCTGACATTGTTGTGAGCGACAACAGATCTTACTTCATAAGTCTGGAGTTTCAAGAGTTCATGAAACTCAATGGTATTAAAACTGTGAGGTCAGCCCCATTCAAACCTGCTTCTAATGGTCAAGCAGAGCGTACTGTTCAAACGATCAAGCAGAGCATGAAACGTGTAACTCAGGGTTCACTGCAGACTTGTTTGTCACGCATATTGCTTAGTTACAGGACAAGACCTCACACGCTTACCGGGGTCTTCCCTGCTGAACTATTGACGAAGAAAAGTCTCAAGACCAAGCTCTCTCTTATTCATCCCGATTTGAATGATCGTGTTGAAAACAGACATCAAAGTCAGCAATTATATCATGATCGTTCACGTGATATTTCTGTCAATGATCCGGTTTATGTATTGAACTATAGTCAAAGTCCAAAGTGCATCACTGGTACTGTCACAGCCAAGGAGGGTAACAGAGTGTTTATTGTCATGCTCAAGAATGGGCAAACATGCCTGATCCTGCCCTTAACTGACCCTCGGCAGGCGCCTCACATCCCTACTGCCGAGTGGGACACATTGGTCCTGCCCCCAGCCCTGGGTATGCTACTACCTGCGTGCCCCGCTCCTCCTGGTACCCCACCGGACAAACCACCGGTGCCTCAGGAGTTGGTCGGGCGTCTCTTGCCTTTGGATTCTCCTCTATCCCCCAATACTCTCCTTTGTCCCCTGTGGACCCTCCAGGTCCTATCTGGGCAACCATCCACTTTGCCTGGGATAGAGCGTGGGTGAGAGTTTTAATTCTCTCCTGGCAGGGGCTGTGATCTGCAAACTCACTGCTACTGGCCACCTTATAGGCTGCCTGTACGCATTTTAATTTATTCTCTAGTTCCCTAATTTTCTGGGCGTACCGAGAGTTCCGTTCCTGGAGGGACCCCTCACTACCCTTGGCCTCAGTGACCTGACACTGGAGATAGTCCCGGCTATTTTGGAAGGTCTCCTCCAACTGCCTCTTCCTTTGCTGCTCCTCAGCTAATTCGGCCAGCAGGTTGTCTCCAACCGCAGCCCGGATAGCAGAGAGATCCTCTGATTTCTGAAGACTCTGTTCCAAGTCCTTCACTCGCTGATCGAGCTTTCGGACTTGGCGGGTGAAGCAGATAAGCCAGATGGCCTTTTCCACCCTGCGGTTGTGGTCCTTCCCTGCTGTCCACTGAGCAGCAGCATCCACTGGGCGCTCTGCCCGTGTGAGGGCTTGCACCCAAGGTTTGGTGAGGTTCACCTTGCCAAAAATGTATGAGAAAATTCTCTCCTCCATTTTAGTTTCTTCTCTTATCACCTCATCTGTTATATTAACATCTCCTGTTTGCTTGTGTCCTGCCGCGGTCACCATGTTCTGTAAGGGGTTCTGGGGAGTGTTGTGCCTTGGGTGTCTCTCTCTGGGTTTCTGCCCTCACAGCTTATGCCTGGGCTGTGAGGTACCCTGAGTGCTGCAAGAGCAGCCCTGGAGAGACTGTGTCCACAGCTTATGAAGGGGGTTTTGAGACTCGTGCGTCCCCACAGCTTATGACTAGCCTGTGAGGCACCTGTGAGTGTCAAACACTCCTAACCCCTTCTTCCCTAGCCTGTGGCACACAGTTGAGCGTTTTTGAGGCGCTCCTGGCTTCCCTTACACTGTTCTGACACAAGACACACGATCAGGAGATGTAATACAACAGAACTGAGATGAGGCGATTCCAAGAGGAACTTTAAGCTTCCAATTTATTTGACAAGGTGTATCTCAACAAACAGCAATACACCATCAACACAATCCCCCTAAATCCCACTAAACGGACGCAATCGAAAATTTTTACACAAGTATTAGCAGTACAATGCCCAACCTCCCACCTTTCCTGACCTAACTGAGTTGGGAGTTCTGGGGACTAGAGGTAGTACTCACTACTGTGCCTTTTGCAGTCTGGTGGTTTGTTTCGGTGTCTTCGGACACTGGTCTTCCTTCTGTGTTGAGAGGCTTGCTGGTTGCTGGATCATGAGAGCAGAACACCCACATACACTGGGTCAGAACCCCCTTCTTATAGCCAGATATCTAGTCTGCCTCTCGTGCTGAAATCGATCCTTCCCATTGGTGGGCTTTGTGACTTTGAAAAATGCAGCAGTGTTAGATTTTGCGGGTTTTTTCCACTGAACATTCAGATGTTAATCTACTCAAGGGTTGAATAGGTGTTGATTGGGTTGGCAGGGCGTGGGCCTCCTGTAGCCATTGTGTAGGCCCTTGGTTTATTTTGAGTTCCCTAGTTTTCTGAAGGTCTGCATAATTTCCCGGTAATGGTGTAAACATGGGGAAGACAATCGCCCGATAATGGTGATGAGTCAGTCCCACAGTTTTTAAGCAACTGCTCTCCCATTGGCTTGAAACTCCTTGCTTTGGGCTAACTCTGTCCCACCATTGGCCCTCCGGTGTCCTCCCCCATCCAATCACTGCTCTGCCAAGGCCACATCATCTCGGTCGCAACCCACGTTCTCTGTTCCTTCCAGGACACTGGCCTTCTATTTTATTGCAGCACAGGCAGATCCCACAGCTCCTTTTCTTCTGGGTAAAATTAAGGGTTTTCGTCCTCCCCTACAGGAGAAATTTCTTTTCTCAGAGGGTCATGAATCTTTGGAATTCTCTACCCAGAGAACTGTGGAGGCTAAGTCATTGAAACGATTCAAGGCTGAGATAAACAGATTCTTGACTATAGAGGGTTATGGGGAATAGGCAGGAAAGTGGAGTTGAGACCAAGCTCAGATCAGTCATGGTCTTATTGAATGGCAGAGCAGGCTTGAGGGGCTGCATGGCTTATTCTTGCTACTATTTCTTATGTTCTTCTGTTCTTATGCACTCTCAGAGGTGCTGGTTTTAAGATAAAACATTAAACCAAGAATGGTAAGGTAGGTGTAAACGATCCTATGGCATTAATTTGAAGAAGAACAGGGAAGTTCTCCTTGGTTTCTGAGGGATCACTACTATTTTTTATATTTGTATAAGCCCTTTCCTTTAGTTTTGTATTATCTTTCATCTCTTTTGTTGACCCAGGTTGTTTAATTACACAAGTAGAGCTCTTGCCCTTTAGGGAGTACATGACTTGTATTGCACTAAATATTACTTTGAACTCCTCCCACTGTTCATCTGAAGTTTTCTCTACTAACCATTCTCCCCAATTTACTGAGGTTAATTTCTGCCTCATTCTTTCAAAGTCAGCCTTACCTAAATTTAAAACCTTGGTTACTGACTGACACTTCTCCCTTTCAAACCTAAAGATAATTCCGAGGATAGTTAGAAGTGTAGTTCCAAGTGCAATTCCTTATCTGTCTTTTTAATCTTCAACATTTGAAGGTTAAATTGTTTTTGCAGATGTTTTCTGAAGGTGTGTATTTGAAAGCTGAAAAGGACATTCCTAAAAGAGCTAAATAGCTAACTGTACAGAAACAATACTCAATGAAAAGAGTCTCTTACTATAGTTTAAAAAGAAATACATTTAGAAATGTATAAAGAAAGCACCTGCTAATGTATGCTACAGCTACTGGAAAATTAGACATTAGAAATATTTCATTGTGTTGTTTATGGGATAATTCATCAGTGGATTGAGGAGTGGAACAATCACATGCAAAATGAACTACAGGATCAGGGAGCAGTCAGGTGAAGTGGGAGCTGGAGCAGGGATTGACTGGGACTCGAGAACCCAAGGTGACTCCGAAATGTAGTGCAGTCAGCTTTCTGTTATCTGGCCACTGGGAATGATAAGGTGCTGGGCCTAAGGAGGGTGCACAAATTCTTGCATTATTAAGGCTGAGACTGGCAACAGAGATGTTCCTAGGGTTGAGAACACGAGCAAACATGTTGCTAGAGCTGAGGATGGGAGTGGTACTGAAGAACATAAAAAGATAAGAAATAGGAGCAGGAGTAAGTCATTCAGCCCTTCAAGCCTGTTCTGCCATTTAATATCATGGCTGATATTCTACCTCGTCACTAATACTAATTTCATGAAGACAGATACAAAAAAGTATTTTTTTAATGTCTCTGCCATTTCCTTGTTCCCCGTTATAATTTCTCCTGTCTGTTGTTGAACAGGATGCCAAGATTATAGATGGTCTGATCCAGCCCGAGAGAGTGGACGGGGAAAGAGGACCCAGTAGCAATGGAGCAGAGTTTGTGGTGGGTGCCAAAGCTGGGGCTGGAAGTTGTGACTCATCCAAAACTGATGTTGGCCAGCAGTCTGATAGAACAGAGGCAGTCAAGGGTTTGAGAAGTGGTGGAAACATACAGTTGGGTGTTTTCAGCATACATGTGAAAGCTGGCTCTAAATATTGTGTTAGCATCATGCAAGGTACTCATACCTGAACGGAGTGATCACTGGCTCAGTGGTGGTATTCCTGCCTCAGAGTCAGAAGGGTTGTTTGCGTTCCACTCCAGATAGCCCCGACAAATGGAGTCTAGAGCACCAGCTCTGAATTCTGGGTTGGCGTCGTTACTTGCATCTGAAGGGTGCGGTGCCCCCCATCCCAAAGGGTAGGTGGGGCTCTTTAGACTTGGTTATAGTCCATCTAAGAGAAGGTACTCCGAAGATTAAAATCTGTGAGGTAGACATTGAGAAGCTACCTCATCCCTAGTATGTGGCTCAAGAATCTCATGTGTGAGACTTGAGTTAAGCCCTGCCTTAGGCCAGAACATAACACATGAACAAAATACTTTAGAGGCTTTTCAGCTTAATCTTGCTTTTATTGAATGCATGCTGCAGCGGTGTTTCAGTGTAGGCGTTTGTTTATAGGTCACCTTGACACCATAGAAACAGCATTAAATTTAGTCTGCAGTAACAAAACAACCGCAGCATGATGCTGTTTGTTTCCCGACAGCAAATGGAACTGCAAGTTCACTAAGTAGATTGAATAATTTTGCGTGAATCTCTTTTGGCTTGTACTATTTATAGAAATATTGTGAAGAAGTTGCTGATATGATGTTACATATTAATTTGGGACCAAAAATCCACAGCCCTTGTAGTGCAGTTCCAGCATAACTCTGACAGGAATCCAGTGGAAGGAATGCCGGGACCCAGCCATCCCAGAACTTTCTGCAGGGCCCCATTAGAGGTAGAGATTCCGTCCACCCCAGACACCGCTTGCACCGGCATGGCTGAAATGGGGACTCTCAGGTTGGGAGTTGCAGTGTACTTGGCCCAGAATGAGATCAGTGGGTGTATAGAGAGAAAGCAGACGTATCGATCTGCCAATCGTCAGAAAAGGGGCCCAACTTGGGGGGCAAGGTCTGGGCATGTCCTCGAGGCCTGAAGATTTTTGCAAGTGCATGTTTTCCTCGACCTCGTTTTAAAAGGGGACGAAGATATTTACAAAGGAGGCAGACAACTCCCTTCAGTGAAAGAAATGATATCACAGCTTTTGCTAATGTAAAGGGGACTTATCACAACATTACAGACTGTAGAAACGGAGCTTGCAACTCCCATCCGGAGAAGTGCATCCCTGTGATTCATCCCTGCAGTCTGTCAATCAAAACAGTGACCCAGCAAGACAACGGCCGAGAAATTCGATAAGGCCCGAAAACGAGCGGTGCTACCAAGGGGCGAGATAAAAAAAATCACAAGCAGCACATTATTTTGGTGTCGCCTGCTGATTTGAATGATTTTAGCGCACGGCCGAGTGAACAACGCGATGCTTCAGGCTGTGCGCTCAGCAGGAGGCCCAATGTCGTGTCCCTGTAGCGTCCCTGGAGTGAGATTGCCTTTATTAAAGCAAGGCTGTCATTTTAGAAAACAGATTTGAGCCGTTAAAAGGGAACTACCTTCTAAAAAAAAACTTGGCAGTCTTCAGCTCTAAAGCTGAGCTGACTTCCGTGCGTAAAAAATGGTAAAAATGCTTCAGCACGAACACAAATGGTTCAACAGGCCAGGGAAAGGGCACTCCAGCTTTGTGCAGGGTGTCAAAAGTAGAAGAGAGGTCCTCAACCCACAGGGAGCTAATGCCCTCCAGAAAGAAGGATATGGGAGCAGATCACCAAGGCCGTCACTGCCAGCAGTGTCACTACCATGACCTGGATCCAGTGGCCAAAGAAGTTTCAGGACCTCAGATCAGTGGTCCAGGTCAGTGAATGCAGCTTCAAAAGCCATTTCCTATAAACTGCACCACTAGCCTCATACATTGCTCGATGCACGATCCCCCACCATCATTCATTTACCAACAATGTCTACCAAACACGAGGCACACCTCATGTTCCTAACTTCACATCATCACCTTTAGGGAGACAATGCTGGCCATTCATGGTAAGGGCATGGCTGAGCCCTTGGTCAGTGGCGGGGCTGAAAGAATACAAGATGCTGATATCCTCATAGTTATCCTCCTTCTCACATCCCAATTCTTCCTCATCCCATAATATCTTCTGATGTACAAGCTGCACATGCTGTAGGCATGCAGCTCTTTCTTTCCCACCCTCCCCTCATCACAACCCTATACTTGTGACTTCCTCTGTCATGTATGTATGCTTGGGGTTACTAGCCACCAGGTGGCGCGACTGTCGGAGGTCATTAGGCTGTACACATGTGTGTGCAGCCCAGGTATAAATGGCAAGCCATCATATAATGTAATTACTTTGGACCCTAATAAAACAGAGCCAGGTTTGTACCTGATTTAGTCTACAGTATTCAGTATATCGAGTTATTACATACATAACATTTGGCGACGAGGATGGGATGAGCGCTATGTAGGTCATGTACAAATTTATCTCTGCCTTTCTTAGGCATAACAACACAATTACCCCACAGTAAACAATCTGACTGAATGGATAGTTCGTCTTTGCAATGGTTGTGAGGTTTGGTCTCATCCCCAATTTGCTTGGGTATGGCAGACCAACCGCCATTAAGGAGACAACGTTTCACAACCGATAATATCGGGTCCTGGCTGATCCAAGTCTAACTTGTTGAGCCGTGACAGAAGTTCCTTTACTTTCAAAAGCATCCATAACTAACAGTAGGTCTGCAGGTTGTGGGGTCTCCACCTCCGGTGTGGGCAACGGCAGACGGCTCAGTGCATCGGCACAATTCTCGGTGCCAGGCCTATGGCGAATGATATAATCATAGGCAGATAATGTCAGCGCCCACCTCTGGATGCGGGACGATGCATTGGTGTTGATACCTTTGTTTTCCGAAAACAATGAAATGAGTGGCTTGGGATCTGTTTCCAGTTCAAACCGAAGACCAAACAGGTACTGATGCATCTTTTTAACCCCATACACACAAATTAATGCTTCTTTTACTACCGTGCTGTAGGCTCTTTCCGCCCTTGGCAAACTTTTAGAAGCATACGCAACAGGTTATAGTTTACCCGACTCATTAGTTTGTTGGAGCACGCAACCAACTCCATATGACGAAGCATCACAGGCCAATACTTGATGCTTACATGGATCATATACCAGCAGCTTGTTGGAGCAAAGCAGATTAGTAGCTTTCTCAAAAGCTCTGTCTTGAGGCGCACCTCAAACCCAGTTGTCGCCTTTTCTTAGCAGCTTGTGCAGTGGCTCTAATAAAGTGCTCAATCTAGGTAGGAAATTACCGAAGTAGTTGAGTAGACCAAGGAACAAATGCAACTCCGTCACATTCTGAGGCTTGGGTGCATTTTTGATGGCCTTAGTTTTTGAATCAGTGGACCTGATGCCGTCAGCAGCAATTTTCCTCCCCAGGAATTCGACTTCCGGTGCCATGAAGTCACATTTCGAACATTTCAGTCTGAGTCCTGCTTTGTCCAAATGATGTAGAACCTCTTCCAGTTTATTCAGATGTTCGGCGGTGTCACAGCCTGTGGCCAGGATGTCATCTTGGAACATGACGGTTCTAGGGACGGATTTCAGTAGACTTTCCATGATCCTCTGAAATATGGCTGCAGCTGAGCGAATTCCAAAAGGACACCTGTTGTCGATAAACAGTCCTTTATGAGTGTTGATGCACGTAAGTTTCTTCGACATCTCGACCAGCTCCTATGTCATGTAGGCCGACGTCAAATCCAGTTTAGTGAACGGCTTCCCCCCGGCTAGCGTTGCAAACAGGTCATCAGCCTTTGGTAATGGGTATTGATCCTGTTTCAAAACTCGATTGATTGTAACCTTGTGGTCTCCACAAATCCTGACAGTGCCATCATTCTTCAACACAGGAACAATGGGGCTGGCCTATTCATTAAATTCGACCAGTGGTATGATCCCTTCAGGCTAGAGTCTGTCCAGTTAGATTTCAACCTTCTCCCTCATCATGTACGAAACCGCCCGAGCTTTATGATGGACGGGTCTTGCATCCGAGTCCACGTGGATCTGCATCTTGGCTCCCATGAAATTGCCGATGCCTGGTTCAAACAGCGAGGGGAACTTGCTCAGCACTTGAGCACATGGAGTATCATCCTCCAATGACAATGCTTTGATATCGTTCCAATTCCATTTGATTTTTTCTAGCCAATTCCTGTCGAACCATTGGACCATTGCCTGGAACAATCCATAATGGTAAATCATGAACCGCACCATCATACGACACCTTGATTACTGCATTGCCAATCACCGTTATGAGTTAATTAGTGCACGTCTGCAACTTGGCATTGACTGGATTCAGCTTAGGCCTCACAGCCTTAGTATCCCACAGCTTGTCGAATGTTCTCTGGCTCATTATTGATTGACTCGCACCTGTGTCCAATTCCATCGGTACCGGCACACCGTTAAGTTTCACATTAATCCTTATCGGTTGGCACTTTGTTAGGAACGAATACAGTCTATACACTTCCTCCTCTGGTATCTCGGATTGCATATCCAGATCCGCTCTATACTGGTCATCATCCTCCACGTGGTGTGTCGCAGCACGCTTGCTCAGTTACGAACACATGCGCTGGAGATGCCCCCATCTCAAACAGCCTTTACAAATGTACTGTTTAAACCGACAGTGATGAGGCTGTTGATTACCCGCACAACACCAACATGGTGAAATCGGATTCATTCCCGTTGGCGGACTTTGAGCAGCCACAGGTTTTGCATACACAGTCGAGTAGACCCTGCCATATGCAGCTCTGCCAAATGACAATGCAATCTTGTTTACAGTACTTTCCGAGTTCCGATTTTCCAAAGATATCTACTTTAAGTGCTTGTCCGTCGTCATGCATGCCTGGGCAATCGTGATCGCCTTGCTCAAGTCCAGCGTTTCCGCCACCAGTAGCTTAAGCAGGATCATGTCGTGGTTGATGCCGATTTCAAAGAAGTCCCGCACCATGTCTTCCAACGTGTTTTCGAACTTACACAGTCCAGCTAGACATCTTAGGTCGGCAACAAATTCCGACACATTCTGGCCCTCAGACCGAACGTGCTTGTAGAATCGATATCGTGAGATGACGATGCCTTCTTCTAGTTTGAGATGGTCCCGTACCAGAGCACACAATTCCTCATAGTCCTTGACGGTTGAACGTGCAGGTGAGAGAAGATTCTTTATGAGTCCATAGATTTTTGGACCGCAAACCGTGAGGAAGACTGCCCGCCACCTAACTGCGTCAATGAGTTTCTCCATTTTGTTTGCCACAAAGTACTGGACCAGGCGAGCTACAAAATCTGCCCAGTCCTCTCCCTCCACGAATCTCTCCAGAATTCCAATTGTGCTCATTTTTGCATGCGAAGGTTCTTAAGTTACCTCATCGGCAAATGTGCATCCAATGGACAAGCAGAGCGTGCCGTCCAAACATTCAAGCAAAGTATGAAACGTGTAACTCAAGATTCACTGCAGACTCGCTTGACACGCACATTGCTTAGTTACAGGACAAGACCCCGCACGCTTACCGGGCTACCCCCTGCAGATGTATTGATGAAGAGAGGTCTCAAGACCAGGCTCTCTCTTGTCCACCCTGACTTGAACGATCATGTCGAATACAGACGTCAAAGTCAGCAGTGGTATCATGATCGCGCTGCTGTGTCACGCGACATTTCTGTTAACGATCCTGTGTATGTACTAAATTATGGTCAAGGTCCCAAGTGGATTGCCAATACTATTACGGCCAAGGAGGGTAACAGAGTGTTTATCATCAAGCTCAAGAATGGGTAAACATGCAGGTAACATGTTGATCAGATAAAGCTGCGGCACACGGATGAACCGGAACAGTCTGAGGAAGATGCAATCAGTGACCAACCAAACTACCCTCAGTCATCAGAGGACTCCGCTGTCATCAATTAATCTGGACTTTCAATCCCTGATATGGTCATTGTCATTCCCATCAGATCAGCTACCCAGCCCCCAGTCATAACAGACTCAGAACGCTCGCTCATTGCCACTCCCCTCAGATCAGCTACCCAGCCCCCAAACAGATTCAGAACACTTGCCCAAGGCTGGAGTTGAACTGAGACAATCAACCTGGGAGCGGAAAGCTCCGGAGCGTCTCAATTTGTAAAAAGACTGTTACTAATATCTTAAAGGTGGATATTGTCATGTATGTATGCATGGGGGTTACTAGTCACCAGGTGGCGTGACTGTCAGAGGTCATTGGGCTATACGCATGTGTGTGCAGCACAGGTATAAAAGTCATCACTTTGGGCCCTAATAAAGCAGAGCCAGGTTTGTACCTGTGTTAGTCTACAGTATTCAGTTTATCGATTTATTACATACGTAACATCCTCAATTCAGGCTCCCAAGAAATCCAACCATTGGTTGACCAAGAAAGACATTTGTATAGCGCCTTTCACATCCACCGGACATCTCAAAGCATTTTACAGCCAATGAAGTACTTTTGGAGTGTAATCACTGTTGTAATGTGGGAAATGTGATAGCGATCTTGCACACAGCAAACTCCCACAAACAGCAATGTGATAATGACCAGATAATCTGTTTTTGTTATGTTGATTGAGGGATAAATATTGGCCAGGACACCAGGGATAACTCTCCTGCTCTTCTTCGAAATAATGCCATGGGATCTTTTATGTCCACTTGAGAGAGCAGATGGGGCCCCAGTTTAATGTCTCATCGAAAAGACAGCACCTCCGATAGTACAGCATTCCCTCAGCACTGAACTGGAGGGTCAGCCTAGATTTATGTGGGCCAAAATTCAGGTCCACCAAGGCGAGGGTACGAGCGCTGGTGTGAGTGGGAGGGCAATGCAGGACGACAGCCTTGAAGGCAGTGGTAGCCGAGGCCAGGGAAAGGATGAAGTAGACACTGAGAGGCGAGGTCTGGAGGACAGCCAAGAGGGCAATGGCAGTTGAGGCCAGGGAGAGGATGAAGCCATTTGTGGCTAACTGAAGAAATAATGGAAGATATCCAAATAAAAACAAGGGCATACAAAGTGGCCAAAACTAGTGGGAGGACAGAAGATTGGGAAGCTTTTAAAAGCCAGTAAAGAATGACTAAAAAAATGATAAAGAAAGAGAAGATAGAGTATGAAAGTAAACTAGCATGAAATATAAAAACAGATAGCAAGAGTTTCTATAGGTATATGAAAAGGTAAAGAGTGGCTAAAGGAAATGTTGGTCCCTTGGAGGACAAAACCGGGGAATTAGTAATGGAGAGCATGGAGATGACAGAGACCCTGAACAAATATTTTGTATCAGTCTTTACGTTAGAGGGCACTAAAAATATCGCAACAGTGGATAGTCAAGGGGCTGCAGGAGGGCAGGAACTTAATAAAATCACAATCACTAAGGAGGTGGTACTCAGTAAGATAATGGGACTAAAGGCAGATAAATCCCCTGTACCTGATGACTTGCATCCTAGGGTCTTAAGAGAAGTACTGGCAGGGATAATGGATGCATTGGTTGTAATTTACCAAGATTCCGTGAATTCTGGGGAGGTCCCAGCAGATTGGAAAACTGCAAATGTAATGCCCCTATTTTAAAAAGTAGGCAGACAAAAATCAGGAAACTATCGACCAGTTAGCCTAACATCTGTGGTTGGGAAAATGTTGGAGTCCATTATTAAAGAAGCAGTAGCAGGATATTTAGAAAAACATAATTCAGTCAGGCAGAGTCAGCGTGGATTTATGAAAGGGAAGTCATCATTTGACAAATTTGCTAGAATTCTTTGAGGATGTAATGAACAGGGTAGATAAAGGGGAACCAGTGGATGTGGTGTATTTGGACTTCCAGAGGGCATTTGGCAAGGTGCCACATAAAAGGTTACTGCACAAGATAAATGTTCACGGGGTTGGGGATAATATATTAGCATGGATAGAGGATTGGCTAACTAACAGAAAACAGAGAGTCGGGATAAATGGTTCATTCTCTGGTTGGTAATTAGTAACTTGTGGGGTGCCACAGGGTTCAGTGCTGGGACCCCAACTATTTACAATCTATATTAATGAATTGGATGAAGGGACCTAGTGTAACGTTGCCAAGTTTGCTGACGATACAAAGATGAGAGGAAAAGCAATGTGTGAGGGGGTCACAAAAAATCTGCAAAAGGACCTAGACATGCTAAGTGAGTGGGCAAAAATTTGGCAGATGTTGGAAAGTGTGAGGTTATGCACTTTGGCAGAAAAAAAATCAAAGAGCAAGTTATTATTTAAATGGAGAAAAATTGCAAAGTGCTGCAGTACATCAGGACCTGTGGGTAATTGTGCATGAAACACAAAAAGGTTAATATGCAGGTATAGCAAGTGTTCAGGAAGGCTAATGGAATCTTGGCCTTTATTGCAAAGTGGTTGGAGTATAAAAGCAGGGAAGTCTTGCTACAGGTAGACAGGGTATTGGTGAGGCCACACCTGGAATACTGCGTGCAGTTTTGGTTTCCATATTTAAGAAAGGATATACTTGCTTTGGAGGCAGTTCGGAGAAGGTTCACTCGGTTTATTCCGATGATGAGGGTTTGACTTATGAGGAAAGGTGGAGTAGGTTGGGCCTCTACTCATTGGAATTCAGAAGAATGAGAGGTGATCTTATCGAAACGTATAAGATTATGAGGGGGCTTGAGAAGGCGGATGCAGAGAGAATGTTTCCACTGATAGAGGAGAGTAGAACTAGGGGGCATAATTTTAGAATAAGGGGCCGCCCATTTAAAGCAGAAATGAGGAGGAAGTTCTTCTCTCTGAGGGTTGTAAATCTGTGGAATTCGCTGCCTCAGAGAGCTGTGGAAGCTGAGTCATTGAATAAATTTAAGACAGAGATAGACAGTTTCTTAACCGGTAAGGGAATAAGTCGTTATGGGGAGCGGGCAGCGAAGTGGAGCTGAGTCCATGATCGGATCAGCCATGATCATATTAAATGGTGGAGCAGGCTCGAGGGGCCATATGGCCTACTCCTGCTCCTATTTCTTATGTTCTTATGTAAGTAGAGACTGAGAGGTGACGCCTGGAGGACAGCAAACAGGGCAATGACACCCTGGAGGAGATTTGGGCTGGAGCCTGGAGCCCACACAATCTGTTGGCACCATATCAGATGAGTCAGAAGAAGAAGGGGGCAATGCTATCAAGACCGCGTCACTGCTTCCTACAGTCACACGCGCCAGCTCAGATACTGGGAGTATGCAGTCAGATCGATTAGACATAGCAGAGGGATCTGCACTGGGTGTTGCACCAGGACCTAAGGAGCTGCAGCATGGTGACAGGGATTGGGAACCTCTGGTGCCATCTCTCCGAGGATCGAGTGCACTTGGGAGTTCTGCTGAAGAGGACTCAGACAAGCCCATCGATGTTGGGACTTATGAAAGAGTGGAGGCCATGCATTCTTAGATGTTGTGTGCAGTGGCAAGGGTGCCAGACAGGCTGTTGAAAGTGGTCATGACAGCTCTGCTCACACCATGGAGCCCATCATTGCCAGTGTTCAGGCGATGATGGACTCCCAGAGAGACCGTGCAGATCCAGCTGCGATGCCGCGACTCGTTGCTGATGTGGCAGCTGCCATTACAACACAGACGGAGGTGAATGAGCATATCAGTGTTGCTTTGGAGAAGATGGCCATGGCCCTGGAAGCTCAGAATGCTCTTATGCACTCTGGGCAAAGGCCACGGAGCATCGTACTGCTGTCGTCTCTGGTGGCTTTGAGACTGTGGCTGCTCTCATGCAGTCCCAGCTGGATGCCACCAGACACCTCAGTGTTGCCTTCGTGGCTGGGTCCACTACCGGCTACAGCACCGACCTGAGCTCCCTTAGATTGGTGCCGGTTGTGGCGTGTTGCCCCCCGGGGAGTGACGCAGGCTCCTCGGACCAGGATTCTGGTGATCATCATCATCATCATAGGCAATCCATCGGAATCGAGGAAGACTTGCTTCCACTCTTAAAATGAGTTCTTAGGTGGCTGAACAGTCCGATGCGAGAGCCATAGTCCCTGTCACAGGTGGGACAGATGGTCGTTGAGGGAAAGGGAGGGTGGGACAGGTTTGCCGCACGCTCTTTGCGCTGCCTGTGCTTGATTTCTGCATACTCTCGGCAATGAAACTCGAGTTGCTCAGCGCCCTCCAGGATGCACTTCCTCCACTTAGGGCAATCTTTGGCCAGGGACTCCCAGGTGTCGGTGGGGATGTTGCACTTTTTCAGGGAGGCTTTGAGGGTGTCCCTGTAACGTTTCCTCTGCCCACCTTTGGCTCGTTTGCCGTGAAGGAGTTCCGAGTAGAGCGTTTGCTTTGGGAGTCACGTGCCCAGCCTGGTGATGTGCTTTCTCAGGATCACATCATTCCTGAATCCAGACCTCTCACTCCGCCATTGTCTCCAAGCATGGAGTTGCCCTGGCTAAGGCTGACTCAACCCTGCAAGGAGGGTGCTGCCCAGTCTCCAGCCGGCCCTTCCAGGGCTAGAGCTGGTCGAGCACATCCTAGAAGAACATCTGTAGCTTCTACACAGGAAACACAGCAGCCTTCCCAGATCCATGAGGTAGCCACCAGGGAGACACTGCGGCGTAGTAGTAGAATATGTTTGCATAAGAGGAGATGCACAAGAGTGAGAAATGACTTTGTGTCTGATTTTTGCATCTTTCTTTATTATGTAATAAATCTTTATTTTATGTTCCTATATCTGGGCAGGTGTATCATTTGACGGTGGGCAATGATGTATGAAAGGATTCATTGGGATGGCCATGAAAAAGCAAAGATGAAGGATGATGTGGGAATTAACTCGTCGGAAACGAACAGCGATGAGATGGGTCTGCACTTCCCTTTCAGCATTGGGATGGCGATGATACCTCCTGGGTGGTTGGCAACATACATCCTGGTCCTTCTCCTCCTCCTCCTTCTCCTCCTCCTCCTGTGCCTCCTCCTCCTGCTGCTGTGACTCCTACTGAGGTGCTACTGCTGGATCGACCTCCAGCAACTGGCCCCTCATGATTGCCCGGTTGTGAAGCATGCAGCAGACAACCACGAATAGGGAGACCCGCACAGGCGAGTACTGCAACACTCCACCAGAGCGGTCCAGGCAATGGAACCTCTGCTTGAGGATCCCAATGCAGTGCTCATTATGTACCTGGTGACAAAATGAGCGTCGTTGTAAGCATGTTCGGCAGCAGTCCTGGGGTTGCGAAGGGGAGTCAGCAGACAAGTGCACAGGGAAGTCTTGAGTCGGGCATGTGGACGATGTGGCCCGCCCAATGGAGCTGGTCGAATGTGGTCAGTGCTTCGATGCTGGGGATGTTGGCCTGATTGAGAACACTGATGTTGGTGCGTCTATGCTCCCAGTGGACTTGCAGGATCTTGCGGAGGCAGCGATGGTGGCATTTCTCCACCGCTTTGAGGTGTCGACTGTATATGGTCCATGTCTCTGAGCCATATAGGAGGGCGGGTATCACTACAGCCCTGTAGACCGTAAGCTTAGTGCCAGATTTGAGGTCCTGCTCTTCGAACACTTACTTCTTCAAGCGGCCGAAGGCTGCACTGGCGCACTGGAGGTGGTGTTGGACCTCGTCATCGATGTCTGCCCTTGCTGATAGTAGGCTCCCAAGGTATGGAAAATGGACCACGTTGTCCAAGGCCGCGCCATGGATTTTGATGACTGGGAACAGTGCTGTGTGACGGGGTCAGGTAGGTGGAGGACCTTTGTCTTACGGATGTTTAGTGTAAGGCCCATGCTTTCGTATGCATCGGTGAAGTTGTTGACGATGGCTTGGAATTCAGCCTCTGACTGTGCGCAGACTCCCAAAGCAAGCGCTCTATTCAGAACTCCTACATGGCAAGCGAGCCCCAGATGGGCAGAGGAAACGTTTCAAGGACACCCTCAAAGCCTCCTTGATAAAGTGCAACATCCCCACTGACATCTGAGAATCCCCGGCCCAAGACCGCCCTAAGTGGAGGAAGAGCATCCGGGAGGGCGCTGAGCACCTCGAGTCTCGTCGCCGAGAGCATGCAGAAAGCATGCGCAGACAGCGGAAGGAGCGTGTGGCAAACCTGACTGCCTACCCACCCTTTCCTTCAACGATTGTCTGTCCCACCTGTAATTCCCGTATTTGACTGTCATCATCATCATCATAGGCAGTCCCTCGAAGCGAGGATGACTTGCCTCCACGCCGAAAAGGGATGAGTTCACAGGTGTTTCAATGAAGGATTTAATATTCCAGATCCCGAACTAAATGTTGAAGGTGGAAGATGCCTGTGTGTGGATTTTTTAACGTGTAGTGGCCGTTGCACACCAGCCACCACATGGGCTTGACAGAGCTAGGTCTTGGTCCAGTGGCAAGGATTACCCAGGATGACTGGAGACCAGCTCTGCTGTACAGACCGAGCGCGTACACATATCGCAGTGTGGGCTGACCCGTGCTGCCCCTGGGCCCTCACCTCTTCTGGGCCCCAATCACTTCCCTCTACGGACTCTTACCACTCCCTCGCCCCTCCTGCTGTGCCTGCCTGCACTGCAATCAGCAACCTGGCTTCGCAGCCGTCGCCCTCCTGCAGCAGCACGCACTGCTCCCTGCAGTGGTATGCCGCCACACACTGCTCCCTCCAATGGCCCCGGTCTGCTGATGGTCTTGCTGGCCGGGACCGCGCCAATTTCTGGGCTGGGCCGCCGCACAAACACACACGCACACACAGAAACACACACTGAAACACACACACAGAAACACAAACACACACACATACATACACACACACACACACACACAGAAACACACACTAAAACACACACACAGAAACACAAACACACACACACACACACACAAACACATACTCACACACACACAGAAACACAAAAACACACACACACACAAACAGGCACACACACATACAGACACACACAGAAACACACACACACACAGAAACATACACACACACAGAAGCACACACTCACACACACACACACACAGAAACACACACGCACACTCACACGCACAGAAACACACACACACACAGAAACACACGCACAGAAACCCACACACATGTTATTGGACTGAAACACACACACACACACACACACACACGCAGAAACACACACACAGAAACCCACACACATGTTATTGGACTGTACAGTCACCTGAGAACTCACTTTTAGAGTGGAAGTGAGTCTTCCTCGATTTCACGGGACTGCCTATGATGATGATGATGCACAGGGGATATCCCTTGTCACCCAGCAGCCATCCACAATCCTGGTTTGGGCCGAGAACATGGTGGGCCCACTGCTCTGGCGCAGCATGGAAACATAGAAACACAGAAAATAGGTGCAGGAGTAGGCCATCCGGTCCTTTGAGCCTGCATCACCATTCAATAAGATTATGGCTGATCATTCCTTCAGTACCCCGTTCCTGCTTTCTCTCCATATCCCTTGATCTCTTTAGCCGTAAGGGCCATATCTAACTCCCTTTTGAATATATCCAATGAACTGGCATCAACAACTCTCTGCGGTAGGGAATTACATAGGTTAACAACTCTCTGAGTGAAGAAGTTTCACCTCATCTCAGTCCTAAATGGCTTACCCCTTATCCTAAGACTATGTCTCCTGGTCCTGGACTTCCCCAACATCGGGAATATTCTTCCTGCATCTAACCTGTCCAGTCCCGTCAGAATTTTATATGTTTCTATGAGATTCCCTCTCATCCTTCTAAACTCCAGTGAATACAGGCCCTGTCGATGCAATCTCTCCTCATATGTCAGTCCTGCCATCCCAGGATTCAGCCTGGTGAACCTTCGCTGCACTCCCTCAATATCAAGAACGTCCTTCCTCAGATTAGGAGACCAAAATTGAACACAATATTCCAGGTGGGGCCTCACCAAGGCCCTGTACAACTGCAGTAAGACTTCCCTGCTCCTATACTCAAATCCCCTTGCTATGAAGGCCAACATACCATTTGCCTTCTTCACCGCCTGCTGTACCTGCATGCCAACCTTCAATGACTGATGTACCATGACACCTAGGTTTCGCTGCACCTCCCCTTTTCCTAATCACCCAGGGCCTAATCAGCCATTCAGATAATATTCTGCCTTCGTGCTTTTGCCCACAAAGTGGATAACTTCATATTTATCCACATTATACTCCATCTGCCATGTATTTTCCCACTCACCTAACCTGTCCAAATCACCCTGCAGCCTCTTAGCGTCCTCTTCACAGCTCACATCACCACCCAGTTTAGTGTCATCTGCAAACTTGGAGATATTACACTCAATTCCATCATCCAAATCATTAATATATATTGTAAAGAGCTGGGGTCCCAGCACTGAGCTCTGAGGCACTCCACTAGTCACTGCCTGCCATTCTGAAAAGGACCCGTTTATCCCGACTCTCTGCTTCCTGTCTGCCAACCAGTTCTCTATCCACGTCGGTACATTGCCCCCAATATCATGTGCTTTGATTTTGCACAACAATCTCTTGGGTGGGACCTTGTCAAACGCCTTTTGAAAGTCCAAATACACCACATCCACTGGTTCTCCCTTGTCCACTCTACTAGTTACATCCTCAAAACATTCCAGAAGATTTGTCAAGCATGATTTCCCCTTCATAAATCCATGCTGACTTGGACCAATTCTATCACTGCTTTCCAAATGTGCTGCTATTTCATCCTTAATGATTGATTCCAACATTTTCCTCACTACTGATGTCAGGCTAACCGGTTTATAATTACCCGTTTTCTCTTTCCCTCCTTTTTTAAAAAGTGATGTTACATCAGCAACCCTCCAATCCATGGGAACTGATCCAGAGTCGATAGACTGTTGGAAAATGATCACCAATGAATCCACTATTTCAAGGGCCACTTCCTTTAGTACTCTGGGATGTAGACTATCAGGCCCTGGGGATTTATCGGCCTTCAATCCCATCAATTTCCCTAACACAATTTCCCACCTAATAAGGATATCCTTCAGTTCCTCCTTCTCACTAGACTTTCGGACCCCTAGTACATCGGGAAGGTTATTTGTATCTTCCTTTGTGAAGACAGAACCAAAGTACTTATTCAATTGGTCTGCCTTTTCTTTGTTCCCCATTATAAATTCATCCGAATCCGACTGCAAGAGGCCAACATTTGTCTTCACTAATCTTTTTCTCTTGACATATCTATAGAAGCTTTTGCAGTCATTTTTTATGTTTCCGGCAAGCTTCCTCTCGTACTCTATTTTCCCCCTCTTAATTAAACCCTTTGTCCTCCTCTGCTGTATTCTAAATTTCTCCCAGTCCTCTGGCTTGCTACTTTTTCTGGCTAATTTGTATGCCTCTTCCTTGGATTTTACACTATCCTTAATTTCCCTTGTTAGCCACGGTTGAGCCACCTTCCCCGTTTTATTTTTACTCCAGAAGTGATGTACAATTTTTGAAGTTCGTCCATATGATCTTTAAAGGTTTGCCATTGCCTATCCACCGTCAACCCTTTAAGTATCATTTGCCAGTCTAATCTCGCCAATTCGCGCCTCATACCATCAAAGTTACCTTTCCTTAAGTTCAGGACCCTAGTTTCTGAAGTAACTTTGTCACTCTCCACCTTAATAAAGAATTCTACCATGTTATGGTCACTCTTCTCCAAGGGGCCTCGCACAACAAGATTGCTAATTAGTCCCTTCTCATTACACATCACCCAGTCTAGGATGGCCAGCTCTCTGGTTGGTTCCTCGACATATTGGTCGAGAAATCCATCCCTAATACATGAAGGCATCAGGGCTGTTGGGTACCAGGCATCAAATGCCATGATCTTGCGCTGGTGGTCGCACACCAGCTGGACATTGAGGGAGTGGAATCCCTTTCTGTTCTTGAACATCTCAGCGTGGGTTTGTGGCGCCCTCAGTGCGAGGTGAGTGCAGTCAATGGTGCCCTGCACCCTGGGGAAGCCCGCAATCCGCACAAATCCGGATCGCCACTCCACCTGCTTCTCCCTGCTCATCGGGATAGAAATGTATTGCAGACTTCTCCTGTAGGGAGCATCTGTGACTTGACGGATGGAGCGATGTGTGGAGAACTGAGAGATGTTAGATATATCTGCAGTTGCAGATGGTAAGAGCCGGTTGCGTAAAAGTTTAGTACAATGGGCAGTCAACACTCAGAGCTGTCCTCAGCCTTGTCTGAGGCTGCAGATCTGTCCGCAGGAGATGGCACAGCTCACTGAGGATGTCCTTCCTGAATCGTAGTCTTTTCAGACATTGCTCATCTGTGAGCTCCATGAAGGACAACTGCTGGCGGTACACCCTTGCATGGTAGGGCCTTCTTCCCCCAACTCTATGCTGGGCCCGTCCGATGGCAGCTGGCTGATTGCCTTCTCCCTCATCCTCTTGATGCTCCTCAGCCTCTGCAGGCTGCTGCTGGCAAGCGCCTGCCTCATCGCCCACTATCCGGTGCAGGGGATCAGCGTACCTGACCCTCTTCCTCACACCAGCTCCTTCCTGACCAACCTCTGTGGCTTGAAGTATGTGTCCATCGCCAGGCCCTTCTCTATGTTGGGCAGCCATGTCTGCTGCCTCCCTTGCCTGCTGCCTCTGATCTCGTTGCTAATGGTGCTGCCTTCTCCTGCATGCCTCCCTGCCACGCACAATGTGGACAAAGCATTCCCCTGCTAGTATTGAGCCCATTGTGTCTGCAGGCTCAACCCTCACTATGATGTCTCTGTGGAGTACAGAATGAGGCCCCCAAGCCACGAGTAATCACTGCCGATGTCCAAAGAGCGAGTGAGAAACTTTTCATAAGTCCACAAAAGTTTTCACAAGTCCGCAAAAGTTTTTACAAGTCCAAAAAATGTTGGTCCATAAAAATGTCGATTCAACCAACTCTGTTTTCACCTCTGCTGGCGGTCTCGAGCCGGTCGGCACAGTACTCCAACACAAAAAGCTGTCGGGGGCACCGTCAGGCAGCAGGTTGCAATTTCTATAGTGAATATAGCTTCTGGGGCGGAGAGGCAATGGTGCGCACTCTGATTGCATCATTTAGACCGCATCCACAATACTGCGGCGTAAGTGGGGCAGAAGTGAGCCCCGCTGCAAAAAACCCCGAGGACAATATCGCTGGCGGCAGGCATTGGACCGGAAGTCGGCGGCCACTCAACTCTGCCGCTTGGCCGCCGCTTTCCAGTGGTCAGAGGCCTTTTAAAGAGGCTGAATTTTGGTTCCATGTGCTCTAGTTCCTGGAGTGGGACTTAAACCCACGATCTTCTGACTCAAAGGTGAGTGTGCTACCCACTGAGCCACAACTGAGGTGGAACGACTGCTTGAGAATTTTTTTGGGTGTTGCTATTCTCAAATTACCATCTGTTATAGCTAGTGTGTGTTTGCTGGGATGAGAAAGAGAACAAAAACCAAACAATTTGTTTCTCCCCTACTACTGCTGCTACTGTGGGGGAAGGGAAGCGGAATGAAGTGATGGGTGTGTGTAACTTTATTAAAAACAATAATGAAGTAAACATCTCAAAGAAGTAGAGTTCTTTCGTTGGAACATCTTCCACCAGTTAGCTAAAAGCTGGGTGCTGGGAATGGGCAGAGCTACTACTGCCTCTCAGGGCCAGCTTTACGGTGGGTGACCACCCAATGCGCTGTGGTCAGAGGGGTGCCGTGGTCAAGAGGGTCTGACATTAACAGTGTCAATCTCTGCGAAGAAATTGGCTATCTCCAAAGTTTGCTTCCAACAAACTAGTGCTCCACAAGAAAAGCAAACTTCAAGTTTCAAGAGCAAGTCCCCAAACACATGAATAGCACTCAGGATCCTGCTAACCCTGCCCATATCAGTGGCAATCAGTGAACGGAGCTTCTTGAAGTTGAAGCTTATAGAAACATATTTGCGATCGGCCATGGGAGACAACAAGCTATCTTTACTGGTCATCCTGTCTATCGAGAATAATGTGGTTCAAACTATCTTGGTGAACAAAGTTTTTTATTTGTTATTGTTATTTATTAATTTAGTGTTTAATTTAATGTTTAGTTTATTTCTCACTTACCTATTATGTTATTTTTATGGCTTATATCATTTATTATGTACATTATAAAAAACCTTTGAGATTACAGCTATATTTCTGAAACTTTCACTAATACACACTTGGGAAATTCTTGGAATGGGAAATGAGGGTCTACTATAGTCACTTCATTATAACTATATGTGGCTGTCTTGTTGGCCCACATTTTAAGCCAGAGATATTGGGCATCAAGTAAGTAGTGCCAGACTACTTGCTCCATTTCTCTCTGTTCACTGACATGCCACTTCAACTGTATGTCTGTGTACTGATTTGGAGCATGCATGCTTCTTTGATGAGTCTTTCATCCATCGGAATACCATCATTACCAGCAAATAAATGGTCCTTGTTAGGGCTTTTAATCATATCTTTGAGGTTTCGAACTGGACTGTTTTTCAGAAACATGGACCGTTCGTAGTGAAGTTGAAAGACCTGGTTGGGTCCTTCATCTTGATGGACAATTGGCAGAACCATCCTGACTCCACCTCCTACACTCACATAGCGTCTGGAGCCAGTTGGAGCATTCAGTTCAGAATCAACCATCCTTTACATTTCCAAAGTTTTCAATTTGTAAGTTCTGTCCTTCAAAATGCACTGTAAATAAACACCTAGCTAGAGCGCTACCCATAAATTATACCTGGGCTTCCGTGCGGATGCCTGGCCAGTAAGTTGACCAACTTGGAGTCAAATGTCATAGCTTGGCTTCAATATTGGACTAGTTTACTCCCAAGTGTTTTCTTGCAAGGATGTAGTCTTGGCGATATTGGAATATGACCACTGGTTTTCCAGAAGCTATCTATGACTGATGAAAGCCATGTTTTATCAACTTTGATTTTACAATTATTATGCAACAAGTTATTGGCAGATATTTACTTGCAGTTTGGGGTGATCACAAAGCATTTATTACTGGTCCCCCCTTGCTCGGGGTGCGGGGGTGGCGGGGGTTCTTGAAGTTATCTTGGTAGCATTGTTATCTTGTCCAGTCCCGTCCTATTACATTATATATAACAGATCTGAATTAGATTACAAACATAGCCTAAGGCTTACTGATAATAAAAACCAGTAAGTTTATCCAGCTGGCACTGAATATGGGTTAATCTGTATTTTTCTATTTTTAAATCTCTAAACTCTAAGTCCTAAGCCAAGCTGAGCACTTCTCGGATCTGTTGACATTTGGATTGCCTTTAGTTTTAAATTTTCAATGAAGACATAGTTGCCAGCGCAGATATTTACCTCTGGTTCAGAAGCCAAGACCACAGGTAAATATTTGTAATAGAGTTAAAAATGTCACTCAGGCTGGAAATGAGAGTTGATCTAAAAGATCAGTGTTTAAATTCTTAAAAAATTATACTTCTCACAGGATCATTTTAAAGCAAATGATCTGTTCTGGCATGTGATGCTATCCTGCTACAAATTGTGCTCATTTATACCCTGGAATTTATTGCTGAAAATAGTCTGATTTACTTCTTGAGTACAGCAATTTTGGAGGCAGTAGAAATGCTGATGTGAGTGATAACATGAGCAGAATGCAAGCAGATAACTAATATGTTGAACACTGCTCAGCAAGGACAGGGTTGCAATTTTTTTGCCAACTCCAAAACTAAGTAGGAACAGGATGAGGTCAGTGCATGGATTTTCCTCCTGTTTTGAGGTGGTGTTGAAGTTGAGAGGAATTTGCCAGGTTAATTTCCCTAATTGGCCTACATTTCTCTAATGTGTTTTTTTGTCTCTCCCAAGCTGTGGGTGGGGTAGAGAGTGTATGTAATGTGATATGTAAGGCATTACAACTGTGTGGGATAGGCTAGATGGGCCAGTAGGCCTTTTCCTGACTAGCATTTTCGTATATTCGTATAGATAATGGCGAAAAATGGGGCAGGTAGATCTACCACTGAGTCCCTACCCCTATAAAATAGCTGGCAGAACTTTGCCCTACCTCTCTTGAGTGCAGATCTTCCCTTCCGCCCATTGTAAATTTCACCCAGCCAGTCATATGTAAATGATAACTAATATGTAGGTATTCATGGTTATTCGCAGTTGAGAATGTTGGTGTTGAGATTTCTGTGGCAGGGACAGATAGAATATGATCAAAGGACAGCATTGTTATTGCTGGCTCGTGTTTCTAACCACATGTGAACCCGCTCATAACATGAAATAGATTGGATATGAAATTTTTAAATCGTCCATTGATCTGTCTGGGCAAATTGGCCCAAAATTCCTCATGGCTTCCACTAGTCTCCTGCCTTAACTCCAGTGGGAGAGTGGCAGACGCTTTTTTAGAAAGCTGAGGCAAACCAGGGCAGGAGCTGAGCAACCCGAAGGCGGACAGACACTATAGTTTCCTGCCGTCATGGGCAGGCAGGTGATGGAGATACACCAAAGTTGGCATTCGCACCCCCTATCCTGTGCAAATGAGATGCCTTCCCCATTGGCCCTGTAAACTCCGAGGTGTCGACACATTAGGCCACCGTCTGGTGTCAGCATAACCGCCAGTATTGTGATGGAAAGAACTTTGGCCAATTACTTTTGTTTTGGTGTGGAAATTGCACTGTAACTAGTAAAAAAAGCTCAAGAAACGTGACTGCTTACTAGAAGAAGCCTAACATTTCCTGCAGCCGAAATTCAGGGTCCCGCTCAGGCCCGTTAACGTCAGCTTGAGTCGGCCATGCGGTGGAATCCAATGGCCGTCGCTTTTCTGTCAATTGGTCGCCGTGACCGAAATGAACCTCGGGAGTTTTTGCGGCATTGCGAACTTCTGCCCCGATCAGCCAATTTCCATGATGGTGTGGGGCTTGTGGCAGTGATGATGCAATTAAAGCTCACACTGTTGCTGCGCCACCCCCGAAACTATTTTCAGATATAAAAAGGCTGGCTGCTTAGTGAAAGTGCCCCTGCCAATTTTTTGGGTCGGTACACTGTTGTAGAGCGCCAGAGTGCGATCAGGTTGTTGTTGAGCAAGATGTTCGTGGATTTTTGTGCAACTGTGAAAAAAGGCAGCAGCCTTGTGGGAACCTTTGCTGAGTGAGCAAACCTTTTTCCCTCCCTCTCATTAGTGTAATTCTCAGCTCCACAGAGGCCACCAAGTGAGGGTGGAGCCTACAGATCAGTTTTAGCAGGGATGCATAGAGGAGGAGGGGTTGCCGTCACCAACGGGTCCTGAGGCAGTGGGCAAGGGAGGCAGCAGCAGGACATTTGGAAAAGCATAATGCAGTCAAGTAAAGGCAGCATGGTTTTATGAAAGGGAAATCATGTTTGACAAATTTGCTGGAGTTCTTTGAAGATGTAACGAGCAGGGTGGATAAGTGGTTGTATATTTGGATTTTCAGAAGGCATTCGATAAGGTGCCACATAAAAGGTTACTGCACAAGATAACATTTCACGGGGTTGGGTTAATATATTAGCATGGATAGATGATTAGCTAACTAACAGAAAACAGAGAGTCGGGATAAATGGGTCATTTTCCAGTTGGCAAACAGTAACTAGTGGGGTGCCACAGGGATCGGTGCTGGGGCCTCAGTTTTTACAATCTATATTAATGATTTGGATGAAGGGACCGCGTGTAATGTAGCCAAGTTTGCTGATGATACAAAGATGGGTGAGAAAGCAAGTTGTGAGGAGGACGCAAAAAATCTGCAAAGGGATATAGACAGGCTAAGTGAGTGGGCAAAAATGTGGTAGATGGAGTATAATGTGGGAAAGTGTGAGGTTATCCACTCTGGCAGAAAAAATAAAAAAGCAAATTATTATTTAAATGGAGAAAAAGTACAAAATGCTGCAGTACAGACGTCATGCAAGAATTCTTCGTTCTCGCTGCACGTTCTTGCATTGCTGTATAGGTACTGGATTTCCACTCGGTGAATTTTAAAAACACAGCCGGCTCCCTTGCACTTGCGTTACAGCGAGCGTGCATGCGCAGTGGGTCCTCAACCTTGGCAATCGGCCATTTAAAGGGAGAACGTGGCAGACACTCATTTAAATCTAGCTGGGATTTTTGGCCCCCTTGCACACATGTCGGACTGATGGCACCACAGCACCATCCAGAACAATTTATTAACAGAAAGGGATACCGGTCCCTCAATGTGCAGCTGGTGTGCGACCACCAGCGAAGGATGCTAGCAGTTGATGCCAGGTATCCTGGCAGCAACCATGATGCCTTCATCCTGCGCCAGGACAGTGTGCCCACCCTCTTCACCTGGCCAAACCAGGATTGTGGGTGGCTGCTTGGAAATAAGGGATATCCCCTGTCCACTTGACTGCTCACTCCACTTCGCAACCCCAGGACTGTGGCCGACCATGCCTATAACGATGTTCGTTCTGGCACCAGGTGCATCATTGAGCACTGCATTGGCATACTGAAACAAAGGTTCCGTAGCTTGGACCGCTCTGGTGGCGCATTGCAGTACTCGCCTGAACGGATCTCCATCTTTGTAGTCGTCTGCTGCATGCTGCATAACCTGGCTGTCATGAGCGGATAGCAGATGGAGGTTGATCCAGCAGTGCCACCGCAGGAGGAGGCACAGCAGGAGGAGGAGGAGGAGGAGGAGGAGGAGAACCAGGATGCACGTGGCGAGGCACACAGGAGGTGTCATCCCAACCCTGCACGTCTGATTGCTGCTAGATTCAGATAACTTCATCCCCAAATGAGCCTTCAGCTTCTACTTTCCATGGCCCACCATCATTTACGCGTGCCCAGCTATAGGTGCAAATAATAAAGATTTAATACATTATCAAAATGTCCAAACATCTCAGACAACAAAAAACAATGCACAAAAGTAACATATATATATCTCATTTCTCACCCTTGTGCATCTCCTTATAACCCCTCTTATGCATACCTACCCTGCTACTGTGTCTCAGTGTCTCGCCTGTGGCTGCCTCATGGGTCTGGGAAGGCTGCTGTGTTACCTGTGTGGAAACTGCAGATATCCTTCTAGGATGCCCTCGAACAGCTTTGGGCCTGGAAGGGTTGGCTGCAGACTGGTCAGCATCCTCCTGGGAGGGTTCAGTCTGGCTTAGCTCTGGCGATCCATGAGTGGAAGCACTGGCAGAGTGACAGGTCTGGGACCAGGAATGCTGTGATCCTGAGGGAGCGCATCATCTGTATCCTGGCACGCGGAGCCCGAGTCACTCACCGGGGTCGGCACAATCCCACCACCACCAGTCTGAGAGAGCTCAGGTCGGTGCTGTGACGCCACACCAGAAGGTCCCCCCGTGGCCCGTGGTGGACCCAGTCGCGAAGGCAACACTGAGGTCTCGGGGGGGCATCCAGCTGAGACTGCATGCGAGCAGCCACAGTCGGAAAGCCACCATATATGACAGCACTTAGATGCTCCATCGACTCTTGCAGAGCCAGGGCCATCCTCTCCAAAGCAGCACCGATGCACTCATTCCCTTGTGCCTGTGCTGCAACGGCAGCTGCCACATCACCTGCGAGTTGCGGCCTCACATCTGGACCCACATAGTCTGTCTGGGAGTCCACCATCATCTGGACACTGCATACTGCATACTGGCAATGATGGGCTCCATGGAGTGCGCAGAGCTGCCGACAATGCAGGAGACGGATTCCTCCACGCTCCTCACCACTTCCGACAGGCACACTTGCCAGTGGCCCCAACATCTGGGAATGCATGGCCTCCACCCTTCTCTCGTAAGCCGCAACATCGATGGCTCATCTGAGTCCTCCTCAGCAGAACTCCGATGTAGACTCGCCCCCCCGGAGAGATGGCATCTGAGGTTGCCTAGCCCCATCACTATGCTGCAGCCACTATGCCCCAGTGCAACATCCAGTGAAGACCCCTGTGCTATGTGAACTCGATCGGACCACGCACTCCCAGTATCTGAGCTGGCGCGTATGGGTGGAAGCAGTTACGTGGTGCTGTTAGCACTGTCCTCCTCTTCTTCCTCCTCATGGAAGAGGGCTCCAAAAGATGGAGTGAGATCCAGGGTGTCAGCAATGCTGGATCTCTCAATCTCATCAATGCTGCCAGTATGTAAATTTATATCAGCGGCAGCAAGGGATTCCTCCAGGTCTTGCGACGGTCATTCCTGACCATCGAGTCCATCGCATCAGCTGCCACTGCTCTCAAGAGTCTCCTCCAGGCCTTGCAACGGTCTTTCAGGAACATCTTGTCCCTTGTCTCGGCTGCCACTCAACCTCTTGTCTGCAAGCATCAATGGGAGAAGGGTTGCCGTGAGGGGGAGATAGGGGATTTACGCACGGAGCCTGCAACTAACACACTTACAGAAGAAAAGACTCAGTGTGCTCACTTTAAGGGAGACATAACATTAAAGGAAGGCCTTCACTTACCCATTCTGCCCACATCAGCATCGCCAGTACCAGAGCCCACAGGGAGTCTTATCTGCAAGCGTAAATGGGAGAAAGGCTGCCGTGACGGGGAGGTGGGGAGCAGGGAGGTCTTGCTGCAGCTGTACAGGGCCTTGGTGTGGCCTCACCCAGAATATTGTGTTCAGTTTTGATCTCCTAATCTGAGGAAAGACATTCTTGCTATTGAGGGAGTGAAGCGAAGGTTCACCAGACTGATTCCCGGGATGGCAGGACTGACATATGAGGAGAGATTGGATAGACTGGGCCTGTATTCAAAGGAGTTTAGAAGAATGAGAGGGGATCTCATAGAAACATATAAAATTCTGATGGGATTGGACAGGTTAGATGCAGGAAGAATGTTCCCGATGTTGGGGGAGTCCAGAACCAGGGGTCACAGTCTAAGGATAAGGGGTAAGCCATTTAGGACCGAGATGAGGAGAAACTTCTTCACTCAGAGAGTTGTTAGCCTGTGGAATTCTCTTCCACAGAGAGTTGTTGAGGCGAGTTTGTTAGATGTATTCAAAAGTGAGTTGGATATGGCCCTTACGGCTAAAGGGATCAAGGGGTATGGAGAGAAAGCAGGAAAGGGGTACTGAGGTGATCAGCCATGATCTTATTGAAAGGTGGTGCAGGCTCGAAGGGCCGAATGGCCTACTTCTGCACCTATTTTCTATGTTTCTATGTTTCTATGTACACATGGAGGCTGCAACTAGCACTCTCAGAGGGAAAGGTACAGTAGGAGCTGGAGCACTGTTCATAGTGATAGATATTCATTCAAAATGGGTAGGGTGTTTCCAATGTGGAAAATAACAACAAGTAAAACACTAGACCACTTGCGAAGATTATTTTCTTCATTTGGCCTACCAAAAAAAATAGTGTCGGATAATGGACCACAATTTTATTCAGTTGCACAGTTCACAAGCAAAAATGGCGTGAAACATACCAAGGTTCCACCATACCACCTTGCTTAATATTTTTTCCCGGCGTTAACCACATGGGGAAAGTAACACTCGGCGATAAGTTTTCTAAAAATGCCCGCCAGTTTCCATTTTGTGCCAAAATGGATGATGTATTGGCGTTATACGTCATTTCAGCGGTAAAATGGGCATTAAGTGGGCATTAAGCATGCAAAAAAAGAGGAGATTCTAGCCCTAGACATTTTACGAAGATTATTTTCTTCATTTGGCCTCCCAGAAGAAATTGTTTCTGATAATGGACCACAATTTCAGTCAGAAGAATTTGCACAGTTCACGAGCAAAAATGGTATGAAACATACCAAGGTTCCACCTACCACCCTGCTTCAAATGGTGCAACAGAGCGCACAGTACAAATTGTAAAATGTGCCCTCATCAAATAGATGTTGGATCCAAATCCAAAGAAACGACATTCGTCATTGGACCACAAATTGGCTAATTTTCTAATTACTTATCGTAATACTCCTCATACAACTACTGGTAGAACACCAGAAGAGTTGTTTCTCAAATGACAGCCACAAACCAGGTTCTCATTGTTAAAGTCAAACTTGGCACAGTCAGTATAAGAGAAACAATTAAGACAGAAAGAGAATCATGATAGAGGTAGAATAAGAAAGATAATTAAATCAGAAGGTGAGAGTGAAGAATCATCACCATAAATGGTTAAAGTGGTTATCAGGAAGTGTGGTGAAGATATGTAGTCCTCACACATACTTGGTCAAAATGTTTGATCATGGACAGGTTAGCTTGGTTCACATTGATCCTATTTTACCTACAGATGTGGAAGGAGTTGAAAGTTGGAATGATTCGATTATTTCTGACTCATCAGATTATCTTATTACAAGTACAGTACCAGTAGCATATCCCACATCAAATGTACTAGAAACAAATCCAAGAGAAAGTCAGAATTTAAGTCTGAGTCCAAGTCAGGCAGATAACCAGTCTGAAGTTGTAGTCAAATGTAAATCAAGGGTGTCCCTTGGAGGAAAATTCTCCTCAGGTTCAGCCGAGAATAAGTCTAAATTTAACACCATGTTTGGAAAGTTCTGTTCGAGAGCAAAAGTATCCTCTTCGAAACAGAAAACCTGTAGTTAAGTTTGATTTGTAAATATGGCAAAATAAGTCCATATCTTTTGTTATGTATAATCATACAAGTTATGTATGATGATTGTTTGTTGTAATTACTTCTTCATTAAGGAGGGAGAAGTGTAATATAGTTCCACCTAGTGGACTACTGCTCCACCTAGTGGACTACTGTGGTATTGCAGCCATTGCTGTAAATGCAAGAAAGACATCAGGTTACAGGTCACCTGCCAAGTTCCTGTATTGAAGCCATCTTGGAGCCTGTGTGTGTTGTAAGGTCATAAAGAATATATCACAATGAGGATATTGAAAATGGCATTAAATATTAGGACTAGGAGCATATTTCCAAGGCTGCTGTTACTACTACTTTTGTATCAATGCAAAGTAGTATCAATCGCAGTCAAGCAGCAAATTACATCCTCCTGCTTTAAGTGCAGAATTTATTGGGATTTGTTGCAGAATGTCATGCTATGTTACACCAAATAACTTGCTTGTAGGATCATGAGTAGGCCATTTAGCCTCTCGAGCCTATTCTGCCATTTTATTCGGTCAGTACAACTCCATTTACCCACCTTTGCTCTATAACCCTTAATAACTTTACCTAACAGTAAATTATTGACTATTTCAATTGACACAGCATCCACAGGCTTTCTGGAAGAGATTGTCATATTTCCATTACCCTTTGTGTGGAAGAAATGCTTCCTGATTTCACTCCTAATTGACCGAGCTCTCATTTTAACTTATGCCTCCTTGTTCTGATAAGAAATTGTTTCTCTATATGTATCTAATTGAATCCCTTTATCCACCTCAATTATATTACCCTTCAACCTTCTAAACTCTAGGGAATACAAACAATTTTTGCAACCCGCCCTCATAATTTAACCCGTTATGCCATGGTATAATTTTATTGAATCAGCACTGTGCGCCCTGTAAGGTGCAGTTTAATAATGATTAGAAGACATTCTGACCACTGAGTGTACTGAAGTCAGGGGGACGAAATTCAGTGCCGCCAGAAAGCTGGCGCACTTAGTGCCTTTTTCCCGCGATTACCACCGCTATAGTTGCGGCTGCCAATGGAGCGATATTAATTTTTTTTGAAACAATGTCCTGCAGCGCTAATTCCCTTCTGAATTGGCACTTTGCAGCAGTGTAGATGAGTTGATTGGGTGCAATTTACACGGGAAAATTCGCCCTTATGGTGATTTGTAGCCAACGAGCCAGCTGCTCCCTGGCCAGGATTTGCAGGTATGCCCTGAGGAGGAAAGGCTATGGAGTATAATGTAGGGAAATGTGAGGTTATTCACTTTGGTAGGCAGAATTAAAAAATCAGAATATTTTTTACTTTGTGAGAAACTTTTAAATGGTGGTGTTCAGAGAGATTTGGGTGTCCTTGTGCAAGAAACACAGAAAACTAGCATGCTGGTACAGCAAGCAATAAGGAAGGCAAATGGCATGTTGGCCTTTATTGCAAGGGGGTTAGAGTATAAGAGTAAGGAAGTCTTGCTACAATTGTACAGGGCTTTGGTAAGACCACACCTGGAGCACTATGCACAGTTTTGGCCTCCTTATCTAAGGAAGGATAGACTTACCTTGGAGGCATGCAAGGAAGGTTCACTACATTGATTCCTGGGATGAGAGGGCTGTCCTATGAGGAGACATGGCGTAGAATGGGCCTATACTCTCTGGAGTTTCGAAGAAGGAAAAGTGAACTCATTGAAACATACAAGATTCTGAAGGGGATTGACAAGGTAAATGCTGAGAGGTTGTTTCCCCTGGATGGAGTGTCTAGAGCTAAGGGACATAGTCTCAGGATAAGGGGTAGGTCATTTAAGATCAAGATGAGGAGAAATTTCTTCACTCAAGAAGGCTGTGAATGTTTGGAATTCTCTGCCCCAGAGGACTGTGGATCCTCAGTCTTTGAATATATTCAAGGCCGAAATAGATAGATTTTTGGACTCTAGGGGGATCAAGGGATATGGAGAACGGGCGGGAAAGTGCAGTTGAGGACGATATTCAGCCATGATCTTATTGAATGGCAGAGCAGGCTCGAGAGGCCTTATGGCCCACTCCTACTCCTAATTCTTATGTTCACATGTTCTTACATTCTTAGATCATTCAGCGCAACCAGTCGTGTTTACCCTCCAAACAAGCAAATAATTCTAATCACATTTACCTACTCCGCGCACAGGCATCTTCCACCTTTCAATATGTAGTTCAGGACCTGGAATATTAGATCCTTCATTGAAACACCTGTGAACTCATCCTTTTTTGGTGTGGAAGCAAGTCATCCTCGTTTCGAGGGACTGCCTATGATGATGACTCCGTTCCCATATCCATTTGTCCCTTTTTCCTTCATCCACCTATCCAATCTAATTTTGAATGTTAAATTTCTTCAGTGGTTTTCTGCGTTAGCTTGAACGCACCCAAATAGTCATGGAAAAAGGTAAGATTATTGATGAAAATTCTACAATGAGAATAATTGTATCAGAATTGGCATAGCTCTGTGTCCATAGTTCAATACAGGATGTTCCCTGACTGGTACCTTTGACTTAGAAATGCTTGCATGATTGTCAATTGCAGGCAATTTATTGGACCAAAAATTGGGGTCGAAAGCTTCAAGCGGGCGGATGCTTCCGACCACAAAAATATTTACGAATGTACCTGGTGGTCCCAGAGGAACGAACACTTGCGCTACGAGGCCTCGATGCACAGCCCAGTTTGTACGGAACTCACCATTTCTGTGAATGGGGATACCCCCAAAAACACACAAACATTTCAAATAAATAAGAAAAACACTTCACATATTTAAAATTAATTGAAATTGAATTTAATTAAATGTTTGAGACAAAAAAAATTGAATTTTTTTAATATGTTTTAATAGGGGTAAAAATAAACTTACCTTAATGGATAGGGTTTTTAATATAGAAATTATTGCTAAAATGTCATTTTTCTATCTCTTAAAAGTCTTACGCTGGTAAAAGCAGGCATTACGCCTGCTTTTACCAGACATAAGAGGTTGAAGAACATTCGCTGGGCAGGTGTTGGGCAAATAGCCCAAACCTCCGTCCACGACGGCCCTTCTCCCGGGTTTGCTTTGGAACTGTCAAAAGACACTTTGGCAGTTTGCAAGTGCCGGATTTTGCAGCATGTGCAGCGCGTGCCAAAAACTGGCACTTGCGAGGTCTCTACGGGTGTGTGCGCCCATCGAGACCGCGATTTTCGGTCCATTGAAATTGCTGATGAATACACACCGCAGATTTTGCCGCTCAGAAGTTGATTCTAGTTTGTTATGAACTGAACTTAGTTACAAAGGCCACATGGGGTCAGAATAGATGCTTATCTCTTTGAATGTGCCAATGTTTTCGAAGGAGCTGCAGAGGAAAGAACATTTGAATCCAGGAGCATCAGCTTCCTGCTGCTCCATGTACTTTGCAGCTAAGTACTCTAAACTGATCCAATCAACATCATATACTACTTTTGCTGAATCATCCTCTGGGTGATTACAATTAATAGCCGAAAAGCCATTTTAAACTGGAAAAATAAAAATGTTAAGGGGAAGTCAGCCACTGTTCAGTTTTGCAAACCTCTTATTCAAAATGTACCAGAGATTGCAGGTGCTAGCAATTGCAAAAACTTTAAAAGGATGTTCGGAAAATTGACAAAATATGTCAGCACTGCTGCACAGTACATAATGGCCCTGAAATCCCGGTCGTCTGCTTCCCGCGGGCACTCGCCAGAAAATGGCTAAAAAGATCCGCACCTACTTTTTCCTACTGCGCCGACTAGAGATCCCGGTCCTGAGGCCTTCTCTCCCTGTGCATCGGAGCGCATTCACGTCTGTACGGACGTGGAGCTGGACTGGAGTCACGTGGCACTGAGCAGCCAATCTAAGTAAAGTATTTTCTCATTCATAATAATGGGAACTCCGTAAGTAGGAGTTCTCATTATTATGATTGAGAAGCACCAGCCCCCAACACCAAAACACCAATAAAAAATAGGAAAAAAAATCACACATTTAACATTAATTTAAATTAAAGTTAATAAATGTCTTAGAAAAAAATAGATTTTTCCGATTTTTTTTTAAAGATTTTTAATTATGGTTTAAAATAATCTTACTTAGTGGGCAGGGATTTTAACATTAAAATGTATTTTTTAAATTTTATTTTTATATGTTGTTGTATGTTTTAAAATTCTTATGCTGGTAAAAGTAGGCTATACACCTGCTTTTACCAGGCACAAGAGTTTTCTGGACATTCGCTGAGCAAGAGATGGGTAAATACCACAATCTTGCCCATGTGAATATCCTGGCTATGGGGATACGGTGGATCTGTCAAGCCAGAGCTATGCCTTCCCGGGTCTGTACACATTCCGTACGGACCCGGGGAAGCTGGGATTTCAGGCCCATTATCTATGTGCAGAGTAACAATAGAAATATTTGGTGATCCTCAGTTTGTGAAAGATGAAAACAAATTTGGTCGAAGTTTTTCTTAGTAAGTAAATCATGAGAATATTATGATCATTATGTTCATTGTAGCTCATAGAATAAAATGTAATGGCCAAATGCCAGGAGGTCATCAAAGATTAGGGGATTTTAGAAAGTACTTTACACCTTAAAATTGATCCCACCTACTCAGTTACCAGCCAGAAAGTTATCTCTAGCTGTAAAAGAACTTGCCAAGAAGCACATTAATAAGCTTGTTGATTTAAAAAAAATTTTTGCACCAGTTATTGTTCTTGTTCTGACTGATTGCGTCACTTCAGAGGTAGTGGTGATACAAGAGAATTGCTTGTGCAAAGGTACTTAACAAAGCCTTCAAACCTAATCTCGCCTAATTTCAAATAGATAATGATCTCCTGAACTAATGCAAGCAAAACTTTTGTGAATACAAAGAATGGGTTTGGCATGTTCCATTTAAATGAAGAATTCTGTCTCCTGACTACTTATCCAACACCATTTGGAAAATGCAAATGGTTGCATATGCTTTTGGGAATCGCTCCAAATCTTGAAGAATTTCACAAAAGATCTTGACACACTTGAAAATCTGTCAGAAGTAGTTGTGGCAGATGATTGTGCAGACTATGATGTTGCTGAACAGGGCCATGTTTGGAAACTGGAAGCCCTGTTGAAGTGACACTGACAAAATCATATTGAACCGAACAAAAATAAAATAAAACCAAGGGAACAAGCAGTAGAATATGTGATCTCTAGGCTTTCCGTTGATGGACTAAAACCAGAGGTTAACAAAACTGCCAGCCCTCATTATGGGATATCATTGGTACAGCTGCTGGAGGAACAAGAAGTAAAATATTTAGGACTAGAAATTGATCTCGGGTGGTGGCGCTAAACGGGTGCTATCGGATCGGCTGCCGGTTCTATCGGCCACCTGATATTCAGTTCCATTGCAGTCAGTGGAATTTCTAGCCCCAAGTCTCTCGACTTTCTGATGATGGGCTAAAATTCGATACTAACAAAGTGGAAGCAGTACTTAAAATACCTTCTCCCACCAACAATTAAAGTATCCAGATAATTTTGGGAATGACTAACTATTTGCATTGGTTTGAAGACGTAATCGTTTCACTTAATGACCTGCTGAAGAAAGAAGTTGACTTTACAGTGGGGGCTTTTTGTATTAGAAAGAAAGAATTGAATAAATATTTGGGAAAAAATTGATAAATAGGTATGAGATGTATTGAGAGATTCATGGTATCTCCTAGGTACTGCAACCAGCCAGATGGTCTGCAGTGATCTGTCCTCGACCTGTATATTTCTATGTTATTGACTGGTACAATACACCAAGTAAGATACTCGATAGCTCACCAGTTGAAAGACTGACAAAAAATTCCTCAGGGCTTCTCCCACTTCACTGTTGTAACGTCACCGGCTAAGTTACAGCAGAGCAGGTGCAGCTTCGAGGAGATTTCCAGCCTGTTTGGCAGTCAAAACAGGGCAGTTCTCCCTACAGTAAGCTGAATTTTGTAGCCAAGGTGAGTAACTGATGTAAGAGAGATACAATACCATGGGGAAGACAAATAGGCTCAGCTTTTCACTTGTGCGCATGCCAGCTCGTGAATTTCCCCACTATTCATTTTGATGGATTGATAAAGTGCAGACTGGCGAGTACTGAAGCGAAACCTACCACCCACATGTTTTCAAGCTCTGAAATTTGTGCTTTCGGCTTTACTAACTGAATTTAATAACAAATACTATATCAGCAAAGAAATGAAGGTGTAATTATATAGCATGTCGATGTATGTATATGAATATGAGTTTGGCCTCAATATTATCTGAGAGGTACATTGGGAGTGGTTGGGAGGGGGGGTCTGATATCACGTGGGAAATCCAGATGTATGCTTAGTGCATCTGTCTGTGGCTTTTTAACGCAGCTTCCTCATTAGCATTTTTGTTCCGGGTTTCCTGTCCAATCAGCAACAGCGAGCGTGATGAGGACCTTCATGACGCGATCTCAACTCCAGTATTTAAAGAGCCAATCCAAAGGTGCAATTTGCGGGAGCTTAGAATTGGAAGCAACAGGGGAAGACCTCCCAGCATGGCATCAGGTCTTTCAAAGACTGCACCCCATTTTAATGATAACTCCTTTGATGTGCTGCTGGGGTGGTGGCAGTCGGAGAAAGATTCTATTCTCCAGCAACGGGAGGAAGAAATCTGCTGCTGACATCAAGAAGGCGTGGCTGGGAATGGCACAGGAGGTCAGCAGCACGAGCGTAGTGCCATGCTCATGGATTCAGTGCAAGAAGTTTTTAATGATCTGACCAGGTCAGGAAAGGTGAGTACAGTTGCACATTCACCTACATCTTGCTATGTGTATCACCCCAACCCCTCACTCTGCCTTCTCAAGCCTACTCTATCACTTCACTCCTCACATCCACTTAACTTCCACTCTTCTCTTTCTATGCACTTCCTCACATCCCCATCTAACCATCCACCACTGCCACTCACCCTCATCCTTGTACAATTTCATGCCTCTCCCTCATAGTCACTCTCACCAAATGCGCTCCATCCATCGGCTGAACCCATGACATTACACTCATTCATAAGTCTGTTCTTTCCTCATTGCAGGAGAAGAGAGCACAGAACACCAGGGAGAGGCAGAAAACGGGAAAGTGGCCCTCCATGTATTTACCAACTTACAAGCGCAGAGGAGGAGGCGCTGGAAATCAACAGAGTCTCTACATGTCTGGCCATCAGTGATGGGGAGATGGGGAGCTCCAGGCTACGTGGTGACACAATTAAATATCAGCGACCCATATGTCATACGGCACTTAGTCATGTTGACTTGATTTCAACACGAGTGAAATATGATCATCTTCATAACTTCAAATATTCTTACCGTGGCAGTACTCATTCATGTCTTTTATCTCTCACAGGGCCTTCACACGTGTAGCAAAAGTTGGCTGAGGTCACCTATAATGACTCCTCAGAGGATTTCAATCATTCTGAGGGTGCATCATTACATGACTCATGCATACCATGCACCAACTTAGATATTCACACTTTGGTGGGACCAGTTGGATTTTCACCTGGTGAGTCAAACTTCACAAGTGAGCAAGAGCAGATGGTGTTGGTGGGGACAGCAGTGGAGAGTCTGCATCGGAGGGTGCAGCCCTATCCATGTTCTGCTCCGCTGGACACAGATGCTGTATACCAGGGTTGTTAGGAAGATAATCATTGAGCAGCAGCAGAGAATGTGCAATGTACTGACAGGCCTTCCAAGCACACTGTCCACTATTGCAGACAGATTGGATGAGTCTGCCTCAAGAATGAGTGGGTTGATGCCAAAAGGCACTGAGATGACGTCTTCTTACCTGGATAGACGGACCAACTGCATGAAACATCAAACGCGGCAATCACACAAGTCCAAGCAGGCCTTAATCAAGGCTTGCAGACTCTGGATGTCACCATAAATAGGATGACAGATACCCTAGCTTTTGTCTTGCAGCACCCAAGTGATCTGCAACAAAGTGGTAGCAGTGAAGGCTAAGCCATGAGAGAGATGATGGTGAAAGGGGACATGGGGACATGGAAGTGTGAACTCCACTCAAGGCGCTTTCAATTCTCACCAATTGCCCGTGCCTGCACCGCCCACCCCCACCCCCAGTTAGTACCTTACATGCTTTTTAAAAAAGGAGGGAGAGAGAAAACTTTTTTAAAAAGGAGGGAGAGAGAAAACAGGGAATTATAGACCAGTCAGCCTGACTTCAGTAGTGGGTAAAATGATGGAATCAATTATTAAGGATGTCATAGCAGCGCATTTGGAAAGAGGTGACATGATAGGTCCAAGTCAGCATGGATTTGTGAAAGGGAAATCATGCTTGACAAATCTTCTGGAATTTTTTGAGGATGTTTCCAGTAGAGTGGACAAGGGAGAACCAGTTGATGTGGTATATTTGGACTTTCAGAAGGCTTTCGACAAGATCCCAAACAAGAGATTAATGTGCAAAGTTAAAGCACATGGGATTGGGGGTAGTGTGCTGATGTGGATTGAGAACTGGTTGGCAGACAGGAAGCAAAGAGTAGGAGTAAATGGGTACTTTTCAGAATGGCAGGCAGTGACAAGTGGGGTACCGCAAGGTTCTGTGCTCTGACCCCAACTGTTTACATTGTACATTAATGATTTAGACGAGGGGCTTACATGTAGTATCTCCAAATTTGCAGATGACAGTGTGAGCTGTGAGGTGGATGCTATGAGGCTGCAGAGTGACTTGGATAGGTTAGGTGAGTGGGCAAATGCATGGCAGATGAAGTATAATGTGGATAAATGTGAGGTTATCCACTTTGGTGGTAAAAACAGAGAGACAGACTATTATCTGAATGGTGACAGATTGGAAAAGGGGAGGTGCAACGTGACCTGGGTGTCATGGTACATCAGTCATTGAAGGTTGGCATGCAGGTACAGCAGACGGTTAAGAAAGCAAATGGCATGTTGGCCTTCATAGCGAGGGGATTTGAGTACAGGGGCAGGGAGGTGTTACTACAGTTGTACAGGGCCTTGGTGAGGCCACACCTGGAGTATTGTAAACAGTTTTGGTCTCCTAACTTGAGGAAGGACATTCTTGCTATTGAGGGAGTGCAGCGAAGGTTCACCAGACTGATTCCCGGGATGGCGGGACTGACATATCAAGAAAGACTGGATCAACTGGGCTTGTATTCACTGGAGTTCAGAAGAATGAGAGGGGATCTCATAGAAACGTTTAAAATTCTGACGGGTTTAGACAGGTTAGATGCAGGAAGAATGTTCCCAATGTTGGGGAAGTCCAGAACCAGGGGTCACAGTCTAAGGATAAAGGGAAAGCCATTTAGGACTGAGATGAGGAGAAACTTCTTCACCCAGAGAGTGGTGAACCTGTGGAATTTTCTACCACAGAAAGTTGTTGAGGCCAATTCACTAAATATATTCAAAAAGGAGTCAGATAAAGTCCTTACTACTAGGGGGATCAAGGGGTATGGCGAGAAAGCAGGAATGGGGTACTGAAGTTGCATGTTCAGCCATGAACTCATTGAATGGCGGTGCAGGCTCGAAGGGCCGAATGATCCACTCCTGCACCTATTTTCTATGTTTCTATGTTTCTATGCTGCCTTGTGTCCCAATGGTCGAGTCTGCCCCGGTACAGGTGGAGCACTCTTTGATGGGGCCGTCACAGACTCCAACACCCAGAGGACGTCGACCAAGAGCATCTCAACAGTCAGAGCACAGATCTGAGCAGCCTGCCTCTACCTCTGCTGAAGCCACTGGGGTTGCACGACGTAAGGGTGCTAGGAAAAGGCAGATTAAAAATTTGTAGTTGCACAAGTGTATGCACATGGGTGTCTTAGACATTGTTATGTTGTTAAGTTTCTGTTCTTTGCATTAAGTACATAACTATTACTGTTTTGCTCACTTTCCCGTCTTGCTCATTCTGGGTTGCTGGCTGGCACGTGGCCTTTTAAGTTCTTTGATAATGAATGGGAAGGCATGAATTGATGGCGATCAATGGGGGGACATGAAATGGGTGGTTGTTTGTTTGTAGGACTACTTTACGTTAGTGGCATTGGGGAGGGGGCGGAAAAGTGGCTGTTGTATGTGGTTGTGAGATGGGTCCACTGGTGGAACTTAAGTGAACCTCATAATAATCAGGGTATTCTGGGCATCAATGTGCACAGTTGGTGGTTCATTGCCCTCATCACCTTCCTCCTCCTCGTCTTCCTCCTCTGAATCCTCCAAAGAGGATCTGTGCTCTGCGCTTTGGTCTTCTTGCAGGTCCAAACCTCGCTACTACACAATGTTTGCAGAGCGCTGCACACTATGACCATTCTGGAAAACCTGGCTGGTGCATTCTGAAGGGCTCCACCAGATCTGTTGAGACACTTGAAGTGCATCTTCCACATGCCGATGGCTTGTTCGATGACACATCTTGTAGCGCTATTGGGCATCATTCCTCGGGTTTCTGAGAGGTTTCATCAACCACATTTAAATGGGTATCTCTTGTCTCCGAGCAGCCATTAATTCTTCTTCCACATCCGAAGATGTCAGGGATGTTGGACTGCCGCAGGACAAAAGCATCTGCCCTGGAATCTTGCGCACACTTGCATAAAGATCTTTATGTGGTTGCACACCAGCTGCACATTGATGGAGTGGAATACTGCTGGGTGATCTGGGGGTGCTCTGATGGCCACATGTGTGCAGTCGATGACACCCTGCACCTGTGGAAAGCCAGCCAGAGATGTAAACCAGAGCATCCGCTCATTCTGACTGGCATCATTGCAGGTAAATTTGACAGCCTTGGCGATCAAGCCATCAGTCACCTGTCTTTTGCGTTTGTGGGCCGCCAACTGGGAGATCCTGCAAATGTCTCTAGCAGAGCCCTGAATGGATCCAGAGGAAAAATTTGGGGGTGGTGATAAATTTGACAGTCACTGGCAAAGCAGGTCATCTTTCAGCAGGCTGCAGATATTTGCTGCCAGCTGACCCAACAACCTGAGCTTCCTGAAACACTGCTGTTCCAGCATGTTGAGGAAGCTGATCCTCTGCCTGTAGACCTTTTGTGGTGAGTATGGCCTCCTGCAAGCTGCACCTCTCTGCTGCTGCCCTCTCTGCACCTCTGGGGAGATGCGAAAACCAACTCCAGTGTTATCCTGCTCCTGACGAAATGCCTAGAACATGTCCTTGTCATTACCAACACCTTGTTCCATTAGAGAGACAAGTACAAGGCATCATGGCAGCCTCCTCGCTCCAAGTACTGGCATCTGCTCAACTACGTAATTGTCCGAGCGAGGGACCACAAGGACGTGCACATCACCCGCACCATGACAGGAGCCAACGACTGCTGGACAGACCACCGACTAATCTGCTCCATCATTAACATCAATGTAGCACCAAAACAGCGATGACAACAGAAACAATGCTGCAGGAAAATCAACGCAGAGGCACTCAAACACCCTGTTAAGAAAGCCCTATTCAGCCATCGCCTCACTGCCAACCTGGAGACCCTCGATAACCCAGAGACGCAGAGTGCCCACAGCACTTGGTCTGCCCTCAAGGCCGCCATAATCAGCACCTGCGAAGAAATGCTTGGTCACTCGATCAGGAAACACAAAACTGGTTTGACGAGAATGAGTAGGAGATCCAGGAGCTAATTAACCGCAAGCGTAAGGCATTTCTGAACTTAAAACAGCAACACAACATGAGAGCAAGAAAGCAGCTCTGCAGACGGCTGACAGCCGAGGTCCAACAAAAAACCCGCAACCTAAAAAACAGATGGTGGGTGGAGAAAGCACAGGAGATCCAGCAGTTAGCCGACAACCATGACGTGCATGGATTCTTCAGCATAGTCAAGACCACCTATGACCCAAGCACCCAAGGCACTACCCCACTGCGGGCCAAGAAAGGAGAGGCACTCTTCAAGGACAGAGAAGCAGTCAGTGCCCGCTGGAAGGAGCATTTCGGAGATCTCATTAACCGAGACTCTGTCTTCGACGCGAGTGTCCTCGACTCCCTCCCGCAACATGCTACCCGCCACTATCTCAGCGCAACCCCAGCCCGGCACGAGGTAGAAAAGGCCATCCATAAGCTGAAGAATAAAAAGGCAACAGGAGGAGATGGAATTCCCGCCGAAGTACTAAAGCATGGCAGAAAAGCACTATTGGCAGGAATACATGACCTAATTTCTATTATCTGGAAGGAGGAGAGCATGCCAGGAGATCTCAGGGTCATCGTAATCATGACCATCTTCAAAAAAGGGGACAAGTCTGACTGTGGTAACTACAGAGGAATCTCCCTGCTGTCACAGGGAAAGCCATCGCATGTATCCTCTTCAATCGTCTTCTCCCTGTGGCTGAAGAGCTCCTCCCAGAGTCACAATGCAGATTCCATCCACTAAGGGGTACAACGGGCATGATCTTCACCACTCAACAACTACAAGAGAAATGCAGGGAACAGCACCAACCATTGTATATGGCCTTCTTTGACCTCACAAAGGCCTTTGACACTGTCAACTGTGAGGGATTATGGAGCGTCCTTCTCCATTTCGGCTGCCCTCAAAAGTTTTTCACCATCCTCCGTCTGCTCCACGATGACATGCAAGCCATGATCCTGACCAATGGATCCATCACAAACCTAATCCATGTCCGGACCAGGGTCAAGCAAGGCTGCGTCATCACACCAATGCTCTTTTCGATCTTCCTTGCTGCAAAGCTACATCTCACCCTTAGCAAGCTCCTCGCTGGAGTGGAGCTAAACTACAGAACAGATGGGAATCTGTTCAACCTCCATTGCCTCCAGGCCAGATCCAAGGTCGTCCCATCCTCTGTCATTGAGCAACAGTACACAGATGACGCTTGCGTCTGCGCACACTCGGAGGCCGATCGCCAAGCCATCGTCAACACATTCACCGAGGCATACGAGAGAATGGACCTTATGTTAAATATGGTCCTGATGAAATGCATCCCAGGGTATTAAAAGAGATGGCGGAAGTTATAGCAGATGCATTTGTTATAATCTACCAAAATTCTCTGGACTCTGGGGAGGTACCAGCGGATTGGAGAGCAGCTAATGTAACGCCTCTGTTTAAAAAAGGGGGCAGGCAAAAGGCAGGTTACTATAGGCCGGTTAGTTTAACATCTGTAGTGGGGAAAATGCTTGAAACTATCATTAAAGAAGAAATAGCGGGACATCTGGATAGGAATAGTGCAATCAAGCAGACGCAGCATGGATTCATGAAAGGGAAATCATGTTTAACTAACTTACTGGAATCCTTTGAGGATATAACGAGCATGGTGGATAGCGGTGTACCGATGGATGTGGTGTATTTAGATTTCCAAAAGGCATTCGATAAGGTGCCACACAAAAGGTTACTGCAGGAGATAAAGGTACGCGGAGTCAGAGGAAATGTATTAGCATGGATAGAGAATTGGCTGGCGAACAGAAAGCAGAGAGTCGGGATAAATGGGTCCTTTTCCGGTTGGAAATCAGTGGTTAGTGGTGTGCCACAGGGATCAGTGCTGTTTACAATATACATAGATGACCTAGAGGAGGGGACAGAGTGTAGTGCAACAACATTTGCAGATGACACTAAGATTAGTGGGAAAGCGGATTGTGTAGAGGACTCAGAGAGGCTGCAAGGAGATTTGGTTAAGCGAATGGGCTAAGGTTTGGCAGATGGAATACAATGTCGGAAAATGTGAGGTCATCCACCTTGGGAAAAAAAACAGTAAAAGGGAATATTATTTGAATGGGGAGAAATTACAACATGCTGTGGTGCAGAGGGACCTGGGGGTCCTTGTGCATGAATCCCAAAAGGTTAGTTTGCAGGTGCAGCAGGTAATCAGGAAGGCGAATGGAATGTTGGCCTTCATTGTGAGAGAGATGGAGTACAAAAGCAGGGAGGTCTTGCTGCAACTGTATAAGATATTGGTAAGGCCGCACCTGGAGTACTGCGTGCAGTTTTGGTCACCTTACTTAGGGAAGGATATACTAGCTTTGGAAGGGGTACAGAGACGATTCACTAGGCTGATTCGAGAAATGAGGGGGTTACCTTATGATGATAGATTGAGTAGACTGGGTCTTTACTCCTTGGAATTCAGAAGGATGAGGGGTGATCTTATAGAAACATTTAAAATCATGAAAGGGATAGACAAGATAGAGGCAGAGAGGTTGTTTCCATTGGTGGGGGAGACTAGAACTAGGGGGCACAGCCTCAAAATACGGAGGAGCCAATTTAAAACCGAGTTGAGAAAGAATTTCTTCTCCCAGAGGGTTGTGAATCTGTGGAATTCTCTGCCCAAGGAAGCAGTTGAGGCTAGCTCATTGAATGTTTTCAAGTCAAAGATAGATAGATTTTTAAGCAATAAGGGAATTAAGGGTTACGGGGAGAGGGCGGGTAAGTGGAGCTGAGTCCACGACCAGATCAGCCATGATCTTATTGAATGACGGAGCAGGCTCGAGGGGCTCGATGGCCTACTCCTGTTCCTAATTCTTATGTTCTTATGTAAGACAAAGGTCCTCTACCAACATGACCCTGCCACACAGCACTGCCCCCCAATTATCAGAATCCACGACGAGGCCTTGGACAACAGGGATCATTTTCCATACCTCGGGAGCCTATTGTCAGCAAGAACAGACATTGTCGACAAGGTTCAACGCCACCTTCAGTGTGCCAGCGCAGCCTTCGGTCACCTGAGGAAGAGAGTGTTTGAAGACCAGGACTTCAAATCCGGCACCAAGCTTATGGTCTACAGAGCAGTGGTGATACCCGCCCTCCTATATGGCTCAGAGACGTGGACTATATACAGCAGACACCTCAAAACGCTGAAGAAATACCACCAGCGCCGCCTCTGCAAGATCCTGCAAATCCATTGGCAGGATAGGCGCACCAACGTCAGTGTTCTCGCTCAGGCCAACATCCCCAGCATCGAAGCATTGACCACGCTCAATCAACTCCATTGGGCGGGCCACATCTTCCGCATGCCCGACACGAGACTCCCAAAGCAAATGCTCTACGCAGAGCTTCGACACGGCAAGCGAGCCCCAGATGAGCAGAGGAAACGCTTCAAGGACACCCTCAAAGCAATATTCCCACTGACTCCTGGGAAGCCCTGGCCCAAGACTCCCCAAAGTGAAGGAAGAACATCTGGGAGGGCACTGAGCACCCCGAGTCCCATCGCCGAGAACAAGCAGAAACCAAACGTAAACACCGGAAGGAGCGTGCGTCAACTCAGGCTTCCTGTCCATCCTTTCCTTCAACCACTGTCTGCCCCACCTGTGACAGAAACTGTAGGCCTCGCATTGGACTCTTCAGTCATCTGAGAACTCACTTTTAGAGTGGCATTGTCGACTTCGAGGGACTGCCTATGATGATGATGATGATGATGATGCCCTCTCTGCACCTCCCCTCCCTGTTGCTGCCCTCTCTGCTATGCACTTACAGATGTGTCCAGCAGGCTGCCACTGTTGCTGGTGCTGTTACTGATCAGCTTGTTCCTCATCTGAGGTCCAATCCAAGGCAGCAGAAGCGGCACCCATCCTGATCTGATAGATCAGAGCTCGAAAGTGTAGGAAGTCAACTCTCATGAAAAGTACTGTAAACACCCTTTCCGACCAGCAGGTCAGAAAGCAACTTTGAGTACTGAGTAGTTATTGCCATATTTCCCTGAGATTGATTGAGCCCCTCAATTGCCAGTGTGTTCTCACATTGATTTCATTAGCGAGTTTCAGGAAGCCCAGAAAACCTGTGGATCACGTGTTAAATCTAAAAATCAATGTCAATATCACTCTGAGCGATTTACATATGTTAATTGCCAACTCACCTCACCTGAGATGGTTGCGCACACAGAGCCTAACGCGCTGGAGTGAAAACCTGGAAGTTGAAGCTGGCTTCCCGATGCACTGTCAATTTCATCCACTTTAACCCCACCACCCACTCCCAAACGCACTCGTCCATGTTAAAATTTCCCCCTTTGTCTATACATTTACATTTTTCTCTTTTTTTTCTCTACATTGCCATTTTATTCTTTGCTGTAGTTCCTGGTTTATTCTTATTTTTGTTCAAATATATTTTTTATCTTTCAGATTTCAAAGCTGAGCAGCAGCCAAACCAAGTTAAGCAGTATGTAGATCTTGGATCCAATCCTACAATGCAAGCTGTGGAAGTGGAAGATGATACCGATCTACGGGTTCAATTTTCTCGGGTCATTTGTGCCGTTTTTTTGGTGCGCGCCATTTTTTCTGTCGTAATTATTTAATTCAAAGTTTCCCCCTGGAATCTGTGCCGGCATAATTGCTTTAGTTATGATTTTTCTATATTAGGTTTTTTTGACGTCATATGACGTTCCCCCATGTCTGCGCCAGTTTTCAGTATTTTTTATCCAAGGTCGGCATATTTGGCCACTCCCGAGAAACCTTCTGGTGAGTTAACAGAAAGCAGCGCGCATTGAAAAATCGGCGCTGAAAGGCGCCATTGTTTTTCATCAAAGGTTTTGGAGGGAGTCTCTAACACTTGAACTATCCATAATAAAGTACTTTTTTTTTTTACCTTTCAATGGAGTACATGGAAATTTAGGATTTCTGAAGTTTTCTTTTTTTTAATGCACACACCACCGCCCAACGTTTCCAAGCAGGGCTGGAGGGGGGTCGTAGCATCGGCCGTCAGAATCAGCCCCGTGCCCGGACACAGGGGCGCGGGGCTCAGCTGGAAAACAAGCCCGGGGGGGGGAAGGTGCCAATCGTAAGGCTTCTGCACTGAGCCCGGGGAGGGAGGTGGCGATCGGAAAGCTGCTGCACTCGGCACAAGACTGCAATGAGTTTGGGGGAGGAGGGGGAGATGGGGAGAAGTCACACGACTGCAATGAGTTGGGGGGCGGGGGGGAGAAGGGGAGAAGTTACAAGACCTGGATGTTGTCCATCCATACAGACCGTGGGGAGAGAGAACAAAGAACCTGTCCTGCCTGCTGAGTTAATAATGGAACAAATAATGAAAATGATTCAGATTCAATGTAACATATATTTTATTCAGAAGATTAACAAACAGTTCTTTGTACTTAACTTAATGCTTATAAAATTATTCTTGTATCAAACTTTAAAGTTTTCAGTTACGAACACTTACAAACTTTAAGATCACTTACAAACTCTAAGATCACTTAAAAACTTTAAGATCACTTACTAACTTTTAAAATTGTAAATTTACATAACTTACAAAAATCTTTTAATTTGAGAACAATTACAACAGTAACAATAATGATAACAACAGCAGCAGCAAAGAAAGGCTACACCCATCTCTCCTCCACCTTATTCTAAGACCGCCTGCCGCGCTTGTTCTTCGTGACTCCACCACCCCTGCCCGCATGCAGTGGTGCAGTATTTCTGGGGATGGTACCAAGCTTATTCTTTCTAAGTCCTCAGGTAGTGCACACCTGTTGAGAGGGATGAGGTGGCAGGGCTGCGGGGGGTGGTGGGGACAGTGGGGCCGGGGCCGCAGGCAGCAATGTGGAGGGCCCAGGTGGCAATATGGAAGGCCTGGCTTGGGACTCTTCGGAAGCTGGTGTGGGGATTGGAGTGGGAGTGGAAGTTGATTCCGGAAATACTAGGGGTCCGAGGGTCCAGCGAGAAGAAGGAACTAAAGGGAATCTTTATTAGTCAGGAAATTGTATTAGGGAAATTGATGGGATTGAAGGCCAATAAATCCCTGGGGCCTGATAGGCTGCATCCCAGTGTATTTAAGGAAGTGGCCCTAGAAATAGTGGATGCATTGGTGATCATATTCCAACATTCTATTGACTCTAGATCAGTTCCTATGGACTGGAAGCTAGCTAATGTAACACCACTTTTTAAAAAAGGAGGGAGAGAGAAAACAGGAAATTATAGACCGGTTAGGCCGACATCGGTGGTAGGGAAATTGTTGGAATCAATTATTAAAGATGAAATAGCAGAGCATTTGGAAAGCAGTGACAGGATCGGTCCAAGTCAGCATGGATTTATGAAAGGGAAATCATGCTTGAGAAATCTTCTAGAATTTTATGAGGATGTAATTAGTAGAGTGGACAAGGGAGAACCAGTGGATGTGGTGTATTTGGACTTTCAAAAGGCTTTTGACAAGGTTCCACACAAGAGATTGGTGTGCAAAATTAAAGCACATGGTAGTGGGTGTAATGTATTGATGTGGATAGAGAACTGGTTGGCAGACAGGAATCAGAGAGTTGGAATAAATGGGTCCTTTTCAGAATGGCAGGCAGTGACTAGTGGGATGCCGCAGGGTTCAGTGCTGGGATCCCAGCTATTTACAATATACATCAATGATTTTGATGAAGGAATTGAGTATAATATCTCCAAGTTTGCAGATGACACTAAGCTGGGTGGTGGTGTGAGCCGTGAGGAGGATACTAAGAGGCTGCAGGGTGACTTGGACAGGTTAGATGAATGGGCAAATGCATGGCAGATGCAGTATAATGTGGATAAATGTGAGGTTGTCCACTTTGGTAGCAAAAACAGGAAGGCAGAATATTATCTGAATGGTGACAGATTAGGAATAGGGGAGCAACGAGACCTGGGTGTCATGGTACATCAGTCATTGAAAGTTGGCATGCAGGTTCAGCAGGCGGTGAAGAAGGCAAATGGCATGTTGGCCTTCATAGCTAGAGGATTTGAGTATAGGAGCAGGGAGGTCTTACTGCAGTTGTACAGGGCCTTGGTGAGGTCACACCTGGAATATTGTGTTCAGTTTTGGTCTCCTAATCTGAGGAAGGACATTCTTGCTATTGAGGGAGTGCAGCGAAGGTTCACCAGACTGATTCCCGGGATGGCAGGACTGACATATGAGGAGAGACTGGATCGACTGGGCTTGTATTCACTGGAGTTTAAAAGAATGAAAGAAGATCTCATAGAAACATACATAATTCTGACAGGATTGGACAGGTTAGAGACAGGAAGAATATCCCCGATGCTGGGGAAGTCCAGAACCAGGGGTCGTAGTCTAAGGATAAGGGGTAAGCCATTTAGGACCAAGATGAGGAGAAACTTCTTCACTCAGAGAGTTGTTAACCTGTGGAATTCTCTACCGCAGAAAGGTGTTGAGGCCAGTCCATTAGATATATTCAAAAGGGAGTTAGATATGGCCCGTACAGCTGAAGGGATCAAGGGGTATGGAGAGAAAGCAGGAAAGGGGTATTGAGGTTGAATGATCAGCCATGATCTTACTGAATGATGGTGCAGTCTCGAAGGGCCGAAAGGCCTACTCCTGCACCTATTTTCTATGTTTCGATTCTGTCAATGGGCGCGGGGTGTGGGCGTGTTCCCTCATTGCAGCAATTAACTCCAATGTGCCAACCCTCATGCACCCTGACAGTGTCTCAATGACTTGCAACATTCCCTCCGTCATGTTGAGCAAAGTTGTCTCAACTACCTGTAACATTCCCTCATTCATGGTCAGTGATAATGTTTGCACCATCTCTGACATTCCCTCCCTGATGTTCACTGACAGCGCATCAGCTACCTCTGACATTCCCTCCCTCATGGCCACTGACATGGTTTCAGCTGACTGAGATATTCCCTCACTCATGGTCCCGGACATCATTCCCATTTCTCATGAGATTGCTGTTACTTCTCCCAACAGTCTCACTACCTTATCATCTGGAGTGTCCAGGCGTGATCGCGTAAGGTCAATGCTCTCCTCACTCATTGCCATCATCCGAACCACATCTGTTAGATCCTGCACTTCAGGAGAGCACGGTCAAGTTCTCCTTCCCCTCCTCCGCACGCGTGTGGTTCACACCCCACCATTGGGACCCGCAGCCTCGGACATTAGGAAATCATGGAACCTCAATGAGTGGCACCTGCACCTCCACCAAAGTCTGTAAAACAGTGGGGGCTTCATCCATCCCCTTCCCCTCACCCCCATGCTCTTGGTCTGGAGGGTGGATTTGGAAGATGTTGTCCTCTTCAGGCTCGTCCTCATCTGAATCTTCTACTGCATCGTCAGGGACGGCCTCAAGTTCTATAAAATATAACAGAGCAGATAAATGTTAGCAGCTGAGGAGGAGGCAGGGTGGGTGGCATGAGTAGACTCACACAGCGCAGGCAGCAGGCTGATTTGAAGGATCACAATGAATAATAGCACGTTGCATCAACTGAAGCGTAGCTGATGGAGACATTCCCAGGAACAAAAGCATGGCTAGCCCGCGTAGTACTTAACATTTAGCAAAGCCAGACTGTGGAATTTGCAGGACTTATCCTCTCCCTCGAGTGTGGGCCTAATTTGTGCAGTGATGGTTGCTTTTCTCTAGTCAGGACCCATCAAAGCAGCGACCCTCTCTTCCAATGGTGTCAGTGGCTGCAGATTTGTTGGGCCTCCTCCTGTTCGAGTTCTTTCCCTTTTATCATGTGCCACCTTCCTCTGCAAAGATAAAATGCAACATTTTAGAGAGGGTGTCTTTCTGCTGGGTGGGACATATACAGCTGGTCACAATTGCAATTGCAATTCCATCGAATAAATGAAAATATTACTTACACTAACTACTTGACCAAGGTCCTGCCATTTCTTTTTACACTGGCCTCCAGATCTCGTGGTGGTCACCACTGCACAGTAATCTTCTGCAACTTGGTTCCAGCATTTCTTCATTTCTTTGGGTGGAACATTTATGTGACCTCTGCTGGTGTCCAGCTCCTGCCATCTGTTCTCAATCACAGTAACGAGTGCCTCCACTTCATCCTGTAAGAAATTCTTGGTCCTTGCACCGCGTTGCATCTTGTACTGCTGCAGAGCCAATTTTTCCAATGCTCTCACACAGCACTCCTTCTCACACACACAACTGGCTCTTTAAAAATGGCCGATTGTCAACCCTGAGCTGTACTGCGCATGCGTGTCCATTGAAATAATGTCAAAAATGTCACTTTTTTGTCGCGCATGCGCAGAAGGTGCAGCATCGTTTCTTGCCGCAGACAGCAGGCTCCACCCCCTGAGGCTACTGGACATGTTGTACGGCGCCTAATTTGAATTATACATCAAGGAAACTTTGGCAAAATATGTCTGCCGCATTTCTGGCCTAGAAAAACAGGCATAACTCTGGCAATACGCCAGAAAATGGGCTTGGACAAAATTGAGCCCAACCAAAGTAAAACAAAAGCTGAAATTCCAGGAATCCCACACTGCCAGTAGATTGATACAGAAGGGTGTGGAGAAACAAATACAAAGTGCGAGTGAAGGTAGATAAAGCCAGAAAAAGTCAAAAAGCATTTTAGGTTGTATAAATCGGGACTTAGAGTACAAGAGTAAAAACTTGTACAAGGCAATGTTTTGTTCATAGTTAGAGTACTGTGTGCAGTTATGGGCACCCCATTGTACAAAAGACATTAAAGCCACAGAGAGTGTACAGCATAGATCGGCAACATGATGTCAGATATGGGAGGCTAGTTATAGAAACATAGAAACATAGAAAATAGGTGCAGGAGTAAGCCATTCGGCCCTTCGAGCCTGCACCACCATTCAATGAGTTCATGGCTGAACATGCAACCTCAGTACCCCATTCCTGCTTTCTCGCCATACCCCTTGATCCCCCGAGTATTAAGGCCTACATCTCACTCCTTTTTGAATTATGAGGGGAGACATGAAATACTGGGAGAATTGCACTAGCTCAGAGAAGATTAAGAGGCGATTTAATTGAGGTTTTTACAATTATGAAGAGTTTTGATAGGGAAAAGACTGATTTCTTCTGGTTGAGGAGTCCGTGAAAAAGAGCTAGCAATTTAACACTGTCACTGAGATTGAGGAGATAGGTAAAGAGAATTATTTTTATGCAGAGGGTTATTGGAGCATGACATGCTTTGCCACAGGGGCTAGGTGCAGATAACTACAAAGGGAATAAATATTTAAAGCAGCGAAAGATACAGAGCCATGGGTAGAGATAAGGACTGTTTTGGATTGCTTGGGAAAAGCGACAGCAAACAAAATTGGCCTCATTCTGTGCTGTGAACTGCCAGAGGATGAAATTTGACATTGGTATAGCACAAATCGGGTCATAGTGAATGGCAGCCTGTTTTACATACGATGGTTCTTTCCTCCACATTTTCTTCCATGATGACTCATAACACTGAAAATCTACCAAATGATGCATGGGAGCAAGAACTGGACTACCTGTTAATGGGGCAGAACTGGAGGAAAACATGGAGGTTGATTTCCAAACTTTGCACTAGCAGGAGCATGAGAAGGCCAGCTCACAGTCTTACACCAAGCCTTCTTCACTCTGTCAAAGATTCTACCCTACTCTGCAAGACATGTACTGGAGGAGCTATGACCTGATTGCCCTGAACATTGTGACCAGAGTGTCCACAGTGCCTGGTCTGCCCTCAAGGCTTCCATAATTATCACCTGCGAAGAGACGCTCGGTCACTCGACCAGGAAACACCAAGACAGGTTCGATGAGAATGACCGTGAAATCCAGGAGCTAATATGCTGCAAGCGCAAGGCATTCTTGGACTGGAAGCAGCAGCACAACTTGAGGGCAAAAAAGCAGCTCTACAGACGTCTGAAGGCCAAGGTCCAACAGAAAACCCGTGACCTAAAGAACACATGGTGAGAGGAGAAAGCTCAAGAAATCCAGGAGCCAGCCGACAACCACGACGTGCGAGGATTCTTCAGTGCAGTCAAGACGACCTGCGGCCCAAGCACCCAAGGCCCTGCCCCACTATTGGCCAAGAATGGAGAGGTGCTCACCAAGGACAGAGAGGCAGTCAGTGCGCGCTGGAAGGAACACTTCAAGGATCTCCTCAACCGAGACTCTGTCTTCGAAGTGAGTGTCCTCGACTCCATACCACAGCATGTCACCCACAACCATCTCAGCACAACCCCAGCTCAGCATGAGGTTGAAAAGGCCATCTGACAACTGAAGAACAACAAGTCATCAGGAGCAGATGGAATCCCCGCCAAAGCACTAAAACATGGCGGAGAAGCACTACTGGCGTGGGTCCATGACCTCATTTCTCTTATCTGGAAAGAGGAGATCTTGCCAGGAGATCTCAGAGACGCTGTAATCGTGACCACCTTCAAGAAAGGAGACAAGTCCGACTGTGGTAACTACAGAGGAATCTTCCTGTTGTGGGCGACCGGGAAAGTTATCACAAGAATCCTCCCCAGTCGTCTTCTCCCTGTGGCTGAAGATCTCCTCCCAGAGTCGCATCGCGGATTCCGCCCACTAAAGGGCACAATGGACATGATCTTCACCACGCGGCAGATACAAGAGAAATGCAGGGAACAGCACCAACCCTTGTACATAGTCTTCTTTGACCTCACAAAAGCCTTCGACACTGTCAACCGTGAGGGATTATGGAGCGTCCTCCTCAGATTCAGCTGCACTCAAAAGTTTATCACCATCCCCCTCCTGCTCCATGATGACATGCAAGCTGTGATCCTGACCACAGATCCATCACAGACCCATTCTATGTTCAGACCGGTGTTAAGGAAGGCTGTGTCATCTCACCAATGCTCTTCTCGATCTTCCTTGCGGCAATGCTCCATCTCACCCTCAGCAAGCTCCCCGCTGGAGTGGAGCTAAATTAGAGGACAAACGGGAATCTGTTCAACCTCTGCCACCTCCAGGCTAGATCCAAGGTCGTCCCATCTTCTATCATTGAAGTACAGTACGCAGATGACGCATGTGTCTGCGCACACTCGAAGGCTGAACTCCAAGCCATCGTCAACACCTTCACCGAGGCTTACGAGAGCATGGGCTTTATACTAAACACCCATAAGACAAAGGTCCTCTACCAACCTGCTCCCGCCACACATCATTGCCCCCGTTATCAAAATCCATGACGAAGCCTTAAACAGTGTGGATCATTTTCCATACCTCAGGAGCCTACTGTCAACAAGGGCAGACATTGACAACGAGGTCCAATGCTGCCTTCAGTGTGCCACGGCAGCCTTTGGTCGCCTGAGGAAGAGAGTGTTTGAAGACCAGGACCTCAAACCCAGCACCAAACTCATGGTCTACAGAGCAGTGGTGATACCCGCCCTCCTATATGGTTCAGAGACATGGACTATTTACAGCAGGCACCTCAAAATCCTGGAAAAGTACCACCAATGCTGCCTCCGCAAGATCCTGTAAATCCACTGACAGGATAGACACACCAATATCAGTGTTCTCGCTCAGGCCAACATCCCCAGCTTGAAGCATGGACCATGCTCGATGAGCTCCGCTGGATGGGCCACATCATCTGCATGCCTGACACGAGACTCGCAAAACAAGTGCTCTACTCGGAGCTCCGACACAGCAAGCGAGCCCCAGGTGAGCAGAGGAAATGTTTCAAGGACACCCTCAAAGCCTCCTTGAAAATATGTAACATCCCTACCAACACCTGGGAATCTCTGGCAAGACTGCCCAAAGTGGAGGAAAAGTATCCGGGAAGGCGCTGAACACCTCGAGTCTCTTCTCTGAGAGCAAACTGAAACCACGTGTAAACAACGGAAGGAACGTGCGGCAACCCAGACCCCCCACCCAGCCGTTCTTCAACCAATGTCTGCCCCACTGTGACAGAGACTGTAGGTCCCGCATTGGACTCTTCACTCACCTGAAAACTAATTTTTTAGTGTGGAAGTAAGTCATCCTCAACTCTGAGGAACTGCCTATGATGCTGATGATGATGTGAACTGCCAGAGGATGAAATTTGACATTGGTGTAGCACAAATCGGGTCATAGTGAATTGGCCGCCTGTTTTACATACGATGGTTTTTTCCTCAACATTTTCTTCCATAACACTGAAAATCTACCAAATGATGCATGGGAGCAAGAACTGGACTATCTCTTAACGGGGCAGAACTGGAGGAGAACGTGGAGGTTGAATTCCAAACCTTCCACTTGCAGGAGAATGTAAGGGGTGACTCACTGTCCTACACCAAGCCTTCTTCACTCTCGAAAAGATTCTACCCCACTCTGCAAGAGATGTACTGAAGGAGCTGTGACCTGATTGCCCTGCACAGTTGGTGACCAGAAATGTGCAAGTTTGTTGAGAAGTGCTGGCAGAAGCTAAAGCCTTCTTCCGTGCTGTAACCATTCTATGATTATAAAGAATAGTTCATTTGAATAGTGTAACAGGGGCTGCAACCTCAGGCACTGACAATACATATGCAATATTGTTTCAACCTCTTGCAGCATGTGCACTCAGCGGGGACCCCTCACAGAGCTGCTTGCCATAATTCAGTCTGTGCAGTTGGTGGTGGAGGAGAAAATTCAAAAAAACATACTCGCATTCCATTTTAAGAACATAAGAAATAGTAGCAGAAATACTGCTCCAATTCTCTATTGATATTACATGCTGACAGACTGTTCCCCCTGGCTGGGGAGACGCGAAACAGGGGTCATAGTCTCAGGATAAGGGGTCAACCATTTAGGAATGAGATGAAGAGAAATTTCTTCATTCAAAGGGTTGTAACTCTTTGGAATTCTCTACCCTGGAGGGCTGTGGATGGTCAGTCGTTCAGTATATTTGTTGTGTTCATATTCAATTTGTTTGTTTCATGAACTCTCGCTAGACAGGCATTAGGACCCTGCGGGAGCTGTTCACAAGTTACTGTAAACATGCTGGTTCATGCTGGTTTTGGGACACCATTTTGGAAGTTGCTATAAAGGACACACTTAAGTTATTTTACTCCTGTTTCAGTTAGTCTGTTATTTATGTACACAATATAATTTGGCAACGAGGATGAATCAAATTAACCTCGCTACTCCCGCGCCCCCCTCCACCCCTCGCCTTTCCTCTCCACACCCGGGGACCCTCCAATTCGATGGCCGAGATGGATAAAAATAAAAAAATTCTACATACATCACGACGAGTGGGTTAGATGGCGACAACGTAACACCAGCTCGCTGCCGTGCAATATTTGTTAAATCCAAGGAAGAGGCATGTAAATTGGCCAGAAAAAGCAGCAAACCTAAGGACTGGGAGAAATTTAGAATTCAGCAGAGGAGGACAAAGGGTTTAATTAAGAGGAGGAAAATAGAGTACGAGAAGAAGCTTGCCGGGAACATAAACACTGACTGCAAAAGCTTCGATAGATATGTGAAGAGAAAAAGATTAGTGAAGACAAACGTAGGTCCATTGCAGTCGGATTCAGGTGAATTTATAATGGGGAACAAAGAAATGGCAGACCAATTGAACCAATACTTTGGTTCTGTCTTCACGAAGGAAGACACAAATAGAAACATAGAAACATAGAAAATAGGTGCAGGAGTAGGCCATTCGGCCCTTCGAGCCTGCACCGCCATTCAATGAGTTCATGGCTGAACATGCAACTTCAGTACCCCATTCCTGCTTTCTCGTCATACCCCTTGATCCCCCTAGTAGTAAGGACTACATCTAACTACTTTTTGAATATATTTAGTGAATTGGCCTCAACAACCTTCTGTGGTAGAGAATTCCACAGGTTCACCACTCTCTGGGTGGAGAAATTTCTCCTCATCTCGGTCCTAAATGGCTTACCCCTTATCCTTAGACTGTGACCCCTGGTTCTGGACTTCCCCCACATTGGGAACGTTCTTCCTGCATCTAAACGTGTCAGAATTTTAAACGTTTCTATGAGATCCCCTCTCATTCTTCTGAACTCCAGTGAATACAAGCCCAGTTGATCCAGTCTTTCTTGATTCCCATCCCGGGAATCAGTCTGGTGAACCTTCGCTGCACTCCCTCAATAGCAAGAATGTCCTTCCTCAAGTTAGGAGAACAAAACTGTACACAATACTCCAGGTGTGGCCTCACCAAGGCCCTGTACAACTGTAGTAACACCTCCCTGCCCCTGTACTCAAATCCCCTCGCTATGAAGGCCAACATACCATTTGCTTTCTTAACCGCCTGCTGTACCTGCATGCCAACCTTCAACGACTGATGTACCATGACACCTAGGTCTCGTTGCACCTCCCCTTTTCCTAATTCCATTCAGATAATAGTCTGTCTCTCTGTTTTTACCACCAAAGTGGATAACCTCACATTTATCCACATTATACTTCATCTGCCATGCATTTGCCCACTCACCTAACCTATCCAAGTCACTCTGCAGCCTCATAGCATCCTCCTCGCAGCTCACACTGCCACCCAACTTAGTGTCATCCGCAAATTTGGAGATACTACATTTAATCCCCTCGTCTAAATCATTAATGTACAATGTAAACAGCTGGGGCCCCAGCACAGAACCTTGCGGTACCCCACTAGTCACTGCCTGCCATTCTGAAAAGTACCCATTTACTCATACACTTTGCTTCCTGTCTGCCAACCAGTTCTCAATCCACATCAGCACACTACCGCCAATCCCATGTGCTTTAACTTTGCACATTAAATCTCTTGTGTGGGACTGTGTCGAAAGCCTTCTGAAAGTCCAAATACACCACATCAACTGGTTCTCCCTTGTCCACTCTACTGGAAACATCCTCAAAAAATTCCAGAAGATTTGTCAAGCATGATTTCCCTTTCACAAATCCATGTTACTTTGACCTATCATGTCACCTCTTTCCAAATGTGCTGCTATGACATCTTTAATAATTGATTCCATCATTTTACCCACTACCGATGTCAGGCTACAATTCCCTGTTTTCTCTCTCCCTCCTTTTTTAAAAAGTTGGGTAACATTGGCTACCCTCCACTCCATAGGAACTGATCCAGAGTCTATGGAATGTTGGAAAATGACTGTCAATGCATCCGCTATTTCCAAGGTCACCTCCTTAAGTACTCTGAGATGCAGACCATCAGGTCCTGGGGATTTATCGGCCTTCAATCCCATCAATTTCCCCAACACAATTTCCCGACTCGTAAGGATTTCCCTCAGTTTCTCCTTCTTACTAGACCCTCTGACCCTTTTTATATCCGAAAGGTTGTTTGTGTCCTCCTTAGTGAATACCGAACCAAAGTACTTGTTCAATTGGTCTGCCATTTCCTTGTTCCCAGTTATGACTTCCCCTGATTCTGACTGCAAGGGACCTACATTTGTCTTTATTAACCTTTTTCTCTTTACATATCTATAGAAGCTTTTGCAGTCTATTTTAATGTTCCCTGCAAGCTTCCTCTTGTACTCTATTTCCCCTGCCCTAATCAAACTCTTTGTCCTCCTCTGCTGAATTCTAAATTTCTCCCAGTCCCCGGGTTCGCTGCTATTTCTGGCCAATTTGTATGCCACTTCCTTGGCTTTAATACTATCCCTGATTTCCCTTGATAGCCACGGTTGAGCCACCTTCCCTTTTTTATTTTTACGCCTGACAGGGATGTACAATTGTTGTAGTTCATCCATGCGTCTCTAAATGTCTGCCATTGCCCATCCACTGTCAACCCCTTAAGTATCATTCGCCAATCTATCCTAGCCAATTCATGCCTCATACCTTCAAAGTTACCCTTCTTTAAGTTTTGGACCATGGTCTCTGAATCAACTGTTTCATTCTCCATCCTAATGTAAAATTCCACCATATTATGGTCACTCTTCCCCAAGGGGCCTCGCACAATGAGATTGCTAATAAATCCTCTCTCATTACACAACACCCAGTCTAAGATGGCCTCCCCCCCAGTTGGTTCCTCAACATATTGGTCTAGAAAACCATCCCTTATGCACACCAGGAAATCCTCCTCTGCTGTATTATTTCCAGTTTGGCTAGCCCAATCTATATGCATATTAAAGTCACCCATGATAACTGCTGCACCTTTATTGCATGCACCCCTAATTTCCTGTTTGATGCCCTCCCCAACATCACTACTACTGTTTGGAGGTCTGTACACAACTCCCACTAGCGTTTTCTGCCCCTTGGTATTCCGTAGCTCCACCCATACCGATTCCACATCATCCAAACTAATGTCTTTCCTTACAATTGCATTAATTTCCTCTTTAACCAGCAACGCCACCCCACCACCCCACCTCCTTTTCCTTTCTGTCTATCCTTCCTAAATGTTGAATACCCTTGGCTGTTGAGTTCCCAGCCTTGGTCACCCTGGAGCCATGTCTCCATGATGCCAACCACATCGTATCCATTAACTGCTATCTGCATTGTTAATTCGTCTACCTTATTCTGAATACTCCTCGCATTGAGCCTTCAGGCTTGCCTTTTTAACGCACTTAGGCCCTTTAGAATTTAGCTGCAAAGTGGCCCTTTTTGTTTTTTGCCTTGGGTTTCTCTGACCTCCACTTTTACTCATCTCCTTTCTGTCTTTTGCTTCTGTCTCCATTTTGTTTCCCTCTGTCTCCCTGCATTAGTTCTCATCCCCCTGCCATATTAGTTTAACTCCTCCCCAACAAACACTCCCCCTAGGACATTGGTTCCGGTCCTGCCTAGATGCAGACCATCCGGTTTGTACTGGTCCCACCTCCCCCAGAACCGGTTCTAATGCCCCAGGAATTTGAATCCCTCCCTGCTGCACCACTGCTCAAGCCAAGTATTCATCTGAACTATACTGCGATTCCTACTCTGACTAGCATGTGGCACTGGTAGCAATCCCGAGATTACTACTTTTGAGGTCCTACTTTTTAATTTAGCTCCTAGCTCCTTAAATTCGTCTCGTAGGATCTCATCCCGTTTTTTACCTTTCTCGTTGGTACCAATGTGCACCACGACAACTGGCTGTTCTCCCTCCCATTTCAGAATGTCCTGCACCCGCTCCGAGACATCCTTGACCCTTGCACCAGGGAGGCAACATACCATCCTGGAGTCTCGGTTGCGGCCGCAGAAACGCCTATCTAGACCCCTTACAATTGAATCCCCTATCACTATAGCTCTCCCTCTCTTTTTCCTGCAGCAGAGCCAGCCACGGTGCCATGAACTTGTTTGCTGCTGCTCCCCCCTGATGAGTCAGCCCCCTCAACAGTACTCAAAGTGGTGTATCTGTTTTGCAGGGGGATGACCGCAGGGGATCTCTGCACTACCTTCCTTGCACTGCTCTTCCTGTTGGTCTTCCATTCCCTATCTGGCTGTGGACCCTTTACCTGCGGTAAGACCAACTCACTAAAGGTGCTATTCACGTCATTCTCAGCATCGTGGATGCTCCAAAGTGAATCCACCACAGCTCCAATTCCGCAACGCGGTCCATCAGGAGCTGGAGGCGGATACACTTCCCGCACACCTAGGCGTCAGGGACACCGGAGGCTTCCCTGATTTCCCACATAGTACAGGAGGAGCATAACACGCGTCCGAGCTCTCCTGCCATGAATTAACACTTAGATTAACTTAAATTGGTAACAACAGTGCTACAAGTTACTCACTGATATAGAAGAGAAAAAAGAAAAACTACTTACCAATCACCAGCCAATCACTTACCCCCTTGACTGTGATGTCACCTTTCTATTTCTTTCCACTTCTTTTTTGCTTTCTCCCTGTAGCTGCACAAACACGGCTCTCGCCGAACTCACAGACTCCCGACTCAGCGACGCACCTCCCGACCTTGTGGCCTTTTGTAGGCCTCTCGCCGAACTAACTCTGCTCCCGACTCAGCGATGCACCTCCCAACCTCGCGGACTATTTTAGGCCTCTCGCCTTCCAGAAGTACTAGGCGACCAAGGGTCTAGTGAGAAGGAGGTACTGAAGGAAATCCTTATTAGGCGGGAAATTGTGTTAGGGAAATTGATGCGATTGAAGGCCAATAAATCTCCGGGGCCTGATAGTCCATATCCCAGAGTACTTAAGGAAGTAGCCCTAGAAATAGTGCATGCATTGTTGATCATTTTCCAACAGTCTATCGACTCTGGGTCAGTTCCTATGGACTGGAGGGTAGCTAATGTAACGCCACTTTTAAAAAAGGGAGAGAGAGAGAAAGCGGGTAATTATAGACTGGTTAGCCTGACATCAGTAGTGGGGAAAATGTTGGAATCAATTATTAAGGATGAAATAGCAGCGCATTTGGGAAGCAGTGACAGGATCAGTCCAAGTCAGCATGGATTTATGAAGGGGAAATCATTCTTCACAAATCTTCTAGAATTTTTTTGAGGATGTAACTAGTAGAGTGGACAAGGGAGAACCAGTGGATGTGGTATATTTGGACTTTCAAAAGCCTTTTGACAAGGTCCCACACAAGAGATTGGTGTGCAAAATCAAAGCACATGGTATTGGGGGTAATATACTGACGTGGATAGAGAACTGGTTGGCAGACAGGAAGCAGAGAGTCAGGATAAACGTGTCCTTTTCAGAATGGCAGGCAGCGACTAGTGGAGTGCCGCAGGGCTCAGTGCTGGGACCCCAGCTCTTTACAATATACATCAATGATTTAGATGAAGGAATTGAGTGTAATATCTCCAAGTTTGCAGATGACACTAAACTGGGTGGCAGTGTGAGCTGTGAGGGGGACGCTAAGAGGCTGCAAGGTAACTTGGACAGGTTAGGTGAGTGGGCAAATGCATGGCAGATGCAGTATAATGTGGATAAATGTGAGGTTATCCACTTTGGGGGCAAAAACGCGAAGACAGAGTATTATCTGAATGGCGGCAGATTAGGAAAAGGGGAGGTGCAACGAGACTTGGGTGTCATGGTTCATCAGTCGTTGAAAGTTGGCATACAGGTGCAGCAGGTGTTGAAGAAGGCAAATGGTATGTTGGCCTTCATAGCGAGGGGATTTGAGTATAGGAGCAGGGAGGTCTTACTGCAGTTGTACAGGGCCTTGGTGAGGCCTCACCTGGAATATTGTGTTCCGTTTTGATCTCCTAAACTGAGGAAGGACGTTATTGCTATTGAGGGAGTGCAGTGAAGGTTCACCAGACTGATTCCCGGGATGGCAGGACTGACATATGAGGAGAGACTGGATCAACTGGGCCTTTATGCATTGGAGTTTAGAAGGATGAGAGGGGATCTTATAGAAACATATAAGATTCTGACGAGACGGGACAGGTTAGATGCGGGTAGAATGTTCCCGATGTTGAGGAAGTCCAGAACCAGGGGACACAGTCTTAGGATAAGGAGTAGGCCATTTAGGACTGAGATGAGGAGAAACTTCTTCACTCAGAGAGTTGTTAAACTGTGGAATTCCCTACTGCAAAGAGTTGTTGATGCCAGATCATTGGATATATTCAAGAGGGAGTTAGATATGGCCCTTACGGCTAAGGGGATCAAGGGGTATGGAGAGAAAGCAGGAAAGGTGTACTGAGGGAATGATCAGCCATGATCTTATTGAATGGTGGTGCAGGCTCGAAGGGCCGAATGGCCTACTCCTGCACCTATTTTCTATGTTTCTATGTTTCTATACACTGCCTCTGCACCGGAGGCCAACGCATCTTTGGCCAAATCGAAGACACGGCGTCCTATGACAAAGTGGCAAGCGCCCTAGAGAAATATTTTGGGCCAAAAAAAAGTATGATGGAGAGTTACAAATTTCATAAAAGGAGGCAAGGGAACAGTGAACCAATCAAACAGTATATCATTTCATTAATTGAACTGGCCGCTACGTGTAACTTTGGAGCTCTCACAGAGGAAATGATCAGGGATCAAATTATTGAGAAAACAACACTTGCTAATGGAGGATGACAAATTGAGTTTCGACAAAGCAATTAATTTGGCCATCCAAATCGAATCAGTGCTTTCCGATTCAAAAGCGATTAGATCCCCTGTTCCCCCTGTGCAGCATATTTCAGCTACAGCTCATGTACAAGGCGTTCGTCCAAAATGGAAATCACAGCAGAGACCCAGGGCTAGTAATAAGCCACCCACTATGGATCGCGGGCCTAACCTCCACAACTTTAACTGTGGGGACAAATCACATTCAGCAAAGAGTCTACACTACCTTGCACGTGGGAAGAAATGCTCTGCATGTGGTAAAATGAATCATTTTGCTAGTGTCTTTGTCGCTCATCGCAGCATATTCGACATGTGGACAACCCCGATAGTGATGAATCCAGTATGGTTACACCGTTAGTGATATTTCGCACATCGGTTCGGGCAAATCCAAGGACTATGAGGTAAACATTGACGGCATGCCCATCTGCCTCCTCATTGACCTTGGAGCCAAAGTCTCCATATTGAGCAAGGCTGTGTACAAAACCCACTTCACACACTGTCAACTGCAGCCCGCAACTTCCACTCTACAAGCTACTCCGACTCCAAAATTGAAGTACTTGGTGTCATATCTGTCCCGATATACTACAAAGACAAAACATTGGAGAACTTTTCCTTTCATGTCGCGATGAGACGAAGCCTCATGAGTGTTGACCTTTTTGACAAGCTTGGTTTCAACGTTTACAACCCAACCAGTACACCTGTCTACACGGTGGACTTTGACAAGCAGTATCCCTCAATCATCGCAGGGTTTGGAGTGACAACAAAATTCTGCCATTATCCCTGCATTGACCCTTCCGTCAAACCTGTTACTCAGCAACTTCACCATCTCCCATTCACAGTTCGCGACTAAGTATCCGCAGAATTAACGCGACTTGAATCTCAGGGAATCATTGAGAGCATCGACTCCTCACCCTGGATCTCGAACTTAGTCATTGCTTGGCATTGAAATGAGTTCCGCCTGTGCATCGACCTGAAAGAGGTCAACAAGGCCATCAGCCCCGACAAGTACCCTCTGCCCACCTTCGACGAACTGTCTTCAGAATTCCGCAGCTTAGCAATTTTTATGAAACTCAACATGCGCTGCAGTTACCTGCAAAGACATAGAAACATAGAAACATAGAAAATAGATGCAGGATTGGCCATTCGGCCCTTTGAGCCTGCACCACCATTCAATAAGATCATGGCTGATCGTTCACCTCAGTACCCCTTTCCTGCTTTCTCTCCATACCCCTTGATCCTTTTAGCCGTAAGGGCCATATCTAACTCTCTCTTGAATATATCCAATGAACTGGCTTCAACAATCTCTGCGGTAGAGAATTCCACAGGTTAACAACTCCCTGAGTGAAGAAGTTTCTCCTCATCTCAGTCCTAAATGGCTTACCCCTTATCCTTAGATTATGTCCCCTGGTTCTGGACTTCCCCAACATCAGGAACATTCTTCCTGCATCTAACCTGTTCAGTCCCGTCAGAATTTTATATGTTTCTATGAGATCCCCTCTCATCCTTCCAGTGAATACAGGCCCAGTCAATCCAATCTCTCCTCATATGTCAGTCCTGCCATCCCTGGAATCAGTCTGGTGAACCTTTGTTGCACTCCCTCATTAGCAAAAACGTCCTTCCTCAGATTAGGAGACCAAAACTGAATACAATATTCCAGGTGAGGCCTCACCAAGGCCCTGTACAACTGTAGTAAGTCCTCCCTGTTCCTATACACAAATCCCCTAGCTATGAAGGTCAACATACCATTTGCCATACCCCTAGCAGAGGACAGCAAACCGTTCACGGCATTCACGACACATGATGGTCTGTATCAATATTGATGCATGCGCTGCAGACTATCTTCTGCACCATGTGCATTTGAGAAGATTGTCACTACTATGCTAGCAAGCATAGAGGGAGCCCTCAATCTGCTTGATGATATCGTCATCCATGGACAGACAATGGAGGAACATGACCAGCGACTTCACACAGTTACGGCTAGACTTGCTACACATAACATTACACTTAATGCCGATAAGTGTACATTCGCTGCTGGAGATGCAAACTTTTTGGGCTACAGAGTCACAGCACAAGGTGTCAAACCAACGCTTGACAACATTGATGTGATCCAGCGAATACAGGAGGCTACCAACGTCAAAGAACTTTCATCATTCCTCGGCACTTGCAATTTCTATCTGAAGTTCGTCCCGCAATATGCGTACATTGCTGAACCACTTCGCAAGTTGCTGCAAAAGGACGTTCCTTGGGAATGGACAGATTCCCAGGCTTAGGCATTCACCACGCTTAAGGAGAAAATCATATCCCCTCCTATCCTCGCACACTTTGATCCAAATGCCACTACGTATGTCACCACGGATGCATCAGGCACTGTCATAGGTGCTGTGCTCTCGCAATGGATTGACGGCCTGGAACGCTCAGTAGCCTTCGCCTCTTGCACGCTCTCGTCTGCAGAATTTAAGTACTCTACAGGGGAACACGAAGCACTTGCTTGCATCTACACATGTGAACGCTGGTACATCTACCTCTATGGCAGGAAATTTACCCTCTTTACAGATCACCAAACGCTAACTACTCATTACAACTGGATCTGGGCACAGACCACGACGAATCTGCCGATGGTCAGATCACCTTCATCAGTATAACTTTGATGTACAGTACTTCGCTGGCAGTTGCAACCAAGTAGCTGACATACTCAGCTACTTGACAGCTGTTTCGGACTCTGGTGCTGATTTGTTCACAGATGATGACACCTATGTCACGTCAATCATCACTCAGTCCATCAGAAACATTGTCTCCAATGACAAACTCAAAACCGAATCACAGAGTGATGCTACGCTCCAGCTCGTGTGCCACTTCCGCCAGACTGAATGGCCTAAGCAAATTCCGGAAGAGCTGAAAATCTTTCACAGACTTCGCGATGAATTTTCCATTTGGAACGATGGCTGCCTAGCTCATGGTGATAGAGCAGTGATTCCCAGTCGCTTCAACAGCACATTCTCTCATTGGCACACGATGGACACCCTGGCATTGACTGCATGAAGCAGAGATGTCACGATTCAGTATGGTGGCCTGGGATTGACATGCGCAACGAGGAGATTGTCTCACACTGCAAAGCATGCAGTCTAAGCGAAAAGGCCACAAACATCTGACCAGCGCCAATGAAGCCCATTCCATAGCCACAAAGACTATGGCAACAACTTCAGTTGGATATCTTCGGTCCAGTTGAAGCAGCTCCACAGCACCAGCATTTCCTTGTTGCAGTACATGACCTGCAGTCCAAATGGCCAGAAACCATTACAACAAAGTCAGTGACCTCATCAACGATCGTCACTATTCTGCAGCATATGTTCATGAAGTGGAGCCTCCCAGAGTTCATAATCACTGACAATGGACCACAGTTTGTGTCCAACCAGTTTGCGGATTTCCTCACTCGTCATGCTATCAATCATTGCCTTACTGCTCGGTACAATCCACAAAGCAACGGAGGTGGTGAACGATTTAACCGCGTCATCAAAGAGGGTTTGAAAGCCAACCTCGCAGCAGGCCAAACATTTGACAAAACGGTTCAAACCATTCTCCGCACATACCATTCGACAAAGCACTCGCTAACGGGGAAGACGCCCACTGAGCTCATGACTGGGTGGAACCTTCGCTGGCTATTCTCAAACCCCCAGCCAAACCTAGCGTGAAGATAACCACACTCGCATTCCAGATTTCGGAATGCCAACGAAAAGTGAAGTCGTATACTGATACAAAATGATGTGCTCAAAAGCCCGAACTGAAGAACGGAGATTGGGTCACAGTTAAGCGCTATTATATCTTCAGTGCAACTCACAAACACACACAAGCCTAAAGATGGCAGAACACTCCAGATCTTGAGTCAGGTGACCTATTCCCTCTTTATTTGTACACAGCACTGGCTGTAGTGCCACAGTAGTCCACAGGTGGAGCTATATATATTACACTTCTCCCTCCTTAATGAAGAAGTAATTATAACAAAATAATCATCATACAAACTTGCATGGTTATACATAACAAAAGATATGGACATATTTTGCCATATTTACAAATCAAGCTTAACCGCTTGTTTTCTGTTTCGAAGAGAATACCTTCACTCTTGAACAGAACCTTCCAAACATGGTGTTGAATTTAAACTCATTTGAGGCTGATTCTGAGGAAAGTTGTCCTCCAAGAGATGCTCCTGATTTCCATTTAAACTATCTCTAACTTCAAACTGTTTGTCTGATTGACTCGGACTCAGACGTAAATTCTGACTTTCTCTTGGATTTGTTTTCAATACATTGGATGCACGATATGCTACTGATACTTTACTTGTATTAAAACCATCTGATCAGTCAGAAATAATTGAATCATTCCCACCTTCAACTACTTTCATGTCTGTAGGTAAAATATGATCAATGTGAACAAACCTAACCTGTCCATGATCAAACATCGTGACCAAATATGTGCGAGGACCACATATTTTCACCATTCTTCCTGGTGACCATTTTAACTATTTATGGTGATGGTTCTTCACTCTCACCTTCTGATTTAATTTCACACTTCTCTCTTTTACTCTACCTCTATCATGATTCTCTTTCTGTCTTAATTGTTTCTCTTCTACGGACTGTGCCAAATTTGGTTTTAACAACGAGAATCTGGTTCATGGTTGTCCTTTGAGAAACAACTCTGCTGGTGTTCTACCATTAATTATATGAGGAGTATTATGATACGTAATTAGAAAATTAGCCAATTTGTGGTCCACTGACAACTGTCGTTTCTTTGGATTTGGATCCAACATCTGTTTGATGAGGGCACGTTTTACAATTAGTATTGTGCGCTCTGCTGCACCATTTGAAGCAGGGTTGTAGGTGGAACCTTGGTATATTTCACACCATTTTTGCTCGTGAACTGTGCAAATTCTTCTGAACGAAATTGTGCTCTATTATCAGAAACAATTTCTTCTGGGAGGCCAAATGAAGAAAATAATTTTCGTAAAATGTCTAGGACTAGAGCCTCCACTTTTTTTGCATGCTTAACACCCACTTAACACCCATTTTACCACTGAAATGACATATAACGCCCATATATGACCCATTTTGGCACATAATGGAAACTGACGGGCATTTTTTTAAACTTATCGCCGAGCATTACTTTCCCCATGTGATTAACGTCGGGAAAAAATATTACCGCCCGTCCACTTTTTTTGGGCGGAATCATCAGAATGGGCGGAATCAATGCCCATAATATCACCCAGCGTTACTTTCTGCATGGAATTAACGCCGAAATTCAATAATACCGCCCGCCCAATTTTTTTGTCGTAAAGAGCACATTTGGTGAAACTAACGCTCACGAGATCACCCACCGTCACTTTCCCCACCTTGCACACATATTGCCCACAATATCGCTCGGCCAGAAAAACGCACACAAAAAGTGGAACTGTTCTGAAAGAATGCCAGCAGTGTGGCTGGCATTTTTTAAATCCCACTCTTACGTGAGGAGCTGAAATCTGAACGATTTGCCTGAAACAGCGTTGATGTGAGTGACAATGCTGACACACTGCTGTGTGTGTGCAGTTCAGACATCATTGGTGCCCATCAACTTGGTGCCAGTCAAAGTTTATGTTGATTGATGTTAAGTTGTATTTAACCCTTTCATGTTAAGGAATCAACAGTGTGTAACGGTGCAGCTATCTGAGACAATGCGCAACAAGGTTATGTTCAATAACAAAAATTTTATACCAACATTGGTCTGAAATCATAAGTATCACAGGCCATTAACACCCAAACCCCGCCCACACCCCACTTTTTCCACCATTGACATCAATCAAATGTTCAACACGTCCAGCAACACAGAATACAAAGGCAAAGCAGGAGCGTGGTCCCCAGCCTCCATATATTACAACAAATTGCGTACACCCAGATGGAGATATAACACAGTCATCACCTGCACACATGCACCTCACTTTCCTTCCCCCCTCCCCATCTTCTCCCCACCTCTACCCCTTCCCCTCCTCGGTCCACGGCGCCTGGCCGAGGAGCTCCTCAGGCGGTGCCTCATTGGGGGGGATGAAGGCAGATGTGGTGGTTGCATGGGTACGGGAGCAGGCGGTGCCGAGGGGGCAACATTCTCTGATGCCGAAGCAGGATCTTGGTCCTTGCTCTCATCCGTCGTTCACAGTGGTGGTGCGGAACCAAGGAGTGGAGCGCCGCACTCGGGGACCACTGGGAGGCTGTGGCAGCAATGTTTCTGGCTATCACATCCAGGGCCTCCGCCATCCGCGGAATGTACTCGGTCATGGTGGCCAGCTGTCGGAATATGCCCACCAATGCTTCGATGAGCTGGTCACCAATGTCTACAGACCTCCTGGACAACTGTACCATCTCTCCGCTATCATGTGGCGCTCGTTGAATAGGCCTGCCGCGTCCACGGGACCTCTGTGGAGTTGGCGCCATCCTGGGGACAAATGGGGTGGCCTGTGGCGAGGTGCTTGGTGCTGGTACCTCCAGAGTGAAGGCAGAAATGACCGGAGGACCACTCGATGGCCTTGGGGTGGAATGGCTTCTGGAACGTGGTGATGCAGGTTCCTCGAAGTCTGCGCTCTCATCCGTGGAGAACAGAACCAGCGGATTGACGGGTGAGAATTGGAGCTCCTCAGCACCAGGCGTAGGATCGTCTGTCGACTCCTGCCCCGCGTCCCCACCTTCTGGCCTCTGTCGTCTAGCCTTGGGACGTGCTGCTGGCTGAGCTGAAAAACACAAATGAAGTTATTAGAGGAGAAATGGATGTTAGGGTCACAAGGTGATTCCAGCGCTACACACAGCATATGCACGAGAAAAGCACCACCGCTCTCAAAATCATCGCAGACATCATATTTCATGACCATCAACACATTTGCATTCCAATGATTTTCATCAGGCCATCATTATTTCTATGACCATTTTAGAAACCATCTATCATATATGATTGTTTGGATATGAGTGGGTGTGGCATCTATTGACTTTACATTACGCAATGCTGTAAACTTTACTCACATGGCATCACTTCAGGGTCTGCAGATGCATCCGTGGCTGTCCGGGGGTGCTTCCCCACGAGTGTGACACACTCCTCAATATCAGTGATGTCGCTGGGGACTGGTGGCCACCCACCCATTCGCCTCTGCACGGACCTCATCGTCGATAGCTTCTTCTGTAAAAGGTGACAGGACGACATGGCATGAGATCATTGCGTGATATCATTGCTAGGTACTGTCACATACACAGATACAAAAAATAACAGACAGATGTAATCATCATTATTAAGAAAATTATAGTTCTTTACCGAAAGACGTGCACCGTGACTGCAGGCTTTGAGTAAAACATTCCCGGTAAAAGTGAAAGACCTCACATCTAATGATAGTCACTCATGAATGTTACAAATCAAATTATATAAATACATAAGTACATGTAAATCAGTGTAATACTCTTGCAGATCCCACAAGGTCGTTCCATCGTTTGTGGCCGACGAGACCACCTCTGCTATCTCGGTCCATATCTTCTGGTATGCCTTTGAGGTGGGCTACCCATGCCCTTCCGGTGTCAAATCACCCCAGCGTAAGTCTCCCTCCTGCAAAAGGGAGGCATTTACATAGAAACATAGAAACATAGAAAATAGGTGCAGGAGTAGGCCATTCGGCCCTTCGAGCCTGCACCACCATTCAATAAGATCATTGCTGATCATTCACCTCAGTACCCTTTTCCTGCTTTCTCTCCATACCCCTTGATCCCTTTAGCATAAGGGTCATATCTAACTCTCTCTTGAATATATCCAATGAACTGGCATCAACAACTCTCTGCGGTAGGGAATTCCACAGGTTAACAACTCTCTGAGTGATGAAGTTTCTCCTCATCTCGGTCCTAAATGGTTCACCCATTATCCTTAGACTGTGTCCCCTGGTTCTGGACTTCCCCAACAGCAGGAACATTCTTCCTGTATCTAACCTGTCCAGTCCCGTCAGAATTTTATGTTTCTATGAGATCCCGTCTCATCCTTCTAAACTCCAGTGGATAAAGGCCCAGTCGATCCAGTCTCTCATATGTCACTCCAGCCATCCCGGGAATCAGTCTGGTGAACCTTCGCTGCACTCCCTCAATAGCAAGAACGTCTTTCCTTAGATTAGGAGACCAAAATTGAACACGATATTCCGGGTGAGGCCACACCAAGGCCCTGTACAACTGCAGTAAGACCTCCCTGCTCCTATACTCAAATCCACGAGCTATGAAGACCAACATACCATTTGTCTTCGCCACCGCCTGCTGTACCTGCATGCCAACTTTCAATGACTGATGTACCATGAAACCCAGGTCTCGTTGCAGCTCCCCTTTTTCTAATCTGCCGCCATTCAGATAATATTCTACCTTCATGTTTTTGCCCCCAAAGTGGATAACCTCACATTTATCCACATTATACTACATCTGCCATGCATTTGCCCACTCACCTCGCCTGTCCAAGTCACCCTGCAGCCTCTTAGCGTCCTCCTCACAGCTCACACAACCACCCAGCTTAGTGTCATCTGCAAACTTGGAGATATTACACTCTATTCCTTCATCTAAATCATTAATGTATATTGTAAATAGCTGGAGTCCCAGCACTGAGCCCTGCGGCACCTCACTAGTCACTGCCTGCTATTCTGAAAAGGACCCGTTTATCCCAACTCTCTGCTTCCTGTCTGCCAACCAGTTCTCTATCCACGTCAGTACATTACCCCCAATACCATGTGCTTTAATTTTGCACACCAATCTCTTATGTGGGACCTTGTCAAAAGCCTTTTGAAAGTTCAAATACACCACATCCACTGGTTCTCCCTTGTCCACTCTACTAGGTACATCCTCAAAAAATTCCAGAAGATTTGTCAAGCATGATTTCCCTTTCATAAATCCATACTGACTTGAACCAATCCTGTCACTGCTTTCCAAATGCGCTGTTATTTCATCTTTAATAATTGATTCCAACATTTTCCCCACTAGGGATATCAGGCTTACCAGTCTATAATTACCCATTTTCTGTCTCCCTTCTTTTTAAAAAAGTGGTGTTACATTAGCTACCCTCCAGTCCATTGGAACTAATCCAGAGTCAATAGACTGTTGGAAAATGATCACCAATGCATCCACTATTTCTATGGCCACTTCCTTAAGTTCTCTGGGTGCAGACTATCAGGCCTCGGGGATTTATCAGCCTTCAGTCCCATCAATTTCCCTAACACAATTTCCCGCCTAATAAGGATATCCTTCAGTTCCTCCTTCTCACTAGATCCTCGGTCACCTAGTACTTCCGGAAGGTTATTTGTGTCTTCCTTCGTGAAGACAGAGCCAAAGTATTTGTTCAATTGGTCTGCCATTTCTTTGTTCCCCATTATAAATTCACCTGAATCTGAATGCAAGGGACCTACGTTTGTCTTCATGAATCTTTTTCTCTTCACATATCTATAGAAGCTTTTGCAGTCAGTTTTTATGTTCCCAGCAAGCTTCCTCTCATACTCTATTTTCCCCCTCCTAATTAAACCCTTTGTTCTCCTTTGCTGAATTCTGAATTTCTCCCAGTTCTCATGTTTGCTGCTTTTTCTGGCCAATTTATATGCCTCTTCCTTTGATTTAACACTATCCTTAATTTCCCTTGTTAGCCACGGTTGAGCCATCTTCCGTTTGATTTTACTCCAGACAGGGATGTACAATTGTTGAAGTTCATCCATGCGATCTTTAAATGTTTGCCATTGCCTATCCACCGTCAACCCTTTAAGTATCATTTGCCAGTCTATTCTAGCCAATTCACGTCTAATACCATCGAAGTTACCTTTCCTTAAATTCAGGACCCTAGTCTCTGAATTAACTGTGTCACTCTCCATCTTAATAAAAAATTCTACCATATTATGGTCACTCTTCCCCAAGGGGCCTTGCACAACAAGATTGCTAATTAGTCCTTTCCCATTACACATCACCCAGTCTAGGATGACCAGCCCTCTAGTTGGTTCCTCGACATATTGGTCTAGAAAACCATCCCTAATACACTCCAGGACATCCTCCTCCACCGTATTGCTATCAGTTTGGTTAGCCCAATCTATATGTAGATTAAAGTCGTCCATGATAACTGCTGTACCTTTATTGCACGTATCCCTATTTTCTTGTTTGATGCTGTCCCCAACCTCACTACTACTGTTTGGTGGTCTGTACACAACTCCCCCTAACATTTTCTGCCCTTTGGTATTCTGCAGCTCCACCCAGACAGATTTCACATCATCCAAGCTAATGTCCTTCCTTACTATTGCGTTAATTTCCTCTTTAACCAGCAACGCTACCCCAACTCCTTTTCCTTTCTGATTATCCTTCTTGAATGCTGAATACCCCTGGATGTTGAGTTCCCTGCCTTGGTCACCCTGGAGCCATGTCTCTGTGATGCCAATTATATCATCTTCATTAATTGCGGCATTTGCAGTTAATTCGTCCCCCTTATTACGAATACTCCTCGCATTAAGGCACAGAGCCTTCAGGCTTGTCTTTTTAGCACACTTTGCCCTTTTAGAATTTTGCTGTAATGTGGCCCCTTTTGATTTTTGCCTTGGGTTTCTCTGCCCTCCAGTTTTACTTTTCTTCTTTCTATCTTTTGCTTCTGCCCCCATTCTACTTCCTCTGTCTCCATGCATAGGTTCCCATTCCCCTGCCATAATAGTTTAACCATATTTGGCTCATCCGAGAACCTCCTGGCTCTTTTGCACCCTCCAATGTGCTCCTCTCCCACCTCACAGCTCTCTCCAGCATCTGTCTCCACAGCCTCCTCCTCTCTCTCTATTATAGGCCAAATTCGGTCAAATATGTGGCTGGTAACAGCTACTTTTTGTTTGCCTACTTGCTGTGAAGCTCTAAAGTCTACCTGCTTCCTCCCAAAGCAGTCACACCATACCTAGACAGGCCTTCAGACCCTCTGAGCTCCCTCTCTCTCTGTCTCCTCTACTGCACATGTCATGATGACCCTTGACCTCCAGATTTGGGGGAATCGAGCATTGCCATGCCGTTGCTAAGGACAGCCACATTTTATGGCAGGAAGTCAAAAAAATTTAACGCTACCGCCCATTTGATATCACTCGCGGTAATGCCCATTTTCAAAAATGGAAACTAGGGGCTGGACTTTCCACTTCTCATCGCCCATCCAAGGCCCATCTATCGCCCAAAACGGACCTCTATTGCCCATTTTGAGGAAAAAGTGGAAACTAGGCCCAAAACATCGCTGAAAAAACAGGTGCCCAAGTTTCGGCTCAATTCGCCGAAATGATCGCTGAACTGATCGTCCACACAAGGCCCATCCCAAGTTTCGGCACCTAGCATGCACTTCACTGGGCTGATGCAAGGCCAAAAAGATCGCTGAGAAATAGTTGCTTTTACTGGGCTTAACAGAAGGAAATGGGCACTATGGATGCCGTTTTGAAGATCGGAGGAAGGGTGGAGACAACAGAAAAAAAGGAGCCAAATAGTTGCGAGTTATTTAGAGAGTTATTTAAAGATAATTCAACTCAGAATATTAGATTATGGTATATATAATATATTAGGTATTGTATCGGCAGTTTTTTTTTGAAAAGTCCTCTTATAGATAGTGAAAATAATTACTGATATTGTTGGGGCCTATAGACTGACTGGTATAGAGTGTAGAGAGTACAATAATTAGAGAGTAGAGATATTAGTTTAATTTAGTGAAAGTAATTATTGATGGTGATTTCCCTGCCATTACTTGTAATGCTCACACGCTAGTTATTGAAAGGATCAATCGAAGAGGTGACAGAGTAATGCGTAGACGGAGACAAAGACAGAGGAGGAGACCGTACAGCCAATGAAGGTACTTGGAAAAGCAATCTTACCTGAACTTGTCTGAAAATGCTTGTCTTAGGAGGCTGCAATTCCGGAAGGAGGTTATCGATGAGATATGCCAATTCGTCAAGGGTGATCTGCAGCCTTCCAGCACCATCAGAACCGCACTGTCCATTGAGGTAAAGGATAGCCTTCTACACATCAGGATCTTTTCAAGCTTCAGCTGGCGACATCTGCCATATCTCTCAGCACGCTATACACTGCTGCATTCGACAGGTGACTGAAACCCTTTACGCTCGCAGGATGGACTTCATAAGCTTCCCAATGACCAGGGAGGCACAGACCGAGAGGGCTTTGGGTTTCTACAGGATATCACACTTCCCCAAGGTACAGGGAGCAATAGACTGCACGCACATTGCCCTGAAAGAACGCAGAGGTGTTTCGTAACAGAAAGGGGTTCCACTCCCTAAATGTGCAGCTTGTTGTCGACCACAACCAAATAATCATGACAGTAAATGCTACATTTCCTGGCAGCATCCATGATGCGCACATCCTACATGAGAGTGCCACCGCTGACCTGTTTGTCAATCAGCCAGAAGGTCACGGTTGGATGCTGGGGGATAAAGGATATGGCCTTGCCAGTTGGCTCATGACCCCTCTGCGTAATCCCGTCACTGAAGCAGAGAAGCATTATAATGAAAGTCGCATAGCGACATGCAACACTGTTGAAAAGACAATTGGAGACCTAAAGCAGTGCTTCAGATGCCTGGATCATTCTGGAGGCAGCCTACAGTACCACCCTGACCAGGTCGCTGAGTTTATTGTGGTGTGTTGCATGCTGCATAACCTAGCTATAAGGAGAGGACAAATAATGTCAGACCGGGCTGCAGGTCCACCTCCAGAAGGAGAGGAGACGGAAGAGCCAGCCGGCGAGGATGAAGAGGACTAAGAGGCGGAAGAGGACGCAGGCGAGGACCTAGGGGAGCGCAATCAGCCTGATGATCTAGTACCGGTACCACCACAGTCCTCCCGAAGACCAGTAGCCAGGGGCAGTTACACAGATGCTAAGTTGTTGTGTCAGCAGCTCATTTATGAACGCTTTGCATGAACTATCATTGTGGATATTCAAATGTTCATTTACAGATAGGGTTAATCAAAAGTTTCATTTGCATGGGGTTTCATTTTTGTCTTGCCTGCACTGGCCTGGCATCAGCATTAATGCTTCGTTTAAGTAAAGTTTAAGTAAAGTACAGCTATAATAAAAGATTGAACAAATAATGATGAACAACTGTAAATATGTTATATGAAAATGTTATCCTTAGTGTAAATAATGTAACTAAGAGAGAAGGCACAACAATTGTTGAATTAAATTTAAAAAATTTATTAACACAACGAACAAATGAATTTAAAAAAAATTAGTTAGCAACGCCCTCCCTTCTCCCACCCCCCCCAAACCCACCCTTCCCCCAAACCCCAAACAACCATGAACAAAACGTTAACAATTTTCAAACAACCATGAACAAAACACAATTTAACAATGACATTGAAAACACACCCCCCCTCCCTACCTGCGGTCATGTTTCCCTCCAGGTCTCTTCCCACCCCGTGTTTTTACACCACCCGCCCATTTTGGTCTACGCAGACCGACACGAACGGGTTGTGCAGCATGGGGCAGCAAGACTTCCTGCCGTGGTGGAGGTGAAGGAGTGGAAGCAGAAACCTGAGGCTCCACTTCCGAGTCAGGAAGAATTGTGTCCTCCGTACTCACTTGCGTGCTTGGGGTCTCGCTGCATCTGACACAACACCTTGGGGTGCAGCGCCGTGTCCAGCCAGCAATGCATGCCGAAGGGGTCTGTTCACGTATCGCCTCCAACGTATCCCGTGCTGTCTCGGTTTGCACAGAAGACCAGTTGGAGAAGTTTGTGCTGAACTCGCTCCAGGTTGTTGGGAACTGGCTCCAATTAGTGGAGAAACCCTCGAAGCCCTGAATAAGGTCGCGACCAATGGCGACCGTCTCCCTGCACAGGGATATCAAGCACTCCGCCTGCCCCTCCGAGGTAGGCGATTGCTCACCTCGCTGACACGATCTCCGTGGGGTCAGCGTGTGCAAAATGTCGCCACCTGCACACCACTTGGTCCCATGCCTCATCCATCTCAATAGAGATGACCGCAGGTTGTTCCCCCCCACCCCACCCCCGACAAAAATGTTTGTTTCCTCCTCCTACTCCTCCTCTTCCTCCTCCTGCTCTTCCTCCACACTAACTATTGCCTCATGTTCCTCCTCTTCCTCCTCCGAGGTGGTTGATGCTGCAGATGGTGCAGGAGGAGTGGATGGCTCCACTGACATGACCTTATCAGGTTGACCTTAAAAAGACGAATGACATTTCTAAACAACTTATTAGGACATTAACGGTGCTCATTAATAGTAAACATTAAATATCAATATTTTTCAATAACCCATAACATAACAATACTTTTCAATGCTCCATATGCACAAGGATTCACCAGGGCTGCCATGACATCAAGAGTACATGAAAAGTATATTGAACATTGCATTATAATTGCAGGACATTACATGTGTAACAAAGATAGATTTTTAAACTGTCTTTAATAATGTTTGACACAGTGCACAGTTCCCATTACTCACAAGACTCAAGGGTGGGTTCGGCCACACCACGGGCCGTGACCGAACGGCTGTCCGATCCCATTAAAGCAACTGCAAGCTCCTCATATTCCGACAGCGGCTGTATATGAACAGAGCTGCCCCCGCCCCCCCATCCTCCTCTGCTCGGCGCGATTGATAGACATCTTCTTCTGCAAATGAGAAGAGAACATGCATGGCATAAGCTAATGGGCTTGGTAATTGTCATGTATTCAACTGTAATTGTAACCCATGTATAAACTGACCTAAGTTGTACACCGTGAGAACATTGACCACTAGGTGGTGAACTTGTGGGAGATACTCCTAACCTGGACTTTCAGGTAGAAAAGGGGAAGCTCCACCCACCTTCATTACTTCAGTGCTGGCTAAAAAAGGTTACTGGTCACAGAGTGAGCTTCTCTCAAGTATGGGCCTCGTGTGCGTTTATACTGTATAGTAAGGACATATTATTGGCGACGAGAAACTGGGATTTAAACCACGCGACCATGGCCACTAGCAGCACAGATGAGAGGTACTGTGTTGGTGATGATTGGGACGATTTTATTGAGAGACTACAGCAAAGTTTCGTCACGAAGGAATGGCTGGGACAGGATTCGGCCGACAAACGCAGGGCTCATCTCCTGACGGTTTGTGGATCCAGGACGTACTCCCTGATGAAGGACCTTCTAGCGCCAGAGAAGCCGGCAGAGAAGACTTTTGAAGAGCTCAGTAAGTTGATCGGGGAACACTTTAAACCGGTGAGCAGCATGCACATGGTGAGACACCGGTTTTACACACTCCGGCGGCGAGAAGGGCAAAGCATTCCAGACGTCGTGGCAGATCTCCGGCGCCTGGCGAGCCTATGTAAGTTCCCAGATGCATGCAGAGCAGAGATGCTGCGAGACTTTTTTATTGAGGGCATCAGGCATGCTGTGATTTTCAGGAAACTGATTGCGACCAAAGACTTGACCCTGGAAACGTCGGCTTTGATGGTCCAGACATTTATTTCAGGGGAGGAAGAGACCAGAATGATGTTTGACAAAAATCTTGGTTTAAATGCAGCAAATGGACAGGGAGTCAACATTGTTAATGCGGCACACAGTTCTCCAGGCAGACAGGGGCAATCGGACATGCCCCAGCATGTAGTCGAACCCAAAGGGGGAATTCAACAGAGACAATGGCTAGCTGAACGGCGATTCATGCCATCGCAAGGGACAATGCGGCCAGTAATGGGGCCATCAACACTAGTCAATGGTGCGCTGAAGGACAGTTACAGAGAGAGTCAGAGACGATCGACTGGTAATGGACTTTTTGTTTCCAACAACGGCTCATGTTGGAGGTGTGGAGGCAAACACACAGCCAGAGCTTGCGGGTATCAGCAATATACCTGCAGAAACTGCAACATCAGCAGTCACTTGGCACGTATGTGCAGGAAGCCTGCAGCCAGGTTGATGTACGAGGAGGACGGGGATGATGTAAGCCCTACGAGGCCAAATGGACACTGGGGGAAATCGCTGGAAGCTGAAGTTCAGCGAGTTCATGTGGAGCACATATACAGATCATACACCAGGACGCCACCGATAATGATGAAAGTGCTCCTCAATGGCATCCCAGTATCAATGGAGCTAGACACAGGGGACAGCCAGTCCCTGATGAGTATCAAACAATTAAACAAGTTGTGGGCATCCAAGGCCAGGAGGCCAAAATGATTGCCAATTGACGCACAGCTACGGACATATACAAAGGAGATCATTCCGGTTCGAGGCAGCGCCACGGTAGTCGTGGCCCACAAAGATTCGGAGAACAGGTTGCCACTCTGGATTGTCCAAGGGGATGGTCCCGCACTGCTGGGGAGGAGTTGGCTGGCTGTCATGAACTGGAAATGGGGTGATGTCAATGACATTTCTTCTGTGGAGCAAATATCATGCTCACAGGTCCTGGACAAATTTGACTCACTATTTCAACCCGGCATTGGCACTTTCATGGGGACCAAGGTGGTGATTAACATAAACCCGGATGCCAGGCCAGTACACCACAAGGCCGGAGCAGTGCCGTACGTGATGCGGGAAAAGATAGAAGGCGAATTGGACCGCCTGCTGAGGGAAGGCATCATCTCGCCTGTTGAATTCAGTGACTGGGCGAGCCCAATTGTGCCGGTGCTCAAGGTGGATGTGTTGGTCAGGACATGTGGTGATTACAAGGCCAGCGTCAATCGGGTGTCACTCCAAGACCAGTACCCACTGCCGAGAGCGGAGGACCTCTTTACGACGCTATCCGGTGGCAAACCTTTCTCAAAATTGGACCTGGCCTCAGCTTACATGACCCAGGAGCTGGCGAGTGAGTTGAAGAAGCTGACCACCATCATGACACACAAGGGGTTGTTTGAGTACAACAGATGTCCGTTTGGGATTCGCTCGGCCGCCACGATCTTTCAACAAAATATGAAAAGCCTCCTCAAGTCAATTCCAAGGACAGTGGTTTTTGAAGACGACATCCTCATCATGGGTTGCGATACTGAAGAACACCTCCACAACCTGGAGGAGGTGCTTCGCAGACTGGATCGGGTAGGTCTGCGACTGAAAAAGGTGAAGTCCATCTTTCTAGCTCCAGAGGTAGAATTCCTGGGGATGAGTAGCAGCAGACGGGATCAGACCTACTGCGTCCAAAACGGAAGCGATCCAGAGAGCACCCAGACCCGGTAACACAACGGAGCTGCGTTCGTTCCTGGGGCTCCTGAACTATTTTGGTACCTTTCTTCCCAAATTGAGCACACTCTTAGAGCCGCTACACGTGCTCCTATGCAAAGGTCGTGAATGGGTCTGGGGGGACAGCCAGGAAAGGGCTTTTGACAGAGCATGAAATTCGTTATGCTCCAACAATCTGTTAACGCTACATGACCCATGTAAGAAACTTGTTTTAACGTGCGACGCGTCGTCCTATGGGGTCGGGTGTGTGTTGCAGCATGTTAATGCCAAGGGTCAGTTACAGCCGGTAGCTAATGCCTCCAGAAGTCTGTCCCAGGCAGAATGCAACTACGGGATGGTAGAAAAGGAAGTGCTTGCATGTGTATGTGCTGTAAAAAAAATGCACCAGTACCTGTTTGGCAGGAAATTTGAGCTGGAAACAGATCACAAACACCTAACGTCCCTTTTGGCCGACAACAAGGCCATGAATGCAAATGCATTGGCCCGCTTACATAGAAACATAGAAACATAGAAAATAGGTGCAGGAGTAGGCCATTCGGTCCTTCGAGCATGCACCGCCATTAAATGAGGTCATGGCTTAACATGCAACTTCAGTACCCCATTCCTGCTTTCTTGCCATACCCCTTGATCCCCCTAGTAGTAAGGACTACATCTAACTCCTTTTTGAATATATTTAGTGAATTGGCCTCAACAACTTTCTGTGGTAGAGAATTCCACAGGTTCACCACTCTCTGGTTGAAGAAGTTTCTCCTCATCTCGGTCCTAAATGACTTACCCCTTATCCTTAGACTGTGACCCCTGGTTCTGGACTTTAACCCAACATTGGGAACATTCTTCCTGCAACTAACCTGTCTAAACCCGTCAGAATTTTAAACGTTTCTATGAGATCCCCTCTCATTCTTCTGAACTCCAGTGAATACAAGCCCAGTTGATCCAGTCTTTCTTGATATGTCAGTCCCGCCATCCCGGGAATCAATCTGGTGAACCTTCGCTGCACTCCCTCAATAGCAAGAATGTCCTTCCTCAGGTTAGGAGACCAAAACTGTACACAATACTCCAGGTGTGGCCTCACCAAGGCCCTGTACAACTGTAGCAACACCTCCCTGCCCCTGTACTCAAATCCTCTCGCTATGAAGGTCAACATGCCATTTGCTTTCTTAACCGCCTGCTGTACCTGCATGCCAACCTTCGATGACTGATGTACCATGATACCCAGGTCTCGTTGCACCTCCCCTTTTCCTAATCTGTCACCATTCAGATAATAGTCTGTCTCTCTGTTTTTACCACCAAAGTGGATAACCTCACATTTATCCACATTATCCTTCATCTGCCATGCATTTGCCCACTCACCTAACCTATGCAAGTCACTCTGCAGCCTCATAGCATCCTCCTCACAGCTCACGCTGCCACCTAACTTAGTGTCATCCGTAAATTTGGAGATACTGCATTTAATCCCCTCGTCTAAATCATTAATGTACAATGTAAACAGCTGGGGCCCCAGCACAGAACCTTGCGGTACCCCACTAGTCACTGCCTGCCATTCTGAAAAGTACCCATTTACTCATACACTTTGCTTCCTGTCTGCCAACCAGTTCTCAATCCACTTCAGCACAATACCCCCAATCCCATGTGCTTTAACTTTGCACATTAATCTCTTGTGTGGGACCTTGTCGAAAGCCTTCTGAAAGTCCAAATACACTACATCAACTGGTTCTCCCTTGTCCACTCTACTGGAAACATCCTCAAAAAATTTCAGAAGATTTGTCAAGCATGATTTCCTTTTCACAAATCCATGCTGACTTGGACCTATCATGTCACCTCTTTCCAAATGCGCTGTTATGACATCCTTAATAATTGATTCCATCATTTTACCCTGAGCGATCTATAATTCCGTTTTCTCTCTCCCTCCTTTTTCAAAAAGAGGGGTTGCATTGGCTACCCTCCACTCCATACGAGCTGATCCAGAGTCTATGGAATGTTGGAAAATGACTGTCAATGCATCCGCTATTTCCAAGGCCACCTCCTTAAGTACTCTGGGATGCAGTCCATCAGGCCCTGGGGATTTATTGGCCTTCAATCCCATCAATTTCCCCAACTTCCCGACTAATAAAGATTTCCCTCAGTTCCTCCTTCTTACTAGACCCTCTGACCCCTTTTATATCCGGAAGGTTGCTTATGTCCTCCTTAGTGAATACCGAACCAAAGTACTTGTTCAATTGGTCTGCCATCTCTTTGTTCCCCGTTATGACTTCCACTGATTCTGACTCCAGGGGACCTACTTTTGTCTTTATTCACCTTTTTCTCTTTACATATATATAGAAGCTTTTGCAGTCCGTCTTAATGTTCCCTGCAAGCTTCCTCTCGTATTCTATTTTCCCTGCCCTAATCAAACCCTTTGTCCTCCTCTTCTGAGTTCTAAATTTCTCCCAGTCCCCAGGTTCGCTGCTATTTCTGGCCAATTTGTATGCCACTTCCTTGGCTTTAATACTATCCCTGATTTCCCTTGATAGCCACGGTTGAGCCACCTTCCCTTTTTTATTTTTACGCCTGACAGGGATGTACAATTGTTGTAGTTCATCCATGCGGTCTCTAAATGTCTGCCATTGCCCATCCACAGTCAACCCCTTAAGTATCATTCGCCAATCTATCCTAGCCAATTCACGCCTCATACCTTCAAAGTTACCCTTCTTTAAGTTCTGGACCATGGTCTCTGAATTAACTGTTTCATTCTCCATCCTAATGGAGGACACTCACGTTAGCCGCCTATGACTATACAATTCGGCACAGACCGGGCACTGAAAACTGCGCCGATGCACTCAGCAGGCTCCCACTAGCCACCACTGAGGGGGCAACCGAGCATGCTGCTGAGATGGTCATGGCTGTTGAAGCTTTTGAAAGCGAAGGCTCACCTGTGACAGCCCATCAGATTAAAGTCTGGACAAATAGAGACCTGCTACTGTCTTTAGTCAAGAAATGTGTCCTGAATGGGGACTAGGCAGCCACGTACGGGGCATGCCCTGAAGAATTCAAACCATTTCACAGGTGCAAAGATGAACTCTCAATTCAGGCCGATTGTCTACTATGGGGAAACCGAATAGTCATGCCCCAGATGGGCAGAGAGATGTTCATCAGAGGACTCCACAATGAGCACCCGGGCGTTGTCATGATGCAGGGCCTAAATGGCTCGCAGGCACTGTGATTGCCAATGAGGGGAATAGGATTCTGGTAGTTAAACTTACCAATGGACAAATCTGCCACAAACACGTGGATCAAACAAAAAGGAGGTTCAGCAACCCCACAGAAGAAGCAGAGGAAGAACACGATATAGAGTTCACACCTCTACAGGTGACCGAACACTAGAACCAAGCGAAGGGGAGCCCAATTACTGTGGGCAGTCCGGACAGGCCTGAGGCACCGCAAACAGCAGACACTCAGGTCAGCGCCCAACAACCGGAGCCCCAACTCAGGCGCTCTACAAGGGAACGTAAGCCACCAGAGAGACTTAACCTGTGATCCCAATAAGACTTTGGCGGGGAGGTGATGTCATGTATTCAACTGTTATTGTAACCCATGTATAAACTGATCTAAGTTGTACACCGTGAGAACATTGACCACTAGGTGGTGAACTTGTGGGAGACACTCCTAACCTGGACTTTCAGGTAGAAAAGGGGAAGCTCCACCCACCTTCATCACTTCAGTGCTGACTAATAAAGATTACTGGTCACAGAGTGACATTCTCTCAAGTATGGGCCTCGTGTGCATTTATACTGTATAGTAAGAATATATTCGTAATAAACATTTAAGAATGACAGATTTAAATTCAATGCCAGAGATGCAATGTTCGCTTCGAAATTTGCATTGCATTGCATATGAACAATATTTCATAATATAAAATTCAACTTACTGTTAGGATACATAAATTAATTCATAATTTAATTAATTAATACTATAAAGAAATGACATTCAAGATTCCAATTAAAATTTTCATGCATCATTAAAATATTACATATGTAACATTTAAAATATAACTTGCAGCTTATTCTGGCTGCTGCCAACAAGTTGTTCCACCGTTTCCGCCACCTGTCAGGTATCCTTACTTCATTTGATGCCGATGTCACGACATCGTACCCCGTGTCAAGTTGACCCATCTGCCCCATACAATATTAACCAGAGTCTCGTTGGCCTCCTTGCTGAAGGGTTTCGCCCTCTTTCTCTCAGTCTCACCCTCCATTTTAAAGTATAATTATATATAAGCACACTATTATATTTCAAAAATAATTTCAGTACTTTCAATGCAATAAAACACTGAAAAGTAAAATAATATAAATTATTTTTTACTCAAAAGAACTATTTTCCGTATGACTACACTCCAACCAACCCAACAAATCTCCTCTTTCTCTCTTCTTTCCTTCACTCGCTCTGTCTGCACTCTCTCTCTCTCTCTCTCTGACCCTCTCTGTACCTTCTGAGCATGTGTGATGACCCCTGACCTCTCAAAACACAGCAAAGAAATTCAACCAAAAAAAAATCCCACACATGCATAGAATAGTGTTGCTAGGGAAGCTTTTTTTTTTACTTCTGTTTTCATTGGGCAATCGTGAGATCGGTGAAAAATCACATCACCCATTTGACATCGCCAGGCTAAGGCCGAGTGGAAAATCGCAACAAAAAAAGGGGCCTTGTGCCGGCGATCAGCAAGGCCGAGACGTCCCACATCGCTGGAACAAGGCCTATTTTTGGGGGGCCTTAGCCACCTAGTGGAAAGTCTAGCCCTAGGTGTTTTGAGAATGGGCAAGAAGCCAGCAATTTGAAAACCCTTTTTTAATGTCAACGCTGGAAATAACGCCAATTTTTGAGCGATAAGCACAAAAGTGGAGGTTCTAGCCCCTAATGTTTTACTTGTTGTTATTTTCCACACTGGAAACACCTCGAACCACTTCGAATGGCTATCAATTGTTATCCTTCCAGTTCAGCAACATCGATATGTAGCCTTTGCCACAACCTGGGAGGCCATTTCCATGGCTGTAATGGTACTGATGGTGGTTTCTTGCTTACCGATTGATATGCCGTACACTAACTGATGATGTACTATCTTTATCTGACGATTCAGAAAGATAGACAAGAAGGGAAAGGAGGTGGGGTAGCTCTGTTAATAAAGGATGATATCAGGGCAGTTGTGAGAGAGGGAAATTGTGTTGGGGAAATTGATGGGATTGAAGGCCGATAAATCCCCAGGGCCTGATGGACTGCATCCCAGAGTACTTAAGGAGGTGGCCTTGGAAATAGTGGATGCATTGACAGTCATTTTCCAACATTCCATTGACTCTGGATCAGTTCCTATGGAGTGGAGGGTAGCCAATGTAACCCCACTTTTTAAAAAAGGAGGGAGAGAGAAAACAGGGAATTACAGACCGGTCAGCCTGACATCGGTAGTGGGTAAAATGATGGAATCAATTATTAAGGATGTCATCGCAGTGCATTTGGAAAGAGGTGATATGATAGGTCCAAGTCAGCATGGATTTGTGAAAGGGAAATCATGCTTGACAAATCTTCTGGAATTTTTTGAGGATGTTTCCAGTAGAGTGGACAAGGGAGAACCAGTTGATGTGGTATATTTGGACTTTCAGAAGGCTTTCGACAAGGTCCCACACAAGAGATTAATGTGCAAAGTTAAAGCACATGGGATTGGGGGTAGTGTGCTGACATGGATTGAGAACTGGTTGTCAGACAGGAAGCAAAGAGTAGGAGTAAATGGGTACTTTTCAGAATGGCAGGCAGTGACTAGTGGGGTACCGCAAGGTTCTGTGCTGGGGCCCCAGCTGTTTACACTGTACATTAATGATTTAGACGAGGGGATTAAATGTAGTATCTCCAAATTTGCGGATGACACTAAGTTGGGTGGCAGTGTGAGCTGCAAGGAGGATTCTATGAGGCTGCAGAGTGACTTGGATAGGTTAGGTGAGTGGGCAAATGCATGGCAGATGAAGTATAATGTGGATAAATGTGAGGTTATCCACTTTGGTGGTAAAAACAGAGAGACAGACTATTATCTGAATGGTGACATATTAGGAAAAGGGCAGGTGCAAAGAGACCTGGGTGTCATGGTACATCAGTCATTGAAGGTTGGCATGCAGGTACAGCAGGCGGTTAAGAAAGCAAATGGCATGTTGGCCTTCATAGCGAGGGGATTTGAGTACAAGGGCAGGGAGGTGTTGCTACAATTGTACAGGGCCTTGGTGAGGCCACACCTGGAGTATTGTGTACAGTTTTGGTCTCCTAACCTGAGGAAGGACATTCTTGCTATTGAGGGAGTGCAGCGAAGGTTCACCAGACTGATTCCCGGGTGGCGGGACTGACCTATCAAGAAAGACTGGATCAACTGGGCTTGTATTCACTGGAGTTCAGAAGAATGAGAGGGGACCTCATAGAAACGTTTAAAATTCTGACGGGGTTAGACAGGTTAGATGCAGGAAGAATGTTCCCAATGTTGGGGAAGTCCAGAACCAGGGGACACAGTCTAAGGATAAGGGGGAAGCCATTTAGGACCGAGATGAGGAGGAATTTCTTCACCCAGAGAGTGGTGAACCTGTGGAATTCTCTACCACAGAAAGTTGTTGAGGCCAATTCACTAAATATATTCAAAAAGGAGTTAGATGAAGTCCTTACTACTAGGGGAATCAAGGGGTATGGTGAGAAAGCAGGAATGGGGTACTGAAGTTGCATGTTCAGCCATGAACTCATTGAATGGCGGTGCAGGCTAGAAGGGCCGAATGGCCTATTCCTGCACCTATTTTCTATGTTTCTATGTTTCTATGTTTCTATGATATTGGCTCTAATGAACAAAATGTTGAATCGTTGTGGGTGGAGATTAGAGATAGTGAGGGGAAAAAGTCACTGGTGGGCGTAATTTATAGGACCCCAAATAATAACTTCACGGTGGGGCGGGCAATAATCAAGGGAATAATGGAGGCTTGTGAAAAAGGAACGGCAGTAGTCATGGGGGATTTTAACCTACATATCGATTAGTCAACTCAAATCGCACAGGGTAGCCTGGAGGAGGAATTCATAGAATGCATACGGGATTGTTACTCAGAACAGTATGTAACAGAACCTACAAGGGAGCAAGCTATCTTAGATCTGGTCCTGTGTAATGAGACAGGAAAAATAAATGATCTCCTAGTAAAAGATCCTCTCGGAATGAGTGATCACAGTATGGATGAATTTGTAATACAGATTGAGGGTGAGGAAGTTGTGTCATAAATGAGCGTACTATGCTTAAACAAAGGGGACGACAGTGGGATGAGGGCAGAGTTGGCTAAAGTAGACTGGAAACACAGACTAAACGGTGGCACAATTGAGGAACAGTGGAGGACTTTTAAGGAGCTCTTTCATAGTGCGCAACAAAAATATATTCCAGTGAAAAAGAAGGGCGGTAAGAGAAGGGATAACCAGCCGTGGATAACCAAGGAAATAAAGGAGAGTATCAAATCAAAGACCAATGCATATAAGGTGGCCAAGGTTAGTGGGAAACTAGAGGATTGGGAAAATTTTAAACAACAGCAAAGAATGACTAAAAAAGCAATAAAGAAAGGAAAGATAGATTACAAAGGTAAACTTGCGCAAAACATAAAAACAGATAGTAAAAGCTTTTACCGATATATAAAACGGAAAAGAGTGACTAAAGTTAATGTTGGTCCCTTAGAAGATGAGAAGGGGAATTTAATAATGGGAAATGTGGAAATGGCTGAGACCTTAAACAATTATTTTGCTTCGGTCTTCACAGTGGAAGACACAAAAACCATGCCAAAAATTGCTGGTCACGGGAATGTGGGAAGGGAGGACCTGGAGACAATCACTATCACTAGGGGGGTAGTGCTTGACAGGCTAATGGGACTCAAGGTAGACAAGTTCCCTGGTCCTGATGAAATGCATCCCAGGGTATTAAAAGAGATGGCGGAAGTTATAGCAGATGCATTCGTTATAATCGACCATAATCTCTGGACTCTGGGGAGGTACCAGCAGATTGGAAAGCAGCTAATGTAATGCCTCTGTTTGAAAAAGGGGGCAGACAAAAGGCAGGTAACTATAGGCTGGTTAGTTTAACATCTGTAGTGGGAAAAATGCTTGAAACTATCATTAAGGAAGAAATAGCGGGACATCTAGATAGGAATAGTGCAATCAAGCAGACGCAACATGGATTCATGAAGGGGAAATCATGTGTAACTAATTTACTGGAATTCTTTCAGGATATAACGAGCATGGTGGATAGAGGTGTACTGATGGATGTGGTGTATTTAGATTTCCAAAAGGCATTTTTTTAAGGTGCCACACAAAAGGTTACTGCAGAAGATAGAGGTACGCGGAGTCAGAGGAAATGTATTAGCATGGATAGAGAATTGGCTGGCGAACAGAAAGCAGAGAGTCGGGATAAATGGGTCCTTTTCGGGTTGGAAATCGGTGGTTAGTGGTGTGCCACAGGGATCGGTGCTGGGACCATAACTGTTTACAATATACATAGATGACCTGGAAGAGGGGACAGAGTGTAGTGTAACAAAATTTGCAGATGACACTAAGATTAGTGGGAAAGCAGGTTGTGTAGAGGACACAGAGAGGCTGCAAAGAGATTTGGATAGGTTAAGCGAATGGGCTAAGGTTTGGCAGATGGAATACAATGTCGGAAAGTGTGAGGTCATCCACCTTGGAAAAAAAAACAGTGAAAGGGAATATTATTTGAATGGGGAGAAATTACAACATGCTGCGGTGCAGAGGGACCTGGGGGTCCTTGTGCATGAATCCCAAAAAGTTAGTTTACAGGTGCAGCAGGTAATCAGGAAGGCGAATGGAATGTTGGCCTTCATTGCGAGAGGGATGGAGTACAAAAGCAGGGAGGTCTTGCTGCAACTGTATAGGGTATTGGTAAGGCCGCACCTGGAGTACTGCGTGCAGTTTTGGTCACCTTACTTAAGGAAGGATATACTAGCTTTGGAGGGGGTACAGAGACGATTTACTAGGCTGATTCCGGAGATGAGGGGGTTATCTTATGATGATAGGTTGAGTAGACTGGATCTTTACTCATTGGAGTTCAGAAGGATGAGGGGTGATCTTATAGAAACATTTAAAATAATGAAAGGGATAGACAAGATAGAGGCAGAGAGGTTGTTTTCACTGGTAGGGGAGACTAGAACTAGGGGGCACAGCCTCAAAATACGGGGGAGCCAATTTAAAACCGAGTTGAGAAGGAATTTCTTCTCCCAAAGGGTTGTGAATCTGTGGAATTCTCTGCCCAAGGAAGCAGTTGAGGCTAGCTCATTGAATGTATTCAAGTCACAGATAGATAGATTTTTAACCAATAAGGGAATTAAGGGTTACAGGGAGAGGGCGGGTAAGTGGAGCTGAGTCCACGGCCAGATCAGCCATGATCTTATTGAATGGCGGAGCAGGCACGAGGGGCTAGATGGCCTACTACTGTTCCTAATTCTTATGTTCTTATGTTCTTATTATCTAGACCTGGCCACCATAAGTAACTGCATGCAAAACTCTTGGCCAAGCACATTCCCAGGTGCTGGTCATAGAGGTCTCCTAATAATTTGGACCTGAATTTATTTGGTATAACTACTCTTGCACCCCACATGATACAATCTTTATCAACTGATAATTCATTCCTACGAATGAAGAATGGACGAATATCTTTGTATATTACCTGGTTTGGCCATCCATTTGCAATATAATCATACACCTTTGACATAACTGGGTCATGTTTGGTTGCTCTTCCAATCTCTTCAGCTGTGACTGGCAGTTTATCAATGTATGAAAAATAGAACCATTCTTCCCTATTGGGTGTAACTTGTGATGGGGAAGGTCAGACATAACATCAGCATTACTGTGATCAGCTGATTGTCTGTATTCAATATCATATATATATGCTGACAAAATCAAAGCCCATCTCTGCATTCGGGCTGCAGCTAAGATAGGAACTGGGGACTTTGGATGGAGGATTGTTGCCAGGAGCTTATGGTCCGTAATGATGGTAAACTTACGACCATACAAGTAATTGTGGAACTTCTTGACCCCAAAAATTAATGCCAAAGCTTCCCTTTCGATTTGCGCATAATTATGCTCACTGGCACTGAGAGTGCGTGAAGCAAAAGCAATTGGTCTCTCCTCCCCACTATGTAGTACATGAGAGATCACTGCCCCAACTCCATACGGAGAGGCGTCACATGCTAGCTTGATCTCCTTAGATACGTCATAGTGAACTAACATTGTGTTCTCTACCAATTTGCTTTTACACTCCTTGAATGTCCATTCCAATGGACCTGTTTTTTCAATAGTTCATTCAGTGGATGTAATACTGTAGCCAAATTTGGTAGGAACTTCCCATAATAATTCAGTGACATTCTTGGGAGTGGGTGCATTTCTGATTGCATCCAGCTTTCCCTTGGTTGGATGTAAACCATCTTTGTCTACTCTATACCCTAAGTACTCCACTGAATTTTGAAATAACTCACACTTGCGAGCAGCCACTCGTACTCTGTGCTTCTCTAGCTGTTTGAGAACTTCATTCAATATGTTATTATGAATTTGCCTATTTAGTGCTGAAATTAGTATGTCATCTAAATAACATATTACTCTTTCAATACCTTGCAAAATCTGGTTCATCACTCCTTGGAATATGGCAGGAGCGGAAGACACTCCAAATGGTAGCCTATTAAATTGATATGGACCTAGATGATTATTTATACTCGAGCATGACTTGGACAACTCATCTCGTTCAAGCTGTAAGTAAGCATTCATAAGATCCAACTTTGAGAAGATCTGACCACCTGACAGTGTTGTGAACAAATCTTCTACATTTGGCAATGTCATCATCATAGGCAGTCCCTCAGAATCGAGAAAGACTTGCTTCCACTCCTGAAGTGAGTTTTTTGGTGGCTGAACAGTCCAATGCAAGAGCCACAGACTCTGTCATAGGTGGGACAGATAGTAGTTGATGGAAGGGGTGGGTGGGACTGGTTTAGAAACATACAAACATAGAAAATAGCTGCAGAGTAGGCCATTCAGCCTTTCGAGCCTGCACCGCCATTCAATAAAATCATGGCTGATCATTCCCTCAGTACCCCTTTCCTGCTTTCTATTCATACCCCTTGATCTCTTTAGTCATAAGGGCCAGATCTAACTCCCACTTGAATATATCCAATGAACTGGCATCAACAACTATCTGCGGTAGGAAATTACACATGTTGACAACTCTCTGAGTAAAGAAGTTTCTCCTCATCTCTGTCCTAAATGGCCTACCTCTTATCCTAAGACTGTGTCCCCTGGTTCTGGACTTCCCCAACATTGGGAACATTCTTCCCGCATCTAACCTGTCCCGTCCTGCCAGAATCTTATATGTTTCTATGAGATCCCCTCTCATCCTTCTAAACTCTAGTGTATAAAGGTCCAGTTGATCCAGTCTCTCCTCACATGTCAGTCCAGCCATCCCTAGAATCAGTCTGGGGAACTTTCGCTGCACTCCCTCAATAGCAAGAATGTCCTTCCTCAGATTAGGAGACCAAAACTGAACACAATATTCGAGGTGAGGTCTCACCAAGGCTCTGTACAATTGTAGTAAGACCTCCCTGCTTCTATACTCAAATCCCCTAGCTATGAAGGCCAACATGCCATTTGCCTTCTTCACCGCCTGCTGTACCTGCATGCCAACTTTCAGTGACTGATGTACCGTGACACCCAGGTCTCATTGCACCTCCCATTTTCCTAATCTGCCGCCATTCAGATAATATTCTGCCTTCGTGTTTTTGCCCCCAAAGTGGATAACCTCACATTTATCCACATTATACTACATCTGCCTTGCATTTGCCCACTCACCTAACCTGTCTAAGTCACCCTGTAGCCTCTTAGCGTCCTCCTCACATCTCACACCGCCACCCAGTTTAGTGTCATCTGCAAACTTGGAGATATTACACTCAATTCCTTCATCTAAACCATTAAAATATATTGTAAAGAGCTGGATTCCCAGCACTGAGCCCTGCGGCACTCCACGAGTCACTGCCTCCCATTCCGAAAAGGACCCGTTTATCCCGACTCTCTGCTTCCTGTCTGCCAACCAATTCTTGATCCACGCCAGTACATCACCCCCAATACCATGTGCACCCCAATCTCTTATGTGGGACCTTGTCAAAGGCCTTTTGAAAGTCCAAATACACCACATCCACTGGTTCTCCCTTGTCCACTCTACAAGTTACATCCTCAAAAAATTCCAGAAGATTTTTCAAGCATGATTTCCCTTTCATAAATCCATGCTGACTTGGACCGATCCTGTCACTGCTTTCCAAATGCGCTGCTATTTCATCCTTAATAATTGATTCCAACATTTTCCCCACTACTGATGTCAGGCTAACTGGTTTATATTTACCCGTTTTCTCTCTCCCTCCTTTCTTAAAAAGTGCTATTACATTAGTTACCCTCCAGTCCATAGGAACTGATCCAGAGTCGATAGACTGTTGGAAAATTATCACCAATGCATCCACTAATTCTAGGGCCACTTCCTTAAGTACTCTGGGATGCAGACAATCAGGCCCCGGGGATTTATCAGCCTTCATCCAATCAATTTCCCCAACACAATTCCTGCCTGATAAGGATATCCTTCAGTTCCTCCTTTTCACTAGACCCTCGGTCCCCTAGTACATCAGGAAGGTTATTTATATCTTCCGTCGTGAAGACAGAGCCAAAGTATTTGTTCAATTGGTCTGCCATTTCTTTGTTCCCCATTATAAATTCGCCTGAGTCCGACTGCAAGGGACCTACGTTTGTCTTCACTAATCTTTTTCTCTTCACATATCTATAGAAACTTTTGCAGTCAGTTTTTATGTTCCCGGCAAGCTTACTCTCGTACTCTATTTTCCCCCTGCTAATTAAACCCTTTGTCCTCCTCTGCTGAATTCTAAATTTCTCCCAGTCCTCAGGTTTGCTGCTTTTTCTGGCCAATTTATATGCCTCTTCCTTGGATCTAACACTATCCTTAATTTCTCTTGTTAGCCACGGTTGAGCCACCTTCCCTATTTTATTTTTACTCCAGACGGGGATCTACAATTGTTGAAGTTCATCCATGTGATCTATAAATGTTTGCCATTGCCTATCCACCGTCAACCCTTTAAATATCATTTGTCAGTTTATTCTAACCAATTCACGCCTCATGCCGTCGAAGTTGACTTTCCTTAAGTTCAGGACCCTAGTTTCTGAATTAACTGTGTCACTCTCCATCTTAATAAAGAATTCTATCATATTATGGTCACTCTTCCCCAAGGGGCCTCGTACAACAAGATTACTAATTAGTCCCTTCTCATTACACATCACCTAGTCTAGGATGGCCAGCTCTCTGGACTTCCTCAACATCGGGAACATTCTTCCTGCCTCTAATCTGTCCAGTCCCGTCATAATTTTAAATGTCTCTCTGAGATCACCTCTCATTCTTCTGAACTCCAGTGAGTATAAACCTAGCCAATCCAGTCTTTCTTCATATGTCAGTCCTGCCATCCTGGGAATTAGTCTGGTGAACCTTCACTGCACTCCCTCAATAGCAAGCACGTCCTTCCTCAGATTATGAGACCAAAATTGCACACAATACTCAAGGTGTGGTCTCACCTAGGCCCTGTACAACTGCAGTAAGACCTCCCTCCTCCTATACTCAAAGCCTCTTGCTATGAAGGCCAGCATGCCATTTGCTTTCTTTACTGCCTGCTATACCTGCATGCCTACCTTCAGTGACTGATGTACCATGACACCCAGGTCTCGTTGCACCTCCCCTTTTACTAATCTGTCACCATTCAGATAATAACCTGCCTTCCTGTTTTTGCCACAAAAGTGGATAATCTCACACTTATCCACATTATACTGCATCTGCCATGCATTTGCCCATTCACCTAATCTGTCCAAGTCACCCTGCAGCCTCTTGGTATCCTCCTCACAGCTCACACTGCCATCCAGCTTAGTGTCATCTGCAAACTTGATATTACATTCAATTCCTTCGTCTAAATCATTAATGTATATTGTAAATAGCTGGGGTACCAGCACTGAACCTTGCGGCACCCCACTAGTCACTGCCTGCCATTCTGAAAAGGACCCATTTATTCCCATTCTTTGCTTCCTGTCTGCCAACCAGTTCTCTATCCACGTCAATATATTACCCCCAATACCATGTGCCTTAATTTTGCACACTAATCTCTTGTGTGGGACCTTGTCAAAAGCCTTTTGAAAGTCCAAATACAAGATATCCACCAGTGCCCAAACCAGAGTCATAAGCTCGCATCTTCACTTTCGCCTCCAAAACAGATCGGGTGAAAGTTCAGCCCTCACACCTACAAGCTCAATGATGGAACTCAATGGAACGCTCGTAGACTGATCCCAACTCACAGGCCAACAAACCAGCAGGATGGAACAGAGGCACCATTCTGTTCCCAACCAAAAACCTCGATCAAACACCACAAACTCCACGCCGGTCTCGGCGTATCAGAACACGGCCTGGTTATCTCAAGGACTTTGTCTGTTCATAGACTGTATTTTTCAGAAGGGGGGAAATACATTGTGTTCATACTCTATTTGTTTGTTACACGAACCTTCACTGGACAGGCATTAGGACCCTGCGGGAGCTATTCACAGTTGCTGTAAACGTGCTGGTTCATGCTGGTTCTGGGACACCATTTTGGGAGTTGCTATAAAGGACATAGTTAAGTTACTTTATTCCTGTTTCAGTTAGTCTGTTATTTACGTGCACAATAATATTCAAGACTGAGATCGATAGATTTTTGGATATTAAGGGAATCTGGGGATATGGGGCTAGGGAGGGTAAGTGGAGTTGAGGTAGAAGATCAGCTATGATCTTATTGAATGGTGAAGCAGGCTCTAGGGACCGTATGGCCTACTTCTGCTCCTATTTCTTATGTTATGGTATGTCTGCAGAGTCTGTGTGTGAAAAGTCACCAACTGGATGCACTGACTGTCCTCCTGAAGAGAAAGGATAGGAACCTCTGCAGCAGCCCTGTGTTTTCCTTCCACAAGCACGCCCATTCCCTGTGACAGCTTTTGGAGGAGTAGTGCTTCCTTTTCATTTTAATTTGCCACTATATGGGAGTTCTAGGCCTAAGGGCTCGGCTTCTTTGAAAGCTTCATTTGCAGGCGAAACAGGCGAAAAGAGGCAGCTGGCTGGCTAAGGGCAGGCCAAAATCGCAGGGCCCAGAGGTCATCCGTTGGCACCAAGGTTGGTCGCGGGAGAAGGGGGTGATTGGGGCCATTTCGGGGGTGGAAAGAGGGAGCCTGGGGCAGCAACAACTCAGACTTGCCTTGTGCACGCCTACTTCTCCAGGCCTCATTATGGTAATCTTTGACACGTGTTAAAATTCATCGGGGTCCTAATGACATCATAGAATTGCATGTATTAATGAGGCACCCACCTGAGTCATGTGGATGCTTCAGCCGCCTAACTAAGAAGCCAGTTAAGATGGGCCAGGTGAGAATCGAGCAGGAATGGGGCGGTAAGTCATTGCACAGCTATTTTAACCGCGCACCTGCCCAGTTCGCACCAGGGTTTTACCAGCACCAGCACACAACTCCTATGCATTTAGAGACTGTCAAGAATACATCTCCTTCAGCGCGCAATTTGTATGTGACCATTAGCACAAAATTATACAGGTCAATGCTAAATGCATAATTTTGTGCTAATGGTCACATGCAAGCCGCAGCCACAGTAGCCACAATATCTTTATCCTCAGACAATCAAGGCTGCCTACATTATTTGAATCACAAAGAAGATTGTAGGGTTGGCCTCTGGAATACAAAGGATACCCTTTACAGCCTTGTCTAATGATACATGTGAGACATCTATGGTCTCTAGTTCAAAATTGACACAACCAGATGTATAGAGCCACCAGGGTCATTATTATTAGAATCCTAAAACACTTTAAATCCCTCTCTATTAAGCCCTTCACAGCCTTCGGCCTTAAAACTGAGCTTAACAAATTTAGATCTTAACAACCGCTCCCATTTTCTCTCATAAAGCAGGTGCTGGTAATGGAGGATGGCTGCACCAGATCCACTGGGAGTGGAGGAGGTGCAGGCTGGTGCTTAAGTTGGGGATCATTGGTACATGGCTGGCGGGATGGTGCGCACCCCTGGTATCTACCAGCCTTTCTTTGCCACATTCCCAGGCTAGGGCAACCTGCTCCACTTTGCCAGATATTCCATGCTTCCCTCTCCCTCTGCTATTCTACTTGCCTATCTGAGCAGTATCCTGTTTCCCAAAAGCCTGCCACCTCCATTTGTGCCTGTGTTCTGTTCTTAAAAGCCTCTCACTCTGTATCAAAATGTCTGTTTGCCTCACAGACTGACAGAGATCAAATTACAATCATAGAAGTTTCTGTGGAGATATCACATGCACATTTATGCAGTGGTATCCCTTCCTGTTTATATGTGCATTAAGGTTGGTGAGTGAAACCTTCAGAGCCACATAGATTCCATCTATAATGTCCTAGAAACCTGCCAGTTGGTAAAGCTCGGTTCCCTCTCTAGTTTGTATATCCTTTCTCTTGGCAAACATGGCATCAGTCATTTACTTTATACCGGTATGAAATGCAGACTAGCTCATCGAGCAGTGGCTTGGAAGGAAGCTGTAGCATGGCATCTTAATGCCATTATGATCTACACAGATACGGGAGAAGCCAACCCAGTCCTTGAAATTGTCTGTAAGTCAGCCTGCAGCAAATTTTACAAGAATGCTTCCAGGGTTGAGGGACTTAATTTATTTACGTGGATAGACTGGAGAGGATGGAGTTGTTTTCCTAAGAGCAGAGAATATTGAGAGGAGATTTGATAGAGGTGTTTAAAATCATGAGGAGTCTAGACAGTAGACAGAGGGAAACATTGGCGAAAGGGTCGAGAACCAGAGAATACAGATTTAAGTTTGAAATGTAACAGATTCTTAAGGAAGTACAGGGAGCACTGAAAGGGGGAAGGGAGGAAAGAACAAAAGAGAAGGTCTGTGATAGGATGGAAGGCGGATTGAACGAGGGCCCCAAACACTCCTTCCAAGTGAAACAGCAATTTCCTTATACTTCTTTCAATGTAGTATACTGTATTCGCTGTTCACGATGGGGTCTCCTCTACATTGGGGAGACCAAACGCAGATTGGGTGACTGCTTTGCAGAACACCTTCGTTCACTCCATAAGCATGACCCTGAGCTTCCAGTCACCTGCCACTTTAATTCTGCACTCCAGTCCCACTCTGACCACAAGCTCGAGGACCAGCATCTCATCTTTCGTTTAGGCACTTTACACCCTTCTAGACTCAACATCGAGTTCAACAATTTCAGACCATAACCTCTGGCCATCTTTTGTTTTCTTTCCTCCCTTTTCTTTTTTACAAACTGCCCCCCTCCCTCCCCCACCCCCACCACCTTTTATTTTTATTCTCTCTGTTTCTCATGGCAGCTGGTGATTATTCCGTCATTCACATCCCATCGAGACTCATCTTTTGTTTCCTAACTTGTGCCATTACCGTCCCAATTTGGCCCATCATCTCTCAAAATTTCTCCTCTCTTCCACCCTATCACAGACCTTCCCTTTTGTTCTTTCCTCCCCTCCCCCTTTCAGTGTCCCTGCACTTCCTTAAGAATCTGTTACAGTTCGAACTTTTGCCAGTTCTGACGAAGGGTCATCGACCTGAAACATTAACTCTGTTTCTCTCCACAGATGCTGCCTGACCTGCTGAGATTTCCAGCGTTTTCTGTTTTTATTTCAGATTCCAGCATCTGCAGTATTTTGCTCTTGACACAGATTTAAGATGATTGGCAAAAGGACCAGAGACAACATGAGGAAAAACTTTTTAATGCAGCGGCTCGTTATGATCTGGAATTCACAGCCTGAAAGGGTGGTGGAGGCAGATTCAGGCAGTGCAATCCAGATCGTAAAAACTCGCTGCGTAAAAATATTTTTCCTTATGTCGCCTCTGATTCTTTTGCCAACCACCTTAAACCTGTGTCCTTTGGTTACTGAACCTTCTGCCACTGGAAACGGTTTATCTTTATGTACTCTATCAAACCCCTTCATGAATTTGAACACCTCTATCAAATCTCCTTTTAACCTTATCTGCCCCAAGGAGAACAACCCCAGTTTCTCTAGTCAAGTGCTCATGTTATATGGGTGAGGTATGCGCTGGGACTGGTATTATCTGAAAATCATGAAATTAACTAATTCTATCGCTTAAATGAGGCTTCCTTTTAGCTGAAGCAGTGATATTTTGAGTCAGCAAAATCATACCCATTGAAATTGGCATTCGACGAATTGGTGATGTAAGGAAGCGTGTTCACCACCAGTGATGAGCCACACCAGCCTTGTTACATCGGTCCTAATAATTGTATAAAGTCTTGGACTTATTCATCTCATCACTGTTTGTGGGGTCTTTCCGTGTGTAGAATGGCTGCTGTTTCCCGATATATTGGGAGTCACACCATTTTAAAGTAGTCCATTCTTTGAGATACTTCTAACGGCCATGATAAGACACTAAATAAATGTAAGTCCTTTTTTCTCTCTAAGCATATACACAACATGTTTTTCATTTTGATATGTGTACTCAGGGCTGAGTGCAGAAAAGGGCCTGGAGGAACTAGTTAACGAAGCATTAAAAGCTCATTAGCTTAATATGCTGCAGCTTCAAGTATAATTCTGTTCCACATGAAGTTCCCTTTTGAGTTTTAAATGCTGTCTGTTTGCATAATTGATTCCCAGTCTATGCTGAATTGGCTATGTCAAAGAGGGAAACAGTTAAGGTGCTGTAATTAGACTCAGTAATCCAGGGCGAGGGAGGGGACACTCAACCACAGTTTCAGCCCCTAATCACGATTCAGCAATCCCTGCTAGAAAGTATGTTTTTTGGTGTTGGGTGAAGGCTCGATTGTGGACCCCATGGTCATGGTAGTCTGCTAACAGAACGGCCATTTTGGTAAAGTAACGAAGAGCGACTGACACCCATGGAACCGCATCCCAGCAAGAGGCAGTGGCTTCGGGAAAAAGGGAAGAACGAAAATAAATCAAAACAATACTTAAATAATTGGTTTATGCAAAGAAAATGCTCAAGAAGAAAACATATTTTACAGAACAGAAAACGTATGTAACCTTCATCTTTCTGGTGTCACTCTGCAGAAGTACATTTTATTATAAATAGATTACTGACTCCACTGAAATAACACATGTTTTTAAACCACTCTGTTTTGGGCAAGATTTTCTTTTTGCCACAGATTTTGGCAGCAACATATTCTGTATCTGTTACTGAAATGGGTTTCAGTAAAGGAAGGCCACAATTTTGAATGTCTGATTTCAGGAGAAAAACAAAGATGCAAGGAGCTGCTTGATTCCCTCACAATATTTCAATTTGTAAATACAAAATTAAGTGAGTTTCTGACCAGGCAAAGCTGACATGTAAGCAAATAATGAATTTTGTCCATCCACCCAATCTGCTGGCCAAAAAATAAATGAAGCCATGTTGACTCAGAACATTTAAATGTGGAAATATAAAATTAACTGAGAATCTGACCACACCACACCAATGTGTAAATAAATAATCCACCCACCTCGATAGCCTGCTAGCTGAAAATTAAATTAATTCATGGTTCGGATGCAGTTACTTTTATGTCATTAAACCTTTTGGGTAATTTTACCATTTCCAATTGTCTGATTTTAGTAAGAACGTTTGTTTTCTTTTTTATTTCATGTAGGTACCTGGAAATATTTTTGCTTTCTAAAGATTATGGAATTGATAATTGACTTTATGATTTAAAGTATGAAGGGAGGTATGAGAGTTTTGAATAGCATATTACTGTAGCGCTGATTTCTGGAGTAAAGCAGGCTGATTGCTGGCGTTTGTAGGGGGTGGTCTCGGGGTCAGGTTCACTTCTGACCTTCTGAGCGGTTCGAATCGCCCCCACTCCCTGGGTTCTAGACTTTGGATTTATTTAGGGATGTGACAAAGTGCAAGAGACAACTGGTTTTGGTGCAAAGAACATTGAGTTTATTAAGGACAAGAAAGTACAATGTCAAAACTAGTAATCCCTGTACATCCCTGTCTGGAGTAAAAAATAAAACGGGTAAGGTGGCTCAACCGTGGCTAACAAGGGAAATTAAGGATCGTGTTAAATCCAAGGAAGAGGCATATAAATTGGCCAGAAAAAGCAGCAAACCTGAGGACTGGGAGAAATTTAGAATTCAACAGAGGAAGACAAAGGGTTTAATTAGGAGGGGGAAAATAGAGTACGAGAGGAAGCTTGCCGGGAACATAAAAACTGACTGTAAAAGCTTCTATAGATATGTGAAGAGAAAAAGATTAGTGAAGACAAACATAGGTCCCTTGCAGTCAGATTCAGGTGAATTTATAATGGGGAACAAAGAAATGGCAGACCAGTTGAACAAATACTTTGGTTCTGTCTTTACGAAGGAAGACACAAATAACCTTCCGGAAGTACTAGGGGACCGAGGGTCTAGTGAGAAGGAGGAACTGAAGGATATCCTTATTGGGCGTGAAATTGTGAGAGGGAAATTGATGGAATTGAAGGCTGTTAATCCCTGGGGCCTGATAGTCTGCATCCCAGAGTACTTAAGGAAGTGGCCCTAGAAATCATGGATGTATTGGTGCATTTCCAACAGTCTATCGACTCTGGATCAGTTCCTATGGACTGGAGAATAGCTAATGTAACACCACTTTTTAAAAAAGGAGGGAGAGAGAAAACGGGTAATTATAAACCGGTTAGCCTGACATCAGCAGTGGGGAAAATGTTGGGATCAATTATTAAAGATGAAATAACAGCGCATTTGGAAAGCAGTGACAGGATCGGTCCAAATCAGCATGGATTTATGAAAGGGAAATCATGCTTAACAAATCTTCTGGAATGTTTTGAGGATGTAACTAGTAGAGTGGACAAGGGAAAACCAGTGGATGTAGTATATTTGAACTTTCAAAAGGCTTTTGACAAGATCCCACACGAGAGATTGGTGTGCAAAATCAAAGCACATGGTATTGGGGGTAATGTATTGATGTGGATAGAGAACTGGTTGGCAGACAGGAAGCAGAGAGTCGGGATAAACGGGTCCTTTTCAGAATGGCAGGTAGTGACTAGTGAAGTGCTGCAGGGCTCAGTGCTGGGACCCCAGCTCTTTACAATATACATTAATGATTTAGATGAAGGAATTGAGTGTAATATCTCCAAGTTTGCAGATGACACTAAACTGGGTGGCAGTGTGAGCTGTGAGGAGGACGCTAAGAGGCTGCAGGGTGACTTGGACAGGTTAGGTGAGTGGGCAAATGCATGGCAGATGCAGTATAATGTGGATAAATGTGAGGTTATCCATTTTGGGGGCAAAAACACGAAGGCAGAATATTATCTGAATGGTGACAGATTAGGAAAAGGGAAGGTGCAACGAGACCTGGGTGTCATGGTACAGCAGTCATTGAAAGTTGGCATGCAGGTACAGCAGGCAGTGAAGAAGGCAAATGGTATGTTGGCCTTCAGAGCTAGGGCATTTGAGTATAGGAGCAGGGAGATCTTACTGCAGTTGTACAGGGCCTTGATGAGGCCTCACCTCAAATATTGTGTTCAGTTTTGGTCTCCTAATCTGAGGAAGGATGTTCTTGCTATTGAGGGAGTGCAGCGAAGATTCACCAGACTGATTTCCAGGATGGCTGGACTGACATATGAGGAGAGACTGGATCAATTGGGCCTTTATGCACTGGAGTTTAGAAGGATGAAGGGGGATCTCATCGAAACATATAAGATTCTGACGGAACTGGGCAGGTTAGATGCAGGAAGAATGTTCTCGATGTTGGGGAAGTCTAGAACCAGGGGACACAGACTTAGGATAAGGGGTAGGCCATTTAGGATTGAGATGAGGAGAAACTTCTTCACTCAGAGAGTTGTTACTGTGTGGTATTCCCTACTGCAGAGAGTTGTTGAGGCCAATTCATTGGATATATTCAAGAGGGAATTAGATATGGCCATTACGGCTAAAGGGATGAAGGTGTATGGAGAGAAAGCAGGAAAGGAGTACTGAGGGAATGATCAGCCATGATCTTATCAAATGGTGGTGCAGGCTCGAAGGGCCGAATGGCCTACTCCCGCATCTATTTTCTATGTTTCTATGTTTCTATCACGAGAATAAAGAACACTTTATCACACGTTCAAAAGGGGTTACAGGAAATGATACACCTCCCACCTCCCAATGCCTAACTCTGACTAGGTTGAACTCTCGGGCAAAACAGGGATAATGCTCATCAATCCTCTTATGGTCAGTTAGCGGTGGTTCGCAGTTTCAGGGTTTGCTGGACTCTGTAGATTCTGCTTGCCTTACCCCAAATGTCGTGGAAGACTTCCTACTGTGTAGTCTTTATTTGGGTGGTGTCTGTTGATGCGGTAGGGCGCGTATTGGATGTATGGGGTGAGTACCCACTTTCTTCCGTCAGCAGTAGGTTTTAAAGTTCTATTAGGTAATCTTTCACCTGTTGGTAGTTAGGAACAGATTGTAGAGTGCAAACTTTCGAATCTTCGGTTTCTCCTTGAAGAATTTTGTTCTTAGAATTTGTTGATCGCGGTGATTTCGATGTTACCACGTTGGTTGTGGTCAGTTGCTGCTGCGATGGCGATGTCCGAAGTTACTGGGAACTGCTTTTCTCTGCCTTGATGATGTTCTTCCTTCTTCGTCAGTAGCAGAACAGTGTGGCCCAGGAGTGTCGTCGAGGCTGAAGGTGCCGATGTTCAGAAGAGCTGCGTAGAAGGCTGTGAAGCAAGCTCTCTGAAAGGGTCATTAAGGCTGCTGTGTCTGACCCATAAAACAGGGCCTCAGTTATACTTTGGGAGTCGTTCTAATCTGCGTGCCAAATCAGCCCCGATTCTTTGTCTTAATTTTGGCGGGCTTGATATTTCTTTGTCATATTTTGGCGCGCTCGTTAATGGTAACTCGTTTCAGATGTGTCGATCTGTCGAATTCGTTTCTCGATCGGGAAAATTAGTTTTGGTATTTGTGTTTGTTTGCCTAGGCCTGGGTTTTCCCTGCAGGCTGGATGGGCTGTTGACATTATCCATGCGCTGGATGGGTTACCTGCTTGGAGCTATGGCTGGCTATCTCTGGGTCGATTGTTGCTATGTTAATGTTTCCAAGGGAGAAGGGTTTTCGAGTTTACACAATTCCCCAGACAATTTGTTTAGCTTCAATATCCCAGACGGTTACCCAAAGACTGGCTTCTTTAAAGGCTAGTTGTTCCTCAGTTTTGCAGTCCTTTTTCCATATGGACCCAATATGCCTTTTAAAATCCCAAACTTGGTTAAAACTCATAGTTTCTTCATGCATCTTAGGATCCCAAACTTTCTGGCTGATAGTCCCAAATCGAATTTCCTTTCCAATGAGTCCAAACACTGGGGGGGTGTTTTCCACGAATTTTGCAATCTTACAGTTCCCCCCGTGATACTCTACATGCTCGAGTATCATGCTAGGTGAGCAAAATTCTTGACTCCCGAAAGCCAACCTTCCCCTGTATTTACCTAGCTAAAACTTAAACCTGCATACCCCCTTTGAAATGTAATGCAATTTACAGGCAAATACAGTCATTCCAATTATATTACAGCATAGAGAAGGTCCGACAACCCTCCATTACTCTGTTTTTACAGAAAATAAGGGTACATAGTCAAACACACTTTTTTTAAAGTAAAATTCTTACAATACTCGACCTCTGCGTTTTTACAGCAGGTGAGAATCCAACAACACAAATCAGACATGATAATATGGTGTTACTCCTCTCTGTACGATCCCCAAGTTTGGCCAGGGAGCGTACAGCACCCTTTGGTGCCGGACCTGACGGCCTCTGCGTTTCACTCGGCAAGTGAGACACCATAACTAAAGAATGATCGCGAGTTGACAGACAACTAAAACATGGGAAGCTATTCTGACCTCGGCTGGCACTTCTATGTTTCTGAAAATGTCCCACCAAGGTGGAATTGTGATCTCTAGAATTTTCCTCCCTATCTTGATTGTTTTCTGTTCTAGAGTATAGAAATGTTTTTGTGAGATTATTACAGCTTCTGATAGAGCGGTAAGATGTTCGGGTAGAGGAGGAATTTCATAGCCAAAATGTGCAACATAATCTTGCCGGTTGATGATATTTTCACTCACAATAAGGTGAACAGTGGAGGGTTCGGAAATGGGGACAATCTGTTCCTGGGCCACTTGAACTTCTGCCTCGGGTTTAAAGCAAAAACTGCTGTCACTCCTCGGACACCAGAAGTGTTGTTCATGCTGGTAGTGAGGCGCACTTGTGGTGACACAATATGTCCCAGCCCCTATGTATGTTACCTGTGGGGGAACATGGTCCTGTGTCATTACCTCCATGGTACAGTTGATAGGCTGTGCGCCAACAGCTTTAAACCCGCACTGTGGTTTAGAATAGGCATTCAAGTGCGGGGGATCAGTATTATGTGTGCACCCCGGCTCCGGCACCCGGAGAGGTCAGTACCCGTCATAGCGTGCTCCCACTTTATGACATAAGGTGGGACCGCTGTGAAACGAACGTGTGCACCTTCTTGAATGACCCCAATGTTCTCCACCCTGTATACCGGTGCAGGTCGGGCTGTCCCACCCATAACCGGCATCCTTAGTACTATCCCCATGATGGTGTGATTAGAACACCCGCAATCCACTGGGACAGGGTAGGCTTCAGAAGCTAGGCAGAGCTGACACGGGCTTAGTGAATTACTATGCGGGTGGAGGGCTGCGAGGTACTTGTTACTGATCCAGGAGAGGACTAAACCTTGTTTTAAATCATCCAGGTTGTTGCGGCCCTCGCCCAACAACCATGCCCCGTACAGCACACACACCTCGTTCTGGGCAGCCTGGTCTGAAGCATTCCTATCCTCCTGTATGAGTGCATTCACTGTTTGTGTGTGCCTTTCCAGCTCAGCAATAATCTCTTTTAAATGGACCTTCATAGCCTGGTCCTCGTGTAGCTCTGAGCCCACCACTGTGTTTTCCTCTTTTAGGATCTTTCTTAGTTGGTTCTTTCGATCATTTATTTGCATTTGCAGTTCTATATCGTCCAGGCTATTTATCACAGAGGATCCTGTATTATATGCAGTAAAAATGTCGTTCAAGGTTCCCCTTCTTGGTCTCCCCGTGCCCATGGTGTCCCTAGCATGTAGGATGTATAAATCTGCTTTGTCTACATTGGCAAAGTCTAACTCATAAAATTTCTTGAACATTTCTCTGAGTAAGGCCTGGTACAGCTGTTCTGTTTCCTTCAGGCACCAGTCAGGTAAGTCTACCTCGGTAAGATTTAAAATAACTGAAGCTACTGCACAGTGTACTCCCTGGTATAACACCTTTTTGGTCGGTACCAATACTAATCTGTTCCTGGTCCCTTGGTGGTGGTAGAACACCTCTCTATTATTGTCTGCATTGGTGGGGTCGTGGGCAGGGGTTTCTTAATATGTGCTATAAGTTCGGTGGCGTTAATTGAGAGTGGGGAGTGTGGGACTGCACACGCGTGTTGGCTGGAATCCCAACCCATCCCTTCCCTGTCAGCTTGCCATTGCCTGCAGAAGGCGATTGATATGCCTGAGGGACAGATCTTCTCTGATCCCCACATGCAGACGTAAATTCCCTGTTCAGACTCCCACCACTTGTCCCAACACACCTTCACTCCTCCCCGTGTCCCCGTGATGGTACGGTACGTATCGTTACCGAGTCGTTCGCAGTCAGATCCCAGATCCCCCGCGTCCTTGCTCAGCTTCCTGAGCCACCACCATCTACCCAGGGGAATCTGTCCTTTACATGTCAAACATACACGTTTCCCTTCCATAACACTGACCCGCGCAGCAACGACCCGTATCCTGGGGCATGGGACTGAAGCCTCCCCATAGGTAACCCTTCCTAGCTGGAGTAGCGAGTGGAGTTAGACCCCATCCACCCTGGCCACCCTCCCTCGTGGGCGTAAACAGTGAGCTCTTCCACACCCGGCGTGCCGCTCCCTGCAGTTATGATCAATGCTCTCTCTCCCGAGCACCCATAACTGAGGGATTCTTCCACATCCCCTTGGTCACCGATGCTCATCCCCATCAGGGCGAGAGGAGCAGGACCCTTTTCATGTCGTTCTCCTTCCTGTAGGGACACACAAAACAGATAGTCCAGCCCTGAGAAAAGCTCTCCGGCTTGACAAAAGGTAATCGAGTTCCAATTTGAGCTCATTTCTTTTTGGAAGCTTAATAAAGTCTTTAACCAACTGGCTATCTTTATTCTAGTTCCTGTCTCGGAACTGGTGTCTGTTTTTTTAACTTTTGTCTCTTAGTCATATCAATCTTATCATCCTTATAGTGCCTCTTTTACTGACTGCAAGGTGGGGTCTTTTCCTTTTCCCAGAAAATACTACCAGTGCTTCTTTTAATAGCTGCACTGATGGGTTCTTCATATTCCCGGGTACTACCTGGTCTGTGTTACTAGTGCATCTTCTAATAGCTGTCAAGGTGGATTCCTCTTCTTATTCCCGAGTGGGTTATTACACACCTTCCCCAATTATTACCGGGTACATGTCACTCGTCGGAGATCGGCTGCCAGCCAAAACTCTTTCATTTCATATATGTTTCACTACTTCTCTACGCGTGGTTTCTTTAAGGTCGTGGTGACCTGAAACCATTCTTCATGAGGTGGTGGTGACCTGAAATCATTACACTCTTAACCCTACGCTGAGCTAAATTCTTAAACATTCTTAAAACTCACATCGTCCTATTTATGTACATCAGTCACCCGTCTCCGGGTGGCCAGGTTAATCCCTGTTCTTCCCTTTTCTTCTTGGGCCTCTGGGTTTCCAGCGTGGCTGGCAGTAAGTCGGCCTGTACCACAGGACCTGGAATGTCCTGACCGGAGGTGGGTCTGAGTCCCACATCATCGGGGGAATGGCCCCTCCGGTGTTACAGCACACCACCCCTTTAGGGGTGGCTGTGAATTTCATTTCGTTCACTAAGGGTTCTGCACAGTTCATTTTGTTCGCTGAGGGTTCTGCACAGCCGAGGGCTGCAGGCTGGGGACTCTCAGTTGGTGGCTGGTCCACCACTATCTCTCCCGGGGGTCCCTCGTCGCCCAAGGCTACCGGCTGGGGGTCCCTGCTCACAGACTGCTCTCTGATCTTAGGTGCTCTTTTGTGGCTGGTCACCCTCTCAGGGCTGAACCACTTAAATTGGGGCGCTGGTGACCATGGTGTCTTAGGCCATGGTGTGCGGAGAGTCCTTCTCAAGGCTCTGACCACTGGGGTTGCGTCCGAGTCCCAAATGATTGGGGGGACAGCTCCTCCACTAACACAGTGCACCGCCCCTCTAGGTACAGTCTGTGGGCCTGCCACGTCCCCTGTGGGATCTCCACAGTCAGTGGCTGCTGGCTAAGAACCCTGACCTTAGAACGGTTCACTGTTCCTAACTGTCCCCTGTGCTTAGCAGCTATCCCGGGGTTAAACAGTTTACACTGGTTTATGTGGAACCACCTTGCACGGCGGGGCATCTTTATGGCATAGACCATGGGGCTTGCCTTGTCGACAATGTGGTACGGCCCCATGTACAGTTCCTCAAGAAACCCTACTCGAGCGTAGTTCCTTACCATAACCTGGTCCCCTATCTCCCACTCATATTGTTTACGGAGCTCTTGCAGCAGTCGGTTGCTCCTATGCTGTTTTCCCATGTTGTTAGCAGCCTGCCAGTGAATCTGTTTAAGATGTTCAAACAGATTCCTGACAAAGCTGTCCCGGCTCGCTTCCCTGAGCTGACCTTCCGTGAGCACCGGGGCTAGTACATGGGTGGGGGTACGCATGGCTCTGCCATCATAAGCTCATACGGGGAGTACCCCGTGCTCTTTGACTGGATGGCCCGGATCCCCATGAGAACCAGTGGCAAGATCTCTACCCATTTCTTGGGTGAGTCCCCCATCTCCTTACGTAACCTTTCTTTAATAGTACGGTTCAAATGTTCCACAGGCCCGGATGACTGCGGGTTGTGGGCGACATGCCATTTTTCCTCGATGCCGAGCACCTTGAGGGTCTCCTGCATCACCTGCCCGGTGAAGTGACTCCCTTGGTTGGACTCCACGTATTGTTGTAGTCCCCATCGGGAGAACACTTCTCTGACCAGGATCCTAGTTGTTCCCAGGGCAGTGGCTGTTCGGCATGGGAAGGCTTCCACCCATTTAGTGAATACATTCACCAACACTAGGCAGTATTTGTAGCCTCGCTGGGCAGTGGATAGGGGCCCGATATAATCGACCTGGATCAATTGCCAGGGTCCCTCTGCCCTCCTGATATGTCCCATAGACACCTTCCTTTTCTGTTGGCAGCGCACACCAGACAGCCAGCGCAGAACTCGCGGACATCTTCTGAGAGTCCCGGCCACCACCCTGCCTGTTCCACCCGTTGCCAGGTGGTTTGAGGTCCAGGGTGTCCTGCTCCTGGACTCTCGTGGGCCAGCTGGAGGAATTCTCTCTGGTGTTGTTGCGGTACTACCCATTGCTCCCCCCTGAACAGCATGCCTTCTTTAATGGCAATAGCTGTGGTGCCGTACGGGCCGTCTACCTTTTCCCCTTTAGCTAGCGTGTTCAGAACAGTTTTGAGGATGGGGTCTTGGGTCTGAACCATTTTCAGATCCGGGGGCAATGCTACCCCTGCCCTCCCTGTCATCCCAATCTCGCTCCTAACCACTGCAATGGGGCCTGGGTTGTACGGATCCCAGAGCTTGCCCGTGCGAGCACCTTGCTTGGCCAACATGTCAGCCTGCTGGTTTCCTTCACTACGGGGTTCAATGGTTGAGTGTGCCTTCACCTTGTGTATATAGATCTTCCCTTCCTCCCCTACGGCTGCCATGATCTTTTCCAGTAAAGGCTTAATTGCCAGGGGTCTCCTGTCTGCAGATGTGTATCTGCAATGGAACCAGATAGCCAGGTATACCGTACACGAATTGCATATGAACATACTGTCCAAGCAAATCATGTACGGGGTAGGGAATTCCTCGGGGTGTGTGACCACGTAAGCACCGCCGACAGTTCAGCATGCTGGGCACTCATAGTACTGGGGAGTTTAATTGCCAGGCAATGTCTGCCTCTGGGTCATACACTCCGCAGCCTGTGAGTCGTTCACCCGCAGATACAGTGCTTGAACCGTCCACATAGATTTCTCAACCTGTGGAGTGTAACCTGGCCTGAAAGCCTATGTTAATTTCCCATACCCCTTCTACAGAGCATTGGTGGGCTATCCCTGGATAGATCATGTTGGCTGCGAGCCTCAGCTCACAGAGACCCCTTATCCTTAGGTCCATCTGAGAGAGGAGCAGGGTCCAGCGAGCAATGCGGACACAGCTCACTGTCCCGTCCTTGATTCTCCCATCCAGGAGCATTTGGGTGGGCGTATGGTGGGTAAGGAGTGTGATAGGGGACCCCACTGTGAAGATCAGTGATCTTTTCACAGCCCAGTGAGTGTCTAGGAGGTGCCTCTCACAGTTGGAGTACCCCTTCTCCATGTCCGTGAGTATCCTGGAGGAATAGACCACTGGTCTCAGCTGGCCGTGCCGCTCCTGGAGCAGTACTGCGCTCAGACTGTCCCCACTGGCTGCTACCTCCAGGAAGAACTCTTTTCCCCCATCGATAGTCTCGAGAGCTGGCGCAGCCTGTAGGTCTTTCTTGAGCTGGATAAATGCTGCCTCGCAACCTCCGTCCCAATCCCACTCCACTCCCTTGTGTAGGAGTCGGAGCAGAGGGGCTGCTGTGGCTGCATAATCCTCAATGAGATCTCTGCAGTACCCGGTTAGCCCTAGAAAAGATCTTACTCCTGTTACTATGTTGGGGGCTGGTAACTTCTGCACTGCTTCCCTTCTAGCTTTGTCAATGGCTCTTTCCCCAGCGCACACAGTCAGTCCCAGGAATTTTACTTCCTTCTGGCCGATCTGTGCCTTCTTGGGATTAACTTTAAACCCTTCTTCCTTCAGCAGCTCCAGCAGCTCAGCCAGCAGTGGGCCATGCTCCTCCCCATCATTGGTGAATAGGAGCAGGTCGTCCACATACTGTACCAGTTACTGGGGTCTGCTGAAGCCCTTTAAACAGTTGGCCATGCATTGGTGGAAAATGCTAGAGCTGTTGTGGAAGCCCTGCGGGGGACATTTCCAAGTGTATTGCTGGCCTTTAAAGGTAAAAGCAAACTTGTACTGGTCTTCTCATCTAAAGGGATGGATCAGAAGCCGTTGGAAATATCCAGCACCGTTAAGGTGGTTGCGGAGGCTGGGATACTTCCAATGAGGTCGGCGACGGCAACAACTGTGGGTGCACAGGCGGGGATGTTGAGTACTCGATAGTCCACCGCGGCTCTCCAGGAGTTGTCCGGTTTCTTAACCAGCCACAAGGGAGAGTTTACATGGGTGGCTATTGGTCTCTATACCCCTTGCTTAACCAAAGAACCCAAGGCTGTTTCCATGTCTGCCTCCGCCTCCCTGGGGAAGTTATACTGTTTCTGTGGTCGGGTCATGGGGTCCCCATCTACACTAACCTCGACCCCATTTATCCTTTCACAGTCGTGTTTGTGAGTGGCAAAAGCTGCAAGGTTTGCCCTCATGTACTCTTGGTACTCCATCGGAGTGCTACTGACCAGTGATTCGAGGTCGTAACCATTCTTTGGCTTCATGGTGCACACCGTTCCTTTTCCCCGTTTGTCTGGGATAACCACCACTTCACTCTCCTGTCCCGTGAATACTGCCCCCCAAAGAAAGTGGCTCCTTAGATCCACTAGGATCCCAGGGCCTAGAATAAAATCGGCCCTCAGGATTCCCCTCCCTTCCTGTTCCCACTTCATTAGGACACAAGTCCACTTGGTGTGGAGTGTTCCCAAATGAATAGAGAGTGGAACGGAGAATGAACCAGCCTGCTCAGTGCCTGTGAAACCCACTAAGCTGTAGGTGACCCCGCTAGACAGAGGTGAGGTGGTGGGGTTAGCTGCATAGACGAGGATGCTTGATGCACTGGTATCCAGCAGATAAGTCCCCTTCACCTTTTCCACTTCCATCTGAACGGTCGGTCTCCCCCACGCATCATACTCGAGGGAACACAGGTGAACAGGCTGTGACTGTCCTAGTCACTGTTTTGGTTGGAATGGGGCAGATGGGATTTCGGTACCGGTGGCGACGACTACCCTCCCAGGGCCATCTAGCATGGTTCGGAGCATAATCATGAAAGTGTCAAACGTGTGGGGAGAGACTGGTTTCCCGGTCTCGGTCTTTTAGGCAGCGGCTGGAGAAGTTTTCCCTGCGCTAGTCTTCCATGGATTCCTCCAATCCTTTCTCCAGTGCCCACTCTTCTCGCACCCGAAGTAGGTACGCATCGTATCGGAGGGGTTGCCCCCCTCCTGATGCAATTCCCTCTTATCCTGACTAGGCCTGATTTCGTGGACTCTTCCCTTGGGTGGGTGCTCTTCCGTCCCTCTGCCGTTCAGGTAGGCTAGGGTCAGTTGCCAGACCACTCCTTCCTCAGTGCAATGTGGATCTCTTGGGTGAAACCAGGCCTCAGTCTTTGCTTTAATTCGTCCTGGGTTAACATAGAAACATAGAAAAATAGATGCAGGAGTAGGCCATTTGGCCCTTCGAGCCTTCATTGCCATTCAATAAGATCATGGCTGATCATTCCTTCAGTACCCCTTTCCTGCTTTCTCTCCATACCCCTTGATCCCCTTAACCATAAGAGTCATATCTAACTCCCTCTTGAATACATTCAATGAACTGGCATCAACAGCTCTCTGCGGCAGGGAATTCCACAGGTTAACAACTCTCTGAGTGAAGAAGTTTCTCCTCATCTCAGTCCTAAATGGCCTACCCCTTATCCTAAGACTATGTCCCCTGGTTCTGGATTTCCCCAAAATCGGGAACATTCTTCCCGCATCTAACCGTCAGAATCTTATATGTTTCTATGAAATCCCCTTTCATCCTTCTAAACTCCAGTGAATAAAGGCCCAGTTGATCCAGTCTCTCCTCATATGTCAGTCCAGCCATCCCTGGAATCAGTCTGGTGAACCTTCGCTGCACTCCCTCAATAGCAAGAACGTCCTTCCTCAGACTAGGAGATCAAAACAGAACACAATATTCTAGGTGATGCCTCACGAAGGCCCCGTACAACTGCTGTAAGACCATACTGCTTCTATATTCAAATCCCCTAGCTATGAAGGCCAACATACCATTTGCCTTCTTTACCGCCTGCTGTACCTGCGTGCCCACTTTCAGTGACTGATGAACCATGACACCCAGGACTCATTGCACCTTCTCTTTTCTTAGTCTGCCGCCATTCAGATAATATTCTGCCTTCGTGTTTTTACCCCCAAAATGGATAACCTCACATTTATCCATATTATACTGCATCTGCCATGCATTTGCCCACTCACCTAACCTGTCCAAGTCACCCTGTAGCCTCTTAGCATCCTCCTCACAGCTCACACCACCACTCACTTTAGTGTCATCTACAAACTTGGAGATATTACACTCTATTCCATCATCCAAATCGTTAATGTATATTGTAAAGAGCTGGGGTCCCAGCACTGAGCCCAGCGGCACTCCACTAATCACTGCCTGCCATTCTGAAAAGGACCCGTTTATCCCGACTCTCTGCTTCCTGTCTGCCAATCAGTTCCCTATCCACGTCAGTATATTACCCCCAACACCATGTGCTTTGATTTTGCACAACAATCTCTTGTGCGGGACCTTGTCAAAAGCCTTCTGAAAGTCCAAATACACCACATCCACTGGTTCTCCCTTGTCCACTCTGCTAGTTACATCCTCAAAAAATTCCAGAAGATTTGTCAAGCATGATTTCTTTTTCATAAATCCATGCTGACTTGGTCCGATCCTGTCATCGCTTTTCAAATGCACTGCTATTTCGTCCTTCATGATCGATTCCAACATTTTCCCTACTACTGATGTCAAGCTAACCGGTCTATAATTACCTGTTTTCTCTCTCCCTCCTTTTTTAAAAAGTGGTGTTACATTAGCTACATTCCAGTCCATGGGAACTGATCCAGAGTCGATAGACTGTTGGAAAATGATCACCAATGCATCCACTATTTCTAGGGCCACTTCCTTGAGCACTCTGGGATGCAGACCATCAGGCCCTGGGGATTTATTGGCCTTAAATCCCATCAATTTCCCGAACACAATTTCCCACCGAAGAAGGATATCCTTCAGTTCCTCCTTCTCACTAGACCCACTGTCGCCTAGTACCTTCATAAAGTTATTTGTATCTCCTTTCGTAAAGACAGAACCAGTTCAATTGGTCTGCCATTTCTTGTTCCCCATTATAATTTCACCTGAATTCGACTGCAAGGGACCTACGTTTGTCTTTACTAATCTTTTTCTCTTCACATATTTAGAGAAGCTTTTGCAGTCAGTTTTTATATTACTGCAAGCTTCCTCTCATACTCTATTTCCCCCCTCTTAATTAAACCCTTAGTCCTCCTCTGTTGAATTCTAAATTTCTCCCAGTCCTCAGGTTTTTCTAACCAATTTATATGCCTCTTCCTTGGATTTAACACTATCCTTAATTTCCTTTGTTAGCCATGGTTGAGCCACCTTCCCAGTTTTATTTTTACTCCAGACAGGGATGGACATTTGCTGAAGTTCATCCATGTGATCTTTAAATGTTTGCCATTGCTTATCTACCGTCAACCCTTTTAGTATCGTTTGCCAGTCTATTCTAGCCAATTCACGCCTCATTCCGTCGAAGTTACCTTTCCTTAAGTTCAGGACCCTAGTTTCCGAATTAACTTTGTCACTCTGCATTTTAATAAGGAATTCTATCATATTATGGTCACTTTTCCGCAAGGGGCCTCGCACAACAAGATTGCTAATTAGTCCTTTCTCATTACACATCACCCAGTCTAGGATGGCCAGCTCCCTGGTTGGTTCCTCGACATATTGGTCTGGAACACCATCCCTAATACACTCCAGGAAATCCTCCTCCACCGCATTGCTACCAGTTAGGTTAGCCCAATCAATGTATAGATTAAAGTCGCCCATGATTACTGCTGTACCTTTATTGCACACATCACTTATTTCTTGTTTGATGCTGTCCCCAACCTCACTACGACTGTTTGATGGTCTATACACAACAACAACTAGTGTTTTCTGCCCTTTGGAATTCCACTCCACCCATACCGATTCCACATCATCCAGGCTAATGTCCTTCCTTACAATTGCATTGATTTCATCTTTAACCAGCAACGCCACCCCGCCTGTTTTCCTTTCTGTCTGTCCTTCCTAAATGCTGAATACCCTTGGATGTTGCGTTCCCAGCCTTGGTCACCCTGGAGCCATGTCTCTGTGATGCCAATCACATCGTATCCGTTAACTGCTATCTGCGCAGTTAATTCATCCACCTTATTCCGAATACTCCTCGCATTGAGGCACAGAGCCTTCAGACTTGTTTTTTTAACACACTTTGCCCCTTTAGAATTTTTCTGTAATGTGGCCCTTTTTGTTTTTTGCCTTGGGTTTCTCTGCCCTCCACTTTTACTATTCTCCTTTCTATATTTTGCTTCTGCCTCCTTTTTATTTCCCTCTGTCTCCCTGCATAGGTTCCCATCTCCCTGCCATATTAGTTTAACTCCTCCCCAACAGCACTAGCAAACACTCCCCCGAGGACATTGGTTCCAGTCATGCCCAGGTGCAGACCATCCGGTTTGTACTGGTCCCACCTCCCCCAGAACCGGTTCCAATGTCCCAGCTATTTGAATCCCTCCCTTCTGCACCACTCCTCAAGCCACGCATTCATCTGAGCTATCCTGCGATTCCTACTCTGACTAGCACGTGGCACTGGTAGCAATCCCAAGATTACTACTTTTGAGGTCCTACTTTTTAATTTAGCTCCTTGCTCCCTAAATTCGCTTCGTAGGACCTCATCCCGTTTTTCACTTATGTCATTGGTACCTATATGCAGCATGACAACTGGCTGTTCACCCTGTCTTTTCAGAATGTCCTGCACCCACTCCAAGACATCCTTGACCCTTGCACCAGGGAGGCAACATACCATCCTGGAGTCTCGGTTATGGCCGCAGTAACATCTATCTATTCCCCTTAAAATTGAATCTCCTATCACTATCGCTCTCCCACTCTTTTTCCTGCCCTCCTGTGCAGCAGAGCCAGCCATGGTGCCATGAACTTGGCTACTGCTGCACCCCCCTGATGAGTCACCCCCCTCAACAGTACTCAAAGCGGTGTATCTGTTTTGCAGGGGGATGACTGCAGGGGATCCCTGCACTACCTTCCTTGCACTGCTCTTCCTGTTGGTCTTCCATTCCCCATCTGGCTGTGTA